>NC_091246.1:33265000-33890000 GCF_042477335.2 Ovis canadensis | reverse complement strand
CCATTTTCTCCATGATAACATTCCTGAGCCTCAGAATACTAGAAGTTTATTCTCTTGGATAGCAGAACAGAGAGATTCTGGAGTGAGGAGATACCAGGCACTGTTGAATGGTACACCTTATGGGGGAGATAAGTGGTAATTTAGATACTTACTTTTGTAACATCTGTCCTTCCTTTTCCTACACACCAAGCTCTGGTGGGTCCCCCCACCCCTCACCCCCACTCGCAGCTTCCAGAACAGTGCAGTCTAGCTCTTGCATTCCACTTAAGAATTTAGAACACTCTTAGGGAAATCTGGCAAGCCTAAGAGATAGAGAAAAACATCAGCAAAATCTAAATTTATTGGTTTTAGCAGTTCTCCTGATGAAATAGTTTGGTACAAAAACCTCACCTATATTGATAGAGCTCTTAATGAGGTTTTTAGTCCTTCAGCTTGAAGCCTAGGTACGTAGTCATGGGTGGATATCTCTAGCCTATAAGAAAAGACCAAAACAGACAAGCAAAGATAATAGCTCTTAAAAATGGGGAAAAAAAAATTCTGTATGTAAAATAATAGGATGTTATAAAAAAAGAGAAAAAATGTATTCTTTGACATTCACAATTTTAAGAGCAGAATCATTAATAGAAAATAGAGAATGCAAATTTGAGGAAATCTTAGAGAAAGTAGAGTAAAAATGAACAGGTTGAAAGTAAAGAGAAAAAAGGAAAGAATATTTTAGGCTTGGTCCAGTTCCATTATTTAACAAAGATAAATAATAAGATAAATAAAGGTAAACTAATAAAAGTTTTTCCAGAAATAAAGTTCAAAAAATAAATGTCAAAAAAGAAAAAGCCATGTAATCACTTAAGATTTCCTGGAATCAATGAAGCAAATACCCAGGGTAAGAGTGACAGTAAAGAGCTACTCAGCATAACCAGGGTGAAAGTAGACTTCTCCCAAGGCATATGGTCATGAAATTTCAGGACAGTCGGGGAAAACAGGAGATCCTAAGAGATTTGAAAGAGCAAAAGAGGTTGCACACACAGAATGAAGGCAGAATGTCAGCAGAGTTTAAACAACAGGAAAGGAAGCTAGAAATCAGTGGAACAAGGAACAAAGTTGCAGTAGTCACACTTCCTGATTTTAAAACTTAGCACCATGCTAGATTAATCAAGAGAATTTAGAATTAGTATAAAGATAGTCAAATAAGTATAAAGATAGTGGAATAAAACAAAAAATCAAAAAATGATCCTTAATGGTCAGTTGGTACTTGAAATGAGTGCAAAGACAGTTAAGTGGGGAAAGAAAAGTACTTTGAACAAGTGACAGTGGAACAGCTAGATAACCACAGCAAAAGGATAAAGTTCAGCACCTTCCCCACCCCTCCTCACATCATAAACAAAAATAAACTCAAAATGGATCAGTGACATAAATGTAAGAACTGAAAATATGAAACTCTAGAACTTAGGAATAAACCTTAAGAATCAGTAAAAAGAAAAATTAAGTCAGTGAAAAAACAGGCAAGGGATCTAAGTTAGACATTTCTCTGAATATGATTTACAAATGACTAATAAACATCTGAAAAGACAGATATGCCATGGGAAATGCAAATCAAAATGAAAAGATTCCACTTCATAACAAGCGTTGAGGTTATGAAGACACTGGAACCTTTATACCTGCTGGTGGGAATGTAAAATAAGCAGCTACTTTGGAAAACAATTTTACAGTGTCTCAAAAGACGTAATGTTAGATTTATCACATGACCCAGCCACTCTAATTCTAGGTTTGTATATATACCCAGGAGAAATGGATATATATGTCTACACCAAAAGCTGTACAGTAATGCTCACAGCACTTTTATTCATAACAGCCAAAAGGTAGAAACAACCCAGATGTCCCTCAACAGATGAACAGATAAATAAAATGTTATAGAGTGGCATTTGGCAGTTAAATATCTGCTGCAACATGGATGGACTTTGAAAACATGCTAAGTGTAAAAAAAAGTCACAATAGATCATATATGAATTTCATTTATATAAAATGTGCAAAATAAGCAAATCCATGGAGACACAAAGTTGACCAGTGGTAGCCTTGGGCTGGAAGAGAGTGAGAAGAAAGGGGACTGCTGATGTATATGGGATTTCTTCTTGGGGTGAAGAAAATGTCCTTTCTTGTGGTAGTGGTGGTTTTACAACTCTGAATATACTAAAAGAAACTCTGTTATATATATTTAATAGATAAATTATACAGTATGTTAATTATATCTGAGAGTTGGATTAAAAGAAAATCAGTGGACCAGTGTTTTCAGAATTTGGGGGAGAAGTGATTTCAAATCTTGAGTCCTTTTCCAGAACTATCGTCTAATTGTGAAGAAAGATAATATCAGGTTTTTAAAGGCTCAACGAAATTAATCTCCCACAAGGTTTACAAGACTACTGGAATGTGCTTCATTAAAACAGGAGAGTAAATTAAGTAAAGGAAAGCATGGAGTTTAAGGATATAAAAATCCAGCATGAAAGAAAAATGAAGGAAATCCCAGGGTCATAGTGTAACAAGAACCTAATACATTGTCTCAGCAATAAACATGGAAGACAAGTCCAGATTGAAGAAAAGTCACAAGGCTCTAAGTAGATATAAGATCTGTGGTCACCAATGAAATTGATATAATAGCTGTTTTCCTTAATGTAGAAAGAAGAGATTTAGTGAATTGGCAGAGAAGGATTCCGTGGACAGAGGAGCCTGGCAAGCTACAGTCCATGGGGTCTCAAAGAGGCAGACAAGACTGAGTGACTTTCACTTTGACTTGGGGTTGAATTAAAGTGTTAAGTACATCCAAGGTGAACAAAAAGTAAGACTTTTTAACGTCAGAATATATATGAAAGTAAAATGTATTTCTGTGTTTGCAGAAGTTATGAAGTGTAATTTACTTAATAGTGCTAAACATTGATGATAATAAAATTCTGATCTAACTGTATTGGAGGTAAGAGGATCAAAGCGATTTATGCATGTGATTTATATGTGCTTATAGTGCTACTTTATATTATTTTCAGTGTCTGTCTTTTTACATTTATCTCTTTTAGACATTGAAGTAAGATAATGTATAAAACTGAAAAAAAATATGAAATAAAGTAGCACAATAAGCTTGTTATTTGGTGATATGGAGGTAGATACAAAAAGAAAAAGCTAAGAGGAAGTGGAAGACATTGCCTCTGGGAAGAAAGAAATAAGTGGAATTGGAGGGAGAAGATTTAAAAATAAGAACCTTGTCTGGCTATTTGATTCTTTTTTAATTTTTAAAATTTAATGTATTTAATTTAGTTGGAAGCTAATTACTTTACAGCATTGTAGTGGCTTTCGCCATACGTCAACACTAATCAGCCATGGGTATACATGTGTCCCCCATCCTGAACCCGCCTCCCACCTGGCTATTTGATTCTTGAGTGGCATGTATTTATGACTAAATAAAAGAAACTCAATTAAAAGTTAATGTGGATTAAAATATAAAATTAGTAGTTTAGGATTATGATGGTTTATTGTCTGGTAATATTGTACTTTAACCTCCTGAGAGCTACTGCTGCTGTTTAGTCGCTAAGTCATATTTAACTCTTCTGTGACCCCCATGGACTGTAGCCCGCCAGGCTCGTCTCTCTGGAGTGAGTTGCCATTTTCTTCTCCAGGGGATCTTCCCAAACCAAGGAACAAACCTGGGTCTCCCACATTGGCAGGTGGATTCTGTTACCACTTAGCCACCTGGGAAGCCCTCCTGATGGCTATACTTGATGCTAAAGCAAAATTGTGCTGCCTCAACCAATCAACTTCATTTGTGGATTGGCAATGTACAGGAGAGGTGGGAGCTGACTTCATTTTAAAACAACCATGCATTAGAGAGGCATATGCCATGATGTGCTAGTACCAGGAACTTGAGATGGTAATCTTTGTCAATAAAGGAAATAGGTAATTTCTCTTGAATACTTAGAGGCATATCACATGTGGCTTAACTGTAAGGCATCGAGGCTTCCTAATAGTCTGGAGTGTTAACTCTAACACCACACCCAAATAACTGGCTCAGAAAGCATTCACTGAATGATTTAATAATAAACTGCACAGTTTTTACACGTATTCCAGGAAATTAATGAACAAAAACAAAATGCAGAAGACAGATGAAAAACAGATCAGAAACATTTTTCAAAATTTCCAAAAATTCATTAAGCAATAAAATGACCCCTATAAAGCAAAACAGAAATATTAGGACCAAAGGAGGAAATAATAACAGTACAAGTAAACTGGCAGAGTTCAGGAAAGAAGAGAGGAAAATCCTGAAAGGGAAGAGCAAAAGGTATGCTGGGCATTTTTGAAAAGTTGAAAAGAATGAGATCAGGGCTAAGAGGGAGGTGGGTTTCAATGATTGATAACCCCAAAGTTATCAAGACCCAGTTATTGGAACCTATAATTGTTACTTTATTTTTGAAAAAATAAGATCTTTCCACATGTGATTAAGTAAGAATCTTTTGATGAGATAATCTTGGATTATCTGGATGGTCCTTAAATATCTTCCTAAGTGTCCTTCTTAGAGGCAGAGGGAGAGCAGACACACACACAAGTTAAGAAGGTGATGTGATGACAGAAATAGAAATCAACATAATTGAACTGTAAGCCAAAGAATTCCAATAGCCTCAAGAACCTGGAAGAGGCAAGGAATAGATTTTCTCTTAGAGCCTTCAAGCGTTCAACCCACCTAAAAGTTTAATTTCAGCTAAGTGAAACTGATGTTAAACTTCTGGCATCCATAACTGTGAGAGAATAAGTGTCTGTCTTAAAACACACAATTTGTGATAATTTGTTACAGAAGACCTAGAAACTGAATACAAAGATTGCTTGTACACAGTGGAATTGATCATATATATAAATGTATTGATAATTATGTTTTGCTACTTTCCTCAGGCTTGAGGAGCCAACTTAGACTAATTTCTAGAAAGGGAGAAAATTAGATTGAGCTCTGTGTTGGATTAAAATTAAAAACATGGGTTTAAGTTCATAGTTTCTAATATATATGTGTAGATTGATGTATTGATAGAAATGTACATGTAAATATGCATAGTTTGAATGCATGTATGTAAACATACTTGTATGTCCATATAGCAGTAAGCACACTTAGCATCTGAGTCTTGCTTACTAAAGACTATTATTTGCTAAAAGGAACTGGAGAAGACATGGGAAGCCCCTAAGTACCCCTTCCTCACATGGGCACACCAAATATATAGCTATACATGGAGCAATTTCCTCTGAAAGAGATCCAGAAACTAGTTGAGCAACTTACACACATTGGACAGTTGAGGAAATATCCACATCAGAGTGGGTAGGAAAGACTGAGATACACTTGTCATAAACCCCACCCTTGATGTAACATCATACAATTGGGAGAGAATCCCCAACTGTCAGGTTCTATCTGAGGAGTGAAGTATGTTTTGACACTACATCTAGCACTCCAACTTTAAGATTCCTTCCAGTGGGGTAGGCTTGCAAAACGTCTATCTCTGAAAGTCTGTGGGGCTTGTGTCCATGAGACCTATAAGACTATGACAACTGAAGGGAATGCAGTCATTTGCCATGACTGTGCCTGTAGGGATCAGCTCAGAGGAAGCAGACAAAAGGCTCATCTCCCAGTCTTTCCTTGAAAGATCTGTCCGTATACTGTAAAAACTGCCCAGCACTAGGGACTGGCTGCAACCCTCATCAGAGGCCAGTAAAGCTGGAGGACACCTTGCCTTACTTCTACCTCTAACCCATTCCATGTCACTACTCTGTGCCTGGAGAAAGTTTGTATGTACATTTGAACCCCAACTTTTGTGATTGCTGCCTAAAGCAAGGGACCCAAATTTCCCAGCTTTTAGAGCAAAAGGGATTTCCATTCATGAGACCAAGAAGACTCTAGCAAAGAAAGATTCCTTAACTAGCTCTACCCCTCAGGGCTCAGCACACAGGGAACAAGCAGAATTAGCCATTTTCCAGTCTTTCCCTGAAATAGGTTTATTTCTGTACTTTAATATCTACTGCCTTCATGCCAAGCTTCTAATTTAGCAGGCATTTAGGGACCACCGGAGAACTTCCCCAGAGACTGGGGAGGCCAACAGGCATCTCTCCTACCTTCTCCCCCTTTCAGTTCAGTTCAGTCGCTCAGGGCGACCCCATGACTCGCAGCACGCCAGGCCTCCCTGTCCATCACCAGCTCCCGGAGTTCACTCAGACTCCTGTCCATCGAGTCTGTGATGCCATCCAGCCATCTCATCCTCTGTCGTCCCCTTCTCCTCCTGCCCCCAATCCCTCCCAGCATCAGAGTCTTTTCCAGTGAGTCACCTCTTCGCATGAGGTGGCCAAAGTCCTGGAGTTTCAGCTTTGGCATCATTCCTTCCAGAGAAATCCCAGGGTTGATCTCCTTCAGAATGGACTGGTTGGATCTCCTTGCAGTCCAAGGGACTTTCAAGAGTCTTCTCCAACACCACAGTTCAAATGCATTAATTCTTCGGTGCTCAGCTTTCTTCACACTCCAACTCTCACATCCATACATGGCTACTGAAAAACCATAGCCTTGACTAGACAGACCTTAGTCGGTATAGTAATCCAGTAATAAAACCCAGTTAACCAGCATCTCACCAGAAGGAGCTTGTGCTCATATTTAGTGCCCAAGCTTTTTCAGCTGCTGTCTAAGGGATGAGGCCCCAGGTCATCTGGCTGTAATAGCCATTGGGGCTTGCATTCAAGAGTTACAGGGCTGTATCAAACAAATAGTTGTTAATGGGTATGGGGGTACCCTTCCCCATGGCTGTACTCCAAGATCCAACAAAGAAGCATTAGGCAAAAGCAACCTTCTCCCAGTTTCTCCCTGGAAGAAGTTTAACTACATACTTTACCAGCTACTGTTCCCTGAGGGTCCAACTTCTAATGAGTGTATATATAGGTTCTGAATGTGATCCTTTCCTTTGGGACATTGTTGGATCTTGGCACACCCTCAACTCCTGGGAGCCACTAAGAGCAGGGAAGGAGGCTTGGTTGGTCACAAAACTTTGAGAGCAACCTAGGAGTTTGGGCTGGACTGATTGATTAGGTCCATCTCATATATAGCAAGATTTATCTCCTACATGAGACCACTCTGTCAAGACTTGGAAGATGTGATTATTTTATCTAATGCACAGGAACCACAGAGAGTCAAGAAAGGAAGACTCATAGGAATACATTTCAAACAAAAGAACAAGGTAAATATCCAGAAACAGATCTTAGTGACTTGCATTAAGTAGTTTATCTGATTGAGAGTTTAAAACAGCAGTTACTAAAGATGCTCACTGAGGTTAGGAAGCAAGCATATGAACAGAGAGAGAATTTCAACAAGGAAATATATATAAAGAGAAATCAAAGAGCTGAAGAATTAAAAAATAACTGAAAAAAATAAATGGATTCAGTAGCAGACTACATTTGCTGGAAGAAAGTCAGTAAACTTGACAGGGCAGTGGAATTTAAACAGAAAGGAAAAAATGAAGAGCTGGATTATGAAATTTGTGGGACAAAATCAAGCAGACTATATGTGATAGGAGTTCCAGAAGAAGAGAGAATCAAGGCAGAAAGCATATTTAAAAAAAAAAAATGGCTGGAAACTTCCTTAACTGGGGAAAGAAACAGGCAATCCACGTCCAGGAAGCTCGGAGAGTTTGAAAGAAGTTATATCCTAAGAGACTCACGCAAACACATTGCAATTAAACTGTGAAAGGTTAAAGAGAAGAAGAGAATCTTAAAAGCAGCAAAAGGAAAGCAACTTGGTTTGCATATTCAGAATACTTAGGGAATACCAGAAAGGTGCTAACCAAGAACATCTGAAAAAGTTGTCCTTAATAACTAGAAGAATGAAAAAAATTATAGACAAAAGCTGAAACAGTTATCACCACTGACCTCACAACAAATGTTAAAGGGAGTTCTTTAAGTTGAAACAAAAGGACACTGGTTAGTAACAGGAAAACATGAAAGTATAAAACTCACTGGCAAAGGTAAATTTATAGGTACATTTAAAATACTCTAATACTGTAATGGTAGTGGATAAACCATTTATATCTCTGATACAAGTGTTAAAATACGTAAGTAATTAAAACTATAATCATTTGTTAGTGGGTTAGTCAGTTCAGTCATTCAGTCATGTCTGACTCTTTGTGACCCCATGGACTGCAGCATGCCAGGCCCCCTGTCCATCACCAACTCCCAGAGTTTACTCAAACTTACGTCCATTGAGTCAGTGATGCCATCCAACCATCTCATCCTCTGTCAGCCCCTTCTCCTGCTGCCCTCAACCTTTCCCAGCATCAGGGTCTTTTCCAGTGAGTCAGCTCTTTGCATCAGGTGGCCAAAGTATTGGAGTTTCAGCTTCAGCATCAGTCCTTCCAATGACTATTCAGGGCTGATTTCCTTTAGGATGGACTGGTTGCATCTCCTTGCTGTCCAAGGGACTCTCAAGAGTCTTCTCCATCACCACAGTTCAAAAGCATCAATTCTTCAGTGCTCAGCTTTCTTTATGGTCCAGCTCTTACATCCTTACATGACTACCGGAAAAACCATAGCTTTGACTAGACGGATCTTTGTTGACAAAGTAATGTCTCTGCTTTTTAATATGCTGTGTATGTTTGTCCTGGTTTTTCTTCCAAGGAACAAGTGTCTTTTAATTTCATGGTTGCAGTCACCATCTGCAGTGATTTTGGAGCCCAAGAAAATAAAGTCTCTCACTCTTTCCATTGTTTCCTCATCTATTTGCCATGAAGTAATGGGACCAAATGCCCCGATCTTCATTTTTTGAATGTTGAGTTTTAAGCCAGCTTTTTCACTTACCTCTTCCACTTTCATCAAGAGGCTCTTTATGAATGGATAAAGAAGTGGTACATATACACAATGACATATTACTCAGCCATAAAAAGGAATGCATTTGAGTCAGTTCTAATGAGGTGGATGAACCTAGAACCTATTATACAGAGTGAAGTAAGTCAGAAAGAGATAAATATTGTATTCCAGAATCTAGAAAAAATGGTAGTGAAGAATTTATTTACAGGGCAGCAATGGAGAAACAGACATAGAGAATAGACTTATGGACTTGGGGAGAGGGAAGAGAGGGTGAGACATATGGGAAGAGTAACATGGAAACTTACCATATGTAAAATAGATAGCCAATGGGAATATACTGTTTGTCACAGGAAACTCAACCAGGGGCTCTGAGTAGGATCGGGAGGGAGGTTCTAAAGAGAGGGGATATTTGTATACCTATGGTTAATTCATGTTGAGGTTTGACAGAAAACAAAATTCTGCAAAGCAATTATTCTTCAATTAAAAAATAAATAAGTTAAAAAAAAGAGGCTCTTTAGTTCCTCTTCACTTTCTGCCATAATGGTGGTGTCATCTGCATATCTGAGACTTGATATTTCTCCCAGCGTCTTGATTACAGTTTGTGCTTCATCCAGCCTTGTGTTTCTCATAATGTACTGTGCATAAAAGTGAAATAAGCAGGGTGACAATATATAGCCTTGATGTACTCCTTTCCCAATTTTGAATCAGTCCATTTTTCCATGTCTGGTTCTAACTTGCTTCATGACCTGCATACAGATTTCTCAGGAGGCAAGTCAGGTGGTCTGGTATTCCCATCTCTTGAAGAATTTTCCACAGTTAGTTGTGATCCACACAGTCAAAGGCTTTAGCATAGTCAATAAAGCAGAAGTAGATGTTTTCCTGGAATTCTCTTGCTTTTTCTGTGATCCAGTGGATACTGGCAATTTGATCTCTGGTTGCTCTGCCTTTTCTAAATCCAGCTTGAAAATCTGGAAGTTCTCGATTCATGTACTGTTGAAGCCTGGCTTGGAGAATTTTGAGCATTACTTTGCTGGTGTGTGAGATGAGTGCATTTTAAGGCTTGTTTGTAAGGCCTCAGACAGTTATTTTGCCTTTTTCCATTTCTTTTTCTTGGGGATGGTTTTGATCACTGCCTCCTGTACAGTGTTATGAACTTCTGTCCATAGTTCTTCAGGCACTCTTTCTGTCACATCTAATCCCTTGAGTGTATTTGTCACTTCCACTGTATAATTGTAAGGGATTTGATTTAGGTCATACATGAATGGTCTAGTGGTTTTCTCTACTTTTTTCCATTTAAGTCTGAATTTTGCAATAAGGAGTTCATGATCTGAGCCCGGTGGGTTTTTCTTGCTGCCTGTATAGAGCTTCTCGAGTTTTAACTGCAAAAAATATGATCTGTCCGATTTCTGTATTGACCATCTGGTGATGGCCATGTGTAGAGTTATCTCTTGTATTGTTGGAAGAGGGTGTTTGCTGTGACCAGTGCATTCTCTTGGCAAAACTCTGACAGCCTTTGCCCTGCTTCATTTTGTACTCCAAGGCCAAACTTGCCTGTTACTCCAGGTATTTCTTGATTTCCTACTTTTGCATTCCAGTCCCTAGAAGGTCTTACAGATCATAGAAACGTTCAACTTCAGCTTTTTCGGCATTAGTGCTTGGGGCATGGACTTGGATTACTGTGATATTGAATGGCTTTCCTTAGAAATGAAGAGAGATCATTCTGTCGTTTTTGAGATTGTACCCAAGTACTGCATTTCAGACTCTTTTGTTGTCTATGAGGGCTACTCCATTTCTTTTAAGGCATTGCCCACAGTAGTAGATCTAATAGTCATCTGAATTAAATCCCCTGTTCTGGTCCATTTTAGTTCCAGATCCCTAAAATGTCAGTGTTCACTCTTGCCATCTATCTCCTATTTGCCCACTTCTGATTTACCTTAATTCATGGACCTAGCGTTCCAGGTCCCTATGCAATATTCATCTTTACAGTGGATTCACAGCTTAAAATGATGCAAATTTTGAAGTCAAAACCATAAATATGAGAGAAGGAACCTTTTGTATGCATTTGAAGTTACTTGTAGCTTCAAGTAGCCTATGATAAATATATTTTATCCATGTCTCATTATAACTACAGATCAAAAGCCTATAGTAGATATGCAAAAGGTGAAAGAGAAAGGAAACATACCACTACAGAAAATCAAATAACAAAGAAAGAGAGCATGAGAAAGAAAAACAGAACAAAGGGACTGCAAAACAACCAGAAACAGTTAAACAAAAAATGCTAAGTCCATACCATTTATATCAATACTGTCATTGATATACCATTTATATATATACACACAACACACACACATACACACAGTTTATTACTGTACTACCAATAATTATGTTAAATGTAAATGGGCTGAATTCGCCAATCAAAAGACAAAGTGTAAATAAAGTTTTTTCAATTTTATCTTTTTAAAAACTTAGCTCTTAGTTTTATTGTTCTTTTCTAGTGTTTTTTCTATCATTTATTTCCACTCTGATCTTTATTTCCACTCTGATCTTTATTTCCTTCCTTTTGCTGACTTGAGCTTAATTTATTCTTTTAGATCTTGAGGTGTAAAGTTAAATTGTTATTTGACATCTAATTTCCTAGTATATACATTATTGCTATAAACTTCTCTCTCAGAACAGCATTTGCAGTATCCTATAGCTTTCTGTTTGTTTCTTGTTTTTTGTTTGTTTTTTTTTTCATTTGTTTCAGGGCTTAAAAAAATATTTTTCTAGTTTTCTTCTTTGACCAGTTGCTTGTTCAGGAGTGTGCTGTTTACTTTTCACATATTTGTAGGTATTCCAACTTTCATGTTCTGGTTTTATACCATTCTCATCAGAAAGGATAGTGGTATGATTTCAGTCTTTAATTTATTAAGACTTGTTTTCTGTCTTGTCATACCCTATTTTGGGGAATGTTCAGTGTGCGTTTGAGAACAGCATGTATCGTATTGCTCTTGGATGAAACATTCTGTGTATGTCTGTTAGGTTCTTTTCATATAATGTGTAGTTTAATTCCAATTTTTTTAAACAACTCATTTTCTGTCTGAATGATCTATCCATTGTTGAAAATGGTATATTGAAGTCTCCTGGTATTATTGTATTGTTTCCTTTTTTAGAGTTCTTACTATCTACTTTATATAATAGATGCTTGTATGTTGCATTATAAATATTCAGATTTATTATATCTTCTGATGAATTGGCTACCTTATTACATAATAACTTTATTTGTCTTTTGTTATATTCTTTGTCTTAAAATCTGTGTAGTCTGGTATAGGTTTATCTGCTTCTAAATGTCTTTCGGTTTCTATTAGCAAGCTTTTTCAATCAATGCTTTTTCTACCTTTATTCACTATAAGGTATGGAAACAACCTAAGTGCCCATTGATAGATGAGTGGATAAATAAAATACAGTATATATACAGTGGAATATTAGCCTTAACAGAGTGAAATACTGTCATTTGTGACAACATGGATGAACCTGGAGGGCATTATGCTAAGTGAAATAAGGCAGACCGAGAAAAATAAATACTGCCTGGTATCTAAGCTTACATGTGGAATTTAGGAAAAGTAGAATTTATAGAAACAGTAGAAAAATGATTGCCAGAAGCTGAGGGAAATAAAGAGAGTTCACTAAAGGGTACAAGCCATCAGTTAGAATATGAGTAAGATCTGAATATTTGTTGTATGAAACAGTGACTCTAGTTGATCACACTTAACTGTATAGTTGAAAGTTGCTAGAAGAGTAGAACTTACATGTTCTCATCAAACCAGAAAATAAATATTCAAGGTGATATACATGTTAAATTAACTCCTGGGGGAATCCTTTCAAAATGTATACATATGTCATACTATCATGTTACACACTTTAAATATCTTTACAATTTTATTGTTAATTATACCTCAATGAAACTGGAAAAAAAATAGAAAAGGAACTAGTTCATCTTGGAGGAATAGGTGATTCCAGGACTAAGGTAGAGATAGAAGAATGAGTCTGGAGTGTCTAATTAGCCAGAAATGGGTAAATGTTCAAAGAATGTTGGGACCAGTCAGTTATACCCAAAAGAGCTTGGAGGAGCATTCACACAAAGTTGGGGACAACTTGAGCATCAAAATAAATAATTCTGATCATATACAATTGAATAAAAGGATAAGCCATGTTTCCATACTGATATAAATAGATGAATTAATGAGTGGATAGTTGGATGTTAATGAGTATATTTAGTTGTCTTTCCGCTGACCCCTACCTGTTTATTAACTACAAGGACAAAAGGTAACAGTAGTGACGAGGCCTGTCAGACACCAACTTTAATCAAGTGATCACAGTAAACATTACAAGAAGTGAGTCAAAACCTCCATTTTGTTGATGGGTTACAATGAAAATGATAATAATGTCGCTTCTTTTATACTCCTAAGAGTAATAATTTAAATTTAATCACAAGGAGACAAGAAAACCACACTGAAGGACAGTATACAAAATTATTGGTGAGTTAGTCTTCAAAGTTGTCAAAGTCACTCATAGAAGCCAAGGAAGTGCTGAAGAACTGCTCTAAATTGCAGGAGACTAAGAGATAATGAAATTAAATACAACTTGTGATACTAATATAGATGTGAAGTATGTTTTTGGTACAGTGTGCAAAACTTGAATGAGGTCTGATATTAGATGACCAATAATGATTATGATAGAATGTTCATTGAAACCATGCTTTTTGAGTTTAACAATTGTTAAATACCTTTTCATAACTTTTTTTGTGTTGAAATAACATGAAATTTGCCATTTTAACATTTTATGTACAATTTCATGTGCAATTCAGTGGCATTAAGTAAATTTACATTGTTGTGCAGCTGTCACCGCTGTCCATATCCAGAAGTTTTTATCTTATTGACGCAAAACTCCATACTCATTAAATAATAAATCTTCATTTCCCCCTCTTTCAGTCCCAGACAACTACGATTCTACTTCCTGTCTCTGAGTTTGACTACTCTAGGTACCTCATATAAGCAGAATCATACAATGTTTGTCCTTTTGTGTTTAGTGTACTTCACATAGCATGATGTTATGATTTTATAAAGGGAAGTCAAGAAGCACAGTACAATATTAACCTCAGCAGCTTCTGCATTGTTTTCTAGAATTGTTTTCAACTTCAGGGCATGGAAAACTTACTTCTGTAAGTCTGACTGTAAATTGCCTGTATAACTCGGGAGAGATACGTTGTCCAAAAATGATGTAACATCTCTGTCTCTTTTCACTTAGACACTTCCAGATCTTTGATTTTGGCATCTAATTAATTTTAAAATAACCTTTTAAGTTAAATCACAGCACATTGTTACTGTAAATCTTTTATCCACAGACCTTGTGCTATTTGTAATACTTTTATGCTATTGATAATGAAGGTCAATTTTCTAGCAAGAACTTTAGCAACTAAAACACTCTAAACCAATATGCCATAATATTTTGAATATAGTAATTATACTTTATTATTTTATCCTTATAAGAGTTCTGGTGTAAAGGGAAGTGTTTTAACTGGAAAACCAAGGTAATTTTTTTACACCTACAGACTTGTAAAATCAGAAGAGATTCTAGAAGTTGACTTGTTGGATCTGGATTTAGTTTAATTCAGGAAATCTTTACTGAGCATAGTACACATTGAGTAGAAAGTGATATGAATTTGCTTCTTCTCTGGGTTCATTTAGTAAGGGTTATCCAGGCTATTTTAGTAAGAAGCGTTTAGTGGGAAAATGTTAGAGCAGTTTATTCTGGGGGATCACGGTTGGGTGTGCTGAAACTAACTTTCTGTAGTTTGTGTTGTCATGAAGTCAGATGCAAACTCCAGCTTGGTTTTTATCCCTGCTCCTCCTCCGCTGTAGTATACATTGAATAAAGACTTTGATCTCTTATTACATCTCAGTTCTTATGCTCTTTTCTAGTTAGGCAAATTACTGTGTGTTGTATAGGATAGTTACAGAGTCCCTAGGCATGAGATTCACCAAACAGCTGAGACTTAAAAATAGCTACTAGGAACTACTTTAGCACTTAACTATTAATAAGGACTATGTCCAAAAACATGTGGTGGGGAGGAGAGGATTTAAATGTGTGTAGAGAATAGAGAGAAGCATGCAGATCTGAATTCTGTGCCTAGGGATTTTGTCCCCAAGTCTATTTATATGCATCTATTTTTACTTCTGAGTTCCAATAAATTATCACTTGGAAAAATTGTAGCTCCCTAAGGGAAAAAGAAAAGGAGCCATTTTATCTGTCCTCCATGCCTTTAATATACTTGGAATACTTTGTGCTGATTAATATTTTCATTTGTTAGCTCTTTTCTTAGACTTCTGTGAAATTGTTCATCTAATTTTTACATGAATAAGATGCTCCTATTACATTCTGAATTTATTCTCACTAAATTATAGTTGCTGTTTATGTTCCTCTAGACCAGTGTTTCTCAATTGGGGCTTCCCAGGGACATCTGGCAATGTCTGGATCCTTTTCACAATTAGGAGGTTACTACTGGCTATGGTTTTTCCAGTGGTCATAATATGGATGTGAGAGTTGGACTATAAAGAAAGCTGAGCGCCGAAGAATTGATGCTTTTGAACTCTGGTGTTGGAGAAGACTCTTGAGAGTCCCTTGGCCTGCAAGGAGATCCAACCAGTCCATCCTAAAGGAGATCAGTCCTGAGTGTTCATTGGAAGGCCTGATGGTGAAGCTAAAACTTCAATATTTTGGCCACCTGATGCAAAGAGCTGGCTCATTTGAAAAGACCCGGATGCTGGGAAAGATTGAGGGCAGGAGGAGAAGGGGACGATAGAGGATGAGATGGTTGGATGGCATCACTGACTCAATGGACATGGGTTTGGGTGGACTCCGGGAATTGCGGTTCGTGGGGTCACAAAGAGTCAGACACAACTGAGCGACTGAACTCAACTGAACTGGTATTTAGAGGGCAGAGTCAGGAATGCTGCTTAGCATCATCTGTGCAGGACAGCTTAGTTAGTTTCAAAAGTTAATACTGTTTTATATTGCACTTTTTTGTTTGTATAAAATTGAATTCAGAATATATCGTGTTTGTTATCCATTTCCCATTAATATTTACTTCTTTCCATATAAATTTTCATGAGTGGCTATTATCTGTTTATCTTCTGTTTGTGGCTTAAGCCTAAAAATAAATTTTTTAAGAATAAAGGCATATTCCTGGGTAATCATTTTAGGTGCATATGAGAATACTTTGAATGAAAATCAGTAATATAGCATTTAAGTATCTGGATTCTGTGCATTTATCATTAAAGTCTGAAATGTATTCATATTTATATGGTAAAGAAGCTTCTTACAGCATCATTACTACTGCTTTTACCTTAGTTCTCAATGAAATAATATAAATCAGAAGTTCAAACTGTTATAATGGTAGCAGCCTTTTGTTTTATTTTGAGCATGTATATCTTGTCATTCAGCAAACAAGTATCCAGTGTCTGTTATGAGCCAGGTATTTAGTGTATGGAATCCAACCCTGTTCTGGCTTTCAAAAGAACTTGGACAAATGCTATAATCCCATGTAGACAGTATAATAGTGTACATACAAAGAAGTGTGTGTGTGTGTGTATTATATATATATATTATATATACATCATTGGATGGACCAATGTTGAGAGAGAATTCAGGCTATATCAAGTTCAGGTTAAGAAGAAAGGGGTAGGTTTTACAGTAGAATAATTTGTATAAGTAAAGAGGTGTAAAAGAATATGACACAGTGCTTGCTTATATCATATATTGCTTAGGAAATGGGGAGGTTTAAAAGATGATTTTCAGGGGGTTCCCAGATGGTTCAGTAGGTAAAGAATCTGCTTACAATTCAGGAAAAGATGATTTTCAAACAAAGATAAAACCATGATTCTCATACAGATAAAAAAGTAAACGTGGGTTAAGGATTTTGTTAAACTCATTCAATGACATGAAATAAAACACATTTTTATAGAGTAGTGGAATACTGAAATAAATTATAAATAGGTAAAACTTTTTTCTGTAGAGTGAAACAGAATTTCATATTTATCAGTTACCTACAATTTCTAGCTGTGTAAAATAACTCCCATAGAATCAATCTGACAATGCATACTCCATTGGAGTACAAATTTTTTTTCTATGAAAGTGGCAGGAAATTTCAAGCTAAAGACTTCATTGGAGCTTTGTACTAGTGTGAAAAGTGGAATCACCAGAGGACAGAGTGGGAGAGAGAAAGTTTCCCTTAGGTCTCTTGTGATATGTTATTTTCATTGTGAGTTTATGGAATTGCATCTCAGTGCCAAATGCATTCCAGACTCATGGGGATGGAGTGCACCTGTTCTCTTCCGCTTTGCATTGCTATGTAGTCCAGTGTGAATTGCTTCTGCAGTCCAGAAACTGAAAGGAAGACAAGCCTCCATTTGTGTTCCCATTTGAAACCTTTATTCACAGTCTCATAGTTAATACACCATTGCCCTTTTATTTTATTTATTTTGAGAGAATATGTTAACTCATTTTATCCCACTCTTGGCTTGGAGTTAATTTTGAGGTAGAAGCCTCTCTCTGTCACCAATACCACCACTATGTAGGAAGGAAGTATAATTTTAGGTTGTTAAATCTGCTTATTTCCTTTAAAAAACATGTGTAAAGATACATTAATTGTAAATTATAAAATCCCTTTAGAGGATACTGTGATCAGAATTTAGAGATGCTTTGAAACTGACATTTTTCTTTATGTATTTAGGCAGTATTTGAGGTTAAAATTCATAGAAATAGTGAAAATGTTAACTTTTTTCCTTTGCAGATCATCCCATTATGATGGGTTTTGAGCCACTTGTTAACCAGAGACTACTTCCACCCACCTTCCCTCGATATGCAAAAATAATTAAAAGAGAAGAAATGGTCAACTATTTTGCAAGATTGATAGATAGAATAAAAACTGTCTGTGAGGTGGTCAATTTAACAAATTTACATTGTATCTTGGTAAGTACAAATCAAGTCTCTATTCTGGAATATAGCTTTGATTTAATAGCAGAATAGCTTATTATGTTTTAGAGACCCTTGCAAGGGTAAATAATGCTCCTCACCTATTAGCTGTGATATCTGGAGAATTAAGTGTTTGTGTATATTATTTTTCTTTCTGTATTTAATCCTCAAGGATTTTATACTACCCGTTCTAGAGATTAAGAACCTAAAATGTGGAGAAGTTAGGTAATTCACTCAAAGAATGGCAGTTTGAACCCTCAATTCTATGCTAAACCTTTCATATAAAAAAATGTTTGTTAATGTATACATATATATGCATATGTATGTTTTCTCATAAAAAATTGATAGTAACTTGCTTTTTCATCAGTAATCTCTATCTTGAATATGTTTTCATGTCAATAAATAATATACAAATAACAGATACCAAAATATTAATTACAACTACTTATAAATATATAAATAGTGGAAAGCTATATGATAGTTTGTTTTTTGCATTTTTTCTGCATTTTCGGTATTTTTTGGTATTTTGCATATAGGGCAGAAACAATGGTAAGGGGGAGAATAGTGATATTAGTGAAGGAAAGTCCATATATTGGGAACCCATATGATGATACTTTTGACAGCTATGGAGTAATAATATATATACCTAGTTTAAATGAGGTAAGTAATGGACTATATAGAATATATCCGGTTAGGAATGTGCACTAGGAATAAGAAATTGAGTACAAACTGTGATAGTGAGTATACATACATTCACACATACATACATTCAGCCAGTGTGCTTTTTTTTGTGTGCTAATATATACAGTGATGAGGGAAAGTATATCATTCATCTTGTCATGGGGCTGTAATGTGCTATAGAAATTGATCAAATAAATCACATGAATGTTTATAAAATTACAACCCATTATGAGCAGTATGAGGGAAAGGAACTGGGAGCTATAACATACAGCATATAATGAAGGAATTGACCTAAATGATCAGAGAAGGCTTTTTTAAAGAAGTGATGGTGAAGCTAAGATCTGACAGGTACATTTCATGCAGGGATAGCATAATAAAGGACAGAAATGTAAAGACCTGACAGAAGCAGAAGAATTTTAAAAGGTGGCAGGAATACACAGAAGAAATGTACAAGAAAGATCTTCATCACACAGATAGCCACGATGCTGTGGTCACTCACCCACCTACAGTCTAAAATCCTAGAATCTAAAGTCAAGTCAGCCATAGGAAGCATTGCCACAAACAAGGCTAGTGGAGGTAATGGAATTCCGGTTGAGCTATTTCAGATCCTAAAAGATGATGCTGTTAAAGTGCTGCAGTCAGTATAAGGACTGCAAAAGGTCAGTTTTCATTCCGATCCCAAAGAAGGACAGTGCCAAAGAATGTACAAACTACCATACAGTTGTGCTCATTTCACGTACTAGTATGGTTATGCTTAAAATCCAAGCTAGGCTTCAGCAGTACGTGAACTGAGAACTTCTAGATGTCCAAGCTGAGTTTAGAAAAGGCAGAGGAACCATAGATCAAATTGCCAACATTCGCAGGCTCATAAAGCAAAGGGAATTCCAGAAAAACATCTAATTCTGCTTTACTGACTACACCAAAGCCTTTGGCTATGTGGATCATGACAACTATGGAAAATTCTTAGAGATGGGAATACCAGACCACGTTACCTGTCTCCTGAGAAATCTCTATGCAGGTGAAGAAGCAACAGTTAGAACCTTACATGGAATGATAGACTGGTTCAAAATTGGGAAAAGAATACAAGTGAAAGGAGTACAAGAAGACTGTATATTGTACTCTGTTCATTTAACTTCTGTGCAGAGTACTTCATGCAAAATGCCGGGCTGGGTGAGTTACAAGCTGGAATCAAGATTGCTAGGAGAAATATCAACAACCTCAGTTACACAGATAATTCCACCCTATTGGCAAAAAGTGAGGAGGAACTAAAGAGCCTCTTGATGAGGGTGAAAGAGGACAGTGAAAAAGCTGCCTTAAAATTCAACATTCCAAAAACTAAGATCATGGCATCTGTCCCATCACTTCATGGCAAATAGATGGGGGGAAAGTGGAAGCATTGACAGATTTTATTTTCTTGGGCTCCGAAATCACCGTGAACAGTGACTGCAACCATGAAATTTAAAAACGTTTTCTCCTTGGAAGGAAAGCTATGGTGAGCCTAGGCAGCATATTACAAAGCAGAGACATCTCTTGGCTGACAAAGGTCCATATAATTGAAGTTAGGGTTTTTCCAGTAGTCATGTATGGATATGAGAGTTGGACCATGAAGAAGGCTGCACTCTGAAGAATTGATGCCTTCGAATTGCGGTGCTGGGGAAGACTCTTGAGAGTCTCTTAGACTGCAAGGAGATCAAACCAGTCAGTCATAAAGGAAATCACCCCTGAATATTCATTGGAAGGATTGCTGAAGCTGAAGCTCCAATATTTTGGCCACCTGATGGAAAGAGCAGACTCATTGGAAAAGATCCTGATGCTGAGAAAGATTGAAGGCAAAAGGAGAAGAGGGCAGCAGAGGATGAGGTGGTTAGATAGCATCACTGACCCAGTGGACATGAATCTGAGTAAACTCTGAGAGGTAGTGAAGAACAGGGAATCCTGGTATGCTGCAGTCCAGTGGGTCACAAAGAGTCAGACACAACTCAGCTACTGAATAACAGCAGAGTAAACACAGTGAGATAAATAAGGAAATCATTACCACAGTCCAATGTAGAAAGGATTGTCACTTGGACTGGAAGGATGGCAGGGAGATGATGAGATTGTCATTGTTACAGCTGTCTGTGAGCGAAAAGGCTTCCCTGATAGCTCAGTTGGTAAAGAATCTGCCTGCAGTGCAGGAGACACTGGTTCAATTCCTGTATCGGGAAAATCTGCTGGAGAAGGGATAGGCTACCCATTCCAGTATTCTTGGGCTTCCTTTGTGGCTCAGCTGGTAAAGAATCCACCTGCAATGCGGGAGACCTGGGTGCAGTCCCTGGGTTGGGAAGATCCCCTGGAGAGGGGAAAGGCTACCTACTCCAGTATTCTGGCCTGGAGAATTCCAAGGACCTGTGTAGTCCATAGTGAGTTAAGTTGATAGAATATTGGTTGATGAGTTAAATATGGGGCGTGAAAGAGCTCTCAGTAAGTTCTCTAGGCTTCTGCCTTGCAAGTCTACATGCATATTTGGTGCTGTTCACTCAAAGGGGGAAATTCTCTAAGGAACTTGAGAGTCAAATGGGGGTCTTAGGGAAGAAAGTTTGAGGTATATTTAAAATATTTAAGTAGAGATATTGAACCGATAATGACTTATGGGTAGAATTTAGAGATCTGTGCTTAAGAGTTAAAATTTTAGAATTATTACAGTATAGATAGTAATTGAAGCATGAGTGTTTATGTTTTAATTTTTATGAGGAGAAGAGTATATAGATTAAGAAAAGAAGGTTGTCTGAAACTAAACTTTGAATCTACAGAACAAACTGAGAAGTACCCAGAGGAAGAAACATGTGAAAGTCATTTAAAGATTTTTCAAGGAGGAAGTCATGCTGTTGAATAATTGAATGAAGGAGATAAATAAGGTCCAAACTCAGTGTCCTTTGAAGTTGGTAATGGGGGGCAAGTGGTGCCTAGAGCAAAGAATCAGGTTACATGTGTTGAAGAGGAGTAGAGACGGTGGGTACAGCCAACTTCTTCAGAAAGTTTGGCTGAGAAGACAGCAATTGAGAGGAAAATGTGGGATCGTGTGATAATCTTTTCTTTTTAAAGATGAGAGAAATGAGTATTTAAATGAAAATGGGAATGATCTGGTAAAGCGGAGGAATTTTAATACCTAGGAGAGCAAAATATGGATAGTTGACAGTGTGTGATGATTGTGAAAAAGCCAAAGGAATGAGATCCTTTTATACAGGTGTAGGATATCTGTTGTTAAAATAGACAACTAAAGGATCTGGGTACAGTTGTGTATAGAGTTAGTTTAGAGGCTAAAGTTGAGGAATTTTCTGTGGTATAAGTTATTTTAATTTTCTTTGTAATATAAAATAGTAGCATCTCTCTGATGCAGAATATTCACTTTGAGGAGTGTGGGTAAGGTGTAAAAATTGTGAGAAAAGTGAATGAATTCAGTTAGCTTGATTACTTGGTATTTATTTCTATGAAGTAGGAAATAAACCTCTGTCTTTAGTTAGTAAATTAGTATTAATACTATTATTTTCATGACATAAAAATTTAATGTTGGTATCTACATAATAACTATTATTCATCAGTTTGTTAAAATAATTTTTTTTAGGTTCTAAAATTATCCATTGTTCCATTTGTGTTGTTTTTGTTGTTTAGTTGCTAAGTTGTATCCAACTGTTTTGCAGCCAAATGGACTGTAGCCCAACCAGGCTTTGTCCATGGGATTTCCCAGACAAGAATACTGGAGTGGGTTGCCATTCTTCCTGCAGTTGTTCTTCCCAATGCAGGGATCAAACTTCCATCTCCTACACTGGCAGGCAGATTCTTAACCACCAGACTGCGAAGGCAGTCCTAAGCTGGGCAGCATTTTGATACAAAACGAACTCTTCCTTGACCTGACAGACTCCCAGTCTCTCAAGAGCCACAGTACATCATGTTCCTAATACCTTTTGTTGTTGTTTAGTCACTAAGTCATGTCCAACTCTTTGTGACTCCATGGGCTGTAGGTTGCCAGGCTCCTCTGTCCATGGGATTTTCCAGGCCAGAATACTATAGTTGGTTGCCATTTGTTTCTCCGGGGGCTCTCTTCAACCCAGGGGTCAAACTCCTGTCTCCTGCTTTGGCAGGTGGCTTCTTTGCAGCCAAACCACCAAGGAAGCCCATTCCATTCATACAAATAGACAATTCTTATAGAAATGATCATTAGAAATCTGTCTTATTTTAATTTTGATAGTGTATCATTCCCAGAAGATCTAGTAAAAATTACACTCTATATGCAAGCATTTTCGACTTTTATTTAATCTATTAATGACATTACTTTTCTTCTGTGTATCTTTTAGGATTTTTTCTGTGAATTTAGTGAACAATCACCTTGTGTTCTTTCAAGATCTCTGTTACAAGTAAGTTCCACTTAGTATCAAAATAGTTTTTTAAACAGCAAATAATGGGTATTGACAGTGTTTTATTTATTATGGAATAAAAGGTGGATGCTTCTAAAGGGATTCCATGGTTAGTGTTATATTTTTGGAATAGAAGTATTGAGTTATAGTGTTAGACATTCATTAAGATCATAGTCTGGGCCAGAAAACAAATCTTAGTAAGTGAAAAAAAATTGAAATCATAGAAAGTATGCTCTCTGACTATTTTGGAGTTAAACTAGTAATCAGTAACAGATGTATCTGGAAAATTTTCCAAGTGTTTGAAAATTAACACACTTCTAAAGAACCTGTGAGTCAAAGAGGAAGTGTTGATGGTAATTAGAAATTATTTTGAACTGAATGAAAATGAAAATATATCAGACTTTGTGGGATACAGTTAAAGCAGTACTTAGTATAGAACTAAATGTTTATATGAAAGAAAGGTCAGAAATTATAATTTAAGCTTCTACTTTAAAAATATAGAAAAAGAAGAGCAAATTGAACTAGAAACAAGCAGCAGAAAATAAAGATAAGAGCCGAAATGTGTAAAATAGGAAAGAGACAAATAACAGATAAAATCATTACAGCCAAGAGCTGGTTCTAAAATTGATGAATCTCTATCAAGACAGACCAAGAATAAAAAAAGATACAGATAAATAATATTAGGAATTATTATATATCCTAAACAAATTAAAAGGATAATATAGAATATTCTAAATAACTCTATATCCATAAATGAAAAACTTAAGTGAAATGGACCAGTTCTGTGAGGGACACTACCAGTGCCCCTTCAAGAGGTAGACAATTTGAATACTCCGGTATCAATCTGAGAAATTGTGTTCACAGTTAAAAGTCTTTAAACAAAACTCCAGGCCAGTTCTACACACAGACTCTTCCAGAAAATAGAAGAGGCAAGAACACATCATATGAGGCCTGCATTGCCTCAATACCAAAACCAGACAGAGACATTTCAGGCTTAGAAAACTATAGACCTATATCCCTTAAAAACATAAGAATTAAAGTATTACCAAAGCCTCTTGATGAAAGTGAAAGAGGAGAGTGAAAAAGTTGGCTTAAAGCTCAACATTCAGAAAACGAAGATCATGGCATCCAATCCTATCACTTCATGGCAAATAGATGGGGAAACAGTGGAAACGGTGTCAGACTTTATTTTTCTGGGCTCCAAAATCACTGCAGGTGGTGATTGCAGCCATGAAATTAAAAGACGCTTACTCCTTGGAAGGAAAGTTATAACCAACCTAGATAGCATATTCAAAAGCAGAGACATTACTTTGCCAACAAAGGTCCCTCTAGTCAAGGCTATGGTTTTCCAGTAGTCATGTATGGATGTGAGAGTTGGACTGTGAAGAAGGCTGAGCGCCAAAGAATTGATGCTTTTGAACTGTGGTGTTGGAGAAGACTCTTGAGAGTCCCTTGGACTGCAAGGAGATCCAACCAGTCCATCCTAAAGGAGATCAGTCCAGGGTGTTCATTGGAAGGACTGATGCTAAAGCTGAAACTCCAATACTTTGGCCACCTCATGCGAAGAGTTGACTCATTAGAAAAGACTGTGATGCTGGGAGGGATTGGAGGCAGGAGGAGAAGGGGATAACAGAGGATGAGATGGCTGGATGGCATTACCGACTTGATGGACATGAGTTTGAGTAAACTCCGGGAGTTGGTGATGGACAGGGAGGCCTGGCGTGCTGCGATTCGTGGGGTCGCAAAGAGTCGGACACGACTGAGTGAGTGAACTGAGATCAAATCTACCAATGTATAAAAAAAGAAAATACATTATAATCAAGTACATTTTATTACAGGAATGCAAGCCTGGCTCAATGTTTAAAGTATAATTTACCATATAATATAAAGTCTCAATAGATTCAGGAAATCTATTTGACAAAATCAGCATCCATTGATGATGTTGCAAAACTCTCAGCAAAACTAGGAAGAGAACTTCTTTAATCTGATAAAGAGCATGTGCAAAAAACCTATAGCTAACATCACACTTAATGATGAAAGAGTAAGTTATTTTCTCCTTTGATTGGGAAGAAAGCAAGGATGTCCAGTCTCATCACTCCACTTTACTCAGTGTGGTACTGGAAGTCTTAGCCAATGAAAAGAGGCATGAAAAGAAATAAAAGACATATATTTGAGAAAGTAAGAAATAATATTTCTTTATAGACAGCATGATTATCTATGTAGAGTACCAAGGAATCTGCAAAGAAGTTCCTAGACCTGATAAGTTTTACAAAATCAGAGGATATGATACCACTGTACAGAAAGCAGTTGTATTTCTATATACTTGCAATGAACAATGCAAACCAAAAACTTTAAAGCAGTACTATTTATATTAAATCTCAAGAATGAAGTACGTAGAGGTAAGTCCAGCACCTGTTTGGAGAACCTGTATACTAAAAAACTACAAAGTAATAATGAAAGACATAAAGACATCAAAGGAGGCTTAAATAAATAGATATGTCTTACTTGTGAATTGGAAGAATTGATGTTTTTTTAAGATGTCAGTTCTCCCCCGAAATTAATCTACAGATTCAAAGCAATCTCAAAATTATAGCAGAAGTTTTGTAGATGTCAACAAACTACTTCTAAAATTTATATAGAAAGGCAAAGGAACTAGTACAGCCAAAACAAATTATTATTACTGTATTTTGAATTGAATGAAAATGAAAATAGACTTTGTGGGATTGTAAATAATAATAATATTATTATTGTAAATAACAATGTATTTTAATAATTCATTATTTTAGATACATTTCTTTCACTTTCAGAAAGTTTTTATGTATTCCAAAGTATTTATTTGAGATAGGTTATCAACTGGCTTGATATTAATAACCATTAAATATTTCATAATTTGTGAAACCTTTTCTTGTATGTTGGCTCATTTGACATATTCAGACATGTCATTTCATTTTCACTAGTTCGATATTACTACCCTTGACTTGAAAGATTTTTTTTTCCTGCACATTTCTTCTCCTGTGTAAAAATACTCTTACATAGGGATTAAGTAGTACCCAGATGGAAGCAGTGATTTATAAAAATTTTCTACTGGCTTTTTACATTTTAATCTCTTATATTCTGTGACATTTAAAAGAAGTATGTTTATGTCACAGTAATGAAAAATACATGTACAATATGTCAAGATTGTGACAGCATTACTAATATATATAACATTTGTTTTAAGACCACTTTCCTGGTGGATAACAAAAAGGTCTTTGGAATCCATCTCATGCAAGACATGGTGAAAGATGCTCTTCGGTCTTTTGTCAGTCCTCCGGTGCTCTCCCCAAAGTAAGTATCATAAGGCATTGTATAGCCTGCATGTTTCTTAAAAGCCCAAATTCTCTGTGCTCCTTTATGGCAAAGATATACAAACAGCTGGATTCAAGTCTCCATGTAAAAAAAAATTACTCTTATTGTAAAATTAATTGATTTCTGCCACATATTATTTAAATTTAAATTGAGGTTTTCTGAAGTTGATACTGGGTCCAGTATGAGAAGAAAAGCTTACAAGGACTTGTCAGAAATTCAGCAAATTGTATTGACCCTTATTGTGTGCAAAGCACTGTGCTAAGTAGACACTTTGGGAAATAATTATAAAAAGATAAGATTTCCTCTCAATAATTTTGAGTCTAGATAGAAATAGAAAATGCTAATAATTGATCCTTAATTATATGCTGGTAGAGTCATTTCCCCAAATTATGCTGCCATAAAAAGCTGGAAGGATCACTTGAATTGGCCTTTTGGAAAAGAACGTCAGCTTTATTGACCTTTCCCTTGAGAAAAGAAGAAAGGAGATGTTATTTCTTAGGAAAGAAACCAGCATTTGTTAAGATATAGTGTGTGAAATCACATATTTTAAAGAAAGTTAGTGGTTCAGCATTCAATTTGTTGAATAAATTGTGCAACGTTTCACATAAAACTCTGGTACCGTCCTGTCTCAGGTTGGTTCTCCAGAAGCTGATCCTGACAAAAAGATTCATGCCAGTGTAATTTAGAAGGTAATTCCAGGAGAACTTTCAGGTTTGTAGGCAGGTGGGACATGAACAGGAAG
The DNA here is from genome assembly GCF_042477335.2 of Ovis canadensis. Classification (NCBI taxonomy): domain Eukaryota; kingdom Metazoa; phylum Chordata; class Mammalia; order Artiodactyla; family Bovidae; genus Ovis; species Ovis canadensis. Next base: position 33,862,976 of record NC_091246.1, on the reverse strand, counting down.
AAAGCCATGTAGTGGTGTGCTTTACAGTTGGTTGTTGCTGTTCAATCACAGAGTCCAGTTTGACTCTTCACGACACGATAGACTGTGTGGCACGCCTAGCTCCTCTATCCTCCATTATCTCCCAGAGTTTGCTCAGATTCATGTCCATTGAGTCGGTGATGCTATCTAACCATCTCATCCTTTGCCATCCCCTTCTCCCTTTGCCTTCAGCCTTTCCCAGCATCAGGGTCTTTTCCAGTGAGTCAGCTCTTCCCATCAAGTGGCCAAAGTATTAGAGCTTCAGTTTCAGCAGCAGTCCTTCCAGTGCCCATCTAGGGTTGATTTCCTTTAGGATTGACAAGTTTTATCTCCTTGCCGTCCAAGGGACTGTCAGGAGTCTTCTCCAGCACCACAGTTGAAAGCATCAGACTTCTTTATGGGCCAATTCTCACATCTGTACATGACTTCTGGTAAAAAAAACCATAGCTTTGATTATATGGACCTTTGTCAGCAAAGTGATATGTCTGCTTATTAGTGCGCTGTCTAGGTTTTTCATAGCTTTCTCTTCCAAGGAGCATGCGTCTTTTCATTTCATGGCTGTCACCGTTGGCAGTGATTTTGGAGCCCAAGAAAATCTGTCACTGTTTCCACTCTTCCCCCTTTTATTTGCCATGAAGTGATGGGACTGGACTCCATGATGTTAGCTTTTTAATGTTGAGTTTTACGCCAGCGTTTTCACTCTCCTCTTGCACTTTCATCCAGAGGCTCTTTAGGTTCTCTTCACTTTCTACCATTTAAGTGATATTATCTGCATATTTGAGGTTGTTGATATTTCTCCCAGCAATCTTGACACCAGTTTTATGATTTATCCAGCCCAGTGAAGTACTCTGCATGTAAGTTAAATAAGCAGGGTGACCCTATACAACCTTGTACTCCTTTTCCAATTTTGAACCAGTCCATTGTTCCTTGTATGGTTGTAACTGTTGCTTTTTGACCCTCATACTGGTTTCTCAGGAGACAGGTAAGGTGGTCTGGTATCCCCATCTCTTTAAGAATTTTCCACAGTTTATTGGATCCACACAGTCAAAGGCTTTGGTGTAATCAATAAAGAAGAAGTAGTTGTTTTTTTGGAGTCCCCTTGCTTTCTTTATGATCCTACAAATGTTGGCAATATAATCTCTGGTTCCTCTGCCTTTTCTAAACCCAGCTTGTATGTGTAGAAGTTATCAGTTCACATACTGCTGAAGCCTAGCATGAAGGATTTTAAGCATAACATTGCTAGCATGTGAGGTGAATGCAGTTGTACAGTAGTTTGAGCATTCTTTGGCATTGCCCTTCTTTAGGATTGGAATGAAAACTGACCTTTCCAGTCCTGTGACCACTGCTGAGTTTTCCAAATTTGCTGACACATTGAGTGCCTCACTTTGACAGCATCATTTTTTAGGGTTTTAAATAACTCAGCTGGAACTCATTTTGATGACCATCATCATAGTTATCTTTGTGTATAAGATATATACATATATGATTATATATGGGATCACATTAAACAGTTATTTTTATTATGAACATTTAATTATTTTTTATGGATTTTTTAAGTCAAAAGTTTAATTTTAAAATGTATTTATAATTTTTCTACTCAAAAGTAATCATAACTTTATATCTCAAAGTACATAGTTAATTCTTTTTAATGGCTGCCAAATGTTTCATAATATGCATATGTTTTACAGAGTGAGACTACTGGGTGGGGGGGACATGTATAGTTTGAATTTTGATATATGTATTAGACTGTATTCTGAAAGATTTAACAATTTATATTTGTACTGGGAATATAAGAGAGTACAATTTTCCTTTATCCTGACCAGCAGTAGTAGGTGTTATCATTCTTTAATTTTTTATATCAATTCTTTAATTTTGTATATCAATGAGAAGTAATATCTCTTTGTCAGTTTGAGCACTTAATATGATGTTCATTGGACATTTGGGATGGTTTTTCTGTGAATTGCCTTTTTTTTTATCCTTTACCCATGGACTTTTATTAAATGGTTTACTTTTTCAGAAAGTTTGTAACAAATCCTTGTGTATTATGAGAGGTTAATCCTTTGTGATAGACATTGAAGATTTTTTCGTATATTAAGTTTGTATCCTGCAACTTTACTGAATTCTTGTACTAGTTCTAACAGGTTTTTTTTTAGAGTCTTTAGAGTTTTCAATATGTAATATGGGGTGCTCTGCATATAGAGATCATTAAAAATTATTTTTAAATTTCTGTGATTAAATGTATCATGTATTCAGAATATGAATTGACAAACACCTGTACCACCATCCATTTTAAGCAGAGTTTTTAATAATTTTGTTTCTATAAATTCCATTACTGATAAGGTCATTGGTAAAATTAAGTATTTCATAAACACTCAATGTATGAATTATTGATACATTATTACATTCATACACTCAATATATGAGTTAGTAAATTTTATTAATTCCCTTATTTGGTATCTGATGTTGTCAGACACGTTTCTGCATTCTAGAGAAAAAGACACACCTGATGACAGGGAGCTTACCTTCTAATGGGAAAGACTAAATTGTGAACAAATAAATAATGTCAGGTCGTAAGTACTGTATAGAAAGATAAAGATGAGATGGTTCTCATAAATGGGATAGTTTTGAAAAGCCTCTTGGAAGTGGTGATATATGTGAATATACTGAGAATGAGCTATGCAAAATCAAAGGATGAAGCTTCCTGACAGTAAACAATAACTGCAAGGTCTCAAGAGTAATGCTGAGCTTTAGGTTTCAAGCGGCAAGCTAATTTTAATGGATTCATTTATTAGAGATAACATCTAAGGTAGCAGTTCTCAACTGTTTTTTGTCTTTACATTCTTAAAAGAGTTTAAGGACCCAAATAGCTTTTGTTTATATTGGTCCTGTTTATTGATACCTACTATTTTAGAAACTAAAACAGTACTTTAAAAATGTTTATTCTTTTTGAAAAGCAGTAAACTCATTACATGTTAATAAACATACATCACATTTGTAAATCACATATTGACATATTTTATGGGAAATAACTTTTTAATTAAAATTAATGAGAAAAGTGGAATTGTTTTACATTTTTGCAAGTATCTTTCAAGCCTGCCTTAGTAGAATATAACTGAATTATTTTAACCTGCTTCTGTTTTCAGTCTGTTGCAGTATTGCTTGCCATGTAGCCTCTGGAAAAGCCATTGTACACTTATGAGAGAATGAGTGCTTTTGGCAGATAACATGTTAATATTATTATGAAAGTAGTTTTAACCTTGTGTTCCCCTCAAAAGCATCTCACCAGGGAAACCTAGGCTATATTGAGAACTGATGACTATAATTTCAAATTCCCCTCCCCCACCCCATCCTTTTCTTTACTCTGGTCCTACAGTTTATGTGTCTCACCTTTATGAATACTTGTACACTTTGCCCAAATATGTGTGTCCATAAATAACATCAGGTTATTTTATGCTTTTAAACTTCACATAAACTTTGTCACAGTGTGTATGTCTGTATAGATATATATATATATATATGTATCTTTTGCAACATGACTTTTTCCTTCAACATTAGAATGTTGAAATTGACCAAGTTTATCCAACAAATTTATTGTGTTAAAATCTATACTTTGTACTGAAGTTTATTTTGTTGCTTCTCTGCAGTTGAAAATTTACCTTATTTCTAATTTATCACCATTGAAATCAGTGCTGTAGTGAACATCTTTGAATTATGACTCCTTTCGCACATAAAAAAATTAATTGCTTATCATAGGCAAATGCATATTCAGCTTTACTAATTTTGTGAAATTGCTTTCAAAAATAATTAAATGAATTGTGTACGCCAGCCAACAGTGTATAAGGATTCCAGCTGCCCCATAGTCTAGGCATTATCAGACTTTTTAATTTTTGGCAATATAATATATGTGAAATAAGTGTCTACATCTTAATTTGTGTTTTGTCTTCTCTATTTAATAATCTTTAACACTTAGATTCTACAGTGTCACACTTACCGTTGTCCATTTAGAATTAATTATACAGTATGATCCTCATTATTTGCAGATTCTATATTTGTTAATATGCCTACTTGCTAGAATATATTTGTTAACCTTTAAATCATTACTTACTCTGCTCTTACCATCTTCATGGACATGTGCAAAGTAGCAAAATATTCAAGTCACGCAATGTGGAAGTCAAACAAGACAACTCTCTACCTTCTTGTGCCTTATAGTGTAATTATTTGCCCCTGTTTTTATGCTTTTTGTTGGTGATTTTTTAGTTTCATGGCCACTGAGTTGTAGTGATATGGTGTCTAGTGTTCCTGGCACAAGAAGGCTATGGTGTGCCTTACAGAAAGATTGTGTGTTAAATAAGATTTGCTCAGGCGTAAGTTCTTTGCTAATCAATTAGCAGTGTAGTTTCTATATAGTGTCTTTAAAAAGAAACACACATAAACCAAGGTTAAACATTGATCAGTTGATTAAAACATTGGGACCAGAGGCTGGAAGGACGTAATCCTGTATTTTATCCTAACAGCAGTGTTTCAGTATTCTCTATTTCAGCATCCACAGCAAGTTTATAGAACATAATTAACACATTCTGAGAATCAACTGTGTGTATAGCAGAGTTTATTGCAAGGTAGTCATCTGTTTCTTGTTCTTTTCTTTTAAAAGCTCTCTTTTGCATACTCTGTCTTGTAGATTTTTTCCTCTGTATTCCTCATGACACCTCTCTCTTTTTGCTGTGTTGTAAGAAAGTTATTCTCTTGATCCTCAAGGCTATTGTGAACATCCTTTTACATACTAACTTTTTTAACTTGAAAAATCCTTATTTTCAGATCCAGAAAGTCCGCTTTTTTAAGTGCTTTATTTTTGTCATCTTAAGCAATTTTCTTACCTTGGATCTTCTAGCACTTCTCTTTAGCTGCCACCTGTTTCAGGTGTCCTGCCTTTTCTTTCTTCTGGCTACTGCCTGCTCTGTCATTTTCTATCACATGATCATGATTCTGTTTTATTTTGAGGTTCTGGTCAGATTGCTCAGTTATGGCAAACACTTAGGAATAGCAAGTTGTCAGCTGCTTTCAGTGCACCAAGAAAAGTGTTTACTTCCTGTCTCCTTAGGAGCAAAGGCTACTGTCCTCCTACCTCGAAAAGGGGGAAAAAAACACTTTCCATCTCTTCAGCTCTTGTATTTCCTCCAGGGCCAGGCAGGTAACAGATCATCCCAGACTAAACAGGAAAGCCTTTCTTAGTTAAGCAGTGCTTTTAACTGAGATAAGGAGCACCACAAGGACACTGGTTTGTGAGGATAGGCCATGAGGTGCTAGCAGGATGTCTAGGTGATGATTTTGGCCAGTGATTGGAAATGTGGGTATATCTTGAAAAAAAATCAGATTCTATACAGTATTTTTTAAATAATTACTGTTGTAAGTACAGTTCACAAGGGTACCAGCCGTAGGAAAATAATGAATATTAGAGTAGGATTAGAAAAAGTAGAGCTTTAGGATTTTCTCTCTTTGTTGATCTTATTGGATCCAGCACTTAATTGTCCAAGTACAGAACTAAAGGAATTGGCAATATTGCACATTTATTATGTGGCTAACAAATTGTGAAATACTTCCTAATTTAATGCTAGCATTCTTCAACTTCATGGTTTGTTTCCATTTTCTCATTTTTCCACCTTCCCTATGTGTTGGTAGCACCTACAGTGTTCCTTTTTGTAGGCCAAATAGTTTAATTTGAATAACAAAAATATTATATTAACTTACAGGTGCTGCCTATATAATAATCACCAGGCTAAGGACTGTATTGACTCTTTTGTTACTCACTGTGTTCGGGTAAGAGCTACACTTTGGATCTTTGTGGTGGATACTTAAAAACTGTGGCATGAAAAAAAAAAAAAAACTGTGGCATGCAAAATCATCAGTAACATTAATTTGTGCTGTTTTTCATCTAATATTTCTTATTCATTTTCCCTGAATAAGTAGGAAATTTTTGTCTCCTCTTAGACTCAAGTGGATAGCTTCATAACCTATAGTCTTCCTGTGAGATTGTTAGATACCAAGGCACCTTCTGATGCCCTCTCACCATAACCCTTGTGGACAGCAGAAACAGAATTAGCTATGACCCTCATCTAAAAAGAGTTTACATTTTTTTTTTAAAAGGACATAAAAACTGTTACTTTTGACCTTATAAATAACGAATATGGGTAACATCCCCAGGCATTTATGTTTGTACTGCTTTAATGAGCAGATTATGTACTGTGCTTAGTTGCTCAGATGTGCCCAACTCTTTGTGACCCCATGGACTATAGCCCATCAGGCTCTTCTGTACAAGGGGTTTCTCCAGGCAAGAATACTGGATGGAGTGTGTTGCCATGCCCTCTTCCAGGGGATATTCCCAATCCAGGGATGGAACCCAGGTCTCCTGCATTACAGGCCAATGCTTTACTTTCTAAGCTACCGAGGAAGCCCAAAAATACTGGAGTGGGTAGCCTATCCCTTCTATAGGAAATCTTCCCATCCAGGAATCAGACCAAGGTCTCCTGCATTGCAGATGGATTCTTTACCAGCTGAACTACCCAGGAGCAGGACTATAGTAAAATTAAAATTACCAATTTTAGATAAGATTGTGAACTTTTTTCAAATCTCAAATAACTTGAAAAAAATTAAAGCTTCCTAGTTGGTCAAATTAATTATAAATCATTCTTAATTATAACTTTTTCTAGATCTTTTTTGCCCAGTTCCATTTACTAAATGTGTGTTTGTGGGATAAGACAGCATGGTATGGTACAAGGAAAATCAATAAAAGACCAGATTTTATTTTTATTAACTACTGTTTTATCATTATCAGGCAGATCACTTTACTTTTTTATAAACTTGCCAATCTTTAAAAAATGTTAATACTGCTTTGATACCTCTTAGAGGCTACTTACTGATTAAATGAGATAATAGCTGTCAAAGTATACAAATGTAAAATCATTACTATCCTTAGAGAATCTTAAAATGCTTATTTCTTAGAGCATTCCTGTCTGTTGTCTGATTCATAAACTGTTACAGTATTTTATATGAGAATACCGAATAGATTAAAAACAGTGATAAGGAACCTTAGTGAACAAGTGTTAGTCACACAGTCGTGTCTGACTCTTTGCGACCCCATGGACTGTAGCCCACAAGGCTTGTCTGTCCATGGAATTCTCCATGCAAGAATACTGGAGTGGATTGCCATTCCCTCCTCCAGGGGATCTTCTCAACCCAGGGATTGAACCCAGGTCTCCTGCATTTCGGGCAGATTCTGTACTGTGCTTTTCTGGGTTTTAGCCATTACCTAATTATTAGGCATTCTGGTATATTTAAAGCAGCACACAGAAGTGTCCGGCTTGAACAGTAGCTTTTAGCTTGAAACAAGCAGAAAAGAAACTGCTCTTGAATATGTGGGAAAATATCTAAAGATTGAAGGAATTATTTTTGCCATATGAGAACAAGTTTTGTAAACAACCACTTTCCTCTGGCTATTAATAATTTCTAGTATTGAGTTCCTGTAAAAGAAACACCTTTGTAATAAGTATGCATAGGCATTATTGTTACATACAGCATTTTTTCCCTTAAACCTGATTTTGAAAATTTGGAATGTTAATTTTCATTAGTATCAGCAGATTTCATATTGACAGTTAACAAATTATACTGTTAACAAATACAATTAACAATCGTATTGTATATTACAGCCATTCTGTAGTCTTATTCAGATCCATGGACATAACAGGGCTCGGCAGAGAGATAAACTCGGTCATATTCTTGAGGAATTTGCTACCTTGCAGGATGAGGTAAGAGCCAAAAAGAAGCCCTCCCTTCCAAAATAAGCAGTTCATATACCTTGACTAGATTTTCAGAAACAATTCTTTAGAACAATAATTTGACTACTTAATTTTTTAATATGGTGAATTTTCTTTTCCATTGAAATGTAATAGTTACATATACCAAAGAAAGGTTTACAGAAAGAAATAGAACAGTAATCTAAATCAAAAACATCTTAAATTATTATTTTATAATCAGTGAAAGGTGTAGAGCTGTAGTTTAATTAGAGTAAGTTTACATTGTAATAAAAATATATTAGTCTTCATTTAAATGTGAGCAACAGCAACATTGATAATGTAACTAAAGATCTGAAGCCAGTTCTTTTTATACTGTGAAGTCTTTTTAATCTAGGAAGTGTTTAGATAAATATTATCCTTTCAGAAATGAAAGGTTTAAATGTAGATCTAACCAAAGGTGCACTTGAAAGTATGAATTCTTTAAATGGTGAGAGTTACATTATCTGCTCATGTGCTATTTTTAGCTGTTACATTTTTTGTAATTCTTTCATTACCTTAACAAGTTGATATTAATGACATTTTGTTGTGATAGGCAGAGAAGGTTGATGCAGCCCTTCATACTATGCTGTTGAAACAGGAGCCCCACAGGCAGCATTTGGCCTGTTTAGGTACCTGGGTCCTTTACCATAACCTTCGAATTATGATACAGTATCTCCTAAGTGGCTTCGAATTGGAGCTCTACAGCATGCACGAGTATTATTACATATATTGGTAAGAGAATGATTGGAGTTAAAATTGATGGTGGGTGGGATAGATAAGATCTGTGAGTATCTGTAGAGTGTAATTTTAGGTTTTTTTTTATTTACTCTATTTGAATTTTACTTGTGGGACAGTTGAAGAATATCTATTGAAAATTAGAGCCAGATCATCTTAAAAATCTTAAGTGTTTTAGTAGTGTACAAATACATTTTTCTGCCATTTGAATTGTTATTTTAAAATTACTAATAAACTTCTTAGAAGTAAATTGATTAGTGAACTTTTATTTGTTTCCAAAGAGAAAAATTAACATACATTTTGCCCTGACATCAGTGACGCTAGGTACTAGCTGTGGAATGTACTTAAATGAATTAAAGTTCAAAATATGAACCAGATCCTCCTTCTGAGAAGAAATTATGGCTAAGATTATCATTGGGAGTATAACTGTTGCAAACTGGCCCTGAGGATTTGTCTCAGTAGCTTTGAAGAAGTTTACAAGAGGTAATCTTCAGCAGAGTAGTTCTTTACTTTCACTTGGGGAGATATATCTAGTAAGAGGATGCTTGAGAATATTTTAGACATGAAAAACCTGCCACAGAATAAAGTAAGAAAATTGACATCTAAAATGAATTCAGCTATCTTGCATCTTTTTTTCAGTCTAGCAAAGTATAGTAATTTGGTTATAATTTAAAATAGAAATGACCTATTGTTACCCATCACAAACAGCTAAGTTTAGTATATTAGATCTAATTATAGTTATTCTTTTCAATTCATTTTTAAATTATTTAACTTAAAATATTGTGTATTCCCTGAAGTCACTGATGTGGAGGCAGGAAAATAATTATTTTCCACACCATTAACAGCATCCATGTTAGAGATGGGAATACCAAAACACCTTACCTGCCTCCTGAGAAACCTGTGTGCAGGTCAAGAAGCAACAGTTAGAACTGGACATGGAACAACAGACTGGTTCCAGATTTGGGAAGGAATACGTCAAGGCTATATATTGTCACCCTGTTTATTTAGCTGTATGCAGAGTACGTCTGCGAAATGCCAGACTGGATAAATTACAAGCTGGAATGCAGATGGCCAAGAGAAATATCAGTGTCTCAGATATGCAGATGATACCACCCTAATGACAGAAAGTGAAGGAGGAACTAAAGAGCCTCTTGATGAAAGTGGAAAAGGAGAGTAAAAAAGCTGGCTTAAAATTCAGCATTAGAAAAATGAAGATCTTGAGATCTGGTCCCATCACTTCATGGATTACAGATGGGGAAAAAGTGGAAACGGTGGTACTTTTCTTTCTTAGGCTCTAAAATCACTGAGGATAGTGACTGCAGCCACAAAATTAAAAGATGCTTGCTTCTTGGGAAAAAAGCTATGACAAATCTAGACAGCATATTAAAAAGCAAAGATATCCCTTTGCTGACACAGGTATGTAGAATCAAAGTTTTTCCAGTAGTCATGTACAGATATGAGAGTTGGACCATAAAGAAGGCTGAAGAGCTGAAGAATTGATGCTTTTGAACTGTGGTATTGAGAAAGACTCTTGAGAATCCCTTGGACTGCAGGGAGATAAATCCAGTCAATCCTAAAGGAAATCAACCCTGAATATTCATTGGAAGGACTGATGCTGAAACTAAACCTCCAATGCTTTGGCCACCTGATGAGAAGAGCTGACTCATTGGAAAACTCTGATACTGGGAAAGACTGAGGGAAGGAGAAGAAGGGGACAACAGAGAATGAGATGGTTGGATAGCGTCACCAAATCAATGGACATGAGTTTGAGCAAACTCTGTGAGATAGTGAAGGACAGAGTAGCCTGGTGTGCTGCAGTCCATGGGGTCTCAAAAGAGTTGGACACAACTTACCAACTGTACAGCAGCAGCATCGAACTTTACTTTCGCCACCTACACATCCACAACTGAGCATTGTTTCTGCATTGGAAAGTAATTCCAGTGCTGTAAAGAACAATATTGCATAGGAACCAGGAATGTTAGGTCCATGAATTAAAGTAAATTGGATGTGGTCATGCAGGAGATGGCAAGAGTGAACATCAACATCTTAGGGATCAGTAAACTAAAATGGATGGGAATGGATGAGTTTAATTCAGAGGACCATTATATCTACTACTATGGGCAAGAACCCCTTGGAAGAATTGGAGTAGCCCTCACAGTCAATAGAAGTCCAAAATAGAGTACTTGGGTCCAATCTCAAAAACGACAGGATGATCTCAGTTCATTTCCAAGGCAAACCATTCAACATCACAGTAATCCAAGTCTATGCCCCAACCACTAATGCCAAAGAAGCTAAAATTGAACAATTCTATAAAAACCTACAAGACCTTGTAGAACTAATTCCATAATAAATAAATAAATGTCCTTTTCATATAGGGGATTGGAATGCAAAAGTAGGAAGTCAAGAGATACCTGGAGTAAGAGGCAGTTTTGGCCTTGGAGTACAAATGAAGCAGGGCAAAGGCTAACAGTTTTGTCAGGAGAACACGCTGATCATAGGAAACACCCTCTTCCAACAATGCAAGAGATGACATTACACGTGGACATCACCAGATAGTCAGTACTGAAATTAGATTGATTATATTCTTTGCAGCTGAAGATTAGAAAGCTCTATACAGTCGACAAAAACAAGACCTGTAGCTGACTGGGGCGAAGATCATGAGCTGCTTATTAAAAAATTCAGACTTACATTGAAGAAAGTAGGGAAAACCACTAGACCATTCAGGTATGACCTAAATCAGTGCTTTATGATTATACAGTGGAGGTGACAAATAGATTTCAGGGAATTAGATCTAGTCGACAGAGTGCCTGAAGAACTGTGGACGGTGGTTCATAGTATTGTACAGTAGCTGGTGACCAAAACCATCCCAAAGAAAAAGAAATGTAAGAAGGCAGTGATTGTCTGAGGAGACTTTACAAATAGCTGAGGAAAGAAGAGAAGTGAAAGGCAAAAGAGAAAGATATACCCAGCTGAATGCAAATTTCCAGAGAGTAGCAAGGAGAGATAAGAAAGCCTTCCTAAGTGATCAGTGCAAAGAAAGAAAGGAAAACAATAGAGTGGAAAAGACTAGAGATCTCTTCAAGAAAATTGGAGATATCAAGGGGACATTTCATGCAAAGATGGGCACGGAAAGGTCAGACACAGTAAGTAACTAATAGAAGTAGGAGACACTAAGAAGAGGTGGCAGGAATATATGGAAAAACTATACCAAAAAAGATCTTAATGACCTAGATAACCATGATAATGTGGTCACTCACCTAGAGCCAGATATCTTGGACTGTGAAATCATGTGGGCCTTAGGAAGCATTACTACAAACAAAGCTGCTGGAGGTAATAAAATTCCAGCTAATCTTTTAAAAATCCTCAAAGATATTGCTGTTCAAGTGCTTCACTCATTGTTAGCAAATTTGGAAACTTAGCAGTGGCCAAAGGACTAGAAAAGCTCAATTGTCCTTCCAATCCCAAAGAAGGGCAATGCCAAAGAAAGTTCAAACTACCATACAATTGCACTCATTTCACACGCTAGCAAGGTGATGCTCAAATCCTTCAAGCCAGGCTTCAGCAGTACCTGAACTGAGAACTTTTAAATGTACAAGCTAGATTTTGAAGAGGTAGCGGAACCAAAGCCTAAATTGCTAAACAGGTGGGAGTACCAGACCACCTTACCTGTCTCCTGAGAACCCTATATGCAGTCAAAAAGCAACAATTAGAACCAGACAAGGAACAACGGACTGGTTCAAAACTGGAAAAGAAGAATGTCAAAACTGTATACTGTCACCCTGCTAATTTAATTTATATGCAGAGTGCATCACGTGAAATGCCAGGCTGAATGAATCACAAGCTGGAATTAAGATTGCTAGGAGAAGTGTCTGCAGATGATACCACTCTAATGGCAAAAAGTGAAGAGAAACTAAAGAGCCTCTTGATGAAGGTGAAAAAGGAGAGTGAAAAAGCTGCCTTAAAACTCAACATTCAAAAAACTAAGATCATGGCATCTGGTCTTGTTACTTCATGACAAAAGAAGGGGAAAACAGGGACAGATTTTATTTTATTGGGTTCCAAAATCACTGAGGATGGTGACTGCAGCCATGAAATTTGAAGATGCTTTCTCCTTGGAAGGAAAGCTACGACAAACCTAGACAGCATATTAAAAAGCAGAGACATCACTTTGCCAACAAAGGTCCATATAGTCAAAGCTATGGTTTTTCCAGGAGTCATGTATGAATCTCAGAGTTGGACATCCATAAAGAATGCAGACCACAAGCAAACTGATGCTGGGAAAGACTCTTGAGAATCCCTTGGACTGTAAGGAGATAAATCCAGTCAGTCCTAAAGGAAATCAACCCTGAATATTTATGGGAAGGATTGATACTGAAACTGAAGCTCCAATATTATGGCCACTTAATGCCAAGAGCTGACTCATTGGAAAGACCCTGATGCTGGGAAAGATGGAGAGCAGGAGGAAAAAGAGGTGATGGCGGATGACATGGTTAGATAGCATCACTGACTCAATGGACAGGTGTTTAAGCAAACTGTGGGAGATAGTGAAGGACAGCGAAGGAAGCCTAGTGTGCTGTAGTCCATAGGGTCACACAGAGTCAGACATGACTTAGTGGCTGAACAACATAACCATTATCATGGTTTTGTTGTCATGGATGCTAGGGCTCTTAGCAGGTAATTCTTGGTTGTAAAAAAGAATTGGAGCATCAATATAGTTATGTGAGAAAAATATTATTTTGTATATTACCCAACATTCATGTAGGTAACAGCTCTTACCAACAGTTGTTATAGCTACTTAGAACTTTTTTTTTTTTCATTAATTCATACTGGACACTCCTGTTCAAACAAGTCAGTTTGTAGAGGATTGTGCTCAAGTTTTGTTGTTTGAGGCAGCTGATTGGAAGCTTTTGTGCTCTTGATTGCTCAAAATATAATTTTTATATGCTCTTTGACACAAAGAATTGGCAGATGAATTACATTCAGATAAATACTTGAATAGAAATTTACCTGTATATTTGAGCAGATTCATTTCTTGCTAACAAGAAATGCTTGCTTCTGCTTGTAAGTATCCTGGTCTACTGTGATGTTAGTTTTAACTGCTGTTTAGTTTTAGTATTAGAGATTGGGCTCCAGCATTTTTATAAAATATATATTGTTGATCTTCCTGAATGTGATCCCTAAAGCATGTGGACCCTAAAAATCAGTTTAAAAAAAAAACTAAAACAATAATTCTTAAATTTAGCATGCATCATAATCACTTGGAAAGCAACTTGTTGGGCTCTGTTCTGGTGTTCCTGGTTTAGTAGGTCTAGGGTAGGACCCCCCCAATCATTCTCATTTATAACTGCTTTGCTGGTGAGGCTGCTGCTGGTCCTGAGATCACAGTTTAGAACTGGTATAGAATATTAGCTCTTTGACTCTCTTTAGATAAAATTGTATATTAATTTTGATAAAGCAGTTAGTAAAAAGCGTGTTGATATATCTGATAAATGAAAGGCATGAATTATGCCAGCTCTCCCCTTTACTCATCTGTCCTTGGGTTAGGTAGTCAGAAGGTAGAAGGTAGCATTAGTTCTTTATAGAAATCATCTCTTTGATAAGGTAGGTTACAAATCCTCATTTTATAGTGTGATGGGGGAAAAATTCATTTTTATTTTTTACAAGATTTTATAATAAGTGCTTTTCTTAAATTCATTGCCAGGAATTCTTTTCTCTCCACATAATACATACTTTTTCTAATCAGATAAAATCGTACTTTATATATACTTTTTCTACTTAGATTTCCAGGTTGGCTTTAGCTGCCAGGAGGCTTAGTGCTCAGTTCAGTATTAAAGTACCTAAGTCATTCCAGGTGTATCTGTTCATTTGTTTTGCCTTTTTTTTCCTGGCTGTGCTACATGACTTGTGGAATTTTAGTTTCCTCACCAGGGATTGAAAACGGGCCATGCAGTAAAAGCACCCAAGTCCTAACCACTGGACTTCCAGAGAGTTCTCTTCCTTTGCTTTAAAATGTTCTTTTTTAACGTGTTTTAACAGTATAACCTGCCTTATAACTGTTTGAGAAATTTTCGGAATGTGTCATACAAACTTGATCATGAAATCTCTTATAAATCTTTGATTTTCATTTAATATAGTAGTGGTCCATAATTTTATTCAAGGAATATATATTTATATCCTAGGTTTGAACTATTTTTCTGGCCTAAGAGAAAGTATTATTTGCCATTTTAAACTTACAAGAATGTAGTACCTGGTGAGATAATCTGTCTCACAATTCTTTATTGAATAAACTTAAGTAAATTATATGCTTGCATGTTTTTAATGTTTTAGAATCATTCTATCTAATACATGTAATTTTTGTTCTGTATTTGTTTCCTTTTGTAATTAATAAGAAAATAAATTCCTTAATGGGTTTAGGTGAAATGTGACCTATATTGATATAGTAAAGACAATTTGCTGGACATTCATTTGATCTACTGATATATGTAATTACCAAGAAGTCTTTTTTAATTGAAGTGTAGTTGATTTACAGTATTGTGTTAGTTTCAAGTGTATAGCATAATGATTCAGTACTTTTGCACATTATATTTAATTATAGGTCATTACATGATAATAAGTGTAATTCCCTGTACTATACAGTAAATCCTTGTTGCTTATCTATTTCATGTATAGTAGTTTGTATCTGTTAATCCTATACCCCTGATTTGTACCCCCTCCGGAAATCTTTTGAAAAGTTGTAAAACTCATATCATTGCAGTGTATTTTCCATATTGTGTGGCAACAAGAAATTTTCCATATTGTATGGCAGCAGGGTAGGGAAAGTTAATTATTTGTAATGGTCATTTTTTAAAGATCTAATCTATTAATTATCTATTTGAATAATCTTGTTTTAAAACAAAAAGCTTTTAAAACATTATATTAAAAATCTCTCTTTATTAGTACTAGTGCATGTGTTGACCAGGCTCTCATTCAGACATCTATCATTAACTAACATTTTCTTTCCATTAAGGTATCTCTCTGAATTTCTTTATGCCTGGTTGATGTCGACATTAAGTCGTGCCGATGGCTCTCAGATGGCAGAGGAAAGGATAATGGAAGAGCAGCAAAAAGGCCGTAGTAGTAAAAAAACAAAAAAAAAGAAGAAAGGTGATGGGAATTATTTTTAAACTTAAGAAATAAGTAACACTGGAATGTACTTTAATTTCATCAAATAATAGATGAATTAGTCATTATATTTTTATTCTTACCATCTTCTCTTCCCCGGTGGCTCAGCTGGTAAAGAATCCGCCTGCAGTGCGGAAGACCTGGGTTCAATCCCTGAGTTGGGACGATCCCCTGGAGAAGGGAATGGCTACCCATTTCCGTATTCTGGCCGAGAATTCCATGGACAGAAGAGCCTGGCAGGCTACAATTAATGGGCTCTCAAAAGAGTCAGACACAACTGAGCAAATTTCACTCACTCACTCACTCACTCATCTTCTCTTCGAAGATATTGGGGTAGAAACTGAGTCACAGTATTAGTGGTAGAATCCTTTTCGTTTCTTTCCTTGCTTTTCTGTTACTTCTTTCCTATTTCATGTGTCAGAGGACCTTAGAACAAGAAGTAGTAACCACATGGAGTAAGATAAGGAACAAGACAAAGATAAGGAACAAGACAGCAGGAGACTTCCGATACTCTTTTGACAGAAGGCTGACAGCTCAGGAAGGAAGGAAATCTGGAGTGGTGCTATTAACAGTCAAACAGAAAGATGATCATACCCTGCCCAAGGACCATGAGAAGAAAGAAGGGTTTCCAGGGGACTACCCTGTTAATCACTCATGGGCCGGTACAGATAGACTATAGTCATTACAAAATAGTGCGTTGTGTTCCTTTCTGATTTCAGCAGTTTGAGTGGGTCATTAAATGACTATACTCATGGCTTTCCTGTAATAAGAAATTGTCTCTGTATTGTGACTTTAGAAAAAATTACAGTTAATTTATACTGAAATCTTATGGTTTGGGGAACACAATTACTGTCTAACCTTAGCTCTATTTTATTTTTTGTAGATTTGGGCCATAAAATTTAGCCTGTGGGAACAAACTTTTTAATATTTTAATTTGGTAAACAAGATAGAAGATTTTTTTTTAATTTAGATTTCTTCTGCAGTAATGCAAGAGGAGGAGGGAAAAGAATTTGGATAATTTTCTTTCTAATTATAGTTCGCCCATTGAGCCGAGAGATCACAATGAGCCAGGCATATCAGAACATGTGTGCTGGAATGTTCAAAGTAAGTTGCTACATTGCTATTTCATTATTTAACTAAAATGAACTCTCCTGTGATTCTAGGTTCTAATGTAACCTTCATTTTTACTGATTGTCTGCTTAAAAATGACCTTTTATCCAAGTCTGTTGGTTTTATTAATTTGTTTAAGATACTGAACATTTGTCATATGTCAGATGTCTTGAACTAGGTGCATTGTGAGATACCAAGTCTAAGCTGATATGATCCTTGTCTCAAGTGCCTAGTTAATGTTAGACCAGATAACATATATGTGGCATGGATACTAAGAGAGGGAAGAGTTTACTTCTGATTGATGATCAGAAAAGGTTTCTTGGAAGAGATGGGTTCCAGAGTTTTTTAGAAGTATGTTAGGAAAGGGGCAAGCTGCATAATGAAGGGGTTAATTTAAGCAAAGCAGGCATTTTCAGGAGATAGTAACTCGAGGAAACATACTAAAATACATAAAATAGAACATGGAATTCTGTTCGGAAAACAGGGTCAGTGCTTTTCTTATAGAAATGATATATTACTATTTCTTCAGGAGCCTTTACTTGAAGTTTTCAAAGCTGTTACAAGAGCCTTAAGAAGAAGAATATGCATGTGGCACAATTTCACTGGGGATATTGAAATATTAGACACTAGAACATGAATATTTTTCATATAAAAGATGGTGTAGAATATCAAAATGAGCATTAAAGCTAGTTTTTCTCTTCCTGTTTTTGATTTCTGGGCCTTGTTTTGATTAACTGTATATAAATAGCTGTTTCTTATTTTCTGCTCTCTGTTAATGAGGATGTTCACATTTTCATACTGTTACCATCTTTCTCTCTCTCTCTCTTTGTACTGTAGACCATGGTAGCTTTTGACATGGATGGCAAAGTACGAAAACCCAAGTTTGAGCTTGATAGTGAACAAGTTCGATACGAGCACAGATTTGCTCCATTCAACAGTGTGATGACACCACCACCAGTGCACTATCTGCAGTTCAAGGTGAACCTGCTCCTTAGAATAGCTGCAAAATATTTAGTCTTAGACCTTCTTGGAGATGTGCTATTTGTACCTAGCCATTTTGCTGAAATAGTCAAGTGAAACTCTTATTGGACCAGTGAGATAAAGGGATGAAATAGCAATTTTAAATAGTATGAATATTATTTGACTTTGTTGGGTATATTCATCACATTAACAGTTATTTAAATATGAGAATAATATGAAGTGTGGTATATAAAGGTTGAAAATTGAATAGGAAAAAACCAGGACATGCAGAGTGTTTGCTTTAGTGTCCATATGTGAATGGATAATCAATGTAGAATTCTTTAATTTAAGAAAGTATTTTAGAGTTTTTTCTCATTTAACATATTTTAAATAATAATATTTCTTCCTTTTTAGGAAATGTCTGACCTCAATAAATATAGCCCTCCTCCTCAGTCTCCAGAACTGTATGTGGCAGCTAGTAAGCACTTTCAGCAGGCAAAAATGATACTGGAAAATATCCCAAACCCAGACCATGAGGTAAAACTGCAGTTACAGTTATTCTACAGGAAGTTTGTCAGGAAGTACATCACTTACTACTGGATAACAGTTTAATTATAAAATGAACCTTATAGTATTAATAAATGAAGACTGATGTTTCTGCTAAGGATTTCAATCACTTTGTTAACCTAACCTTGTCAGACTTAAAATTATATGATGAAAGAAGTGATACAAATATTTCCTTTGTGTAAATTTAGAAATCAGTGCAAAGAGAAATTAGTACTTAGAACCATAAAGCTGGAAGAATAGAAATAAGACCCAGATTGATCTACAGCTCAGTAATGTTAACATTAAATTTTAAAAATTTTAATCTATAGTTTACTGTATTAAAATATAATTATATAAATCTTAAATCTAAAAAATGATCTGGTCAGTTATCACAGGAAGTAAAAACAACCTTATTCTATTTGACCATTTAAAATAAAGCCTATTGTTTTGAAGACTATTTTGAGTATCATTCTACAGAGCTTAGAACTTGCAAAATACAAAATATTGTTTCAGTCTCTTATGAGTTTCATTAATTTACTATATAACCTAGTTTATTGAAATGTATTTATTCTGTAAATGAGAGTAACACACCGACCATTTTGAGGGGTATATCTTGATACAGCCTCCATGAAAGGTATTTTAGCGATTGTCAAAAAATCACAGGTACCTAGGCCCCGAAATTCTGCTTCTTGGGATTTACCTTACAGATACCTGTGTACATGTGGGAAATGATGAATATACAGATATTGTCGAGTGTGTATTATGTCCTAAGTAATCTGGTATATTCCAGCAGGGGGGGAAAAAACAAACAGAAATCTGGACCCTTTAGGGGCAGCAGGGGGCAGGCAGCAAATAAATAGTCTATTAGAAGATCAGAAGTACTATGAAGAAAAACCTTAAAAGAGATTTTTCTTCTGAGAATAGAGATAGTGAATGCTCCCAGAGGTATGGAAGTGGAAGGGATTAGACATTTTTAAATAAGTTGGCCTCTGAGCAAATCTTGGAGGAAGGTAGAGAAGCAAGTCATATGACCACCCAGGAATGGAGCCTTCTAGGCAGAGGGATCCACACGTGTAAAAGTACAAAGGCAGGAGTGTTGCTGGAGTATTTGAAGAAGAGCCCAGGGCTGTGTGCTGGAGTGAGGTGAACACAGGTTTGAGCTGTTGGAGAGTTTTAATGTGACCAGATCTGATTTTTGTTCTAAAGTATCACCATGCTGGCCACTGTGTTGGTAAAATAGACTGGTGAAATCAAGGATGGCAGCCAGGGAGCCAGTTAAGAGGCCATGGCTATAAATCCAGGTGACAGATGGTAATGCCAGTGGATCAGAAGTGATTGCATTCTCTATAAATTTTAAGGTCTAGCCAGTGGGATTGACTGATGGATTAGAGGTGAAATTAGAGAAAAACGGGAGTCAAGGGTGGTTTTGAGGTTTTTGACCTGAGCACCATCTGGTTGGGTTGAGTTGTAAGGGGAAGACTGAGGCTGGAACATGTGGGGAGGCAAGGCTGGGAAGGTCAGGAGCTCGGTTTTGGACGTGGCTTTTGGATGCCCAAATGGAGTAGTCATGTAGGTGAGTGGATATGTGATATGGAGCTGAGGGGCAGCAGTTCCTGAACTTGAGGTGATGTGTCAAGTGAGGTCAGTAAGAAGTAGGCAATTTTTTTTTTTCTTCAAGTTGCCCATTACTCCCTCTTAAAGAGAAGTGAGTATTCCATTCCATTGTTACTCATATTTTCAGGTGAAATGTTTTGGACAAATGGTTGTCAGAAATACCAGTTAAAGGACACTTACTGCCTGCTAGGCGTGAGTTTCAGATTGTAATATGTGTTAACTCAGTCCTCACAAATCTTTGTGGGATAGGTAAATTATATCCCCATTTTTACAAATGAAGAAACTGAGAACAGAGAGATGAGAAAACTTGCAGAGGTTTCACAGCTATTAAGTGGCAAAACTGGACTTTGAAACTAGACAGCTTAACGCTAGAGTCTGTGCCCCTAACATGTTGTACTGCTTTGCAGGACTTCACAATGTAATGCTTTCTGGTTTTAATGAAAACAAGATACAGTAGTCCTTTCAAGTTTTCATGATGGTAAACTAGAGTTCTTTGTTACTAAAAGATACATGGTGGTACTCATATTTTGAAATTGGTTTCATTTTAATAAAATACTGACACTTATTTTGGGCCACATTCCTATTGGTATCTATAAATCAATATATTTTGACTATGAATTTTATGTTTTGATTGTTTCAATAGCTTAATGTTGTTTATTATTTAGGTCAATAGAATTTTAAAGGTTGCCAAACCCAACTTTGTGGTCATGAAGTTATTGGCAGGAGGACACAAAAAGGAATCAAAGGTAAAATATATTGTTATTCAATTGTTATAAACTTCTTTTAGTAAGATGAATAAATATTACAAAAAAGTCAAAATGCCCATAAAGATGATTCTAAAAGAGATTCAGTGGCAGAAAATAAATTGGAGCTTGCCATTTTGCCTTGAAACTTACAGATTTTGTTGACTTAAAATCTCTAAAGTTTGCTCTGCCCTTCCACATAAATTACTGAATGACTTCAGGTAACAAAAGAAAATGTGTGAAAACCAATTTATGGGAGTTATTTAAAAAGTCATCCACCTTTAGAAAAGTGAATGCTTCAGTAAATGAATACTTTAATGGCTCAGGAGATGGAAGATTCTGTAAGCCTCCCTTGGTTGGTGTTTCATTGGTGCTGTATCAACATTTGGTGCAGAAGAAAGAGGCCAACCACTGAGCCATTTCTGGTGGCATCTGTGCATTATGTAATACATACCTCTATTTGTTTGTTCTCGCTTTTCTGTTATCCCTCTTTCTTATCACCTCTGCTTTACCAGTGACTCTTTTCATTGCTCAGAAGTAGCAGCTACCCTGGGACGGAAAGAAATCACTGACCCATGACCTTTTCCTGTAATTTAAGTCTATCTTCATTAAGTATGCTCTAAAAATAGAAAACCATTGGTCAGCATATTTTCTAATGACCTTCACAGATGCAGAGATAAGCTAAATCATTTTCTTTTCCTTGTTTCTAAAAACACAAGAGTCTAAAATTAAAAGCCCTTATTTTGTTTACTGTCTAAATATGTATAAGATACATTGATTGACTTTGTTTTCACAGGTTCCTCCTGAATTTGATTTCTCTGCTCACAAATATTTTCCTGTTGTGAAACTTGTTTGAGAGAAAGACTGAAAAGGTGACCAAAAGGGTGGAGTCTACTTTCAGATTCTGTTCTTAGAGGATCTATCCGTCAGTCTTACCACATAACGTGAAGTGAAATGGATTTCTTGGATAA
The DNA here is from genome assembly GCF_042477335.2 of Ovis canadensis. Lineage (NCBI taxonomy): Eukaryota > Metazoa > Chordata > Mammalia > Artiodactyla > Bovidae > Ovis > Ovis canadensis. The sequence goes on along the minus strand of NC_091246.1, from coordinate 33,841,292 downwards.
CAACCCATTATAAGGAATACTTTTAATTTGACAGCCTTATATGACGTGAATGAAAACTGCTGTTTTAAAGTGGTTTATTATGTTCCATGGATGAAACTAGTCTTATCGAATGCATTGATGAATGTTATATGGTTTTATTACAGATTTAATCATAAATCATTTTTTATGAATGAGTGAAAATAGTGTTTGTAAAGGTTAATAAATTTCTTGACAAAAAAAATGCACTATTGGGGATGAAAAAATAGCACTTTGTTGATACGTGTTAAGAATTGAAGGTGTTTACTCTTAATATTTGAGCAGTTCAAACAAATTAAAAGTTTCAAATCAAGGGATTTAGTAAACACTCACATGGGATTTGGGCTAAATACACTTAAGGGAGGTTTTGGGGGACCGTCTGTGGGGTCACACAGTCGGACACGACTGAAGCGACATAGCAGCAGCAGCAGCAGCAGCAGCCGCCTAGCTATATAGGGATACTAAGTCACACAGGGATTGTGATTTTGTGTGTCACAGTATCTTATATATCAGAATTTTTTTTGTCAGAATGTTTTTAATCCTTTTAACTGTTACTTTTAGTACTTTTTTTTTTTAAGATAACACATCATGTTTACTAGTGATATTATAGGATTAGGTTTAAACATGACATACTGCTTTTTATTACCACTTAGTTAGTTTAACCCATGAAACATTTTCAGCTGGGGCCTTTCCAGCATCCTCTGGCTCTGAAAATTAACTTAAATTCACCTGTACCTACAAGTGCCCAGTGCCAATGGTCCCAGCCTTCTTCCTTTGTTGCTAGTTCCTCCCCCGTCTGCACTGCTGTTCTGTCCCATTTTGCCGTGATATCTGGGGGCCTTTCCTTTCTTTGGTCCTGCTATTAACAAGACAGTATTGTTAGCAGAAGGAGTTACATTGAGCCTTTGGCTTGGCTTAAAACCAGCAGCAGTTTTGTATTTCCTTTACGGTTGAAAGGGTTCTGAGTTTCAAGTATCTTAATTCTTATTTGACACCTTTGTTGCAGATGTCTTATTGAAACTTTATTTCTGGAAATATCTTAAAGCAGCTAACCTGCATAAATCTTGCCTACTATAGTAGAGCCGACTGTAGAGTAAGAACATTCCTGACTCCTCTTTCTCAGTTCCTGAAACAGACAGGCTCTCTTTACCAAGAGTGGTGATAAACATGTTATCCAGGAACAGCCAGTAGACATCTTGAAATCTCAGGATCCAGAAGTCTTTAAAAAAAAAAGTAGTCTGTGCAAAAGAAACGAGCTATAAAGAGATAAAGAATGTATCTGTTGCGTTCTATTTGGTTAGTTTTCTGGGAAGGAAAACGGTGTTTGTGGCTGGTAATTTCTGACCATTTTAAACAAGAAAAATAGTACAAAAGAGGCAACAGAAAAAGAATTCAAAACGCAAAGAGGCTAAATGAGGCAGCAAGATTTGGCAGATAGCCAAGAGCCTGAGGCAAGCTATAAGAATGTGGATCAGTGCCAACAGGAACCATGGATTAAGAGGGTGCGCTAGCATTTTTAAATTGATGTCTAGTTAGGTCAGCTGCTTCCCTGGTGGCTCAGAAGTTAAAGCGTCTGCCTGCAATGTGGGAGACCTGGGTTCGATCCTTGGGTCAGGAAGATCCCCTAGAGAAGGAAATGGCAACCCACTACAGTATTCTTGCCTGGACAATCCCATGGACGGAGGAGCCTGGTGGGCTACAGTCCACAGGGTCGCAAAGAGTCGGACGTGACTGAGCTACTTCACTTTCACTTTAGGTCAGCTGCAGATGTACATGAAAGTTATTGAGCAAGGGTTCTGCCTAATTATAGAGCACCTAAGGCTGTTTTTTCAGGAGTGGCTCTTCTCCCTAAGAGCAAAGAGTGTTCCTAAGTTTCAGCTGCAGGTTTCTAATCAGAAAAGCTGAAAGTTGCCTTTTTCGGAACTTTTTAGAAACCTACCATGCAAGGTGCAAAAAAAAAAAATGATGGGGGAAATAAGACTACCTCTTCCCCTCACAGATCTAACCACCATATGAATGCAGAAAAACCACCTCTCCCCTCAGATCTAACGAGCATAAGAATGCAGAAAAACTAACAAGTCGTTATCATGCCCTGGGGAAGATGCAGTGTGCTGGTGTAGGAGACCCACCTCACATGATTTATGGAGAAAGTCACCGTCTCATCCAGGTCCCAAAGGTTAATGATGGGCACTAGCTGAGTCCCTTGACGGGGACACAGACGGGCACAGGCCTGAGGTGAGAAGGTGGCAGTTTGACTAAAGTATAGAGCAGGATAAGGGACTGGAGAGAGGAGCTGGAAGTAAGGGGAGACTGTTGACTGATGTTGGTGGATACCGCTGGAAGGTTGGAATCAGGTGAACAGCACAATCAAATCAGATCTGCTTGCTCATGATTACTGGTTCAAAAGGCTGAGCAAGGTGAAAAGACAGCCTTCGGAATGGGAGAAAATAATAGCAAATGAAGCAACTGACAAACTACTAATCTCAAAAATATACAAGTAACTCCTGCAGCTCAATTCCAGAAAAATAAACAACCCAGTCAAAAAATGGGCCGAAGAACTAAATCGACATTTCTCCAAAGAAGACATACAGATGGCTAACAAACACATGAAAAGATGCTCAACATCACTCATCAGAGAAATGCAAATCAAAACCACGAGGTACCATTTCACACCAGTCAGAATGGCCGCAATCCAAAAGTCTACAAGCAATAAATGCTGGAGAGGGTGTGGAGAAAAGGGAAGCCTCTTACACTGTTGGTGGGAATGCAAACTAGTACAGCTACTATGGAGAACAGTGTGGCGATTCCTTTAAAAAACAAATAGAACTGCCTTATGACCCAGCAGTCCCACTGCTGGGCATACACACCAAGGAAACCAGAATTGAAAGAGAGACGTGTACCCCAATGTTCATCACAGCACTGTTTATAATAGCCAGGACATGGAAGCAACCTAGATGTCCATCAGCAGATGAATGGCTAAGAAAGCAGTGGTACATATACACAATGGAGTATTATTCAGCCATTAAAAAGAATACATTTGATTCAGTTCTAATGAGGTGGATGGAACTGGAGCCTATACAGAGTGAAGTAAGTCAGAAAGAAAAACACCAATACAGTATGCTGCTGATGCTGCTGCTAAGTCACCTCAGTCATGTCCAACTCTGTGCGACCCCAGAGACGGCAGCCCACCAGGCTCCCCCGTCCTTGGGATTCTCCAGGCAAGAACACTGGAGTGGGTTGCGATTTCCTTCTCCAATGCATGAAAGTGAAAAGTAAAAGTGAAGTCGCTCAGTCGTGTCCGACTCCTAGCGACCCCATAGACTGCAGCCTACCAGGCTCCTCCATCCATGGGATTTTCCAGGCAAGAGTACTGGAGTGGGGTGCCATTGCCTTCTCCGCAATACAGTATACTAACACATATATATGGAATTTAGAAAAACGGTAATGATAACCCTGTATGCGAGACAGCAGAAAAGACACAGATGTATAGAACAGTCTTTTAGACTCTGAGGGAGAGGGAGAGGGTGGGATGATTTGGGAGAATGGCATTGAAACGTGTAATATGTAAGAAATGAATCGCCAGTCTAGGTTCGATGTGAGATACAGGATGCTTGGGGCTGGTGCACTGGGATGACCCAGAGAGATGGTATGGGGAGAGATGGTATGAGGGGGGGGTTCAGGTTTAGAACATGTGGCGGATTCATGTTGATGTATGGCAAAACCAATACAGTATTGTAAAATAAAGTTTAAAAAATGCTGTAGGCAGGGAAGCTTGTTAGGTGAGAAGAAATGATGGTTGGTCTTAAGGTAGTGGCAGAGGGAACAGAGATGAATGGAATCAGAAGATAAGAGGTACAGGACTTGGGTGCATTTGTGGGAATCAAGGGTAATGATTCATAGGTTTTATGGCTTTGCAACTAGATAGATGTGGTGCTATTTGCTTATATAGGCAAAATAGGAGACAAGGTTCAGGGATAAAGATTGTTTTAGATGTTAAGATGTCATTTTTTCTTTCAGGCTGTGCAGCTTGCAAGGTCATAGTTCCCTGATGGGGAATTAAACTCAGGCCCCTGGCAGTGGAAGCATGAAATCCTAACCACGGGACCACCAGAAAATGCCTTGTTGAGCTGTCTTTGAAAAACATCCTAGTGAAAGTGGCAAGTAGTTTGGTGTGGAGCTGAAAGGAGCATTCTTGGGTAGACATGAACTGAAGACTAAGTGGCTGCAGAGATGAATTGTAAACTGAGGCCTGCACTGGGGGTTGCCAGAGAAGGCAATGGCACCCCACTCCACTACTCTTGCCTGGAAAATCCCATGGATGGAGGAGCCTGGTGGGCTGCCATCTATGGGGTCGCTCAGAGTCAGACATGACTGAAGCGACGCAGCAGCAGCAGCAGCAGCTGGGGGTTGCAATTGCTCAGGGAACATGTAGAAGAGCCTGAGATTGGTCCCAAGAAGAGTCAGGATAACCAAGTTCTAAGAGTAGGCCAGGGCAGAGGTGGGAGAAAGGAGCAGGTAGGAGATGAAACCAAAGTGAGCGCCTTAAAATCATGCCATGCCACCCTCTGACCAAGTTTCTATGTCACTTGTTTCATAAGACTCTGGCCTTCTAAGAAATCACCTTAATTACTGGTCAAAAAAAGCCACCCATTTAGAAAAGTTTAGGAGAGTTTTTCTCTGGCATGAAAAGGAGATTTAGCCAGAAAATAGGCAATGCAGGGCCACATACAACTAATAGGCCTAAGATAAGGACCAAAATGGGCCCACTGGATCTGACAGGTTGCTGGCGACAATAGTAAACCTTTTTGAAGAGGTAGGGCAGAATCAGTACATTGAAGTGTTAGTGAGTGGGGTATGAAATAATGGAATCATTCTTTAGAACTGACTTCTCCACATTCATCCTTACCCCATCCTGTTCTTGCAGGAGCTGGTATGATCATAAAAGATCAACTATTCTCTCCTTAATGATAGTCTTCACTAAGCGACACCTGGTTTGGCCACTTCATTTCTGCCCTCTCCCCTGGGCTCCTCAAGCTGCATCTTGCTTTTCCTCTGACCAGCCAACCTCTTCTCTTGGACAGCTTCTCTTTATCCTTCAAGTTTCTGAAACATTGTATCTTCAGATAATGCTCCTGTATCTCCTGGTTTAGGCCAAACCGTTTAAAAGTGCTTAGCATTTTCAGTTCAGTCGCTCAGTCATATCCAACTCTTTGTGATCCCATGAACCGCAGAACTGCAGCAGGCCAGGCTTCTCTGTCCATCACCATCTCCCGGAGTTTACCCAAACTCATGTCCATCAAGTCGGTGATGCCATCCAATCATCTCATCCTCTGTCGTCGCCTTCTCCTGCCCTCAATCCTTCCCAGCATCAGGGTCTTTTCAAATGAGTCAGCTTTTTGCATCAGGTGGCCAAAATATTAGAGTTTCAGCTTCAACATCAGTCCTTCCAGTGAACATCCAGGACTGATCTCCTTTAGGATGGACTGGTTGGATCTCCTTGCAGTCCAAGGGACTCTCAAGAGTCTTCTCCAACACCACAGTTCAAAAGCATCAATTCTTCGGCACTCAGCTTTCTTTATAGTCCAACTCTCACATCCATACATGACTAGTGGAAAAACCACAGCCCTGACTAGATGGACCTTTGCTGACAAAGTAATGTCTCTGCTTTTTAATATGCTATCTAGGTTGGTCATAGCTTTTCTCCCACAGAGCAAGCATCTTTTAATTTCATGGCTGCAGTCATCATCTGCAGTGATTTTGGAGCCCCCCAAAATAAAGTCTGTCACTGTTCCCACTGTTTCCCCATCTATTTGCCATGAAGTGATGGGACCAGATGCCATGATTTTAGTTTTCTGAATGTTGAGCTTTAAGCCAACTTTTTAGCATTTTCGGTTGTAGTTATTTTTTAATCTTCCCAGCTGTAGTATAAACTTGAGAAAAACGCCTTCATCTTTGTAGAACCTGCTCACTCAGTTAAAAATATAAAAGACGACCTGGAGGCAATCAATTGGAAAACTGAATGAAGGTTAAAATCAAGGCCTCCAGGGCAGTAGGAAGGCTCAATCTGAGACAATGGTGAGAACACAGGACACTAAGAATGCTAGTGGAGTTTTGAAGTAGGAACCTGGAGGTGGTAAGTTGGAGTCTGATAGCCTTGCCCCTAAATGGTTTGCATCAGCTGAAGAAATTGGTTGCATTCACTTAAAGTATAGAATTTTTTCTGTATTCCTCTGCTAACAATGCCTTCTGTTCTTTCCATTTAAAAAGAATGCATCAGCTTTTGGAGGACCACATAAAGTTATTATGCAACACTGAATTTCTAAACTACTGATAAGGTAAAGATGCAGTACCTGCAACCATCTGTGTAGAATTCAAACGTTTTAGGCCAAACCTTTAAGCCAAGCTTAAAGGAAGGTGTGGTGCTTTGTTTTGATCAGAGATTTGTCATCCATTGACTTCCAGAATAACTTTTAAATGAACCCATCTCAAAAAGCCAGAGCAAGGATGTTATAGCAGAATTGGCCTTCACAGGGAAAAAACTGGCAGCTGTAGACTGGTGGTTAAGGTCACAGAACTACTCTTTTAAATGATACTCAAGTGTGAAATAATAATGTGGCCCCTTTTTTGGTGTGAGTTAAGACATTCAGGTGAAGGTTTGAGTTCTGGATAAAGGCAGACATGTTACATTGTACTGGAAGTTCCACTGTCATTTTACTACAACTTTGAGAGAGCCAAATTAGTAAAAGCAAGCTCTAACGTCAGGAGCTGCTCCACAAAGGCTCTGGCTTACTTCTTGAGTTTTCATCCTCATTCTTACGTGTCTATTAACATTCATTCTAAAACTGCATATGTTCACCTAAATCTGTTTATGAAGGTTCTAAAAGGCAAAACTTCAGTTATATGAAAAGTTAGGTTACCTAGGGCTACATCTCTGATCACTCAGTCTTTATTTGAACTCTAGTCAAACTTACCAAGCACCCCTCACAATATTAGAATCTCTGTAGGGATATGAAGTGTAAGCCTGTGTCACTCAGCAGGATTTTTATTTTACTTTAGAACATTTAATTTTATTCTAAGGAGTAAGGATTTTTTTTTTTAAAAAAAAGCAGGTATTTGTCTCAAGGTCTTGGTTTATAAAAGTCATTAAGTTTATATATAGTTTACAGATGAGAATGTTTCAAGTCATGTCTCCTTCCCAGAGATGAGTTTCACAGGCACATCAACAAGCACAGTGCATCTCTTACCTACTTTTGAGTAATCCTTCACTGTGCACATTACCAGAACCTTACAAATCAGTTGTTAAGAACAGTGGCTTAGTTAGTACCCTTAAGAAAGTGTTGCCCTCTGAGCTGAAATAGAACACAAACATTTAAATACACAAGATAAGCCATTTCCCCAACTTTCTAATACTAATTTCAAAATCTAAGATGACAATGTGAAAAAATATTAGTATAACTCAGTTAATGGAAAGTTATTTTCAAACTCATTTCAAAGGCAAGTGTTAGAAGTGGGCTGAGTGTCCTATAAACTATCCTTAATCTACAATCATTAGTGAAGATTACCATTTCTATTAATGATTAATTATTGTTATTAATCATTAATAAAGATTACCTTATAATCTTTTAGGCTAAAATACATAATGAGAATAGACCAGTTCCCCCCTGGACCTTAAAAGACTCTGAAATTACAATTCTCTTCTATAATTACAACCACCAATTACCAAGTAAAACAATTATGCCAGTTATCAACCTAGTTATTTAATGACACCACAGTGACTTAAACAGGGAATGTTTTTTCAAATTCCATCACACAAAGGTATGCTAGGTGCAATGATTAGATGATTCATGAAATCTAATCCAAAGCTGCTATGGCAATCTTCATCTGCAGGAAAAAAGATCAAATTAATAATCACTCCTTGTCTACACACCATTTGAGAATATAGAGGAGGGTGTGAATCAAACAGTTTATTAAAAATTGGACTAGCTGCTGATTTTAGATGAACCCAAAAGACCACATTGTTGGATAATCTATTTGATGCTTATTACACAGGTTTTATTTTTTGAATAAATAGCTGTGGCATCTCTAGATTATTCCTTGGAATAGTTGATCCCAAGGGAAGCCAACAGCAATACAGCATGACTGCTTGAAGAAACACGTGAAGTACACACCTCCCGAACAAACAGCTTTCAGGTGCCTCTGTACAGGGAGATTAAATCATGATTATTTTTTATTTATATCAGCATCTCATTCCACAGAAAGGTTTAATTAATAAGGCAAACGACCATCCTTAATCCACAGTTTACAAGCTGATTCCAGTTTCAACAGCAGATGAAGGGAAAACTGAAAGCAGTTTTTAAACCTGAACAGAGTTTCATTTCTCAGCAACTCCAGGCACACTGATTAAACATGAGATGAACAAAGGCTAATATGCAAGACATCAACCCTAAGATTGACTAAGACTTAGACAGAGGGAGGCTGGACAAGGACCTAGATGAGTATCTTATAAAGCTACTTTCACACCCTTCAGTTGCCTTTTCTGGGTGGAAAGCTATAATCTTAATGATTAGGTAAGAAAATAGCACACAGCATTCAAGTTGGTGATCATAACCTGAATGGAGACCAGGCCCTGCCCTTCAGTGGCAGCAGGGGCACCAGGAGTCCGCAGCTGGCTGCGAGGCAGGCACTCTGGCTGGGCCTGGAGAAGCTTCAGAAGTCCTCCAGGACCCAGTCTCTTCTCTGTTAACCAGGGGGTTATGTCACATGACCTGAAGCCCCTGCATCTCAAGCCCTGTGACAGAATGCTGATTTAATAAGCATCACCACCCACTTAACCCTGTAGGGAGCCTTTCTAAAGGTCACTAATGTGAGTGTGAAGTCTGACAAAAGCCTGTTTATTCACAATGTTAAGAACCAACTCAAACCTGATGTCACTATTAAGCAAATTATGATTAGTCATTTTCAAATTAATTTTGGTTTTTAAATCAGTTTGTGATATGGTCCTTTACCGCAAGGTACATGTGTAAACTGAAAAAGACAACTACTGCATTTTTTTTTTACTTTCTAAACTTTCCACATCTGTATGCTGTGTATCTCCTTCATCATCAAATTTCTCTTCTCTTCTTCTAGCAGTGAAGTAGGCAGTGTCTGCAGCACATCCACCCACAGTGCGGTACTGCCCTCTCTGCCACACGTGCCCAAGGTCAGCCCTGCTTTGGCCCCTGTTGTGTCAAAAGTCTAATCTACACGTGGCTTTTCTTGGTAATGCTTTGCCCACACATACTAAGCAAGGCAAGTATAGATCACAGGTATTCAAATTACAAGTCATTTGAAAGCATTTGGTACATTAATGACAAGGGTTATTGTACAAGGAGCAGTCTTTTAAAAAATCCTCACACAAAACACCTCTGTGTTTAGACTTGGTTAACACCGTTGCTAGTGATGTTTATGTTAACAGTTAGTGCTCTAGGCCACTGATTGTCAGAACCAGAAGTGAGCACGGAAGAATAAACCAAAAATCAATCAGTGCCGACTGCAGGGCTGGCTTCTGTCTCAGCACAGCATGTGGCGAAGAGAATGACTCCAGAGAGACCTGAAGACAAGGAGCTCTGCGAGTATGGGAGTCCGCTTCACAGCAAACGTTACACTTCACAATATGAATCCTGTTGTTGCCGTACTTGAAGGAGAACCTGTGTTCTACTTCTGGTGTTGATCTTCTTATGAAATACCTATTAGCCAACAAATTTCAACAATTTTGACACCTCAATATAAACACTTCAAAAATACCTCTAAAACACTTGTCTCAAAGACAATCTCATTTTCCTACATTGTAAATACAAACTAAAACTCCACAATAATCATCTTTAGATATTTTACTTAGTACATTTCACAGGATTCAATCCCTCGTGACTATTGTAGTGATCTCTGTTCGATTCTGACACACAAGAATGTGATTCCAGTTTGATTCAGAGTGTGTGATTCCTCTTTTCACGCTGATCAAGTAAATTTGTTGCGTCTCCTTTCTGATTTTCAGCGTTAAGAACTAAAAAGGAAAGAAAGAAAAAACAAAATTTTCTAGTATTAAACATTTTGAGAAACCAGCCCAGGCAGGTCCCATTTGACTTAAGTGTCTAGAGAGAGGACTGTCTCCCAGGGTAACATTATAATGTGGAACTTCATTGCTCATCAAGGACAAGATAGCAAAAGAGTCCATATGTACAGCCAACAAGGTACCATGAACTGTGAAATAGTGAAATGGTGTTCTACAAAATGGATGGTATGAAATGTACTCACAGAATTTTTGACATGATCATGACCCTCAGGCGCTGCATCAATCTGTTACTGTACCTCCAACAGGAAGCACACTGCCTCCTAAAAGCCATTTGCAACTTAGGTTAGCTTTGGTGACTCCAAAGCTCTTCCTTTACAGAACTGATGTCGATATGTGGCTTCCACCCTCTTTATCCTATGACACCCAAAGGATGTAAAAAGACACATCACAAATATAACCTAAACCCAAGATCCTCATTTACAACTACTGTACATCTTAATGATTTTATTAAATAAATGACTGTCTTAAGTTCTCTAATAAAGTTGGAACTAATGCCTTTTTCTTCTAATTTCCCTGGAGAAAAGCAGGGTCTGAAACCATCTTGATGACATAATTTTAAAATGACATTTCTTCAACTTAAAATTCTTCCTTAAAAGAGCTGACAGAACCATTTCTCTACTTCGCTTACCTCCTCAATTTGTTTAAAAGCCTTAGCAGGTACAAGGTCAAATACTTAGACAAACACCTGGGTGTAAAGCATGAAAAATCCCAAGGCTTCATTGCACAGTCACACATCTAACTTGTATTTGCTTAATTTTCTGACTCCTAACATGTTCATCTTTTGCATTAAAAATAATTAGCTGAAGAGTCTATGAAAATAATTTAAAAATGAACTTAAGACTTTAAATTTTAGAAATCCCAAGCAATTTTGCCAATTGTAATAAGTGACATGCTGGATAAAATACGAAAGATTTTTTAAGGATGCACTGCTGAATCAAACTCAACTTTCTACCAAACAATTGGCCAAAACACTTAAAAAATTATCAGTGCTATAAGTGATAAAGACAGGGTTCCAGGTTAAAAGACACTAAAGAGATATGATGATAAATGTATGATCCTGGATTAGATCTTGAATCAGAAAGGGGTTATTAGTTGGACAATTCAAGAAATCTGAATAATGTCTATAGATAATAGCATTATGTGAATATTGAATGTCTTCATTTTGATAACTACTGTGGTTACATAAGATGTTAACACTTGGGGTACCTGGATGAAGGTTTGTGGAATTTCTTACTAGTTTTGTTTAAATTATTTCAAAATGAAAAGTGAAAAAAAAATTAATAAAACATTGAAATGCATTGCCTATGAACAACACTAACAGGAAGATCAAAAATGAAGTGGAAATATTAACAACTGAAGGTAATAAGCATCAATGCCAGCTTTTGTCCTGAGGACCTCTGCTGAAGCCTGAAGACCCCAAGCTCCCGTCACAGCTTCAAAAGGCCTTAAGCATGAGGGCTCCCCTCAAGGTGGGGAGTGAAGAAAAGGATGCCCATATAAACGTGAACCCTAAAGTTTCACATCCTTGACTTAAAGGCAACAGAAAATAAACCTGCGATGAAAAGTCTCGTGTGGACTAGAGCATTCTTAACCACATGAGATGATCGTGCATGTGTATAATTCAAACTCTCATTTTTCCATGTGATCCCAAAAAACCCTAAAGGTGACAACCTACTTTATTAAAGGAGTTTTGAATTTGCAGTACCCTCCTTGAGACTGGCAGAGGCAAACAACCTTCTCTCTGTAACTCAGTCCTCAAAGACTTCCCACAGATAAAGTTCCAAGGAAAGTAGTAGCTCACAGTTAAGAACCACAAAACACACAAGGAAACAAGGTACCGTGAGGACAATCTGCAGAAACAATGAAACACTACAAGTTTTCAGATAGTACAACTAGAAGACAAGGCATATGAAATAATGTTGACAGAGAAATAAAGGATGTTTGAAAACATGAGCAAGGAATAAGGACCCATAAAGAATGGCCAAGTAAAAAGTTTAGAAATTAAAAATAAAACAGAGCAAAGAAGGCATAAATGAAAGAAAATTTTTGAATTGGAAGATATTTCTGAGGAAATTATTCTCAACACAGATCAGAGAAGCAGAAATGCAAAATATGAAAAAGAGGATACAAGACACGAATAGATTGAAAAGATCTAATACACTTCTAATCTGAATTCAAGGAGGAGCCAAAAAGGAAAGAAGCATTACTCAAAGGATGTTGGCTTGAATTTTCCAGAGAAAGTAGACTGGCTAGATTAAAAAAAAAAAAAAAGCTGCTATACTTAGAACAATGTGGTACACTGGGAATCAAGAGAGAAACCAATAGAACAGAAATAGAAAATCTGAAAATCAGAACCAAGTACATATGAAAATCCAGTGTTTGATGATAGTAGCACCTCAAATCACTGACTATAAGATGGTGATTTGAGATGGTGATTTGAGATGGTGTTGGGCCAACTGCAAACACCTTTGGAAAAAGAAAACTGGACCCATATCTCATGCCCATACACTTGAAAACATTTAAAGTGAGTCAAATGAATTAAGAGATGTAAGTGTAAGTTATCAAAGTAGAAGATTCCGGAAAGATGGCAGAAACAGTGGCATAGTTTTTGAACCTCTCAGAGTCCTTACATAAGGCAACTACTAAATTTAAAAACTCAAAAACTAGAGACCATTTACAGACAAACTAGCTGAGCGGGAGTCCTGCAGACCCCAAAATACAAGCAGTCAAAAATAATCCATGGACAGCAAGCCATACACTCGCAGTGTCTGGAAAGAAAACAGAGGGAAGCAATGGAGCCTCTGATGGACCTGAGAACAACAGAAACCCTACCAACCAACAGGTTACAGCAGAAAGCACCTGGGCCAGTGGGAGAGCTGCAGCTGGAAGGGGCAGTCTCTGCTACTCCCACAGCAGGTGACCACGGTGTGCCTATGGAAGACGAAGGAGCTGGTGGAGGCCCATGAAACACACTGGCAGCGACTCCTCTTTGGGTGGTTCTCAGGTAAAGCCCCTCACAGAGAAAAGGCACTGTGTGGAGTGAAGCAGTGGCTAAGCAGGACAAGAGACAAAGGAACCAATGGTTCAGAAAGAAGTGGGGAAAACCTCATTGGCCAAAGAAGGTGGGATGATGTGAACTTCAAAAAAGATTATAAATGCAACTGAATGAAACCCATCAAAAAGGTTTAAAAGTTTATATTTTCAAATGGTCACCTTCAAAAAGTCAAAGGAAATAATTCCTTATTGTGAAAACTGGTAAAGAAAAAGAAGCATTTATCCTGCCTATGAACAATACCATGACTTGTCTGTTTACAAAATATTTCAACTAACAAATGAAATAGGAATGGCTGAATTAAAATACCACCTCCAGATATCAGCTGGTGATCTGCATGAAATAGGGAGGAAAGAAGAACACACTAAACCAAACCATGAACAGAACCATGAAATACACAATCAACACTCTCCAGACTGTGGTCAAACAGCAATGGCTGGCTGGATGAATGGATGGAAGGAAGGAAGGGAGACAAGACTTGTAAATTGAAACTTAAACACATATCAAATATAAGAAAATGGGCAAGACTAAACTATGGCATCCAGGGATGCCCACTTGGGTGATAAACCCATAAAGAAATTCAAGAAAATGCTGAATGGAAAGGTGAGGACAGGTATTTCAGTACAGGGAGGGAAAGTGCTAGGACAGGAAGGGCAACAAAGAAGGAACTTCCTGAAGCCAAGTTCTGTTTCTTGAATCAGGAAGGCAGGGTGCAGTTAAAAAATGTTTAACTTCTAACAACTCATTTGTTTTGTGTGCTTTCCTCAATCTGATTTACTTCATAAAACCAGAAGAAAAATCTGAAAGTATACTGAACAACAACAAAAAAAAAATGTGTGAATTCAACTCTAAATGAGAAAACTGTGACTCCATATCTATAGGCAAAAAAAGACATAAAAATGTTTAAACCTTTCACATGGCAAAAAACCATAATCAAAATCAAGATAAACTGCTAGGTAGTATTGGCAACCAACATCACAGATAAAGGCCAACCACCCCAGCATATAAAGAACTCTTAAAAACTGAGAAAGAAACACCAAGAGTATGATGGAAAAATGAACTTTAAGAAAGGAAACCTTGAGTCTACAGTGAAACTAAAACAAGGGAGAGAGAGTACGTGTGCTTGTGTGTGTGTGTAAATGTATACACATTGGGGGTGAGGGAGTCCTTAAAGAATGACAGCTTATCACTGTGTGGAATGACCATCCAGACCACGGTTTTCAATGGACAGCAAAGTCAACCATTGCACAGCATCCCCCTCTGTAAGACATGTTAGTTACACAGGGAAAGTGGACCTTTGCAGCAGAGAGACCTCATGGGTACCACCTTAACCAAGGATCAGCCTGCCATCCCGTGCCTCCTGGTGTGAAGCTAGAAGAACATAACTGCAGCTATTAAAAAAAAAAAAAAAAAGTTCAACCAGAATCCAATCACAAGGAGATGAATCCAGAATCTGAGCATCCCACAGGCCTAGACTCATCAAAAGTTCAAAATAACAGTAATACAAAGTAACTCAGAGTGCTACTATAAAAACTTGCCTGTGTACACATCACAGCATTTCGACTAGTGCTGTGAAATGATCATGCGGTGACCTACCATTTTGAAGGGAAATTCCTAAACTTCACTGAAGCATATCCGCACTGACCCCTGAGGGACTGATGCTCATGTTCATGTATGCAGACTTTCTGAAAGGTCCTCGTTATGGCCTCCTGAAACTGTCACCTCTCTCCACTGCCGCTACACTCCAAGACTTCGGGAGAAAACAATCTTCTAATTAGGGATTACTTACAACATTATTGTTGGGATTCAGTACACAGTCATACCAAAAGTGAAGGGCCACAAATCAGACACGAAAGGTGACCCCCTCCGCCCAACCACCACCACCACTGTTAATTACCATTTCTGCTTTTGTCATTCCCTGCAAGGGCTGCCTGCTTGTCTGCTTCAGATTCTGCCTCATTCTCATCCATGTTGTAGTCATCATCAGCTCCCAGTTTCTGCTGATTTCTCCCTGAAAAATGAGCACAGAGCCACAAAACATAGCTACATCATTTCTCTTTCAATGCCATGGGAACACCAGAGTCCGGGTGCTAGGGTCATCCCAACCCTGGTTTAACAATCAGCTCTTTCTGCTTCCTCTCAGGAAATGACAGGGACTCATGTGCTTGCTCCCAGTGCAAAGACCATGCAGGATTTCTCTACTTATGTATGCCCCACTCCAACTTTGAATCTATTTAAAATATGGCCCTAAATAAAGAGCTTCATTCCAGGCTGGAATCAGGGTAACTAGTTCACGAAACGAAATTCCAGTTTTTTAAAGAGATAATCAACTCAACGTTAAAGGAAGGCATCACTGTTTGGAAACAGGTTTCTGGTTAATGGAGGTATCTGCTTAAAATGATTCACTGCCCTGAGAGAAGGAAATGGAGTAGCTATTGTGAGTCAAAGGGTAAAATTTTTCCATCAAACATACAGAATTAGCTCATTTATCACTGCGTTCATCCCCAGAGAGAAGAGCCACCAGAAAAGATCAGGACAGGATGCAATCAAGAGACATACTCAGAGGGTTACTGTAAACATTTCATATCTGTATAAACAAGATCTTTTGTTTAAAAAGCATGTCTGGAAAAGTCAGCTCTAGTTCTATATCCCTGCACTAACTGCCTGAAGAGGAAACAAAGCCCAGGCCTGTGTGCCATGTGGCTTTATCCTAATAATCAGACCATTACAGCTGACCTTGAACAAGGTGTGACATATAGGCCCCCACAGTAGCTCAGGCCTTCTGGCAGCTGTTAAACCCTGTGACCAACTGCTGAGTGAGCTGAAACTTGAGTGCCACTCTGATCAGCCCCCCAGAGTGTCATTTTTTTCTTTTTCCCTCCCCAATTATTTAACAGAAAACTTGTAAGAACATACTCTTCAGAAAATCGGGGTAACTTCTGCCAGTAAGTACTATCCCCACCTTCTATCACTTTATCAGGCTCAGCACACAGGTGTCTTCTAAGCGCCCCTGGCTTAGCTAGGATTAAAATGTTTTCCATCTTTCAGGGACCAAGATACATCCCAGAATATTCTGCTCATCTCAGTTTCCCACACTTTTCTTTAAAAAAGAGAAGTCAACCAAACCAGAAAGGTGAGATTCCCACGTCACTTTTCTGCAACGCTCAAACAAGCATGACCCTCCATCTATCCGATCCTTCCATCTGTCCTTCCTTCCTCCTTCGGTTCACCAGGCACTGCCAGTGACATGGCAGGAGGAGATGGAATGACAAGGAAAATGTGTGGGCTCTGCCTGCCAGGAGACCTATGTGGACTCTATGCTCAGCTCCCATCCAAGGTCTTCCACCTGGAAAGCCCTCTAGGCTCCCTGTGAAAATGATTTCTACAAGTTCCAAGTGCTAGGAGTGCCTGGCCGTTCTGTCTTGCCTCCTGCCTGACAATGGAACCAAACAAACAGAACGAACTACCAAATGGTACTCTGCTGGTTGGTCATCTTCATGGGTGTCCGTTCTGCACCAGGAAGGACATGGGGGGGGCTAGTGCCTGATGCAGAGGAGTGGGCAGTCCAGGGAGCCTCTCACCCACCTTCCTCGTCGGCATCCTGCCTCTCCTCCTGTCCGTCACGGACGACAAGCTGGTCCCGTTCAGGGCCCTCCACCTCTTGATTCTCCTGGCTGGCCAGCAGGGCAGCTGGGACCTGTGGGATTTGGCCCAGCTCTCCAGGTTCTCCATTGCCTTTTCCACCCACTTGTCTGTCTCCTTCCACCGCCTGTTCTTGGCCTGGCTCCTTCGGCAGTGCCAGGCTGTCCCTCTGAAGCTCCTCCTCGCTGACGACTTGAATTTCCTTGGCTTCCTCTGTGCATAGGACACAGTTTGCTGTGACCTCACCATACAAAACAGAAATCCTCAGACCACTCAATTCCCAGAGCCTTCCCAAGGACTGTGGATGGACAGGGTAGCTGATCATGTATGCCGTGGCCTACCAGATGGCATCACTGACTTAATGGACTTGAGTTTGAGCAAACTCTAGGAGATGGTGAAAGACAGAGAAGCCTGTTGTGTAACAGTCCATGGGGTTGCAAAGAATTGGACAAAACTGAGCAACTTAACAGCAGCAGACTCCAAGCCACTCTGTGCCTGGAGTATATCTTCAGAACCACAAGAAAGAGGAAATAGTGTAGAAAACAAATCCAGACCACGTCATCTGGATTGAGTGCATCCTGCAAGTGGAGGAGGCTGTATTGCCAGGCTTATCTGATCACCCTACTTGGGACCCAGAACCTGGGAGCCAGTGACAGCCACCCAGGACTCAGCCACGTCCCCTTAACTAAGCAGTCCCACCACTGTCCTCAATAAAGGCACACCTAGACCTTCCTTTACCAAGCTGCCAAAGAACGAGGAAGTTTACAAGGGTGAGACGTCAGGAAGGCAGATAAAAGCCCTGTGGCCTTGAGTCCAGGTGCCCAGAGAGATAACTCACTGCCACCTGCAGCCTGACTACTGGGCTCCCCACAAGCAGTGAGCTCTGCATATTTGTATGGACTTGGGGGGCAGGAAGTTGCTGCTGTGTTTTTGTTGGCACAGGGCCCTGAAGACAGAATGTCACTGGCAAGCTTCACTTACCTTTCTCACCTTGTCTCTTCAAATCGAAAGCCACCTCGGAGCTAGGGGCTGGTGTCTGGGGCTCACTGTGGCTGGGCATGTTTCCTCTTGCTTCCGGCACCTCTGCCTGGGGTGGGCCTGCCTCCTGCGGCCTGGGCTGGGGCTCACTGGGGGCTCGGGGCTAAAACAGGAACACAGGTGGTCAGGGCAGCGGCTCTATGACCATGAACCTTCAACAACCCTGAGCAATGCAATGGACCACTGCAACCTTCTGATGAACAAGCACATGGAAACCCTGACTAATGCCATACCCTACCCTGGTAGTGCCCTATCACTTGGCATAAAGCAGAGATCTGAGCCTGGGCCCATATCTCCCAGAAAAAACACTTTCAATATTGGATTAACAGATAGGCAGAAGGTCAACAAGGAAAGAGAAGGCTTGAATATGACAAACCACCCAAGCAGACATCTATAGAGACCCAACCCAACAAGAGCAAAACACACACAAATGTGTATTCTTCTCAAGTGCATGTGGACTGCTCTCCAGGACAGACAGATGCTAGACCACAAAACGAACCTCAACAAACGTTAAATGACTGAACTCATACAATGTACGGTCACCAATCACAATGGAATGAAATTATAAATCAGCAACAGAATGAAGTTTTTTGAGAAATTCACAAATATTTGGAAACTAGACAACACACTCCTAAATAACCAGTGGGTCAAAGAAATCACAAGGAAAACTAGAAAATACCTTGAGAAAAATTAAAATGAAAACACAACACACCAAACTTCTAGAAGGCAACTAAAGCAGTGCTTAAAGGGAAATTTTCAGGCCTTTCTCAAGAAAAAAGACATCTCAAATCAGTAACCTAATCTCCCACCTTAAGACATTTGAAAAGAGAAGAAAAAACTAAACCTAAAGCAAGGAAGGATATAGTAAAGATTAGAACAGGAATTAATGACATATGTAAAAGAAAAACAACAAAGAAAATGAACAAAACCAAAAGTTAGTTCTTGAAAGACGAACAAATTTGACAAGCTTTAGCTAGATTAATTAAAAATAATTTCAAATTACTAACATCAAAATGAGGATAACACTACCAACCCTTACGCAAATTAAAAAATTGTATTATAAGGAAATACCAAGAACTGTTTGCCAACAAGTTTGATAACTTAGCTAAAACAGACAAGTTCCTAGGAAGACACATACTACCAAAACTCATTCAAGAAGTAGAAAATCTGAGCAGATTGTAACAAGAGACTGAAGTACTAATTTACAATTTTCCCCCTAAAAAAGCCCAGTTTCAAATGGCTCCCATGGTAAATTCTACCAAGCATTTAATACTAAGTCTTCCCAAACTCTTCCAAAAACAGAATAGAAAGGAATACTCCCCAACTCATTCTATGAGCCCAATAATGACCCTGATACCTAAGCCTGACAAGACATTACAAGAAAATAAAACTGTAGACCTAATATGAACAAAGACCCCCAAATCATCAACAAAATAATAGTAAATTAAATCATGTGACACACAAAAGGATTATACACCATGGCCAAGTAGGATTTTCCCCATCAATGCCAAGGTTTAACATCAAAAGTCAATTAATATAATACTATGTCAACAGTGTAAAGGATAAAAAACACAATCATCCTAGTAGATGCAGAAAAAATACTGGCAAAATTCAACAGCTTTTCTTCATAAAAGCACTCAAAAAATTATGAATGGAGGGGAGCTTCCTCAACTTGATAATGTGCATCTATGAAAAATACATAGGCATACCATGAATATATCACAGGTTCAGTGAGGCAAATATCACAATAAAGTGAGTCACACCAATTTCCTGGTATCCCAGCACATATGAAAGCTATGTTTACACTATTCTGTAGTCTATCAGGGATACAGCACCATGTTCAAAAACTGTACTACCTTAACTAAAAAATACTTTACTTTCTAAAAATACCAAAAATTATAAGAGTAACATCAAGAGCCCTGGTCATAGATTCCTATAACAAATATAATAATGATGAAAAAGTCTGAAATATTTTAAGAATTACCAAAAAGTGACAAAGAGACATGAAGTGAGCAAATGCTGTTGGAAAAAAATGAAGCCAATATATCTGCTCAACACATGGTTGCCACAATCCTTCAATATGTAAAAAACACAAACATCTGTGAAGCACAATAAAATGCGGTATGCTTACACAGCTAACACCAGACTTAAGAGTGAAAGAGTTAAAAGCTTTCCCCCTATGATCAAAAAGAAGACAAGGATGTCTATCCTCACCACTTACATTTAACATTATACTGGAGGTTCTAGCTAGGGCTGCTGCTGCTAAGTCATTTCAGTCATGTCCGACTCTGTGCAACCCCTAAGACGGCAGCCCACCAGGCTCCCCCGTCCCTGGGATTCTCCAGGCAAGAACACTGGAGTGGGTTGCCATTTCCTTCTCCAATGCATGAAAGTAAAAAGTGAAAGTGAAGTTGCTCAGTCGTGTCCAACTCTTAGCGATCCCATGGACTGAAGCCTACCAGGCTCCTCCATCCATGGGATTTTCCAGGCAAGAGTACTGGAGTGGGGTGCCATTGCCTTCTCCGCTAGCTAGGGCTATTAGGTGATAAAAAGAAACATCCAGATTGGAAAAGAAGATGCAAAACTACCTCTATTTTTAGATGACATAATCTTGTATTCAGAAAATCCTAAGGAATCACCAAAAAATGCTACTTGAACTAATAAACAAGTTCAGAAAGGCTGATAGATACAAGATCAATATAAAAAATGAATTATCCACTCACTAGCAATAAATAGTTGAAAATGACATTAAGAAAACAATTCCATTTATAACAGCATCAAAAATACTTAGAAATAAATTGAACAAAAGAAGTGCAAGAACTCTGAAAACTACAAAACATAATTGAAAAGATTTTTAAAGGACTTAAAGAAATGGAAAGAAGTCCCACATTCACACATCAGAAGACAGGATGTTAAAATGGCAACACTTCCCAAAGGGACTTACAGACTATAATCTCTGTCCAAATCCCACCTGGTTTGAAGACACTGACAAGCAGATCCAAAAATTCACATAAAAAGTTATCCAGTGCAGAACAGCCAAAAATCTTGAACAAAGTTGGAGCAGTCAAAGCTGCTGATTTCAAAGTTTATTACAAAAATACAGTAATCCAGACTGTGTAGTGTGGACATAAGGATAGAAAAAGAGATCAAAGAAACAGACGGAGAGTCCAAAAACAGACCCTCATCTTTACAGTAAACTGATTTTTCTGACAAGGATGCCAAGGCAACTCAGTGAGGAAAAGAATTGTTTTTTGGTGTGTTTTTTTTTTTCCAACAAATGGTGTTGAGACAACTGGATATCCACATGCAAAATAATAAAGTTGAACCACTACCTCACATCATATGCAAAATTAACTCAATATGAATCACAGGACTAAACAGAAGAACTAAATGCTAAGAACTTTACAAGTCTCAGGAGAAAAAGCAGGAATAACTCTTCATGATGCTAGGTTAGGCAAAGCAGTTTTAGATATGACACCCAGAGAACAAACAGCAAAAGAAACAGGTAAACTAGAAGTTACTAAAATTAGTAACTTCTCTACTTCACTGAACACCATCAAGAAAGCGAAATGATGACTCACAGAATGGGGAAAAATATTGGCAAATCATCACCTAATATCTCTATATGAATAGATAAAGAACTCTAACAACTCAATAATAAAAATAACTCAATTTCAAAATGGACAAAGGATACGATTTACAATTTCTCCAAAGAGAAATTACAAACAGCCAACAAAGCATAACGAAAAGATACTCAGTATCATCAACGATTGAGAAATGCAAGTCAAAGCCACAATGAGATAGCACTGCACACCTACTAAGATGGTTATAATGAAAAAGACAAATGTAACAACAAGAGCTGGCAAGGATGTGGAAAAACTGGTACCCTCCATGGGGTCGCTAAGAGTCGGACACGACTGAGAGGCTTCACTTTCACTTTTCACTTTCACGCACTGGAGAAGGCAATGGCAACCCACTCCAATGTTCTTGCCTGGAGAATCCCAGGGACGCGGGAGCTTGGTGAGCTGCTGTCTCTGGGGTCGCACAGAGTCGGACACGACTAAAGCGACTTAGCAGCAGCAGCAGCAGCATAAACTGTTGGTAGGAATGTAGAAGGGCATAATTACTTTCCGAAACAGTATGGCAGTTTCTCAATACACTGCGGAGAGTTACCACACGATCCAACAATTTCACTCGGGGTATATACCTAAAAGTAACGAAAGCCTATGTTCACACAAAAATGTGTGCATGGGCATTCACAGCAGCATTATTCACAGTAGCCAAAAAGTGGAAATAACCCAAATGCCCATCAACTGACAAATAAAGAAACAAAATACAGTACAGTCATACAATGGAATATTATTCAGCCATATAAAGTACTCATACATGCTACAACACGGATGAATCCTGAAGGCTATATGAAAGTAACTGATAAATGTTATTGTCCGCCATAAATAAATGTCATATATAAATGTCCAGATAAGGCAAATCTATAAGACAGAAAATAGATCACAGCTCATCTAAGCCTCCAGGAACAGGAAGTAAAAGGGGAGTGAACTAATGGGTATAGGATTTCTTTTGGGAGTTATGAAAAGGTTCTAAAATTGACTGTGATGATGACTCCATCACAGTGTGATGATGATGACTTCCCATTTGTGAATATACTAAAACCACTGAACTGTAAATATTACATAGGTGACTCTATGGTAGGTGAAATATATCTCAATAAAATGGCTACATTTAAAACAAAGATCCCCCAGAAGGCTTTGAGCAGCACTTCCATAGGCTGTGCTTACACAGGAGGCAGCCTGACAGCATGGCTCAGATCAGCTCTATCACTGACCAGGTGCGCTGACCTTGGGACAGTATTTGACCACCTCCATGGGCCTCAGCGCCCTCAAAACAGGAAAACAAAAATAACCCTCTCCCAGGGTGGCTGTGAGCTTTAAATGAAGCAATCTCCATACAGCCTGGAGCACAGCATACTCAGTCAGAGACCCTACGCCCTGGGACCAGGCTGTTGTGTCTCGGAACCAGAGCAAACTAGACAGCAGATAAAGGAACAGGATGCCTGAAGAGAAGGCAGGAAGACTTCTGGAAGATTCCTGGCAGAAAAAGCCCAGGATTACCTGCTGGCTTTGGTCCTTCTGTTCATTTAGATCACGCGAAGGTATGGCCTCATTTCCCTTCCTGGTGACTTCTTCTATTCTCTCTTCACACTGCTCCTTCACCTCTTTCATCTGACTGATGCACTGGTTCCTGTGAAGGCAGAAGAAAGCAAAAGAAAAGGACAGCTGTTCAGAGACACTATTTAAGTTTGGCCCTGCTGTGACGGTGAAATCCAGTTCCCAGACAGACACAGCTCATCTCTTTCTTGCTTCCTGCACTTCATCTGAAAAAGACACTGAGGCAGAGCAACAGTATGTTTCAGTTATTAAATGACATGAAAACTGGAGTCAACTGAAACTTCCAAACAATATGTCATATTGTTCTAAAATAAATGAACTTAACTGGTTAAAAAAAGTCTTTTTAATATACTCTGTGGCATAATAAAAAACATGTGATCTTTGTCCCCAACTATCAGCACAGAGCTCCTGCAACCCTTGGAATTTCCTGAGTAATAGTGTCTTCTGCTATACATGAGCCCCTGCACACCATACCTGAATTTATACTAAGGAGCTGACTTACTGAGAGGAGCCTACACAGCTTCAGGATGGGGGCTGATAGCCACGGGAGCCAACTGTATAACGAGAGGGTTGGAGCTTACAGCCCCATTTTCTAGGATGGAGGGAGAGACTGGAGATTGAGTTCAATCATATGGCCATTCAACCAGTCATGCCTATGTAATAAAACCTCAGATAAGCACCCTAGATGATAAGGCTTGGCAAGCTTCCCATTTGGTGAACATCTCTGTGAACCAGTAAGGAGGCAACCCGACTGTAACAGAAGCTCCTGCCTAACCCCTACTTCCACCCTAGGCCTTACCTCATGAGTCCCTACCACTCAGTGCTTGCTAAGTTGTATCCTTTATAATAAAACTGCAATTGTAAACACAGAGCTTTCCTGAGCTCTAGCGAGTTATTGATCCTGAGGGGGTTGTGGGAAGCCCTGAATCTGTAGCTAGCCAGGCAAAAAGTGCACGTGGCCTGGGGCCACAAGAACTACGGCCAGCATCCAAAGGAGGGGCAGTCTTGCGGGACTGAGCCCCGTAACATGGGGTTTGTGCTAACTCTTGATGGTGTCAAAACTGAATTGGATTTCCGTTTGGGGAAGACAGAATAGAAGTATTTTTCACTATTCCTCCACTAAGCACAGCTAGAACTCTGGACATTATATATTCAACAAACAGAAGACGACTCTGAAAGATGGAGTGATGAAGGCAGACTGGTTAGGGACCTCAGGATCTAGAACAACACAGTGGTGTACCTGGAGAGTACATGGAAAGTCTGCATTTCCACCCCACTCTGACACTAACAAGGTTCCCCTCCCTCTCCCCAGACAGTGGTGTCATGTTAGTAAAGAGCCAGGCTTTCACCACCAACTGCTTAGAGGTGTCAAAGATCATTCATCATATCAAGAACCAGGAAGATCTTAAATTGAATGAAGAGAGACAACCAACAGATACCAAACCAATATACCAGAGAAGTTGAAATGATCTGACAAAGATTTTAAAGCAGTCACTTCATTAGAAATGTTTCAATGAGTAATTAAAACATGCTTGGAACAAATGAAAAATTTAAGTTTCATCAAAGAAATAGAAAGTTTCAGCAAAGAAGAGAAGATATAAAGAAGAACCAAATGGAAACTTAATGCAATAATTAGAATTTTAAAACTCAGAGTAGGTAAAGAACCAATGAACTGGAAGATACAATAACAGACGTCACCTAATCTAAACACAGAGAGGAAACAGACTTAGGGAAGAAAAAGGACAAAGCTTCGTGGACCTACACGACAATTACAAAGGACCTAACATTCACGTCATCAGATCTGTGTAAAAGGTCTTCTCAGCAGGTCCACATAACTAGTCACTTTCACACTGGTCCTCAAGATACTACTCTTAACTTGCTACCCTCCATGACTAAATGATACTATCTGCCCTGCCCAGGTCACTCTGAGCTTGCCAGGTTCTTTCTCTCCTAAATTATCTCATCTTCCTTCTCAGCTCCTTATTGCTTAGGATTCAATTCTAAATAGCCTCTCCTAAGAAGTCTTTTTTGGAGGAGTAACAGATAAGCACTGATGAAAATGATCTAGGTTAAAAAAACAATATTTAAAGAGACAGGCACCTTCAAAGTTAGTAAGTTAGCTTCAGGTCTGGCTAGGTGAAACAAAAAGGCCAAAAGATAGCACTTTATATTTTCCTCACATAAAAGTAGATCAGGGTTAGTATGGCAGCTTGGAGTCATTACAAATTCAGGTTTCTATTTCAGTTTTAAAATCCTAGCAGTGGTTTCTATCCCCCATGATTACCTCATGACCCAGGACGGCTACAAGTAGTCCAGCCATCTTGTGTGAAGCCCAGGCAACAGGAAGGAAGGAGGAGAAAAGGCAAACAAAAGGGATGTGAACTGACCTATCCTCAGATTCAGAAGTTTCCCTGTAAGTCCCACCCCACAATCTCCTTTCCCCACTGGCCAGAATTTAATCACCTGGCCATACCCAACTGCAAGGAGGGACTAGAAATGTAGTATTTTTCTGGTATAAAGATAAATGGATGGATAAGTACTGACCAGTCTTTGCCACTGAGAGCTTCAGAATGTTTTGAGTTACAAAACATTGATAAAATAATTGAAGAGTGTCCCAGGTTAAGAACACAGCCAATTACATACTATTATGTTAATTTACATGGATTAGAGTTGAAGACAGCAGTACAAATTTATGTTTAATTTAAATATAGATAGACACATACAGAAGTATTTACCAATATATAACACAAGTTAGTATACATATACATATATCTCTCTGCTCCATCATCTGAGAGGCCCTAGTAGCAATGATAGCCCAGTTGCAAAAAGCACACCCAGTATCCAGATCTTGGTTTCTGAAACACCATTCTCCAATGAAGAGAAGAAGGACTCCCTGGAGAAATGGTTGACTGGATGACTCTAGGACTGGGGCAAGAAATATAGCAAAATGAGTCTGAAGCATCTTTTGGTGCCAGATTATAAAAAAGTAATTTAAAAGAGGGGTGGAAAGACAAACCCACAATATCACAAATATGTCAACTGGATAAAGGAACTAACTGAAAAAATTCCCAATGGCCAAAGCTGGAAAACTTTAAGAAAAATAAATAAATTAGTATTGGATTATAACCTAAAGTATAAAATAAACGTCCACTAATCCATACTGATATCAATCATTAGACAAACAAGAAGAGTCACAGCTCCTGTGCAGGAAAATTCCAGACAACTTCATGCAGACACTCCATCCTTAGGGAAGTGGAGCATAATTTCCCAATCTTTAAGCATAGTGAATTTCTTCCAAAGATTACAGCATAAAAGGAGAAAAAACAGAGTAAATTTACAATGGAAAAAACCTGATAAACATAATCTCAATCAGATGCTCAACAGTGGTAAGTCATACGGATGCACGTACCCCTGATGTGAAGCCGTGAGAATGGCATCTCACCTCTGTGGCCTTCCCCGCAAAAATGGGTTGCCCCTGTTTCACCATGAGAAAAACATGAGATACATCCCAACTGAAGGGCATTCTACAAAATACCTGGACAGCACTCCTCAAAACTATCAAGATCATAAAAAAATAAGTAAAGCCTGATGAAACATGATAAATACAGCATGATTACCACACTCTCTGCCTGGCATATAAGAAAAAACCTATAATGAGCCATGCCGTGATCTGTGTGCCTTATTATTAGTGAATCTCAGTTTTCATGTTGACATGTTAGACTCCTTTTGTATTGTGTAAATCCAGGAAGTAATTATATAAGCTTGGATTAAAACAACTATGCAACTTGTTAAGTTGTACAAGACTTGTG
Source organism: Ovis canadensis (assembly GCF_042477335.2). Lineage (NCBI taxonomy): Eukaryota > Metazoa > Chordata > Mammalia > Artiodactyla > Bovidae > Ovis > Ovis canadensis. The sequence continues at coordinate 33,814,442 of NC_091246.1, read as the reverse complement.
GACTTTGCTAATTTAATAATGCCACTTGTAAAGTTAGGTTACCCCTAATTAAACAAATAAATTCTCGAAAGTTAAAAAAAAGTAAAGCCTGAGAAACTATCACAGCCAAGAGAAGCCTAGGGAAATATAATGCATCCCTGGAACAGGAAGAGGGCAAAACTAGGGAAAAACTGAAGAAACACTGAGTAGAGATGGACTTCAAGATAAAAATAAGGCATATATATTGGGTAATCAATCCTGACAGGTACTTCATACTAACACAAAATATGAACAACAGGAACCTGGTGTGGGTTGTACAGGAACTTCCTGTACTGTCTCTACAATAAGACTGTAAATCTAAAGTTGTTCAAAAATTTTAAATTTATTTTTAAAAATTAAAAATTGGAGAACATCCGACTGGTGTCAGAAAGTTATTACTGGGACATATAATCTAATTCAGCCTGAACTCTCAATTAGATGTTTCAAGATATCACTTCAGCTTCCTGCCTAGAATTTATTTTATGAATATTTCAAAGTGTCAGAGCTATGAAGTAATTGAATTACCCACTTGTACAAATAAGAAAGCCAGAAATAACCAATGTAGGTGAGGGTGTGGAGAAAAGGGAACCCTTGTACCCTATTGGAGAAGGACATGGCAACCCACTCCAGTATTCTTGCCTGGAGAATCCCATGGACAAGGAGCCTGGTGGGCTACAGTCCACGGGGTCACAAAGAGTCAGATATGACTGAGTGACTAACACTAGTACCCTATTGGTGAGAATATAAATTGGTACAACCACTACGGAAAATAGTAGGGTGGTTTCTCAAAAAACTAAAAAGAGAACTACCATATGACCAATTTTACAGAAAAAAACAAAACCATTAATTCAAAAAGACACATGCATCCCAATGCTCACAGCAGCATTATTTACAATTGCTAAGATATGGAAGCAACCTGCCACTGCTGCTAAGTCGCTTCAGTCGTATCCGACTCTGTGCGACCCCAGAGATGGCAGCCCACCAGGCTCCCCCATCCCCGGGATTCTCCAGGCAAGAACACTGGAATGGGTTGCCATTTCCTTCTCTAATGCGTGAAAGTGAAAAGTGAAAGTGAAGTCGCTCAGTCGTGTCCGACTCCTAGCGACCCCACGGACTCCAGCCTACCAGGTTCCTCCATCCATGGGATTTGCCAGGCAAGAGTACTGGAGTGGGGTGCCATTGCCTTCTCCGATGGAAGCAACCTAAGAGTCCTAATAGATGAATAGATAAAAAGTGAGATACATATATGTGTGGGTGCACACACACAGGAATACTACTCAGTAATTTTTAAAAAATGAAATTTTATCATCTTCAGCATATGGATGGACCTGGAGGGCATTATGCTAACTGAAATAAGTCAGAGAAAGACAAATACTGTATGATACCACTTCTATGTTGAATCTAAAAAATACAACAGGCTACTGAATATAACAAAAAGAAGCAGACTCACAGATATAAACTAGTTACCAGTGGGGAGAGGCAAAGGCAGAGGGGAAATCTAGGAGAAACACAGTGGAGAGAGAGAGGTATAAACTATTGAGTATAGATAGGTATATATCGTACAACACAGGGAATCTAGCCATTATTTTGTAATAACTATAAGAGGAAACAGTACTGGGTTATAATCCAGTTCTACAATTATAAAAATTGTGTAACTTTTTAAATTTAAAATTATTCCCAGTATAAAAATACAGAAAATACCAAAGAGAGAGATAAGAATGTGAGGGTTCCAGGAGTAGTCTTGTTATACATTTGTTTGGAGCTTCAGACAGAGAAGCAAGGGAGAATGGGGTCAGAAAGCACTGTAAGACAGAATGGCTGGAAATTATTCAGAATTGATAAAAAAGAACAAAAGATCTCAACAGACTTGAAAAAATAAATATTTCCCCAAAAAAGAAACAGCAATTAAATAAATACATACACACACACATACATACAAATAAGGAAGCTAGGTGATCAGACCAACATTGACCAGGGTCACAGAGACAGAATGAGGTAAGGCTGAACCCAGAAACCAGACTGAGCAGGGCTCTCTCTATCCCCTGGCTGCCTCTCTAGAGCTGCAGGTATTTCAGAGCCAAGTGTAACTGTACTCAACCTCTAACTCTTGTAACAACCCTTTAGTTCAAAGGACTTAACTGGGTCTCAGAGTACCGCACATAGAAGGGCATCAGAACTGCAGAAAAAAAAGGGAAGACAGAGCATCTGACCTTGGACAGCAATATAGAGATCAAGGAAAGACCTGGTGAAACCTTCATGGAAATAAAATTCTCATGAATATGCAAGCCATAGGAGGTGGACACATGCACAGTAGCCTAAACAGAACAAATAAAAAGAAGTCTGTGCAAGGAAAGAACAAAATGTGTGCAATTCACTGTGATCAAACAACTTCCCAGAAGCTCAGGATGGGCAATGAGCAGGTGCACAGCCATTTCCAAACTGGTAAATCTACAAAAGGGAAATACTGTTTTCACCTGCTCTCAGCCCTTCCAAAATCAAGTACAAAGAGCCTTGCACAAGATCACGGCATCCGGTCCCATCACTTCATGGCAAACAGAAGGGGAAAACACAGAAGCAGTGTTGGGCTTCCAAAATCACTGAGGACGGTGGCTACAGCCATGAAATTAAAAAATGCTTGCTCCTCGGAAGGAAAGCTATGACAAACCTAGACAATGTATTAAAAAGATAAACATCACTTTGCCGACAAAGGTCTGTATAGTCAAAGCTATGGCCATGCATGGATGTAAGAGTCAGACCACTGAAGGAGGTTGAGCACCGAAGAACTGATGCTTTCAAATCGTGGTGCTGGAGAAGACTCTAGAGAGCTCCCTGGACTGCACAGAGAGCAAACCAGTCAGTCCTAAAGGAAAACAACCCTGAATATTCATTGGAAGTTCTGTTACTGAAGCTGAAGCTCTAATACTTTGGCCACGTAATGCGACGAGCTGACTCTAGAAAAGACCCTGATGCTAGGAAAGATTAAAGGCAAAAGGAGAAAGGAGCAGCAGAGGATGAGATGGTTGGATAGTATCACTAACTCAATGGACGTGAATTGGAGCAAACTCTGGGAGATAGCGGAGGACAGAGGAGCCTAGAATGCTACAGTCCATGAGGTCACAAAGAATCAGACACAACTTAGCGAACTGAACAATAACAACACATCAAAGAACAAAGAGGGCTGGGGTCATGGGCAGCTGGTTGCCTCTGAATCCCAAATTTCCTGTGTCTGGGATATATACTTTCTATGAAGGAAAAGGGAGAGAAAAATAATGAGACTACAACTTTATTCTCTACCCTCTAAATTGGGTTTTACTATCTTACTAAGGGGTTTAGCCGAACTTTTTAAATGTTTATTGTTTTGACCACAAAAGTACTCTGATATGCATAAGTATAGAGTTTTTGTATGCTACTAAAGTCATTAGCTTAAAACAGACTGTCCTAACTATATGCTGGCGATCTAATGTACAGCATGGTGACTACAGTTAATAATAATGCATTTTATACTTGCAATTTGCTAGATCTTAAGTGTTCTCACCATACACATAGAGGATTATGGATGATTTTGAGTATCATTTCACAATGTATAGGTATATCAAAATATCATGCTTTTATGTATTAAATACATGCAATGATTATTTGTCAATCCTAACTCAATAAAGTTAAAAAAAAAAAACCTCCATTCTCACTGCAAAAATTTGGAAAGTGACTTAAAAGCCTCAAGAAAACAAAATGTCCATAATGCCAATGCCGAGTGATAAATTACATGAATATTATACCAAACTCCTTAAAGTCAATGACTTTGACTTAGGTCACATCTGAGCACTTTTGGAACACATTTTTAAAGGCTTTCGATTACTGATTTAACTAGTACACCTGCACTTTACAGAGTTCTCAGTTATGTATTTTACAGTACATGGAGTTAGTCATTTCCTGCTAAGGAGAAGTGCCCTCTTGTACGATGGCTAACAGCCCCTGAGCGGCGCAACTTGATGCGGACAAACTTACAGGTCGTAGGAGAACTTCCTCTCCAGGTTGGTCTGGTTCTTCTGAAACTGGAGGACCTCCTGTTGCAGCCTGCCATAATTCTTCTGCAGGGCCTTTAACTGGTCTAAACCAAGAGGAGCACACGAAATGACTGGGGTCGCCGGCATGGCCATCCTGAGCACAGCAGACACACCAACACCCACCATGGGAACACAAGGGGCCGGGGCACCAAGAGAGCAAGGAGGGGAAAAAGGAAGCAATGAGGCCAGGGCCCCACCCCAGGAACCTCCCCACCCTGATCTGGGAAGCAGCCCAGAAGGTGTGTGATCCTATAGGAGCCAGGACCCTGATTCCTTCCCACACGTTTCTCCTAAATGTCCTTTTGACCTCCAACCCTTACAATGCATCAGGAGGTCCTACTGCCTGTTTCCCTCCTAGACATCATACACCCTGAACTGCTCACAATGCTGCTCTCAGCAGCTCCATATCCTTCAGTCTGGAAAATCGATTTTGACATCTGGTCAGCAGCCTCTCCTACGTAATCCCTCCACCCCCCATCCTCAGCCACAGGCTACCTGCCAGTATCCTTCTCATGTTATTTTGCTCACAGCCCAGTTATTCTCTGAGGCCCCCTGTGCACTCAGTCTCCCGACCCTCCTGTTTGGGAAACAACAGCTTTCTTTGAGGAAATCCATCAGCCCCATGGCTGCAGCCCTGGCTCGTAAAAGCTCTGCAGAAAAAGCAGCAGCTCACTGACCAACAACCAAGCTGGGGGCAGAAGGAAAAAGTGCCACAAAGGTGACACCAGAATGGGCTGAGGGCAGCGACGAGGGCCTGGGACACAGCCCTGGACAGACACCTGAGCTTCCCCAAGGTCTGTCACCACAGCTCTAGACCTGCAAGGCTCTTGGGGCAGTGCGGAGAGGGGAGACGCGTGTGCTGGCGGGAGTGGTTTAAAATTTTTAAAAAGTGAAAGACACCCTGAACTCCTGATACACACTGCAACATGGATCCACCTCAAAAGCGTTTATTTATACGACATGCGTGAAAAGACAAAACTACGGGGGAGTAGAGAATGTTTCACTGGGTGCCTGAGGCTGAACTGAGGGTGGTGGGGAGGAATTCCTGGAGTGGGACATGAGCTGCGTCTTGACTTTATGTCAAAATACACTGAAAGGTACACTACAAAGGGTGAACTTTATTGTGTATAAATTATACTTCAATAAACTTAACCTAAAAAAAAATTTTCGTAGCAAACCAAACCCAGGATGAGGGAATACTTACTCAGCAATAAAAAAGGAATGGACTATTTACTGCAGCCCCAACAGCATGGATGAATTTCAAGATAATTATGCTGAGTGAAAGGTTCACAAAAAAAGGTGTATGCCATCTGATATATACAAAATCATAAAAATTACAGACTAATCTAGAGGGACAGAAAGCAGATCAGACAGAGCCTCAGGAGGACTATCAAGGGGCACAAAGAAGCTTCTTGGGGTGATAGACATGTTCACTGTGTTGATACTGTGGCGGTTTCCTGAAGAGCCACTCATGTCAAAACTGGTGGGACTGCACTTTAAACATGTGCAGGGGACTTCCCTGGTGGTCCAGCGGTTAAGAATCCACCTTCCAATGCAGGGGACGCAGGTTCGATCTCTAGTCGAGGAACTAAGATACCACATGCCACGAGGCAACTAAGTCCATGTGCCATAACTGAAGAAACCTTGCAGGCTATAACAAAGACCCAGTGCAGCCAGAATAATTAAATATGTGTAGTTTATTTTGTGTAAATCACACCTGATTAAAGCTGTTTAAAATGCTAAGTGTAAGAAAGGCTGCAGGCTGTATGCCATACTTGAGGACAGACCTGAGGTCATCACCTCTGAGAAACCCTGGCAGTCAACTAACCCATTTAACTTAGTGTAACTCTGCGTTTCCCCTATTAATATTCTTAGAAGCTGGTTTGGAATTAGAATTCTAGACCAGCACTGCTGTAAAGGACTATAATATAAGCCACACAAATCATTTAAAATTCCCTAGAACCACATTTTTAAAAAGCAAATAAAACCAGGTGAAATTAATTTTAATAATATATTTCATTAAACCCAACAGATCCAAAATATGATCATGGCAACATAGAATTAATGTAAAAAGAATAAAACATTTTATACTCTTTTTTTAGTACTATGTCTTTGAAACCTATGTGTATTTTACAGTTATAGCACATCTCAATTCAGATGTTAAAGAGGAATTGGGACTTCTTGATCTGAATTTAGATTTCATAATATATACAGTTAAAATAATACTGGTATAAGTGAGTTGTCCCAAAGATACTTAAGCTTCCCAATAGCTGAGACAAGTATCAGTTTTAATTTTAAATTGCAGAAAAGTAAAAATTAAAACTCTAGTTCTTCTGTCCCATGAGCCACATCACAAATGTTTACTGCCCAAACGAGTCCCACATAGTGGGTCTCAGGGCTACTATTCTGAAGCCCAGTTCCAGATTGACCTTCCCATCTTAGAAGTGGAAACTGAGGCTGAAGGCAGAGTTTCCTAACTAGGGGCACAGGCGAGACCAGGGTCAGGTCAAGGATGACAGGACCCAGTGCTCCCTTCACCAGGTAGGAAGGTTGCAGTGGACCCTCTGGCCCCTCTGGCCATACCGCACAGAGGGGCTCATCCCATCTCCACCTTCTCCCCTGCTGTGGAAGGGCCCAAAGAAGAACAAACTGGCTGCCAGACTGAGTGAGAGCAGCAGAGATATGCAATTAAATTGGGCTGTATCACTTTTATATAAATTTCATGAAGAAAATCTGAATTCAGGATGACCCAATGAAAAGAGAGCATACGTATATCATATATACATAATATGTATTAATATAAAACAGATGACACATGTATCATATATATATTTCTTAATGTATCAAAAATAAGAATCTGAAATCTTCTCATAATAGCTTGCAATGTATTCAGTAACACTGTAAAAAGGTAAAGAGATACAGTTGGCAAAAAGAATAAAGAACAAAGATTACTCAATTGCTCCAACACTACCCATCATCAGGGCTTCCCTGGCGGCTCAGTCGGTGAAGAATGTGCCTGTGATGGAGGAGAGCTGGGTTCGATCCCTAGGTCAGCAAAATCCCCTAGAGAAGGGAATGGCTACCCACTCCAGTATTCTTGCCTGTAGAATCCCATGGACACAGGGGCCTGGCGGGCTACAGTCCACGGCGTTGCAAAGAGTTAGACATGATTAAGCAACTAACACTTTCACTTTCTACCCATCATCATATTTCAATAAGAGACCCCAGAATAGGATGGAGGAAAGGTGGGTTCTTCCTAACAAACCTGACATCTGGTGTAAAGTGGGGAGTGGAACTCACCTTGCAAGGTTCTGATGAGCCTCTCGCCTGTGGTGATGTTATTCACTAAAACGGCCTGCAAAGAAGATAAACACAAAATGAAACACTGACAACTGACAACTTAGAAGAGCCCTGACAAGACGTGACTGTGGGAGAAAGGCTGGGGGGTAGCCCCTGCCCCACCCCCCTAGTATGAACCTGGATGCCTGGGGAGGAGCAGTATCGGTGTCCCAGCACCAGCCTGCAGCCCAGGCAAGGGCGGGCGGCTCCTCTGGCTGTCTCCACTCCATGCCCGCAGAAACAGCAACCCCACAGTAACTGTGGTCTTCCTCTGGGGGAATCCAGGTCCAGTCCGTCTCAACCAGAAGTTAAAACTGGCTGGGGCAGGGTGTTTGGCAACCGCTCCACCTGCCTGATAGTCAAAGCTGTGGTTTTTCCAGTGGTCATGTATGGATGCGAGAGTTGGACCATAAAGGAGGCTAAGTGATGAGGAACTGACGCTTTTGAACTGTGGTGTTGGAGAAGACTCTTGACAGTCCCTGGACTGCAAGGACATGAAACCAGTCAATCCTAAGGGAAATCAACCCTGAATACTCATTGGAAGGACTGATGCCTGAAGCTTCAATACTTTGGCCACCTGATATGAAGAGCCAACTCACTGGAAAAGACTCTGATGCTGGGAAAGACTGAAGGCAAAAGGAGAAGAAGGCAGCAGAGGATGAGATAGCATCACTAACTCAAAGGACATGAACTGAGCCAACCCCAGGAGACAGTGAAGGACAGGCAGGCCCGTGCTACAGTCCATGAGACTGCAAAGAATTGGACACGACTGAGCAACTGAGCCACCACCACCACCCGTGAAGCCTCCTGATCCTTTCTAACTTCCAGCATTCCTCCTTCCATCCAGACTGCAAGCTCAGGGCACGGAGGGGGTCACCCCCAGCTAGCTACATAACGTTGGGAATGCCCACAACAGAGGACAAAGAAGCAACGGAGGCCTCAGGAAAACAATGAAAAACACAAAAAAGTAAGAAACGTGAGTGTGGGGCTCAGTGTAACCGGCAGTCTGTACATTGGCACAGAGTCACCACCAGGTGCCAGGTGGCCCCAGGGTGTGCCTCACCCGCAGCCCTGTGACCCTCACACAGCTGTGTGAGGAGGCAAAACACAATCCCACTGAGGGGGACAGGAAACTGAGGCACATGTGGCTTTAGAGACTCGATGTCACGTGGTCTTCTCAACAGCAAACAGGCAGAGCCCAAGTCCTAGCCTGGCAGGCCTGCCCCAGAGATGAAGCTCCTCCTCACTGCCTGCCTGCCAAACCGGGATCTGACCCCAGCAGGACTGCAATCCAGGGACAAACGGGGATCCGAACCCCAGCAGGACAGTGACCTAGTGACTGCACCCGGTGCTGTACCCTCAAGGAGAGGTGACATCAAACACCAGTCTGCATCACACAGGTGAGTGACGTTCTGTACACAGAGCTAAGTACTGGGCCACAGCATGCAAGTTTCTTACTGTGTCATAATCAACAAAGTTTGTCGACTGGCTGTTCTGCCCCATTCCTGGGTAAAGGAGGACAACGATGCCCTCCCAGCCCCGTTCTGTGCTTCCATTTCCTGTTGGATCTCTCTGTCCAGCCCTCAGTCTTTCTTTGTCCTGGACTGGGCTTTCTAGAGGAAGGTGTTTATGAATACAGGGATACACACCTAGAAACAAAATCTGGCCAAACGACTCTGGTGTTTATTTCAGGAGGTCTGGCACAACAGGAAACAAGTCACAGTGATACCATCTGTACAATTAATCTCTCAGGGAGGGGATATCACAACCATAGCCCATGACCTTCCATGTGGGCCAGCTCATAGCTCCTGCTACTCTCAGAGGCTTGCACATGTTCTATTAAAATGGCAAAAGATGGCCCCAAGACCCAGCAGTCCCACTTCAGGATATATACTCGGAAGAACACAAAGCAGGATCTTGAAAAGATATCTGCATCCATGTTCACAGCAACACCACTCACAAGTCACGAACTGAAGCAACGTAGGATCCCTCAGTGGATAAATGGATAACAGAAATGCAACATATACAAACAATGGAACAGTACACAGCCTTTAAAAAGAAAGACTGTCACATGCTACAACATGCACGAACCTTTGAGGACACGCTAAGCCCGTGACTAAGTACAGACACTGTGGAGAACAGCATGGAAATTTCTTTAGAAACTAGAAACAGAAATACCGTACCACCTAGCAATCCCATTCATGGGCATGTAGCTGGAGAAAACTATACTTCAAAAAGATACATGCACTCCATTACACACTGCAGCACTATCTACCTTACCAGGACATGGAAGCAACCTAAATGTCTATCAACAGAGGAATGGATAAAAAGGCTGTGATACATGTACACAATGTAATATCACTCAGCAAGAAAAGAGAACAAAGTAATGCCATTTGCAGCAATCTGGATGGACCTAGAGACTGATATTGAGTGAAGTAAATCAGACAAAGAAAGACAAATATCATACGATATGGCTTATACGTAGAATCTAAAAAAAGAGGTGCTGTTTTTCAGTGGCTGAGTCATGCCTGACTCCTTGTGACCCAATGGACAGCAGCACACCAGGACCCCCTTCTCCCAGTTCTTCACTATCACCCAGAGTTTGCTCAGATTCATGTCCATCACGTCAGTGACGCTATCCAACCATTTCATTCTCGGCCACCCCTTTTCCATTTGCCTTCAATCTTTCTGAGCATCAGGGTCTTTTCCAATGAGTCAGCTCTTCACATCAGGTGGCCAAAAGCATGGGGAGGGATAAACTGGGAGACTGGGACTGACATATACACACTACTATATATAAAACAGATAATAAGAACCTGCGCTACAGCCTAGGAACTCCACTCAATACTCTGTAATGGCTTATGTGGAAAAAAATCTTTAAAAAAGAGTGGATATATGTGTATGTATAACTGATTCACATTACTGTACACCTAAAACTAACACAATATCATAATTGTTAAAACAATTTTTTAAAGAAAAAAACAAAAATGTGGCACATACATACAATGGAATAGTAAACTACACAGCCTTTAAAAAGAATGTTACATGTCACAATTTAGGTGAACCTTGAGGACATCATGCTAAGCTAATCAAAAAAGGGCAAGCACTGTATGATTCTATCTATATGCACAGTGTCTAAAGCAGACAAAATCATCAAAACATAAAGCAGAAAGGTGGCTGCCAAGGGCAAGGGGTGGGGAAGGTTGGACAGACTAGTGTTTAATGGGCATAGACTCTTAGCACTGCAAGATGAAGAAGTTCCAAATATTTCCTGCACAACAATGTGAATATATTTAACACAGCTGAACTGCACCCTTAAATCTCTACCTTGCATAGGTAACAAACCACCTTCCCTCTGAATATCAGTGATGAAAGAGGACAGAGAAAGAAAAGGGGCACTTAAATGATTATATACTGATAATCTCAAAAGCCAACCTCCTGGGCAAATCATTTCTACAGCAATTACGGCAATCTGACTTGTCCCTTCTCCACTCATTACCCTTCAGTTCAGTTCAGTCGCTCAGTCGTGTCCGACTCTTTGCGACCCCATGAATTGCCACATACTAGGCCTCCCTGTCCATCACCAACTCCCAGAGTTCACCCAAAATTCATGTCCATCGAGTCAGTGATGCCATCCAGCCATCTCATCTTCTGTTGTCCCTTTCTTCTCCTGCCCTCAATCCCTCCCAGCATCAGCGTCTTTTCCAATGAGTCAACTCTTCGCATAAGGTAGCCAAACTATTGGAGTTTCAGCTTTAGCATCAGTCCTTCCAATGAATACCCAGGACTGATCTCCTTTAGGATGGACTGGTTGGATCTCCTTGCAGTCCAAGGGACTCTCAAGAGCCTTCTCCAACACCACAGTTCAAAAGCATCAATTCTTTGGCGCTCAGCTTTCTTCACACTCCAATTCTCACATCCATACATGACCACTGGAAAAACCATAGCCTTGACTAGACAGACCTTTGCTGGCAAAGTAATGTCTCTGCTTTTTAATATGTTATCTAGGTTAGTCATAACTTTCCTTCCAAGGAGTAGGCGTCTTTTAATTTCATGGCTGCAATCACCATCTGCAGTGATTTTGGAGCCCCCCAAAATAAAGTCTTACACTGTTTCCACTGTTTCCCATCTATTTCCCATGAAGTGATGGGACCAGATGCCATGATCTTCATTTTCTGAATGTTGAGCTTTAAGCCAACTTTGTCACTCTCCTCTTTCACTTTCATCAAGAGGCTTTTTAGTTCCTCTTCACTTTCTGTCATAAGGGTGGTGTCATCTGCATATCTGAGGTTATTGATATTTCTCCCGGCAATCTTGATTCCAGCTGTGCTTCTTCCAGCCCAGCATTTCTCATGATGTACTCTGCATAGAAGTTAAATAAGCAGGGTGACAATATACAGCCTTGACGTACTCCTTTTCCTATTTGGAACCAGTCTGTTGTTCCATGTCCAGTTCTAACTGTTGCTTCCTGACCTGCATAGAGGTTTCTCAAGAGGCAGGTCAGGTGGTCTGGTATGCCCATCTCTTTCAGAATTTTCCACAGTTTATTGTGATCCACACAATCAAAGGCTTTGGCATAGTCAATAAAGCAGAAATAGATGCTTTTCTGGAACTCGCTTGCTTTTTCCATGATCCAGCGGATGTTGGCAATTCGATCTCTGGTTCCTCTGCCTTTTCTAAAACCAGCTTGAACATCTGGAAGTTCATGGTTCACGTATTGCTGAAGTTCCATCCAAAAAAAAAAGTCCTTATTAGAGTTTGCAACTGCCTGAGGGTTTAGGAATTGCTGCAACTTGATATATCTCAAGATATTTCTGTCTCCTGTGTGACTTTATTCTTCCAAAGAAAATATATTTTAGTTATCTCCCCCAACCTACTTCCTGATGCATGGAAAAACAGTCTCCATTTAAGTCAATGAGAAAAGGATCATAAAGCTCCACTGAGAGCTTTATGTATGCAGTTTTATATTTACTGAAGATCTTGTTGAATAATTTTCAGGAAAACTATGAAAATGCTTTTAGTTTTATGAGGGGTTCAAAATAAAGGGAAAAAAATCACCAGCATTAAACAAAATTATGTTTAAATTAATTACATATTGCACCCTAAACAGCCCAGATGATTTTCGCATTTTGGTAAAGAGTGACTTTAGGGGAGCTGGACTTCCCGGTCTGTGTGACCTGTTTCTTGGGAATTCTTAGCAGCAGACAAGGAGGCAGTAAGTGCCACCAAAATTCAATTAGACACTAGCTCAGAAGGCCTTGGAATGAATCGCCCATAAATGAACGTATCATAGCCATTCTATTCCAGAAACAAGTATAACTGATCAACCTATTTCTCCATTAGATTCCTAAGAAAATAACCTCAACATTCCATAGTAAATTTTCAAAGCAATAAATCTACAACAGCTTACCATGTTCTGAAAACGTGAAACACACAGACAAGGATGGTGACAAGTTAAAGAATCAAACAGAAGGAAAATAACAAGCATTGACAAGGATGTGGAGAAACTGGAAACCTCCCAGCCAGTTGATGAGAGTGTAAAATGGTGAAGTCGCTGCAGAAAACAATTTGGCAGCTCCTCAAAAAGCTAAACAGGGGCTTCCCCAGTGGCTCAGCGGTAAAGAACCCACCTGCAATGCAGGAGACTTGGCAAGAGATGCGAGTATGATCTCTGGGTTGGAAAGATCCCCTGAAGAAGGGAATGGCTACCCGCTCCAGTATTCTTGCCTGGAGAATCCCATGGACAGAGGAGCCTGGTGGGCTTCAGTCCATGGGGTCACAAAGAGTCAGACACGACTGAGCACAGCACACAGCTGCAACTAGAGATAAGCCTGCACAACAATGAAGATACGGCACAGACAAAAATAAATAAATAAAATTAGGGGAGAAAAAAGCTAAATAGTTATTATACAACCCAGAAATTCTACTCCTAGGTATATGACCCATGGAGTCCGTCCATGGAATTCTCCAGGCAAGAATACTATAGTGGGTTGCCATTCCCTTCTCCAGCGGATCTTCCTGACTCGGGGATTGAACCTGGGTCTCCTGCATTGCAGGCAGATTCTTTACCACCATCTGAGCTACCAGGGAAGCCCAGGTATATACCCAAGAGAACTGAAAAGACATGTCTACACAAAAATTGTCCACAAATGTTCACAGCAGAATTGTTCTTAACAGCCAAAAAAGTGGCAACAACCCAAATGTCCAAGTGATGAATTAATAAATAAAAGTGGTCTATCCATATAACAGAATATTATTCACTCATAAAAAGAAATGAAGGAACTTCCCTAGTGGGCCAGTGGCTAAAGACGTGCACTCTCAATGCAGGGGGCCTGGGTTCACTGCCTGGTCAGGGCACTGGATCCCACACGCCGCAAGTAAAGATCCTGCAAGACACAACTAAGACCCGGCGCAGCCAAGTAAATAAACAAAGAGGTAGTTTTAAAAGAAAGAAAGAAGTACTGACACGCTATAAAATGTTATATGCCCAGAATAGGCACACCCATAGAGGAAAAGGTAAATGAGCGGTTACTGGGGAGCTGGAAAGAGGAGGGAGGAAGGGCTGGGGAGTAACAGTCCACAGGCCCACATTCCTGCTTGGAGTGATGAAAACGTTCTACAATTAGAGAGTTTGCACAACACTAGTATGCTTGCACAACACCGTGCGTATACGAAAAACCACTGACCTGTACACGTTAAAATGACTAAAAGGTGTATGCTTTATGTTATGTGAATCTATCCCATTTAAAAGAAATAGATGAAACTGAATATTAACATTTAATCTAAATATAGACAAAATGTCATTTCAAAATGTAATCAACATAACAGTATTAATGAGATATTTTACTTTTTTTCTTTTACTCTAACACATTTTTACACTTAAAGTGCATCTCACTTGGGTCTTCTCAGTTCTCAGCAGCCACCTGTCCATGGAGACAGCACAGTCCCTGAGCAGTAAGAGGGGAGGAGAGAGCAACAGCATCAGGTAAGTGCCAGTTGAAGTAAAGTCGCTCAGTCGTGTCCGACTCTTTGCGACCCCATGGACTATCAGGCTCCTCCGTCCATGGGATCTTCCAGGCAAGAGTGCTGGAGTGGATTGCCATTTCCTTCTCCAGGGGATCTTCCCGACCCAGGACTGGAACCTGGGTCTCCCACACTGCAGGCAGACACTTTACCGTCTGAGTTATTTATTTCCAGCATCTTGATAGGATTACACCCTCACGCCAGCACCATTCACTACCACAACAGACAGCTGCCGCCCAGACGCTTCAAGCTTATGGTGCTTGTGGGCCACACGCTGGTCCTCTGAACACGCATGTCCTCAGAGGAACCACGACACAAGCAGCGAGGTGGCATGTCCAGTCCGAAACCCTACAGCTGGCGTAAGCCACTGCTGTGATTTAAAGTATCATGTGCAGAGATGTGAACACTGGCTGAATATCTGATACTAAGAAATTACTGGGAGTTTTGGTTAGGGTAGTTACGAGAAAGAGATGAGCGCGCATTTTAGAGATACACATTGAAACAAGAATGATTCAAACAGCATGAGGTGCAGTCACTGAATCTTGATGTTGGACACTGACAACCCATTAGATCACTCTCTCTACTTTTTCATGTTTAAACTTTCTATGATTAGTCTACACACACACTAAGATTAATCACTAAGTTGTGTCCAGCTCTTTGGGACCCCGTGGACTGTTGCAGGTCAGGCTTCCCTGTTCTTCACTATTTCCCATATTTGCTCAAACTCATGTCTACTGAGTCAGTGATACTATCTAACCATCTCATCCTCTGCCGCCCCCTTCTCCTGCCTACAATCTTTCCTAGCATCAGGGTCTTTTCCAATGAGTCTGTTCTTCTCATCAGGTGGCCAAAGTACTGGAATTTCAGCTTCAGCATCAGCCCTTCTTGTGGCACTGCCAATAACTAAAACTGAAAAGCAAAGTTAACAACAAATCCTTTTTCAAACTTTTTAAGTACAAGGCTGGTTTTAGTGGAAAAGAAAGATGAGTTAGATGATGGTGAGATGAAATTAACTTTTTTTTTTTTTTTTGGCCACGCCTCACAGCTTGCAGGATCTCAGTTCTCTGACCAGGGACTGAACCCAGGCCATCACAGTGAAAGCTCCTAGTCCTAACTACTGGACCATCAGAGAATCCTGGAACTTTCATTTTCTGAGTGGAATCTAGAGAGGTTCAAGGCCTTTTAACGGTATAGATACTTCCTGTTTGTTACTTCTTACCTGTGGCCCTCTGTATCCAAGGGTGCCACACCTGCAGCTGGTTGAACCCTGGACGTGAGGGCTAGCTGCGTGCAGCCACTCGACACATCGAGCCTGAGCACTGAGGAGGCTGCATCCACAGGGCGTGTGGGCCCCAAACCCCCGTGGACCCCCCAGGGACAAATCAAATTTCACTCCCCCAACTGAGTTGTCTCATCATGATATATACAGCTCCGCCAACAATTCATCAGCTATCATAAGGGTTTCTGAGGCACTTAAAGGGATAAAAGAGAAGAACAAGAAAGAAATAAGTAGAGAGATTGAGAGCAACAGAAAGAAAATGGGGGAGGGTGGTAATTTTTTTGAAGAAAATAAAAAGATGTGCAAGGAGATGGAAGGTTCTGTGGATTCTGGTTTCAGGTATGCTACAAATCTGCTCTATCTGTGGCCGCCTCACGTAACTTCTCCTGGCCCCAGCTTCCACAGCTGGAACCTACCAGAAGGACCTGTGACACTTCATGGGGGCACACCATGCACACATGAAGGTGGGGCAACTCTTTACTTTACAGGGTCTCCACATGGCAGCATGTTCAGCAGCCCTGCTCCCCCCGCCCCTCCCCAAACTGGCAGCACCCTCACCCCTGCAGTGTGCTTTCCCCAACCAAAAAGAGCCCTGCCCCCTACATTTCCCAATGGCCCAGGGTAGAGGCCAGAGGGTTCACGAGTGAAGCCATTCTTCTCTGCAGAAAAAATCCTCCACAGCCAGGCCTATATGAAAAGGGAGTGACTCAGCCTACCCGGACCCCACCTCTCCACCACAAGCCTCTGCCGAAAACCACAGCCCAGAGAGGCTAAATGACAGCAGGCAGGAAGCAAGCACCAGCAGGAGGATGCACTTCCCCATGAGTGAGGCATGAAGAGAAGCTGCCCAGAGAAACTGCTGACTAACTAAGGGAGAAAGATACTCATCCTCAGCTCAGGCACATCCAGAGGAGGCAGGGCCACTGAAAAGCAGGCTGTCTTCCCGCCCAGGGACCACTGAAGGACCCCAGGTCTCAGCACACCCAATCCACCTGCGCAACGTGGGGTCTGCACACCGCTGCCCTGGCTCCCCCATCAGTGGGGAGAAGGCCAGGCAGGGCCCCCGAAAAAAGACATGAGGGAGACAGGGAGAGGTGTGCAGGGGCAGGTGGGCAGCAGAAGGCGGCTGAGTCCAGACCACAGGGAGGAGCTGAGAGACAGATGGGCACAAGCGTTGAAGTCAAGACCTACTCTTGGGAGTTTAAGAGACCCAGGACACTACACAGTAGGAGAACTTGGGTTATTCAAGGTCCTAAATGGTTTAAGGGCACATGAGTAAGAGATAAGTGAGTGTACATGTGTGCAAGTGGGAGAAGTGGTATAAGAACGTGAGTGTGCTGAGTGAAATAAGCCAGACACCAAGGCACAAACACTGTGAGATCCTGCTGAGTGGGCGCTGTGAGCAGTTGAGTCCACAGATACAGAAGGCAGGACCACAGACGCCACACCGGGCGGGGGGACACAGAGGCCCAGCTTCACACGGACAGAACTTCCAGTGGGAAGATGAGAAAGCTCTGGAGTGGGCTGGTGGTGACAGTCGCATAATAATGTGAATGTACTTGATGCCAATGAACTGCACACTGAAAAATCATTAAAATGATTGTTTTTATATTAAGTACATGGCAACCCACTCCAGTGTCTTTCCTGGGAAATCCCATGGACAGAGGAGCCTGGCAGGCTGCAGCTCACAGGGGTCCAAAGAGTTGGACAAGACTGAGCAATGAACACTTTCACTTTTTCTTTCAAAGCAGGACAAATGGCGAGACTTCTTGACATTTGTTGCCTCCTTTTCAAGAGACAGAATCTTCCATAGGAAGCAACTCATAAGAAACCATCGCTGCTATGATTGAAGGGAGAAGCCCTCTCCTCAGGTCCAAACACCACAAAGGAATAGGAGGCACACGGCCTGGGGCTCTCAACCACCCAACGAAAACCTCTACTATGCATCACTTACATCTGTACAAAGAAAACAGTATTTCACTGGGTGCTTGTGTGAGGATTACCTGTACCCAGACAAATGTGGTGGTTTAAAAACAACCCCTCAAGCTCCTGACATTGCCCCCCAGAATGAAGTCTAACTTCTACCCCTTCCGCCTGGTCTGGCCTTAGTGACTTGCTCCTAACGAATGTACAGGAAGTGACCCTGCACACTTCTGAGGCCTGGCCAGTGAAAGGTGTAGGGGGTTGATTAGCGTAACCCCGAAGTTATGTCCACCCAGAACATGGCAATGAACCTGTTAACAACCTCATTTAGAATCAGGGTCTGAACAGATGTAAGTTAATTGTAATAATGTCGGGGGGAGCAGGGGCAGTGGGTGGGGGGTGGGCCCCAAATCAGAATGACTAAAGAGAAGAGGTGAAGAGACATAGACACAGAGGGAAGAGGCAGAGACTGGAGTAGCGTGTCTGCAGGTCAAGAGATGCCAAAATCTGCCAGCAAACACAAGAAGCTACGAGTGCCAAGGCTCATAGAGCCTTCGAGGGAGCATGGCCCTGCTGACACCCTGATTTTGGACCTGGAGCCTCCAGGACAATGAAGGAATAAATTTTCATTTTAAGGCATCCAGTTCATGGTATTTGTCTTGGCAGCTCTGGGAAACTCCTGCAAAAGATTATAGCTTCCTCCCCTTCATTGTTGGGATCCTCACCCTGGGAGCCCAGCCTCCATGCTTCAAGGAAGTCCCCAGCCATGTGGAAAGTCATGTGTAGGTGCCGTGACCTCACAAGACCCCTCTGAAGTCTCAGTTCCCTGACCGCGACCCACAAGTTAAGGAATGTTCAGGCGACTCCACCCCAAGCCTTCAAAGCACCCCGGATGTGGAGTGTGGAGTAGAACAAGCTGTTCCCTCTAGGCCCTCCCAAAGTGCAGGTCGTGTACAAAATAAATGTCTGTCATGGTTTTAAACCACTGTGTCTGGGGGCAATTTGTTATCCAACAATAAGTACAGAACAACACATATACATATAATCATGTTCACCTGACTCAAAAACAGATCTTCAAAACATGGTCCCTTATGCCAATCAGATGTCAAGCATTCTACAAAGGTCCCTTCAGCAAGTATTTATGAAGAATCCTCTTTTCTAGAAGTACACCCCTGCCTTCCTTCCTAGGGGAAGGTCACCTCAACATCCCTAAGATAACAAGGCAGAGTAAGCCAAGAGTTCCTGCATCCCTTTAAACTGTGTGCAAAAACTAGGAGTGTTCAAACACATTCACCGTTTAAAGAGGCCACCTTATCTACAATTTTCATGGCACATTACATTAATAAATTTTGAACACAATCATAATTTATAAATGTTACAAATAGATGGGGAAACAGTGGAAATGGTGACAAACTTTATTTTGGGGGGCTTCAAAATCATTGCAGATGGTGACTGCAGCCAAGAAATAAAAAGATACTCCTTGGAAGAAAAGTTATGACCAACCTAGACAGCATGTTAAAAAGCAGAGACATTATTTTGCCAACAAAGGTCCATCTAGTCAAGGCTGTGGTTTTTCCAGTAGTCATATATGGATGTGAGAGCTGGACTATAAAGAAGGCTGAGTGCCAAAGAATCGATGCTTTTGAACTGTGGTGTTGGAGAAGACTCTTGAGATCCCCTAGGACTGTAAGGAAATCCAACCAGTCCATCCTAAAGGAAATCAGTTTTGAATATTCATTGGAAGGACTGATGTTGAAGCTGAAACTCCAATACTTGGCCACCTGATGTGAAGAACTGACTCATGTGAAGAGACCCTATGCTGATAAAGAATGAAGGCAGAAAGAGAAGGGATAACAGAGGATGAGATAGTTGGATGGCATCATCAACTCAATGGACATGAGTCTGAGTAGGCTCCAGGAGTTGGTGATGGACAGGGAGGCTTGGCATGCTGTAGTCCATGGGGTCGCAAAAAGTCGGACACAACTGAGCTACTGAACTGAACTGAACTGAAAGTGTAGTATTTTTTTAAAGGTTCTCAGTGGTTAATTGCCAAATGATGGAATTACAGGTGATTTTTATTTTTATATTTTCATAATTGTCTTTTTAAATATTTTTTATATTTTCATAATTTTTATATTTTCATAATTCCCAACCCAGGGATTGAACCCTGGTCTCCTGCACTGCAGGCAGGTTCTTCACTGCTAAGCCACCAGGGAAACCTAATTGTCTATAATAAAAATATTTTGATAATAAAAAAAAGACAACTTCTTTGAAAGTTACTGCAGGCTGACATATACAATCATTTCTTGTTTTAAAACAAAGCTGAATATTCCTACTAATAATATACAACTCAGGAAATGAGCTTCTACCCAGTTATATAAATACTCATGAACTTGGGTAATTGCATTTGTGCAATCAAACTGAATTAACCACACCTATTCACGCAACAGGAATGCAGAACGGAAAGAAAATGAAAACAACAATCCAATCTCAAAGGATCAGCTGAAGTCTCATTGGAAGTATTTACTATCAACCAATCAGAGTCGGTGGGATTTGGTTCAAATCATCAAGGCAGAGAACCTGACTGACCAGCCGCAGCCCTGGGAATGGGCACACTTCACTGACCCAGGCTTCTCCCTGCTTCCAATAGCCTATGGCTCATGAAAATGGAACAAGCCAGGAAAGCACAGAAGGAAAAAGTAACAGGACCACACCGGTGAGCAAGGTGGAAACATAATAAAAATGTAATAACACCATCCAGCAATTCAGCTTTTAAGTTTACCTCTAAAACTCTTTTGACTCACAATGACAAATTTGATACAGTGCAAACATTCACATATGTATTATCTTTAATATATACACTGACACAATGGTTTCACCAAAGAATATAAAACAATATAATAATACTCTAATATTTTAAAAATTTTTATGTGGGTCATAACCAGCTAATTATTACTCCCAGCTCATTAATGGGGCCCCAAACTGTAGTCAGAAACGTACTGCAAGCTTAGAGAAACTCACACGTGTCAAGGGAGCCCTGCAGAAGCAGCTAGTTCTCTGCAACAGCCAACACTAGAAACAACCAATGGGCCCAGTGCAGAGGGTAGGTAAGCTGTGGTACATTTATACAAAGAAATAGGGCACAGTGGTGATAATGGATGAACTAGATCTATATACCAGTAGCCCCTTCATGGATCACAGCCATGTCACACTGAAGGCACTTGCATAACTCAATGAAGCCATGAACCACGCCATGCAGGGCCACCAAGATGGACAGGCTACAGTGGAGAGTTCTGACAAAACGTGGTCCACTGGAGGAGGGAATGGCAAACCACTCCAGCGTTCCTGTTTCAAGAACTCCATGAATAGTATGAGAAGGCAAAAAGATAAGACACCGGAAGATGAGCCCCCCAGGTCAGAAGGTATCCAGTATGCTACTGGGGCAGAGTGGAGAGCAACTGCTGATAGCTCCAGAAAGAATGAAGTGGCTGGGCCAAAGTGGAAATGATATTCAGTTGTGGATGTGTCTGGGGGTGAAAGTCAAGACTGAAGCTGTAAAGAACAACACTGCATAGGAACCTGGAATGTTAGGTCCATGAAACAAGGTAAATTGGACATGGTCAAGCAAGAGACAGCAAGAGTGAACATTGACATCTTACGGATCAGTGAACTAAAATGGATGGGAACAGGCGAATGTAATTCAATTGACCATTATTATCTATGAGTGTGGGTAAGAATCCCTTAGAAGAAATGGAGTAGCCCTCATAATCAATAAAAGAGTCTGAAATGCAGTACTTGAGTACAATCTCAAAAATGACAGAATGATCTCAGTTCATTTCCAAAGCAAACCATTCAACATCACAGTAATCCAAATCTATGCCCCAACCATTAATGCAAAAGAAGCTGAAGCTGACTGCTTCCATGAAGACCTACAAGACCTCTTGGAACTAACACACACACACACAAAAAACATGTCCCTTTCATCACAGGAGATTGGAATGCAAAAATAGAAGAGATACCTGGAATAACAAGCAAGTTTGGCATGGAATACAAAATGAAGCAGGGCAAAGACTAACAGAGTTTTGCCAAGAGAACATACTGGTCATAGCAAACATGCTCTTTCAACAACAAAAGAGATGACACTACACGTGGATATCACCAAAATCAGATTGATTATATTCTTTGCAGCCAAAGATGGAGAAGCTCTATAAAGTAAGCAAAAACAAGACCTGGAGCTGACTGTGGCTCATATCATGAGCTCCTTATTGCAAAGTTCAGACTTAAATTGAACAAAGAAGGGAAAGCCACTAGACCTTTCAGGTATGACCTAAAGCAAATTCTTTATAATTATACAATGTAAATGACAAATTGATCCAAGGTATTAGATCTGGTAGACAGAGTGCTTGAGGAACTATGGATGGAAGTTTGTTAACACTGTACAGGAGGTCGTGACCAAAATCATCCCAAAGGAAAAGAAAAGCAAGAAGGCAAAGTGGTTGTCTAAGGAGGCTTTACAAATAGCTGAGGAAAGAAGACAAGTGAGAAGCAAGGGAGAAAGGCAAAGATATACCCAACTGAATACAGAGTTTCAGAGAACAGCAAGGAGAGATAAGAAGGCCTTCTTAAATGAACAATGAATAGAGGAAATCAACAGAATGGAAAGACCAGAGATTTCTTAAAAAAAAAAACAGCGATATCAAGGAAACATGTCATACAAGGATGTGCACAATAAAAGGCAGAAACAGTAAGGATCTAACAAAAGCAGAAGAGAGTAAGAAGTGGCAAGAATACACAGAAGAACTATACAAAAAAAAGTCTTAAGGACCCAGATAACCACAATGGTGAGGTCACTCACCTACAGCTAGACATACTAGAGTGTGGACCTTAGGAAGCATTGCTATCAATAAAGCTAGTAGAGGTCACAGAATTCCAACTGAGTTTTTAAAATCCTAAAAGATGCCATTGTATGAAAGTGCTGCACTCAATATGCCAGCAAATTTGGAAGACTCAGCAGTGGCCACAGGACTGGAAAAGGTCAGTTTTCGTTCCAATCCCAAAGAAGGGCAATGCTAAAGAATGTTCAAAAAGAAAAAAAAAAAAAAAAAATATATATATATATAAAGGCCAGAGGCTCAGAGTAAAAGGTAATTCTTCCTAAGGAAAAAAAAGTCAGATTTTCAGGTAGTAACAGATACACACAGGGGTGGAGAGGCAGGCAGAGAGACACACAAAACATTCTTTTTCCTCCCTCCCTGTAGAAGGGAAACCTTGCTCTGGCTGGTTTGGTCAGAACTGACAAACCACTAAAGCAGCACGGTCCTTCCCACCTCACCTGGTGCAGTCCAGACCTGATGGGGCAAAATGTTGGTCTCTGCCGGGTCCCCTTTCCCAGTACAACACTCGCCAGGGCCCATCAACACGTCTCCTTCCTACCCCAGCAGAGGCCTGGCTATCAGAGACCACTCCACACACCCTGAAAAATCCCATGTGGAGCTTCTGCCAACTTCATCCCTTAAGAATAAACCCTATTTCCTCCCAAAATGTACTTCAAGAGGTTAAGCATGTGAGAAATAGCAAGGTCCTATTCTACGCAGCTGAAGAGGATTTCGGGAGCACACACAATGTCACCCACATATGAGAAAAATGAGGCAGAACCTTCCTCCAACAGCATAAAAACTGGAACAAGTCAAAGAAACAGACATTTGTGACTATGAGAACGTACTCTTCAGATTTTTTTTTAAAAAGTATTTCTCACCCTTCAAACCAGTCACATAGGAAAAGTCTGAGGCCCTGTCTAGAAATGATTCATTATCTGGTAACTAGCAGGACTTTATATAGATTTGGCTCATGCTAATCCATGTGCCTCTCTCTGTGAAATGCTTGATTTACTGGAAGGCAGTCATATTTTGAGATGCATTATCTTGAAAGCGGACTTGATTTTAGTAGAAACTAGTAGCCAAGTCTTCAAGGAAATAAATGGTCATGAGTCTGATGCACTTTAGAAAAGAAGATATTAGTAACTCATACCATTACACAGTTTAATAAACAGGAAAGTGGAGTCACACAGTCCCTAGCAAGCCAGAAAAAGCAAGACACACAAAGCTGCTCTCATTAGCAGAAGTCCCTTCTAAAATCTGTGCAAGATCTAGTATTTTTTAAGCATAAAACCCAGCACTTTCGGGTCCCCTGCTTTCTCTGTGCGTATTTAGTAGGAGGTCTGCCTCTCCTCTCCATGTGGGATCCTCACGGTCACAATGCTACCCCTTTGTGAGATACAAGCATCCAGCTCACACCTGGCACAGAGGAGGCACCGAACGCAAATTTGTAGAAAGTAAGAAAACAAGGTTAACAGGAGGATGAACCTGATGCTTAGACACTTCTTTGGCATTTCTCCCTTTTATCACCACTTCAAAAGGTTTTCCAACAAGCTCACCCAGGGACTCCTGGCAAGATGGGGAAACGCCCAAAGCTTGAGCAAGAGGCTCATTCCACATCTGAACAGCCATCTTCTTTCACATGCAGTTTTTTTGCCCTTCCCGTCTGTTCCGTGTTTCCAATTCCAGCTCATCCTTGAACACTCTACTTAATTTCACTTCTCATTGGTGACCCCTCTCCACCCCAGTCAATAGAATTCACTCCTTCCGAGGGCTTCCCTGGTGACTCAGTGGTAAAGAACCCGCCTGCCAATGCAGGAGACCTGGGTTCCATCCCTGGGTCAGGAAGATCCCCTGGAGAAGGAATTGGCAACTCACAGCAGTATTCTTGCCTGGTAAATCTCATGGACAGAGGAGCCTGGCAGGCTACAGTCCATGGGGTCACCAAGAGTCAGACGTGACTAAGTGACTAAACAACAACCCACATAAACACACAGCTGCTTATCCTCCCATTCAGGAGAGTTCAACAGGGTATAAATGGCATTTAGAACAGAATTAAGAGGAAAGTCAAGCGGGTCTTGCCTTTTCGTCCTGGTACAACTTGTTGACGCTCTCCATCTGAAAGTTGTGGCTGGACTGGATTTTGTCCAGCTGCTCCCGCTGCTTTTCCAGCTCCCCCTGGAACTCATTCTTCTTCATCTCCACGGCCCCTCGTTCCGCAGCCGCCCTGCGGACCCTGCCTTCCAGCTCCACAATCCGTGTCTGCAAGGATACCGCAGCATAAGGACCATGTGAAGCTATCCTCAAACCAGACCACCACGTTCCCTCCGCAAGACCACACCACAGCCTCCAGCCGGGGTCAAATGTGTTCACACTGTGTCCATTCACACATGGTGTGTCCCCAGGGCTTGATCTTCTAGGTGAGTGGTGTAGATGCTCCCACAGGCTATTCTAGAGGCTATTCACTTCTCTGAGCATCTGTGTGTCTACTGTGCGTCTCCATGGAAACACCATCACACCCCTCACAGGGACTTTGCCAGGCTTGACTGAGGCAGGTATAGGCACACCTCATTTTATTGAGCTTCACAGGTATCGTATTTTTTAAAAATTGAAGGTATGTGGAAATCCTGCAAGGAGCAAGTGCGTCAGCACCATTTTTTCCAACAGCATTTGCTCACTCCATATCTCTGTATCACATTTTGGTAATTCTCATAATATTTCAAATTTTCATATTAGTATATTTGTTGTGATGACCTGAGATCATGATCTTTGAAGTTACTAAGGTTCCCTGAATGCTTAGATGATCAGCATTTTTTAGCACTATTTTTAAGTTAAGGTATGTACCTTTTTTTTTTAGATATAACACTACTGAACACTTAATAGAGTACAGTATAGCATAAATATAACCTTTTATGCACTGATAAAACAAAAACTCAAATGACTTGTTTATTGCACTACTTGCTTTATTGTAGCAGTCTGGAACTGAATCTGTGATATGGCCAAGGTCTGCCTGTACATAAAATGCTTTATGCTTTACCTGGTGTGAGCTGGCGCTCAAATATTTAGTTCCTTTTCCTCACTAACACAGCACTTAAATGCTCTTTATAAGACACAATTTCTGAAACAGATTGAGTTCTGTGGACAACAAAACCCCATCTGCCCAGAAAACAGGGGTCCAGGGGAAACTCAGACAAAAGCACTACAACTGTGTGGGGCAAGCACCAAGAGGAGTTCAGAAACACTCCTAAGGGATGGGTTTCCTGAGGACTCAAGCCCTGCCACCAGAAAGACTGGGCTGGAGTCCCAGTTCCCCTCATCCTTTCTCTGTGAAATGGGGTGGGGAACAAGATCCTAAACTGCCAGAGTACAAAAGAAGGTAATGTATGCAATGTACCCTTAAAGAAACATTATTCTGATACCTGTTAAAATAATACGGAAAACTTGATTCAAGGCTGCTGCAACAGGGGTCATGACTATTGCAGTTGAGAGAGAAACTGTTCTCAATTCTGAGTACTGCAGAGACAGCTGAGGATTTATAGCCAAAGAGCAGAGAGAAGGGGCTGGTAAAGTATTAAGAGGGTAGGGGAAGTCTTGCTAAAGGCAAGCCCATCAAAGATAATGCATGAGGAGCTTGCTTGGGCATCAGGGGTGGGGGAATGAGTTAGCAGGATTCTCTGCTGAGCCTGGGCTGGGTAGGCCAAAAGCAGGATGGGGGCCCGGACTGAGGCCTTGTCAAGAAGGGGGCTCCTCAAAGCCTGACTAAACTATGGTCAAGGAGAGTCCTGGCCGTCGCTCAGTACTGCTGGCCCATGACAGGTGGCAATGAATAGGAAAGATAAAGTTATTACTATCAGTAAATGATGCTGGTGAAGACTGGTACCTCTAAACATATTTCTCACACCCACTCTCCAAATACAATGCCCACACCACTCAGGTACTGGATGTGGACTGGAGGACCAGAGTGGGCTATGGGCAGGGTACTTAAGCTGTTTTCCCAGAACCAGCCCCAAAGGCCTGACTAAAAATTGTTCACTTACAGGAAGGGCAGACAGGCATGTCCTGGCAGCAAGCCTAAGAAGTCACAAGGGGGTCCTCTCCCACCCAAGAGCAGGGCTGGTGTGGAGCCAAGGCCTGAGGCTTGGTGTTGGGCCCTGCAGAACATGCATTACTGTGCACAAAGCCTTAGGTGCTGAAAAACCACGAACTCCTCAGAATCCAGCACCCAGCAGCTCTAAATACTCTGTGACATCCACACAAACAGGACCAAGAGAACACCTGGAGATCCACGCTCCGGGAGCTGGCGATCCAGTAGTTGAAGCCCAGGACAATGATACAGGCCACCAAGGCAGCCAGCACGAGCGGTGGTGACTTCATGCTCCGACGTCCGTTTCCCAGTCCCATCATCTCAAGGGCCGGGTTGAGAACCTGCCGAATAAGAACAGACACACAGGCCTCAGTACCAGGACTGCCATGCCTTAGACATGCCACATCCATCATCACAAGCAACAGGAAGGTGGCCTGCTCTGAAGCACAGGCTGGTGTTTTCTCCTTGAAACACGGAGCTGTTGGCAGAGAGGGCTGTACAAAGCACACCCGGAGCAGGTGATGTGTGCCCTGGGTAGTGTGGCTAGACCCCTGGGACAGGCCTGTGGGAGTGGGCACTGTCATAGAAACCCATCACACACCAGCTCAACACCGCGGGCAGGTAATAATTTCTCTTATGCCTCAGTTTTCCCATCTGAAAAAATGGGGATAACTATAGTTTCTACTTCCCAATACAATCTGAGAAATCACCAACTCTGTAAGCAGTAATAGCAATTATTAGTGCTTCTACATCACATTAGAATAACTAGAATGACTCCAGGGACTTGCCTGGTTGTCCAATGGGTAGGACTTCACCTTCCAATGCAAAGGGTGAAGGTTCAATCCCTGGTCAGGGAGCTAGGATCTCACATGCCTGACCACCAAAAAAACCAAGACATGGAAGAGAAGCAAAAGACTTTGAAAATAGTCCACATCAAAAAATCTTTTAAAAATGAAAGAAAGACTCCATTTCTCATTATTCCCCAAAGAAGTCTTTTTGATCTGATTCCTACCAAGGGGAGGGTTTTCTATCCTTTGATAAAATCGTCAGTGACACCCAATTACGATATTCCCTGAGCCAAGCAGGAAAGCCTCCTGGAAGCATGTGAAGCCAGGACCAGAAGTGCCCCCAACTGCCTCAGAAAGAGGCATTGGCCCAGCTTCCTTTGAACACTGTTCTCTCCCTTCTGAGCCCGTATCTGTGCAGCACACTCAAGTCAGGGGACTTCAAGGGCTGCAGGGAGCATCAAACTTCTTGAAAGAAGCAGAAATACAGCTGACAGGAAGGAGCCATGTTTTTGTTCCTGGGCTTCAATCCCAGTCTGGCTGGATCCCAGCCTTGCTCCAGCAAGGGTAAGGTTAGTGAACTGTTCCAAATGGCTCTCGCTGAGCCCGATCAACAGGACCTTATCAGAAGGAAGGCAATGCACACAGTACATGTAATAAACGGTCTCCCTCACAACAGATATGCTTTTATGCCAGGTGAGGCCAGCAATGGAGGACGGGGAGGAGGAGGTGAGGGCGGAAGGGGAGAAGGAAACGGGGGAGGAGGGGAAGAGACACCACCAGGGACTCAGCTTTGAGGTGAAGTTCCTGCAGGTGAGGACACAGGAGAGTTGAGAGCCAGCTCTCCCCCAGTGGTACCTGTAGCTGAGTTGTGTCCCTGGAAGACATCCTCTCTCGGTAGGTACTGGTGTGGGAGCTGAGAAGGGGATGTAACAGCAATCTAGTGGAAATCACCTAAAACAAAGCACCCCCAGAATTCCCAAGCATAGAACTGAGGGCTGAGTCCAGCCTCCACTGACTGGTGCCTTCTTCACCAGCTTCTGGTCTCTTGGGACAAAAGAGGAAAAAAAGTTTTAAATTTAACTGTCAGTTGCTATCAGCTAGCACTGTAAGTACTAACAGAGAGTGATGCTCAGAAATACTGAAGTTCCGTAAAATTCTATGTATCTGCTGAAAATGTGTCTCCACTGCTTTATCATGTTTTGTTCATGAAACAGTCTTTCTTTAAAAATATATAAGATTACTAATACAATTGGGGAGAAAAATCACACACAGTGAAGTACAAAATTAAAAGTCTTCCTCTTCCTACTCCACTGGCTGTTTCTTCTATTCCAGCTGCTCTTAACTCTCAAAAGGCATCAAAATAACCTGGGACATTTCTTAAACTACCAACAAGTAGGCCAACTCCTCCTTTCTCTATGAAATCTTTTGCCTGTAATTTTTGGCTACTGTTGGTGTTTTCAAAATAATCTAATCTCATCACTCTTTCATTGTTTCTAGATTTTGCTTGTATTTTGAAAGACATTTCCTACTCTAAGTTTAGATATACACTTACCCATATCTCCTCTCAACATACCTATGGGTTTCATATTTATATTTAAATATTTCATCCATTTGGAATTTTTTTGACCTAAGAAGTAAGGAAATACAAAGAAAACTTTCTTTTTTTTGGAATGGCCAGCCAGTTCTCTAGCACTCTCTTATGCAATAATCTATAACTCAGTTCTCTGAAAGGCCATCTTTGTCAAATGCTTAAACCCTTAACAATACACTTTTAGATGGGATCCTCATTTCATCTTTTGTTATACCTGCAGATGTGAGTCAGGATGGTGTACTGTAAGTTTGAAAACAACGTAACTCAATTCTCACTTCAAGGAAGTTACAGATAATCATTTAACATTCTGCTTCCTTTAGCCAGTCAAAAAGTTTAGTGAACAGCTGCGACAGAACAGGTTGCCGTGCTACCAACAGGAAGCCAGGGCAGCATTAAGAGAACAAACTCAGAACCCAGTGGCCAGAGTCAGACTTGGCTCCACCTCTTAAGCACCACAGAACCCTGGACTGTCTTCCTCAGAGGGCTTAAATGAGGAATATAGACCAGAAAAGATAAGAGAAGTGCCTGGAACCACAATTGACACATAGTTTCAATGGCTCAGGGAATGCTGACTCTCATATTAGAGGCTTCCCTGGTGACACAGACAGTGAAGAATCTGCCTATAATGCGGGAGACCTGGGTTTGATCCCTGAGTCAGGAAGATCCTCTGGAGAAGGGAATGGCACCCCCACTCCAGTATTCTTGCCTGGAGAATCTCATGGACAGAAGAGCCTGGGGGGCTACCATCCATGCGGTTGCAAAGAGTCAGACATGACTGAGCAACTAACACTAATCATTAACAGAGATGGAAAGATGAATAACAAATCATTTCCAGATCTGGCCTTTTCTGCACTTTATAAGAAAAAGGTGATGAACATCTTCTCTCCTCAGTTGTTCTACTTTATAGGAACCAGCTCCTCCGTCAACTCTGCTCTCCACTGAAGCAGCAGTCACTGCCATCACTGGGCTGACTCACAGATGCTGCTGCAGCAGCAGACATCCTAGACTAGGACCCTAGTATGCAAGAGAGAGGTTCCAGGAAGCTGAGTACAGTCTCAGAGGCCCCTCACCTGACCCAGCACTTGGCAGGTCAGTCGGTGTGCAGCCGCCCAGAGGGCGCAATAAGGAGAGCCCTGGGCTCCCAATGGACAGAGGGCTGCCCAGGTAAGCAGATGACCATGATGGAGAAAGGGCCAACAGTGACCCTTCGTCCTGTAACGTGCCTCACCCAGGACTTCCAGGATTGCAGAAACACTGCTGCCCAAGATGAAGGGAGTCATGGCCGGGAAAATGCCAAAGCCTGATGAAGACTAAGGGCAGGCACTCAAAGGCAGGGTTGTCAAATGTTTCAAACACTCTACTCTCCTCCACTTTGGAAATTACACAGACTGGCGGTGATGGAAGTGGGTCGGAGACAGTCTATGTCAGACAGATTAACAGTCATAATTTAGGCTTCACAATGTGTTTTGTCTTATATTTGATTATAGTTACTTGACATGCTGAAAAAGATTAACCTAAATAGGACACGACTGAGCGACTGAACTGAACTGAACTAAAATCAACTAAACGCTGTGAAATTCCAGGTGTATCTGCATTAAATGTTTCTTGGCAAGTTGGAAGAGTCATTTTTTAAAAAATGACTGGCTTAGTTAATTTAGGCAATTCAATCTACTGGTTAAAATTATTGTTGCCTTTTAAGCAAAAATTTTTACAAGAGAACAGAGACTTTTTTTGTTTTAAGAAAAAGCATAAGAAAATGGGCAACTGGTTAAATACATGAGCCCTTTGAACTTCCTAGTTAAATAATCTTTCCATTTCCTCATTTTCACATAGAGGTTTTTAATCAATAAGCAAATACACAAGCAATCAAATCAGATTGACTTGTTTAACCAATGTCATCACTGCAGGAACAACTCAGCTTCTCCAAACAATATGGGAGCTGTACCTTTATTCCTTCTCAGAAGAAATGGCCTTACCAGGTGGGCGGAGGGCCTGAGCCGGAAGTGCCCTCAACGCAGCCGGAAGTGACCTGAATGGAGTTCGGAAGCCACCTCAGTGAGCAAACAGATCGCAGGATGTCCCACTTAGCGCTGAGGTCTCAGGAATTGGTCACCAACATTTTTTTGGAGGGTTCAAAGATACTCCACCCCACCCCAAGAATGTCTCCAAGGCAGGAGTGAGCATACTGAGGCCTAGAGCCATTAGCAGCCCATTGTGTAAATAAGGTTTTGGTGAACACAGCCACGCCCAGCCCTTGAAGTACTGCCCACAGCTGCTTTCTGCCTACCAGGCAGAGTTGAACAATCAACACGAGGATTTACTCAAAGGGTTAGAATGAAGACTGAAGCAGTTAGATGTATTATTATCTGGCCCCTCTGGGGAAGTCTGTAAACTCCTGTTTAAACTATTAGGGTTAAATGACAAGTCCACTGAATTCTCCTTTTAAATTCTTAAATTCTTTTAAAAACTTACTAGGAAGTATACAATTCTCCTACTCCCACTTTCCCAACCCTCAATTTTCCCCCAATTCTAGAACCTAACAGTTTAGAAAGAAAAACCTTTAACAGCATGGTAACTACAATAATACCATATCACATATCATAAAGTTGTAAGAGAGCAGATCTTAAAAATTCATCACAAGAAAAAAAAATTGTAACTATGTGCAAATTATTAGATTTATAATAGATTTATTGTGGCGAGCATTTTGCAAAGTATACAAATAATGATCTTTACGCTGTATACCTGAAACTAATATGTGATGTCAATTATGCTCAATAAAATGTTTTAAAAAGAAAAAATGTCAAAATTCATGTGTATATTTAGTGCTATGGAGTGAAAATACCAAAGAGTGAGACGGATGAGTGGAAATGAATGAGAAACAATTCCATTGTGTTTCTTCCAGCACTTGACTTTCTGCAGAAGGGCCAACTCCCCTGTGGACGCCACAGCTACACGATAGCAAGTGTTCCCAAATTCCTCCTCTTGTTTGGGAGTCGGCAAGCTGCAGCTTCAGGGCAGAATCCTGCCAGCCACCTGTCTTTGTACACTGTCTAAAAGCTCAGGTTTCAAGCTTTTTAATTGAAAAAAAAAAAAAAAGAATAAAATTTCATGACACTAGAAGTACATGGAATTAAAATTTCATTGACATAAATAAAGGTCTGTTGGGACACAGCCATGACCATTCATTTACATATTGTCATGACTGTCAGGCTATGAGAATTGTGTAGCTGTGACACAACCCACTGGGCTTGCAGAACCTAAAATACCACCTGACTCTTCACAGAAAACATTTGCCAACACTTGCTGTAGTTCAACAGTTCTTAAAGTATGGTCCCTGGACCAGCAGCATCAGCATCACATGATTATCAAGTTCTCCAGGTGATGCTGATACAGGTCAAGATTGAGAACTGTGCTCTCCAGAGCTCACTGGACAGGTCTCACAAGTGCCTCTTGATCTGGTCACACTCAATTATTTTTAAGAAGCAGAAAGGCATGTTGGAAAGGGTGCGTTATTTATCTTTGGGGAAACATTTCTATACTGTTTAAACATTTCCGTACTGTTTAAAGGTTGAGTTTGGATTCCCCAAACTTCCTTGGCTTTTGGCTACAGTCCACCAGGCCCTTCTGTCCACAGGATTCTCCAGGCAAGAATACTGGAGTGGGTTGCCATTTCCTCCTCCAGGGGAGATCTTCCCAACCCAGGAATAGAACTTGGATCTCCTACATTGCAGGCAGATTTTTTACTGTCTGAGCCACCAAGGAAGCCCCAGTCAGAATGAAGTGATCACTATTTCCAGAGCAACATGGCTTCTACAGGACCCTCCCTCACTGATATAGAAAACAGAGAGGAAAGATAAGGTATCATCTACCTGCTGCATAGATATAAATGATGGAGAGCATTTTGATGGGGTAGACCCTCCAGTTCTGGCAGCACTGAAATCAGAGAAATAGCTTAGAAAAAAATTTTTTTCTAAAATCATTAGTATATTAAAATTTTGTCCAAGAATTCACCAAGGCAATTCTTTTAAAAACTAGTAATAGCAAATGAGCCATCTTGAAATTCCAGCCCAGCTGAGCCTCAGAAGACTGCAGTCCAGTCAACTCACAGAACCAGAAGCAATAACTAAACAATGGTTTTAAGCTTGCAACTGATCTGTTATGGAGCAACAGATGATCAAAACATAAACTGTTACATGAAAAAAGTTGTAAAATAGTAATGTTCATATCCCATTTTTGTTGAAAATTTTTAAAAATATACTCAATAAATCAATCGTCATGAAGTTGCTCAGTCGTGTCTGACTCTTTGTGACCCCATGGACTGTAGCCCACCAGGCTCCTCCATCCATGGAATTTTCTAGGTAAGAGTACTGGAGTGGGTTGCCATTTTACATTTCTCTATAATAGAAAATATACAGCAAGTGCTTATAAGGAAAGATATTTACAAGTTGGAGCAAGAGAGGAGGAGGTAGAGAGGAACAGAAAGACTTCATTTTTTGCTTTATATCATCTTTTTTTCCCTCAAGGAGCCTATCTTTAATGCAAAAGCCAAACAGTAACAATAAAAAATTAAGATGTTAGGAAGATATACAATGGTAACATTAGCAAGTTTTGAAGTTATATTTCTAGCATTCCCAGATGAAATCACAGTATTTTACAGCTTCCTCTAAAACAAAACAATGATACCATATGTATGCATTCTGAAGCAGAAAAACAAACTGAACTCATTCAAATACATTCCCAGCTCTCTTCTGTGCTGGCCCCCACCACTGGGGGCACTAAGAAAACCCAGGTTCCTGTCTTGAGCCTGGGCAGAAAACTGAGAGGAAACACACGGCAGCCCATTTCTGAGCTGGCGACGCGGTGGTTCCTCATCTCCTCCCAGCCTCCTGGGCTCCCCTGTAAAGGCTTATCCCTGTCTTCCAAAGCCAGTGTGGAAATTAAATGAGAGCACTTACTTGTCACCAAGCAAATACTAACTGAAAAGAACTACTGTGGTATTAACCCTTTAAAGTCTCAGTTTACTCATTAAAAAAAAAAAAAAATGGGGAGTGTGATCCATTATACCTGCATTCACAGGGTTCTTCTGAGAATCAGATGAAAGAATTACCTGAGACTAAAGTGAGAGAAACAGCTGTCTACCAGCAGGGCTTATGCAGCCCAGAAGGTATAAAAGACGCTCCACCTGGGCTGGGGGAAAAATCCTAGAAGTTACATTTATTTTTGTCCAAAAAGTAGAATAGCAACTATGTTTAGTAATGTAAATATTATACCAACAAGTTAAATATATTATGTGTACACTAATTACTTTACACTGTGTTACACTATACTAATTATATTACCATGAAATACTAACAGTGCTAATAAAAGCAGGAACTGACTGCACCCTCACAAAGTCCCTTTGTCAAGGGTCACCTGTCACCAGCCCTCTGAGGTATCCTTTGACTGGGCAAGCACACAATGAGATAGATGCACAAATTAAAACGAAACTAACCCTCACAGAGGATATGAAGCTTTAAGGTCCCCATAAAAAGCACAGATAGTAATAAACGCAAGCGCAGGTGAACACAAGCCGGGGGTTAAGAATGCACTTCCCACCCTGAGTCAGCTTCATCTGAGCGACATCACAACAACGATGATATACTCAGATCTAACAAGATCCAAACCAAAAAACACCCTCGAAATTAAAGGAGTATTTGAAAGAGGGTTTTACCTCCACAATGAATCCAGCCCTAAGTGTATACTGGATCTTGAGCTACAACATCAGCTCATTTATTAATTTATAATTTATAATATAATTATATAATTTATAATTATTAATTAATTTATAATTAAGTAACAAACACACATACAGAGGAGTACTAAAAACTGGTCTTAATTGAGATACAACTGACATTATGCTGTACTGGTTTTAGATGTTAATTTTTATTTTTTTTTTACTAACAAGAATGAGCAATAAAGCTTGGAAACCACAGCAAACTATCTCATTATACAGTATTTTTACATATGTGTTCTTCCTGTCACGCACTAGTTCATCATCAAAATCTTAGTGAGAGGAAGTTTTATTAATGCAGTCTTGAAAGAGAATAAGATCACAATGTAAAAATCTGAGAGGGCGTGCATTTTCTTTCCTGAAAGTGGGGGACAATTTCTTTGTGAAGCAAAGAAAAGCTCTCTGGGAATTTTGGAAATAATCCTTAAACTTCAAGCCAAGACTCTCTTTCAATGTAATTTCATCAGTAACTTGAAAAAGTCTAGAAAGCAGCCACACTCTAAGACCATCCTAGGGGAGCAAGTGGAATGCCACTCACAGTTTGTTAAGGTGAAAGCCCCCATGGTGCAGCAGGCAAAGAATCTACCCGTCAGGAGATCCCCTGGAGGAGAACACAACAACCCTCTGCAGTATTCTTGGAGTGGACAGAGGAGCCTGGTGGGCTACAAAGAGTCAGACCGAGCGACTAAGCACAAGGGCATATCAAGACTATTCCTTCTACTTTTGTGAAGTTTTAGAAAATAATGCTAACCAAGTTTTTCTTTTAAACAAAAAGAAAAATGATCTTTTTCTTATCCCAATTTCCCATTTCAAGTCACTAAAAAAGAAATCAATCTTTTCTAAGACAACTTATTTTTTTCCCTGTGGCTCAGATGGTAAAGAATCTGCCTGCAATGCAGGAGACCCGGGTTCGATTCCTGGGTCGGGAAGATCCCCTGGAGAAGGAAATGGCAATCCATTCCAGCACTCTTGCCTGGAAAATCCCATGGACGGAGGAGCCTGGTGGGCTACAGTCCATGGAGTCACAAAGAGTTGGACAGGACAGAGCGACTTCACTTTCACTTTCAAAGCCTCAGGCACAGGGCCTCTTCTCCAGTCCCCGCCTCCCCTCACAGCCCCTCCGGGACTGTTTAAAAGCAGGGCCCCACTACCTCATGTTCCCTTCCACTACACTGCCAGTGATGGGATCCTACTCGCTGCCCAGAATGGTGAGTTGAAAGAGACACCCCACCTTCCAACTCTTCCCACACATGCAGTTTC
The DNA here is from genome assembly GCF_042477335.2 of Ovis canadensis. NCBI lineage: Eukaryota > Metazoa > Chordata > Mammalia > Artiodactyla > Bovidae > Ovis > Ovis canadensis. The sequence goes on along the minus strand of NC_091246.1, from coordinate 33,778,429 downwards.
CCCAGGCTCTGCCTGGCTATCCTTTGTGCTTCGGATGCAGAAAGCTGGCCTGCAACGTTCACAGGATCAGCAGTTCCCTCCTGGCTGGAGGAAGGTAGCCACATAAATGGACTGAAGCTGGCCCTGGGTCAACCATTCTCATTGCTGTTTCAGCCCCACCCCTGGAAAAAACAATATACATGCAAAATCTTTTCATTCCCCCATCAATAACTGGACCAGCAATTAGAAAACAAATGGCACCCTTATTTTCTAACAGCAATATTCCCAAATGCTGACCTCCACTCCTCACCCCCAGCATTCCTGCCTCTCATTCTTGGTCTTTCACTTTCGAGCAAAACCAATGGGGAGAAAAGGTGACATCTTCACAGGAGAAGAAAATATGTCTTGAAGGGTTGTTTTCTTTAAACATCCTAAGAATTCAATGTCTTTTCACCACTGACTCCTTAGAAATTGAGTTCTGACCTAAAAATCGCAAGTCTTAGCAAGCTATTCGTTTCTAGTTACAAATAAACTTATTCTTCACAGTAGCCTGCCCTTAGCTTAATCTTCTCTAACATAGGGAGGAGGAGCTATGGATGGATGCTCTAGGAGACCCACAAGTACCAACAAGGGATTCAACTTCTCAGGCCCCATGCTACAAAAAAAATTCAGAAATACTAAAACTGCCCAAATTTGAGTCAATCTCGGGGCCAGGAGCCAAACAGAGTCACTCTAAACCTGTTAAATATGTAATCAGGCTACTGGACTATTTTACTCTGCCCCTAGGAATGTCCCTCAATATTTGCATTATTTAGGGCAATTGGACCTTGGAGACCACAAACCAGGAAACTCAAAGCCGTGAAAGTCACACAAGTTTGGTTTTGCAGATTCGGGAATGGGATATCTCAAGCATCACCACGACTTGCCGAATGCAATGATTCTAAAATTCCGCTAAAACGAACGCTCATCGAAACAGGTATTTTGCCTATTTTGTTTTACCGAAAGACAGTCATTAAAATATTAAATAAGATGTGACATATAAAGAGGATGTAAACCCAGGAGACTATTTTTACAGGAGAACAGAAGTTTTGTGGATCCTCCACGCCGCCAAAGGTGGGAAATACAGGTACAGAAGGAACCCGGAGCATCCCTGAGACGGGATTCGGAAGAGCTCTGGCAGCTCGCGGACCGAAGACCCGGTGTCAAGCTCACCTGCCAGGACGACACTGCTGCCAACGTGGGCACCGCGGCGGCGGCTCGGGGCGGAGGGGGAAAGAGACGAGCGGCGCGGCCAGCCAGCCCTCCCCGCGTGCCAATCACGCCCGCACCGCTGCCACTAGCGCCACTTCGGGGATGCTCGCTTTTGACTCTGGGTGCCGACGCGCGTGACACAGCTAAGAACAAAAAGAAAGGCCCTGCATCGCCCCAGACCGGCCTCCTCCGGTCTGTTTCCACAGTCCCGAACTCTCAGCAACGGAGCGGAGCCTGGGAGGCGGAACCCGGCGGGTCGGGGCGGCCCCGGGAAGGAGGCTCCAGCGCGGGGAGGTGCGGGGCCGGCCTCGTGCCCGCTCCGGTAAAAGGCTGCGGGCCGGGCGCCAGCCGGGGGAGGGCGGGTGTTTCCGGGGCCCGGCGCGGGGTCCTTGGGCGCGGGCCCGGGGCCGTGGAGGGACAAGGAGAGAGAAGGGGGCCGGGGCGACCGGGGGGAGAGCCGCCAGGCACGCGCGCCGCCTGCTCACCTCCTGCCGCGGCTCCGGCGGTCGCTCGGCGCTGCCGGGGCCCGGCTCCCCACTCGCCCGGGCAGCTCTCCCGCCGCCGCCGGCCTCGTGCTCCCGTCCGCCCGGGGCAGCGTCCAGCGCCGCCGCGTTCGCGGCCTCCGCAGCGGCGAGTCCCCGCCTCTGGCCAGCGCCCGCGGCGCGCGGAGGAGGCGGCCTCGGGAGCGCGAGGAGGCGAGGCCGGGACCGCGCCCGGACTCTCGGCCCCGCAGTGCGCGCGCCCTGGCCCGCGGCCGCGGAGCGGCGGGAGCTGGAAAAGCCTGGTCGCGCCCCCTCTCAACCTCCTCCCCAGCTCCTCGCCGGCATCTCCCGGCGCGCCTTCGGGACTGGGCTCCGACAGACCCGCAGAGCGGTCTCGATGCTTTTAAAGGAGGTGAGAAGCGGCGGCGGAGAGAAGGGCCCCGGGAGACCGCCCTGCCCCCCTACCCCCCGCAACGTCCCCCACCTCCGGCCCGGAGGAATTTTCCGGAACCCAGAGCCGACCACACCCATCGTCACACTCCTAGTCTTGCTCACGTAGTCCCGGCCGAAACTGCCCAGGATAGAGGGGCCAAGGAAAAACAGGTATTTAGGGAATATTTACTCACAAATTTGTCCTTTTTCTTCCACCAGCCCTTCCCAGGTGGGCTTGATCTCCCTACAGCTATTATCTCTCAGCGCTCATTTTTTGGGACACTCCAACTGTGGGCAGCAGAGAAAATCCGAAGGCTCTTGGGCGCTGCCCAAACGAGATCCTCTAGGACTTTCTCAGTATGGAGCCTGGAAATCTGAATTTTAAACAGCACCCAGGTGACCTTCTGGCACACGGAAGTTTGAGAAGCACTGTTGAGCCACACCTACCTGAGAAGATGCCGAAAAACTAGTGACGCGTAGAATAACCATATGAGAAATGGAATATTTCCTGCCATATCAGGAAATAAGACTCATTGCCATCAGCGGTTGCAGCCTGACAACGTGAGCCTGTATTCTAAGGGAACACAGGAAGAATACCAGCAGACTTCGCTTGCTCCCTACAGTGAGCCCAGGGGAACTTGGGATGTGAAAACACAGATCCCATAGCTGAGATGTATATAGAAGAAATTATTTCAGTGAGCTGAGACTCTTGCATTGTCTCATTCACAGAAAAGCACAAACTTTCTTAACTTGGGATATCTGCTTTCTTTAACAATAATCTGATGTTCCAACTAGCTGCCCTTTGTTGCAGAACTTCTATAGAACCTGGCTCTTCCTCTCACCTTCTCACAGCAGTTGTCTCAGAGTCACTGTCTCCCGGACTTGAACTCCCCGAATTCCCACCAAATAAAACATAACTCTCAACTTTTAGGTTGTGAATATATTTTAAGTTGGCCTGTACTAGGAAATTATAAAGCAATGATTCTTAACCCTGGTAGCATTAGCCAGACGTTCAAATTATCTGGGAGATTTTAAAGTATTTAGATACCAGGGTCCCACCTCTAGAGTTCTGAGTCTGAATGTTAGTATTTTTGTTTTAAAGGTTGAACACGTGGCCAGAATTGAGAACAATTTTCCTAGAATCATCTCTTTTTGAACCTACCTAGCTCTAGTATCTGAGAAAAGAACCCCCTGGCTCATCCCTCCCAAACCCCAACTGCAGAAGACAAATGGGGACACACACAAACTCCTGAAGGAACTCTCACAGTCAAAACTGGTTTCAACCAGAACAGACGCCTTCAAAAATTTAAGGTTTCCTACTACCACCTGAGCGTGAATCTCCTTAAGGGCAGTTAGGAGAGGTTTTATGAGTCAAAACCTGAGTCATGAGCTGACAATAATAGCCCCTTTAGAGTGATATTCTAGTATATTCCAAAATGATGTTTCCATTGCCCATTGTTAGACTGCCACCTGGTCAAACTAAGTGTTCAAAACCTGTGTGTATGTGTTGACCATCAGCTCTGGCTTGTCCTTGGTCTTGACTTGCAACTCCTGCCTCTGATCCCCTACCAACCTTCAGTGACCATAGTCAGGGTTTTAGAACAGGCGCAGTGTCTTCCCTTATTGCTCATTTTGGCTCTCCTAGTAACACTTTGCCTTCTTAGACTGTGAGCCATAACTTCCATCTCATTTGCCTCTAAGTATGTTCCCATTAGTGTCTGTGATTTATCAACGGCTAATTAGTCAGTGACTAAGCCAGTGATTCTTAAACACTTTATAGAAGAGGTCCATATGTCTAGGTACTAGGGAAGCTGGCTAAATTAACTACATCTTTACTGAGAGGGAATCATCCTTTCCAAGTTTCATGGGGATCTTTATGGCAAAATTTGGAATTAGAGTAGTTCTTAAAGTTCTTTTAAAATGCAGTATTTATATATGCAGTGTTGTATATGTGAATTTGGATTTACATTGCTTATAAAGTGCTCTATTTCCTCAAGCCTTCTCATCCAGAATGTTTAACCTAATCAGTTGCTCGCCCTAAAAATTCAAGTGGATAGATTGATTTGATTAAAGAAGGGCTTCCCTGGTAGCTCAGATGGTAAAGAATCTGCCTGCAATACAGGAGACCGGGGTTTGATCTCCAAGTCAGGAAGATCCCCTGGAGAAGGGAATGGCAACCCACTCCAGTATTCTTGCCTGTAGAATCCCATGGACAGACCTTGAGGTCACAAAGAGTCAGACACAAGTAAGCAACTAACACTTTCACTTTCAATGATTAAATAATGTGCAAGGGGCTGTTGTGGTTGGTTGTAGTGCACCTGTGTGTTGTCTGTTTAGTTTTCTTTCCTTCGCTAGCTAACAGCACACTATGTTCATACAGGAACCTACCTCCTACTCTCCAAGGGATACAGCCTTAGTTGGACTGTCAAAGTGATGTCCTCTCTAGCTCAAGGAATAGACCATTGTATCAGTTTTCTATTTGCTACCCTAGCAAATTATCACAAAACTAGAGGGCTTCTCTGGTGGCTCAGAGGTAAAGAATCTGCCTGCTAATGCAGGAGATGCAAGTTTGACACCTGGGTCAGGAAGATCTCCTGGAAAAGGAAATGACAACCCACTCCAGTATTCTTGTCTGGGAAATCCCTGGGACAAAGGAGGCTGACAGGCTACAATCCATGGGGTTGAAAAGAGTTAGACACTATTTCAGAACAACTAAGTTGTTAACAACAACAATAGAGTTAAGATGACAAAGTTCTGTTGATTAAAAATCTCACTGAGCTAAAACCAAGATGTTGGAGGGGCTGTGTTCCTTTCTAGAGACTCTTAGGAAAATCAATTGCATTGCTTTTTCCGGCTTTTAGAGATTGCTTGCATTCCCAGTGCGTAAACCCCTTCTTTCATTTTACAAGCAAGCAGTCTTCAAAATTGGTAACATCTTTCTAATCCTGCTTCCATAGCACATCTCTCAGATGCAGCTGGGAAGCTTTCTTTGCTTCTAAGAACGCTTGTGATTGCATGGGTCCCACCCAAATAATCCAAAATAATGTCTGTGGCTCAGACTCTTAATTTAATCACATCTGCAAATTCTCTTCTGCCATTTAAGGTAACATTTACAGGTTTCAGGGATTAAGACGTGAACATCTTGAGAGGCCTTTATTCTGTCTGCTACAGACCCCTATCCTCAGCTGATTCATTGCACTCTATTCCTGGGATAAAGCAATGACCCAAAGACGAAAAAGGATCCGTGTGCACGTATGTCAGTGATGGTACCCATCATTTTTGGCATGCAGATCAGCGGGGCTGGTTCCTATGCTCCTCAAAAGCTGACTTTTCAGTTTATCCTGCAATTCTGAGGCTTTCCCCATACCTAGAACTTGCTAGAAAGAAATGTAGTACATAACAGAACAACAGTGTAGAATCATTTTCAGAGTTCTTGGTCACAAACAATAGAAAGAGCCTTTGTAAATCTTAAGGAAAAGGAGTTGATTGGACAAAGGTCAGGGTCTCAGGGCATCAACAGTGAGAATCAGTGAAATCATAAAAATTGATTTTCAATCAGTTTGGAAACCCTGAATGCTGCAGAGGGCTAAGCAGCAGAAATCACTGAAAAAGTGACACAGCAGATAGAGTGAGTTTGGTATATATGCCACACTGCAGCATCTGTAGGAAATACGCCCTCCAACTCACCCCACTTGTTTGCAACATTGCTCAAGACACAAAGTGTCCAGAGGGAGCTTCCAGTTAGAGGGATTTGGTTCTATGTCCATTTACCAGGCTAACTGGGACAACTCTGGTTTCTGTAGCTGGACGTGGCCACTAATTCCACAAAAGGAAATTGAGGTAATGCCTAAAAAAGAGCATTCTGGCAAACAATCAGCAAATGTCCCCCACAAATATCCTAAGAGAAATTCAAAGAGCTGTGGAGCAAGCAGAATTCATGTCAGTCTAGGAAAATCAGGAAAGACTAAACAGAAAATTGGTGTAGGACAGGCTGTCCAACAGAAATAGATTTCAAACCACATATATAATTTAAAATTTTCTAGTAGCTGCATCTTTGGGGTCGCAGAGACTGAACTGAACTGAACGGGACATTTTACACCCAATAAAACGTTTAACAGAAAATGAATACACCACTTCAGTTTTTTAATTTTTATTTATTTATTTTTGACTGCTCTGGGTCTTCGTTGCTGCCTGCCATTTTCTCATTGTGGTGGCTTCTCTTGTTGTAGAGGGCCAGCTCTAGTGCATGGGTTCTGTGTCCGTGGCACGCAGGATCTTCCCAGAGCAAGGATCATCCCATGTCCCCTGCGTTGGCAGATGGATTCTTAACCACCGGTCCATCAGGGAAGTCCACTTTTTTTTTTAAAAAATTTCAGTATAAAAGGAAACATAAGTCAGTTTCTCCTCGGCACCAGCCACATTTCAAATGCTCAATAGCTACATGTGGCTAGTGGCTACAACATTAGACATGGAAGGTGTAGAAGGATGATGTATCCACTTGGATCTTATCTAGAGAGAGAAAAAGTACACAGTAATTTAAACAGGGTAAATTTAAACATAAAGATTCTTTAACATAGCATCACAAGGGTCTGGCAGGTAAAAAGCAAAGAAAACTATAAATAATGTAGGAATGGGTCTTCCCTGGTGGTCAATGGTTAAGAGACCACCTTGCAGTGCAGAGGACACTGGTTCAATCCCTGGTCCGGGATGATTCCGCATGCAGCAGAGCAACTAGGCCCACGCGCCGCAACTACTGAAGCTTACTCGCCTAGAACCTTGCTCTGTGCAACGAGAAGCCACGCCAACGAGAAGTCCACACCTGACATCAAAGAATAGCCCTGGCAGCCACAACTAGAGAAAGCCCATGTGCAGCAACAAAGACTCACCACAGCAAAGAAATAAAAATCTAACTAAATAAATAAACCTTTTAAAAAAGAATATAGGAATGGAAGGTATTCTAAGCAGCTGTTATCTTCTGCTCTCAGATCTGCCTGTCTCTCCACCAACCACATGAATAAGACTGAGACCTCTGTGGAGAGGGCTGTGGCTCCCTAAGTGGCAGAAAAATTGCTGTGTTGTCAGTAGAATTTGCTGAAAATCTGCCCTCCAGAACCTTCTAGAAATCACCTTCTAAGCTGCCCAGGAAAGCTGTTCATGGGTTGGTTTCTCACTGGAGGTGCTCTCTTACAAAACTGCTCCGGGTGCCCAGGGAAGCTGCAGTTGCTTGGTACTTGTGCTGCAGAGGCTGGGTGCTGCAGGAGACTGGCACAGGCCTGGAAGGGTGGAGAAACACCATTGTCCAGCATAACGACAAGATTCAGAAAAGAGTGAAGCAGAACAATGGGATTAGTTCAGGTAGGGGAGTCATTGCAGATGGGAGGGCAGGATAGAAATGTAAGATAGAAAGGTAGACCCAGGGGTTCTACCTTAGATGCAACAAGCCATTCTATACAATATTGTAATTTTTCCCAACTACCAGTCTGGTCACATCACTCCTCCCTTTAATAACTGCCCATGGCTTTTCCTGGCTTATATAAATCTTAGCGTTCTAGGCTATGTGCCCAAATTTTCTCAAACCAAGCCAGGCCACTATCCTGCGCTCCCCATAGACCAGCTCCCCATAGACTTTGCAATTCTGCCTAGAAGGTCCCCCTTCCCTTTCTTACAACTCAGCCTGAAAGTCCCAGTCAGAACCAACTCTCCTAGTACCCACCACATTCTGCCCACCCCACAGTTGTCCTGTCCGTAAAGTTCCTGATGGAAGGGACTCTCCTCTGTTAGCGTGGTCTCTTCCCCAGCACTTACACAGTGGGTGCTAGATGAGTACTCCAGACTGACCGCAAGCTCCTATGAGTAGCACAGGGCCCAGGACATTGGAAGCACTCTCCAAATACAGAATAGAATAGAATAGGAAGTCCTTGTTATAAGCCTCTTGCTGTGTTTGCATTTTAGCATCCATTTTTTCCTTCTTCAGGTATCTAGTTCTCACAGACTTTTCAATCCTAAATGCCTGTAGTAAACTGAAAATCCAAAGATGTATTTCAGTGTCCTAACCCCAATAATCTGTGAATATTGCTTGATATGGCAAAAGATGTGATTAAATAAAGATCTTGAAAGGAGGAGGTTATTCTGAATTTTCCATTTGGGCCTGAAATGCCCAACTGGCATTTCAGGACAAGTGTCCTTATAAGACAATGGCACCCCACTCCAGTACTCTTTCCTGGAAAATCCCATGGACAGAGGAGCCTGGTAGGCTGCAGTCCATGGGGTCAGGTCACTGAGGGTCAGACACGACTGAGCGACTTCACTTTCACTTTTCACTTTCACACATTGGAGAAGGAAATGGCAACCCACTCCGGTGTTCTTGCCTGGAGAATCCCAGGGACGGGGGAGCCTGGTGGGCTGCCGTCTATGGGGTCGCACAGAGTCGGACACGACTGAAGCGACTTAGTAACAGTAGTAGTCGTCCTTATAAGGGAAAAGCCGAGGGTGTTTGGACAGAAGAGGGAAAGAAGCTGGAGAAGGACAGAAACTGGAACGATGTGGCCACAAGCCGAGGAGTGCCTGGAGCCACCAGAAGCTGGAAGAGGTAAGCAATGGGTTCTCCCCTAGAGTCTTTGGAGAGAGCATGACCTTACCTTCACGACCAAATCAGAATAAAATTCCTGTTGTTTGAAGCCAACCAGTTTTGGTACTTTGTTATGGCAGCCCCCAGGAATTAATACAATGTCCAATTCCACGGGTCATAGTGACTGCTTCATTGATGGGCACAAGATCCAATCAATTCAATGAAACTGTGTTATAGGACATTTGCTGGAGCTACTGGAAAACAGAAGGCTTTTTTCCACAAAGGCAACCCATACTAGGAAAAGATAAGCCTAGAGCTGCTTGCAGAGTTGGACACTACTGAAGTGCCTTAGCATGCATGCAGGCATTGGAGAAGGAAATGGCAACCCACTCCAGTATTCTTGCCTCGAGAATCCCAGGGAGAGAGGAACCTGGTGGGCTGCCATCTATGAGGTCACACAGAGTCAGACACGACTGAAGCGACTTAGCAGCAGCAGAGCTGCTTGGGGCCCCCACGTGGAGACACCTGCCTAATATGTTGAAAAAGACAGAGGCAGAGTCTAGCGTTGATGATATCATTTGATCTTCTGGACCCAGCCATAGCTTATGCCAGTCCTATCCCTGGACTTTTCAGTTACATCAGCCAATTAATTCCCCATTTGACTTAGCCAGTATGAGCTGGATTCCTGTCACAAGCAGCCTAAAGCATTCTGATTCACAGAGTTTTTGTTACCTGGGTAAGGTTGTCAGAGATATATGAACTGTAGATAAACAATAGATAGGTTTTTAGTATAAGTGTGTCCTATATACTGAATGGGTATGATACCGTGCACATATATATTTGTTATTTAACTGAAACTTAATTTAACTTGGCATCCTGCGTTTTTGGTTTGGGGGTGGTTTATCTTTTATAAAAGTTTGGCAATCTTATGTTGGCAGAAGGGCTTTTATTGATCATCTGAAACGTCTGAAAGGCCAGCTTACTATCATACAAAGGAAGGTAGGGATAATCTTTATTCTAAGTGTGTTGTGCTTAGTCACTCAATTCTGTCCATCTCTATGTGACCCCCAGAGAAGGCAATGGCACCCCACTCTGGTACTCTTGCCTGGAAAATCCCATGGATGGAGGAGCCAGTAGGCTGCAGTCCATGGGGTTGCAAAGAGTTGGACACAACTGAGCGACTTCACTTTCACTTTTCACTTTCATGCATTGGAGAAGGAAATAGCAACCCACTCCAGTGTTCTTGCCTGGAGAATCCCAGGAACAGGGGAGACTGGTGGGCTGCCTTCTATGGGGTCGCACAGAGTCAGACACGACTGAAGTGACTTAGCAGCAGCAGCAGCAGCTATGTGACCCCATGGACTGTAGCCCGACAAGCTACTCTGCCCATGGGGATTCTCCAGGCAAGATTACTGGAGTGGGTTGCTATGTCCTCCTCCAGGGGATCTTCCCAACCCAGGGATCAAACCCAAGTCTCCTGCATTGCAGGCAGATTCTTTACTGTTTGAGCCACCAGGGAAGCAGATGTCTCTTTTTGAGTAATTGTCTTCAGCCTCCTATATTGACTGGAGCTGTAAAAGACTGTGATTATAGCCTCATATTATCAAGAACCTGAATATGATTTGAAGTAGAGAAGGAAACATCAGTTTTTAATAGCCTGGGCAATACTGAGCAAAGTCGTGGATAAATTGCTGAATGGGCTGAGAGCCCTACGACATACTCTAAAGCTGATGCGCTTCCAGGGCCGCTTTTATGGTTTCCTCTGCTTGGTGTGATGTACCTGTGAGGACGTGGCCCAAACGCAAAGGATTATGGGAGACCCAGCTGGAGGGGCAGAGGAGGGGGCCAGACAATGCCCACTGAGCAGAGGAGAAGAAAAGTGCCCAAGCTAAGGGTATACTGATGTCTGGAGGCCAGCCTGAAGGCATGAAGTCTGGCATATATAAAACAGCACCCTAGCCCAGGATATATGGGAATGGTGCTGTGTGTTTTTGGCACCAAGACGCAGTGTTCAAGAAAAGGAGGGTCTTCTGCTTCACTAATGCTAGCATGTCTTTTGTTCTCAAAAGCGTTTTCAAAAGACTTCTGAGGTAGATCTGTCCTCTAACCTTGAGATGTATGTCTAGAGTGAGAAACTGACAGTTTGTTTTAACTTTGCAGCAATGGTAAGAATATTCAAAAACTTACACGCTTGAGAAGTTACCTGGCTCAATAACTCATCCACTATTGCTTATTTTTCAATGATGTTTGAGAAAGGAGGATATTTCTTGAAAATACAGTTTGAAATGTCAATTATATTTCAGTGATTTCTGCTTTAAAAAAAATGTAATTTACTTATTTGGCTGTGCCAGGTCTTAGTTGTGGCACATGGGATCTTTAATCTTTGTTGAGGCATACGGGATCTAGCTCCCCAACCAGGCATCAAACCCAGGCCCCATGCATTGGGAGCATGGAATCTTAGCCAGGGAAGTCACTCTGACTTTTGTTTTGTGTGAATTCTTCTTTGCATACAAGTATGTGCTTGAGCAGGGTTTTCCAGGTGGCACTAGTGGTAAAAAACCTGCCTGCCAGCACAGGACATGTAAGGGATGTGGGTTTGATCCCTGGGTCAGAAAGATCCTCTGGAGGAGGGCATGGCAACCCACTCCAGTATTCTTGCCTGGAGAATCCCCATGGACAGAGAAGCCTGGAGGGCTCCAGTCCATGGGGTCGCAAAGAGACAACTGAAGCAACTTAGCACAGCACACACATGTGCTTAAGCACTAGAGAAGACAATACATGCATCCAGTCCTGCTGTCTTCAGTTCAGTTCCGTTCAGTCGCTCAGTCGTGTCCAACTCTTTGCGACCCCATGAATCGCATCATGCCAGGCCTCCCTGCCTATGACCAACTCCCGGAGTTTACCCAAACTCATGTCCATCGAGTCAGTGATGCCATCCAGCCATCTCATCCTCTGTTGTCCTCTTCTCCTCTTGCCCCCAATCCTTCCCAGCATCAGAGTCTTTTCCAATGAGTCAGCTCTACGCATCAGGTGGCCAAAGTATTGGAGTTTCAGCTTTAGCATCAGTCCTTCCAATGAACACCCTGGACTGATCTCCTTTAGGATGGACTGGTTGGATCTCCTTGCAGTCCAAGGGACTCTCAAGAGTCTTCTCCAACACCACAGTTCAAAAGCATCAATTCTTTGGCGCTCAGCTTTCTTCACAGTCCAACTCTCACATCCATACGTGACCACTGGAAAAACCATAGCCTTGACTAGACAGACCTTAGTTGGCAAAGTAAGGTCTCTGCTTTTGAATATGCTATCTAGGTTGGTCATAACTTTCCTTCCAAGGAGTAAGCATCTTTTAATTTCATGGCTGCAATCACCATCTGCAGTGCTTTTGGAGCCCCAAAAAATAAAGTCTGCCACTGTTTCCACTGTTTCCTCATCTATTTCCCATGAAGTGATGGGACCAGATGCCATGATCTTCGTTTTCTGAATGTTGAGCTTTAAGCTAAATTTTTCAATCTCCTCTTTCACTTTCATCAAGAGGCTTTTTAGTTCCTCTTCACTTTTTGCCATAAGGGTAGTGTCATCTGCATATCTGAGGTTATTGATATTTCTCCCGGCAATCTTGATTCCAGCTTGTGCTTCTTCCAGCCCAGTATTTCTCATGATGTACTCTGTATATAAGTTAAATAAGCAGAGTGACAATATACAGCCTTGATGTACTCCTTTTCCTATTTGGAACCAGTCTGTTGTTCCATGTCCAGTTCTAACTGTTGCTTCCTGACCTGCATAGAGGTTTCTCAAGAGGCAGGTCAGGTGGTCTGGTGGAATACCAGACCACCTGCTGTCTTAGTTTTGTTTATATCCCCACTGACTTACCGCCTTACCAAATCTGTCCAAGTTCTCCACACCCAGCAAGATCTCACAACTTGTGTTAAGAACCACTTTATTTCCGCTAGGGTGACATAGTGAGGTCACACCCTTGTGGTTATGGGAGAGGTCCTGGGCAGTGCATGCACTCCATGGGTGAGACTTCAAATTGTAGTTTGAGGGCTCTTGCTTATAATCTCAGGCCACAAACTGACATCATCATCACTTTGTGTGCAAAAAGGCAGCTCTGGTTTTTCTTTAACATTTTTACAACAGTATTTATTTTATCTTGCAATTCATAGGATTTCATTAAACCCCAGACAGCTGGCCAGGTCTCCAGGGGCTCAAGAATTCCAAGACCCACTCACTCCTTCTCTTATCTAAAGTGCTGCCTGATGAGCTGTGCTCAAGGGCAAGCATGGAATCCAGGCAGTGTCCAGGCAGATCACAAGTAAGATCAGAGGACTGCTCTGCTGCTTCTGAAGCCTGAACAGGACTTCTTCCGTTTTAATTTCCCTCACAGTGGGTCAGTCTCCTTGGTCTGGAGCAGTGGTTCTCAGCTCTTCATCACCAAGGGCATCTTCTTCCACTGTCAGTTTTGGTGGTACTAGTTCAGTACACAGTACCTCCAGAGAAACCACATGATGCGAATCAAAAAGTGAGGAAACTGGGAGCCAAAGAAAAGGAGGAAAATGCATTGTGTGCCAAGGGACTATGACTGGAAGTAGAGAAAGATAGAAATCCAAAAAGCTAAATTATATGGTCCGTTGTGTATATTTACACCACATGTATTTTATCCATTCATCTATTGATAGCCATTTATGTTCCTCTCATATTTTGGCTATTGTGAAAAAGGCTGCAATGAACATAAGGGTACATATATATTTTTGAACTAGTATTTTTGTTTTATTTGGAAAAATACTCAGAATTGCTGAATCATACTGCTTTTCATACTGACCACCAATTTACATTTGCAGCAACAGTGCACGAATGTTCCCTTTTCTCTACATCCTTACCAACATTTGTTACTTGTGGTCTTTTTGAAAATAACCATTCTGTGAAGTGGGCTTCCCAGGAGGATCAGTGGTAAAGAATCCACCTACCAATGCAGGAGATGCAGAGATGTGGGTTCAATCTCTGGGTCGGAAAGATCCCCAGGAGGAGGAAATGACAACCCACTCCAGTATTCTTGCCTGAACAGTCCCGTGGACAGAGGAGCCTGGTGGGCTACAGTCCATGGGGTTGCAAAGAGTTGGACATGAATGAGCGACTGAGATTGAATGCATGCATTCTGAGAAGTATGAGGTAATATCTCATTGTGGTTTTGATCTGGATTTCCCTGATCATGAATAATGTTGAACATCTTTTCATGTGCCTTTTGACCATCTGGGGAAATGTCTATTCAAATTATCTATTTTTTAATCACGTTGTTTGTTCTTTCTGAAGTTGAGTTATATGAAGTCTTGTATCTTTTGGATATTAACACCTTATCAGATGTATCATTTGCAAGTATCTTCTCCCATTCAGTAGCAGCCTTTCCATTTTGTTAACAGTTTCCTTTGCACTTCCCTGGTGGCTCAGAGGTTAAAGCGTCTGCCTGCAATGCAGGAGACCTGGGTTCGATCCCTGGGTCAGGAAGATCTCCTGGAGAAGGAAATGGCAACCCACTCCAGTATTCTTGCCTGGAGAATCCCATGGACAGAGGAGCCTGGTGGGCTAAGTCCACGGGGTCGCAGAGTCGGACACGACTGAGCAACTTCACTTTCACTTTGATATGCAAAAGTTTTTTAGTTTGATGTAGTGCCATTTTATTTTTGATTTGTTTTTCTTACTTGAGACATATCCCCCAAAAATGTTGCTCAGACTAATGTCAAAAAGCATACTACCTATGTTTTATTCTAATTTTATGGTTTTGGGTCTTATAGTCAAGTCTTTAATCCAGCTTAAGTTTATTTCTGTACATCATGTGAGAAAGTATTCCAGTTTGATTCTTCTGCATGTAATTGTCCAGTTTTCCCAGCACCATTTATTGAAAAGAGTGTTTTTCCCCATTGGTTAATCTTGCCTCCTTTACTGTAGAGTAATTGACCATGTAAGTGTGGGTTCATTTTGGGGTTCTTTATTGATCTATGTGTCTGTTTTTGTGCCAATGCCTTGCTTTTTTGATTACTATAGTTTTGTAGTATAGCTTGAAATCAGATAGAATACCTCCAGCTTTTTCTTCTTCCTGAAGAATTTTTTTGCTTATTCAGGCTCAGGACCACAAAATTTTCAGTAGATACACTTAAAAATTATTGATGACCCCGAAGAATTTTCCATCATATGAGTTCTGCTATCAATATTATAGAAATTTTAAAAATTATTATTTAAAAACAATAAATTCATTACGTGTTAATATAAATAATAATATACAACCCACTCTGTGTGCAGTGTCACCTGGCATTCTTCACACGACGTTGTGGGAAATGAGCTTCAGAGGACCAGCTTGAATGTTGATACCTCTGCTGACTGTTCTATCTGTGGCTTACCAACTGTCATTTGTCTCTGCCTGAGGAGTCGCCTGTTTTCTGGGAGCATCTGTAACACCATGGCATGCTAACTTATACCCTTCCAAGAAGAGAAAAACAGCTCCTCATAGTTACTGACATAACCTCTACCTGAGACTCAGCGTGGTGTTTTGGTCACTGTCGTATTTGACTCTTTTGTGACACCGTCAACTGTAGCCTGCCAGGTTCTTCTGTCCGTGGGATTTCCCAGGCAAGAATACTGGAGTGGATTGCCATTTCCCTCTCCAGGGGATCTTCCTGACCCAATGATTGAAGCCATGTCTCCCTCATTGGCAGGACCAAGCAATCAGGGAAGCCCGAGACTCAGCATACTTTCTGTTTTACTGTGGCAATAGACTTCACTATATTCACAGTGCCCATGACTTTGTAACCAAGAGAAAATACAGATACTTTGACAACATATCATAATTGTATCAAATGTCTCTAAATAAATTTATGCATGACAACCCTTTGAAATCAAAGTACTTGATCTTGTTGATGCATTAAACAAGCACATATATTACTATATCATTTGTTATATATATTACTACACATTTGTTTTATAATGTATTAACAACTATATTTTAATATGATTGCCTGTTTTTTTCATTTTACTTTCATGCATTTAACATTTTTATTCTGAGAATGGGTCCATAGGCTCCCAATTTAGACACTGCGTTTATTGCCTGAGACTCTGTATAGCATAGGAAAACCAGAAATAAAAAACATTTCAATTATGTGTTTTCAATTTGAATTTCCCAAGCCCCAGCACTGCGATGAAATGGAAGGATGCATGCTTGTTGAAAGAGATTTGGAAGAAATGCCTTGAAAGAAGTAAAGCCTTTTAACCTGAACCTAGAAGGGAGCCTCAGTGTTGGGGGGAGGGGTTTGGACACACGGGTTGAGATTGATGAAGTCTGGATGGGGGTACAGGATCTGAAGGGTGGATTGTACCTCCAGAGGCCATCAGCTTTTTCTTGACATCCAGGAGGCCTCCTGGGGTCTTCTTCAGGCCCGCAGCCCACATGCTCTCCATCTGAGTGATCCTCAGAACTGCCTCACTTCAGGCTACCTTCTCAGAGACTGGCTGGGGCCCCCTTCCTCCACAGCCAGAAGCCCCCCCACCAAATTGTGTTCAGTTCCCAACAACCCACTTCTCCCTCTTTTGGCAGCCCAGGATGCAAGCCTGTGAGTTGTAGGGTGGAGCTAAGCCCTGAGAGGGATGGTGCACTGTGGAACAGAAGATCTCTTGACCTCTATTTTGGGTCATCCCTATTTGAGTGAGGTGAAACAGAACCATCTTGAGATTTCCCTCTGGGTTAGAGAAAAACCATCATTCACAAGAGAGGAAAGAGGTGTGGAGGTGAGTAGTACTTTTTCCAAGAGTTACTATCTCCCTGTTTTTCAAGTCTATGAGCTGGGAAATGCAGAGTTGCCGTTTTAGCCAGCCTGGCGTGCCTGTGACCCAGATCCGAGGTGGTGTGCAAGCACGTGATCTCCCTGCTTTGTTGGTGCTAATTTCAGCAGTGTGCTCCTATTGCTATGATAATGAGCTAGGGAAGCTTCGCAAGCTGGCCAAGAAGAGCAAACTTCATAAGCGAAAGGATAAATCGGGGCTGTGCTATGCTCAGTCACTCAATGCATCTTACTCTGTGAATCCATGGACTGTAGCTCTTCAGGCTCCTCTGTCCATGGGGTTTCCTAGGCAAGAATATTGGAGTGGGTTGCCATTTCCTCCTCCAGGGGATGTTCCCTCCCCAGAGATCGAACTCAAGTCTCTTGCGTCTCCTGCATTGGCACTGTGCCACCTGGGTAGCAAATCAGGGCTACAGTTTGACATTTGGGAAGGAGTAGAGTCAAGAGCGACTTCTCTTTCCCTTTTCACTTTCATGGATTGGAGAAGGAAATGGTAACCCACTCCAGTGTCCTTGCCTGGAGAATTCCAGGGACGGGGGAGCCTGGTGGGCTGCCGTCTCTGGGGTCAAACAGAGTCAGGCATGACTGAAGCGACTTAGCAGCAGCAGCAGCAGAGTCAAGAGACATGAAAGTTTGAAATAATGATGGGAGAAATACAGCAATGGGGCCAGCTTAACCCAGGGAAGGAGAAGGCACATTTTAGAAGGCTCGGAAATAACTTGTCCTAGACCCAGCTGTCTCCCTGAAAAAGCCTAACTGTTCCAGACATGTAACTTTGCACTGTTTGTACTGTATCTCCTTGTGTGTTTACTTGGTCCTCTCTCTAATGTGTATGTATTTATTTTTTGCTTTGTTTTTGTTTCTTTGTTTGCACCATGTAGCAAGCAGAATCCTAGTTCCCTGAACAGTGATCGAACTAGTAGTGCCTCATGTAGTGGAAGACACGGAGTCCCAACCATTGGACCATCAAGGAAGTTTCATATATATGTGAAAGTGAAAGTGTTAGTTGCTCAGTCATGTCCAATTCTTTGCCACCCGTGCACTGTAACCCACCAGGCACCTCTGTCCATGGAATTCTCCAGGCAAGAATATTGGAGTGGGTTGCCATTCCTTTCTCCAGGGAATCTTCCCAACCAAGTGATTGAACCCGGGTCTCCTGCATTGCAGGCAGATTATTTAATGTCTGAGTCATGTGTTTTTAAGTAAACTCACCAGAGATTAAAAAAAAATACATATATCAAGACAGTAAGATGTGAAAATTGAGTTTTTTAAAAAGATCTTTTTCTTTTCCACCACCAGAAAAGAGTATCATTCACATAAGGATGGAGCAGCAAAAAGGTACACATATGGCAAAGAAGAAAGTGGAGGAGACAGTGAAGGGGGGGGGGCAGTTGCTGAAGATGGGCTTGCGAATTGCCTGAGATTCCAGGACTAGTGATAAAGGAAAAAAATCACTGAGAACACTGACAGCACCAAATGCTGACAAGGATGTGAAGCAATAGGAACTCTCAGTCATTGCTGGAGGGAATGCAAAATGCAACAACCACTTGGAAGACAGTTTGGTGGTTTCTTACAAAACAGTATATCCTTCCCATAGGATCCAGCCATCATGCTCCTTGGTATTTACTAAGAGAATTTTAAAACTTATGATCACACAAGACTTGCACATGAATATTTACAGAAACTTTGTTCGTAATTGCTAAAACTTGGCAGCAACCAAGATGTCCTTCCATCGTGAAATACTGAGTGGACAAGGAATTTCCTGGTGGTTCAGTGGTTAGGGGGTCTGTGTTTACACTGCAGAGGGCACAGGTTCTATCCCTGGTGGGGGAACTAACATCCCACATGCTAAACAAAAAGAAAGAAAATAGTAAGTAGATAAATAAACAATGGTACATCCAGACAGTGTAATATTATTCAGCACTAAAAAGTAATGAGCTAAACAAAAAGAAAGAAAATAGTAAGTAGATAAATAAACAATGGTACATCCAGACAGTGTAATATTATTCAGCACTAAAAAGTAATGAGCTATCACGCCATGGAAAGATATGAAGGAAGCTTAAATGCCTATTACTAAATGAAATAAGCCAGTCTAAAAAAGGTTACATACTGTATGATTCCAACTGTGTGACATTCTGTGCAGCTATGGAGACAGTAAAAAAAAAATCAGTGGTTGACAGGGATTGGGTCTGGGATAGGATTAATAGGTGGGAAACACAGGATTTTTAGGGTAGTGAAAATATTCTGTAATGGTGGATACATGTCATTACACATTAAAAAAAAAAAACCCATGGGATGTATAATACCTAGAGTGAACCCTAAGGTAAACTATGGACTTCAGACATAATGTATCAATATAGCTGCAGCAGTTGTAACAAATGTATCACACTTATGGGGCTTCAGTTCAGTTCAGTTCAGTCCAGTCGCTCAGTGGTGTCTGACTTTTTGCAACCCCATGAATCGCAGCACTCCAGGCCTCCCTGTCCATCACCAACTCCTGGAGTTCACTCAGACTCACGTCCATTGAGTCACTGATGCCATCCAGCCATCTCATCCTCTGCCATCCCCTTCTCCTCCTGACCCCAATCCCTCCCAGCATCAGGGTCTTTTCCAATGAGTCAACTTTTCACATGAGGTGGCAAAAGTACTGGAGTTTCAGCTTCAGCATCATTCCCTCCAAAGAAATCTCAGGGCTGATCTCCTTCAGAATGGACTGGTTGGATCTCCTTGCAGTCCAAGGGACTCTCAACAGTCTTCTCCAACACTGCAGTTCAAAAGCATCAATTCTTTGGCGCTCAGCTTTCTTCACAGTCCAACTCTCACATCCATACATGACCACTGGAAAAACCATAGCCTTGACTAGACACTTAACAGCCCCATAGTCTTCCCATAGAGGAGACTATGCATGGGTTGGGGGTGGGGGTGAGGAGGAAACATATGGGAAACTTTGCTGTTGTTTAGTCGCTAAATTGTGACCCCATGGGCTGTAGCCCACCAGGCTCATCTGTCCATGGAATTTTCCAGTCAAGAATATTGGAGTGAGTTGTCCTTTCCTTCTCCAGGGGATCATCCCAACCTGGGGATGGAACCCACATCTCCTGCATTGGCAGGTGGATTCTTCACCACTAAGCCACCAGGGAAGCTCCCACATGAAACTTTACCTTCTTCTCAATTTTACTGTGAACCTAATTCTACTCTTTAAAACAAATTCTTAAAAAATGATTTAAAAATGGTAGATTGTATTCTTACAGTTAAAATGTTGCTTAATCATGCTTCATCTTGTAGAAATTATTAATACACATGTGTATTAGTTTGTGAGCACTGCTGTAACAAAGTATGACAGACCAGGTGGCTTAAACAACAGAAGTGTATTTTGGAGGCTGGAAGTCTGAGCTCAAGTGTCAGCAAGGTCGGTTTCCCTGGAAGACCCTCCTCGGCTTACGGATGCTGTCGTCTCCCTGTGTCTTCCCTCTGTACCCTGACCTAATCTCCTGAGTTTATAAGGACACCAGTGATCCTGGATTAGGACCCACCCAATAACCTGATTTTCATCACCACTTTCAAGATTGTCTTCAAATACAGTCACATTCTGAGGTGCTTGGCAGGAGGACTTCAACAGAATGAATTCTGAGAGGATACAGTTCAGACCATAGCATGTTAGGGTTAGGGTTAGCAGTTTTCTCACTCACCTAAAGCCAGACATCCTGGAATGTGAAGTCAAGTGGGCCTTAGACAGCATCACTACGAACAAAGTTAGTGGAGGTGATGGAATTCCAGTTGAGCTATTTCAAATCCTGAAAGATGATGCTGTGAAAGTGCTGAACTCAATATGCCAGCAAATTTGGAAAACTCAGCAGTGGCCACAGGACTGGAAAAGGTCAGTTTTCATTCCAATCCCTAAGAAAGGCAATGCCAAAGAATGCTCAAACTACCGCAGAATTGCACTCATCTCACACGCTAGTAAAGTAATGCTCAAAATTCTGCAAGCCAGGCTTTAGCAATACGTGAACCGTGAACTTCCTGATGTTCAAGCTGGTTTTAGAAAAGGCAGAGGAACCAGAGATCAAATTGCCAACATCCGCTGGATCATGGAAAAAGCAAGAGAGTTCCAGAAAAATATCTATTTCTGCTTTCTTGACTATGCCAAAGCCTTTGACTGTATGGATCACAATAAACTGTGGAAAATTCTGAAAGAGTTGGGAATACCAGACCATCTGACCTGCCTCTTGAGAAACCTCTATGCAGG
Source organism: Ovis canadensis (assembly GCF_042477335.2). Taxonomy (NCBI): domain Eukaryota; kingdom Metazoa; phylum Chordata; class Mammalia; order Artiodactyla; family Bovidae; genus Ovis; species Ovis canadensis. Next base: position 33,757,648 of record NC_091246.1, on the reverse strand, counting down.
TCAGGAAGCAACAGTTAGAACTTGACATGGAAAAACAGACTGGTTCCAAATAGGAAAAAGAGTATGTCAAGGCGGTGTACTGTCACCCTGCTTATTTAACTTCTATGCAGAGTACATCATGAGAAACGCTGGGCTGGAAGAAGCACAAGCTGGAATCAAGATTGCCAGGAGAAATATCAATAACCTCAGATATGCAGATGACACCACTCTTATGGCAGAAAGTGAAGAGGAACTAAAAAGCCTCTTGATGAAAGTGAAAGAGGAGAGTGAAAAAGTTGGCTTAAAGCTCAGCATTCAGAAAACTAAGATCATGGCATCTGGTCCCATCACTTCATGGGAAATAGATGGGGAAACAGTGGAAAGAGTGGCAAACTTTAATTTTGGGGGGCTCCAAAATCACTGCAGATGGTGACTGCAGCCATGAAATTAAAAGACGCTTACTCATTGGAAGAAAAGTTATGACCAACCTGGATAGCATACTGAAAAGCAGAGACATTACTTAGACGACTAAGGTCCATCTAGTCAAGGCTATGGTTTTTCCAGTGGTCATGTATGGATGTGAAAGTTGGATTGTGAAGAAAGCTGAGCGCCAAAGTATTGATGCTTTTGAACTGTGGTGTTAGAGAAGACTGTTGAGAGTCCCTTGGACTGAAAGGAGATCCAACCAGTCCATTCTGAAGGAGATCAGCCCTGGGATTTCTTTGGAGGGAATGATGTTGAGGCTGAAACTCCAGTACTTTGGCCACCTCATGCGAAAAGTTGACTCATTGGAAAAGACTTTGATGCTGGGAGGGATTGGGGGCAGGAGGAGAAGGGGGATGAGGATGAGATGGCTGGATAACGTCACTGACTCAATGGATGTGAGTCTGAGTGAACTCCAGAAGTTGGTGATGGACAGGGAGGCCTGGCGTGCTGGGATTCATGGGGTCGCAAAGAGTCAGACATGACTGAGCAACTGGACTGAACTGAACTGAACTGAACTGAAGCAGTTTTCTAAAAACGGTTGTGGCAACACATAGAATTAAATAGACACAATTCCTTCACTTCATACTAAAATAAGGAGTTGCTAGCTCTGCTCTTTTAAATAAATAGCAAAATTTTGAAAAGAACACAGACCTAGAAATCTGATAAATACCAGCATAAACATCTGTGACAATAGCTAACAATTCCCAGTGATTACTATCTGTCATTCAGTTCAATTCAGTTGCTCAGTCGTGTCCGATTGTTTGCGACCCCATGAACCGCAGCACGCCAGGCCTCCCTGTCCATTAGCAACTTGCAGTCTCCATCCAAACCCATGTCCATTGTGTTGGTGATGCCATCCAACCATCTCATCCTCTGTCGTCCCCTTCTCCTCCTGCCCTCAATCTTTCTCAGCATCAGGGTCTTTTCAAATGAGTCAGCTCTTCGCATCAGGTAGCCAAAGTATTGGAGTTTCAGCTTCAACATCAGTCCTTCCAATGAACACCCAGGACTGATCTCCTTTAGGATGGACTTTTTGGATCTCCTTGCAGTCATACCTTGAGTTAAATTCTTATTTACTCCCTGCAACAATTCCATGAAATTGATACTATTGTTATTCTATGTTACAAATGAGTGTAGGCTTGGAAGTGAAGTGACTGGCTCCAATCACAAAAATGGGAGCGGGAGGTTGAACCCCAGGTACTCCAGGCTCCAGGAGCCAGGCTAGTGGCCATTGTACATTTCTGCATGTGGTTCAACTCTGACAGTGCTCCAGGTTCACAGACACCAGCAAGAGCCTTTCTGACCAAAGTCTCTTGGCGATCCGAAAGCATGAATTCAGGTCAGGTCTGTGCTTCCTAATACAAGCCTGGACCACCATTCCACAGCATGGTATTCTTTTTGTGAGGTAGAAATGAAGCTTTGGTAGATCAATTTCTTGTGTGGAACATTTCTGTACAGTGAAATGCACAGACGGTTCCTGGGTTGACAAAAGCATTGAACTATGTAACCACAAACCCTATTAAGATATAGAATATTACCGTCAGGACTTCCCTGGTTGTCCAGTGGTTAAGAATCCACCTTCCAATGCAGGGCACAGAGGTTTGATCCCTGATTGGGGAACTAAGGTCCCACGTGCCGCAGGACAACTAAGCTGGCATGCTGTCTGTAGCCTGTGCATCACAACTACAGAGCCTGTGTGCCACAACTAAAGAGGAACCCGTGTGTCACAATGAATAACCCGAGCTCTGCAACTAAGACGACACAGCCAAATAAACAACAAAAAAAGGTATAGTACTCTCAAAAATAAATACATAAATAAAGTTCTCCATAACTAAACACTGACCATTCTCCCCACCAAAAGAAAGAAAGGCGTAGAATATTACTGCCACAGAAATTTCCCTCGCAGAACCCCTGCCCATAGCAGTCAGGGAACCACAGCTCTTACTTTTTTTGCAGTTGGGTTTTCCCCCCTCACCCAGGGGCCTTTAAGTCATTTGTCAATATCATCAAAATCCTTCAAAGTTTAGTGGTGCTGGGGATTGAGGAAAAAAGATAGAGATAGAAAACTACACTTCTTAGTATGTGCGCGTGTTTTTTTTTAATCTATAGAAGCTGATTATTCTGAGTACTTAAACTAGCTTTACATAGAACCAAAGAGTCACCCCCAAGAAAATGACTAAAAAGGGCAAAGTCAGCCACCATTAATTATCAGCCCTCTCCAAAACACCACCAGCCAGTGCAGGCTCTAGCCTTGCCCAGGACAGCCAGCAGCTCGCCCCGCCTGTCTCCTTCATCAGGAGTAGCTTCTTACTCCCTGTAGGCTTGTGGTGGTAAGGAAAGAGTTACGGAGTCCAGTCTTTAAAAATATTGATTTCATGGCTACACTTATGCCTAGAAAATCTAGATTCTAAATGAGAATCCTAGGTCACTACTCTATGCTTTGAGAAATGCCACCTTGGGAATGAAGGAGATGAAGTATGATGCAATTTTGACAACACTCTAGTCTGAGAGAATCTTCCATCCTGCCCCCTCACCGCCTCCCCCACCCCACACACACAGAGTCGAGGGGTGTGTTAGTTTCCTGAGGCTTCCCTTACAAATGACCACAAACTGGGTGACTTTTAAAAAAACAGAAACAGAGACTTACTTGGTGGTCCAGTGGTTACGAATCCACCTTCCAATGTAGGGGACACTGGTTCGATCCCTGGTCAGAGAACTAAGATCCCACATGCTGGAACTAAGACCCAACACAGCCAAAAATAAACAAGCAACTGTTAAAAAGACTAATACAACAAGCAAGAACATACTGTCTCACAGTTCTGGAAGGCAGAGGTCTAAATTCAGGTTGTGGGCAGGGCTATGCTTTCTCTGAAGACTCTAAAAGAGGATCCTTTCTGCCTCTTCTAGCTTCTGCTGGCTATTGGGAATCCTTGGTGTTCTTTGTCTTATAGCCACACTACATCAAATCTCTGTCTCCATCTTCACGTGGCTTTCTTCTTCTCTATAGGGATGCCAGTGGGTGGATCTAGGGCCCAGCCTAAGCCAGTATGACCTCATGTTAACTTATGTCTTCGTTACATCGGCAAAGACCCTATTTCCAAATAAAGTCACATTCACAAGAATTGGAGGTTAGGACTTGAACATATTTTTTGGGGGGACACAGTTCAACCCATTACAGGTTCTATCCCCTGCTACTCAAAGTATGATCCTCAGACCAGCAGCACTGGTCTCAATTAGGAACTGCTGGGAATGCAGAATCTTGGGCTCTACCCAAGACCTACTCAATCAGAAACTGCATTTTTAGCAAGATGTTCAGGTAATCAGTCTTCACACCAAAGTTTAAGAAGTGCTGTATTACAGGTCCAAATAGTTTGAAGTAAAAAAGTACAGATGTTCCTTTCACATCTAACCCTGGGAAATAAGGGTATGTTTTCCTTGAAATTCCCAGCTAGGTTCCATTTATCTAGTTGGAATCATCTCTTTAACTCCACAGCAATACACTCTTGAGAATTTGCTCTGTGGTTTGTTTTGCAGATGGCAGAGGCTAATTTTTGTCCTCTGTTATCTAGTCTCTTCCTTCCAGCAACCTGGAATTTCAGTGGGACTTGTGACCACTCTGAAAATACTCTACATTTTCCCAACTTCCCTGGAAGCAAAGCCTGCCCATGTGGCTCACCTATAGCCACTATAATGTAAGAAGAAGTGCTTTATACAGTTCCTGGGACACATTCTCAAAAAGAGAGGATATATAATTTCTTTCCTCTTTCCTCCATCCAAATGAAGCAAAATAAAGGAGATAAATATCAAAGTAGGAATCAGTGATATGGAAACAAAACAATAGACAAAATTAATGGAAATCTGATTTTTGAGCAAATTGAAAACATTGACAAACTTCTAGACAGACTGATCAAGTAAAGAAGAAAAGATGCAAATTATTAATGCCAGGAATGAGATGAGTGACAGCTACAGATGTTAAAAGGATAACAAGGGAATAATATAAATAATGCCAGTAAATTCAGCAACTTGGGTGAAATGGACAAATTCCTAAGGGATATCAACTCTAGACATAGCCCTGACTCACTGAAGAAGAGCATACATAGCCAGAGTAACCAAATATTTATTGAAAAAATTAAATTTGTAATTAAAAACCATCTCATAAATAAAACTTCAAGCTGCTATGGTCTGAATGTTTGTGTCCCTCCAACACTTGTATGTTGAAGCCTAGCCCCTGAGGTGATGATATTAAGAGATGGGGGCCTTTGGGTGATTAGATCATGAGGTGGAGCCCTTACAAGTGGGATTAGTGCCCTTATAAAAGTAGTCTGAGAAAGCTCCCTGGCTTCTTCCACAAGGTGAGGATAAAATGAGAAGTCAGCACTCTGCACCAGGAAGAGGGCCCTCACCTGAACGTGACCGTGAGGGCAACTCAGTCTTGGACTTCCAGACTCCAGAACTATGAGAGAGAAATTTCTGTTGGTTATAAGCCACCTAATCTATGTTATTTTGTTATAGAAGCCTGAACAGACTAAGATACAAGCCCCAGTGGCCTTACTGGTGAATTTTTAAAAAGCCTTTAAAGGAAAAATAATAACAATACTATACAAACTCTTCCCCAAAAATTGAATAGGAAGAATAAGCAATACTTTCTAACTCATTCTACAAGGTCAGCATCACCCTGATCCTGACACCATCAGAGGTAATACAAGAAAATAAAACTGCAGATCAATATCCTTCATGAATGTAGGCACAAAGATTCTAATATTTTAACAAGTTGAATCCAACAATATATTAAAAGGATAATACAACATGACCACGTGGGGTTTATCCCAGAAATCCAGAGTCATTCTTAACATTTGAAAATCAGTTTTTAGTGGTAAAGAAAACTGATTTTACCTGGTGGCTGAGGGTTGAGAATCTGCCTGCCAATGCTGAAGACACGGATTTGATCCCTGATCCAGGAAGATCCCACATGCAGTGGGCCAGCTAAGTCCTCGAGCAGCAGCTACTGAAACCTGAGAACTCCAGAGCCCATTCTCTGCAATAAGAGAAGGCATGACACTGAGAAATCCACACACCACAACCAAAGAGTAGCCCCTGCTCGCTGCATCTGGAAAAAGCCTGTGAGCAGCAACAGGCACCCAGTGCAGCCAAATAAATACATAAATAAATCTTTTAAAAAAAGAAAGTCAGTTATTCTTAATATAATTCACTGTACTAGTTAAAAAGGCAAAAATAAATCATGTGATCACCTCCATAGATGGAGGAAAAGTATTTGACAAGCCCCAATGTTCATTTCTTATAAAAACTCTAAGCAAATTAAGAGTAAAAGGGCACTTTTTCTGTTAAATACAGGGCATCTGCCGAAAACCTGTCTGGTATCAGTAAATGGTGAAAGATTGAATATTTTTCCCCCTAAGATCAGGAATAGGACAGGGATGTCTCACCACTTTTATTTAACGTTGTACTAGGGGTATACAATTGGACAAGAAAAATAAATAAAATGCATCCAGACTAGAAAAGAACAAGAAAAACTGTCTTTATTCCCAAACGTGCGTCTACCAGAGCTTTCCATCAGAAAATCAGAAGGGATTTGAAAAAAGAAGCAAACAAAAAACTACTAGAACCAAGAATTTGGCCACTTCTTAAAAAGTTAAACAGAAATCTACAATATGATCTAGCTATTCTACTCCCAGATATTTAACCCCCTAGAAGGAAGTATTTATCCATACAAAGATTGTGCATAAATGTCCACAGCTGCTTTATTTTGTACTAGCCCCAAACAGGAAACTACCTCCATCAGTGGTTAAATGGATAAGAAAGCATAATATATTTACCTAGTAGAATAATACTCAGCAATAAAAAGGAATGAACTATTGATACACGCCAGATGGATGAATCTTAATTTTTCTGAGTAAAGAAAAACTAGACAAAAAGAGTACTAAATATTGTATGACTCCACATGTATTTTAAAAGTCGACATTTTTAGAATGGAATTGTAGAAAGGTGATCAAAAGGTACAAACTTTCAGTTGCAAGATAAATAATTACCAAGGATATAATGTATAGCACGACTATAGTTAACATTGCTCTGTGATATATAGAAAAGCTTTTGAGAAAGCAAATCTTAAGAGCTTTCATTTCATTAAAGTAAAAAATCTGTTTCTTTTTTGGTTTCTCTTTATTGTAATATATCTATGTGGAATGATGGATGTTAACTAAACTTCAAGTGGTAATCATTTCACAATATATGTTAATGAAACCATTACACTGTACACCTTGATGAAATAAAATCTAGATCTTAAGACAAGACAAAATTATATAAAAATTAAGTATAAAATTCTCTTCAGGTGCTTGCGCCTCCTCCCTCCCTAATGTGCAGGGTGTATCTGTACTTGACATTAACCAGGGAGAGCCTGCTCAACTGTAAAGATCATTTTTTCTTTTTACTTTCTTCAATTCCTTAAAGAACAGTGTTCTTTCCCAGCTCTGTGGAGGATCATGGTGACTTGCTGCTTGTTTTATAGGTGCTTGCCTGGACTATGTATCCTTGGTGATCTTAATATAAAACATCAGAATGTCATTTTTTACTGGAATATAATTGCTTTACAATGTTGTGTTAGTCTCTGCTATACAATGAAGTGAATCAGCAATATGTACATATACATCTCCTCCCTCTGGGGCCTCCTTTCATCCTCAGTTTGTCATTTTGACGTATGATCCTTTGTCTGGAAAATGCACTCAACACCTAATGTTGAACAGGAGGAGCAGTTCTCAGAGCTTTCTGAGACTCTACTTTCCAGGTTATAATCCTCAGTTTGGTTCAAATAAAATTCCATTTCTTCCTCTTAACTTGATAGTTAATTTAATTTTCATCGACAACCTTAAATTTATACAGTGATGTATATCAACTCTAAATCATTAAAACTGGGGATGGTGGAGGGAGTCTAGAAAATGCAGTCTAATTTATGGGCAAAAGCACATCATTGGTCACTTGGGGTTGGAGAGTGGGTGGGGAGGGTCAGGAGGGTCTCTTAAACATTCAGGTGAAAATTAAATTAAATTAAAAAACAAACACTGGAGCGAACTAAGGAAAAGTCCTAGAGGACATTTGCAGATGTGATTAGAGGTAATGCCATTCAAGAAAAAGGTTTGCCTTGAATCCTGACATGTTTATTAAGGAGGATGCTAAAAGCTAAGGAAATTATAGTAATAATAATTATGGGTATGTTTGTTATAAGCAGATAATTTGTAGACAAAGTGGAAAATGAAAAATGAAGTTTCTCCTTCATGAGTTTCTTCCTAAAATAAAATTCTGCCTTATTAAAGTGGAAGCACAGATTTTGGAAAGTAAACTAATAATCTTTGCTTTCTGGCATATGTATCTTCTAGGAGATGCTTAATAAAAACAAGGACTTCCCTGGTGGTCTGTTCTTCCACTGCAGGAGGCATGGGTTTGATTCCTGGTCGGGGAACTAAGATGCCTAAAGCTGTGTAGCATAGCCAAAAATTAAAAAAAATTTTTTTTGATAAATTTTTTAAATTAAAAAAATAGGAAGATAATTCTTATAAATTCCTTGTAATTATAATGCATCTTAATGAAAAATTAGAATTTGAACATTCAAATATTTTAAATATCTATTTCAAAACAGAGATGTGATTAGGCCATCTGTTTCTAATATTGGTGCTTACTGAGGTTGGTTCCTAGTCTCTCACAAATACTGCAGGATAGAGCTTTATCCTTCTTGATGGTCACATTTTAAAGGAAGGGGTCCCTTTGAGAAAGACATTCCTGACTTATAGAAGATACATATACTTCTCAAGGGATGGGAGGAAAGACTTACAATTGCAAGTTTTCTAAAGTAAATACTCTAAGAAAAGGGAGGTCAAGGGGCTCATCAGGAACAAACAGTAAATTTGTTTGGCAGCCTGAGTTTTCCCAAGCAGGAAATTAGAGAGGCTGGGTCAACCCAGGAACACAGCCTCAGGCCACTAGGGCCACGTGAGAGTTTGGTCCTGTCCCTTTGTGTTGGGAATTGGATGGAGTCTTTCATGTTGAGAGTTTTGCAATTCTCAACACCAATGTCAGTTATACACTTTAAATGTGTACAGTGTTTTGTCTGACAATTATACCTCAATACGACTGTCTTAAAAAAGAAAGCACCATTATAAATCAACTCTACTTCAATGAAAAGGAAGGAAAATTAAAAAGTCTCCTTGTTGACTGAGATCTCAGATGGAGAGGAAACCAGAAATTCAGCGTCTTTCTTATTCTTTTTAATTTTAAAAAAATTTTGGCTGCACTGTGTCTTTGTTGCTGTGGCCAGGCTTTCTCTAATTTTGGTGCGTGAGCTTCTTTTTATGGCGGCTTTTCTTATTGTGGTGTATAGGCTCTAGGTGCAGGCTCTAGTAGTTGTGGCACATGAGCTCAATACTTGTGGCACATGGGCCTAGCTGCTTTGAGATATATGGAATCTTCCTGGACCAGGGATTGAACCTGTGACCCCTGCATTGGCAGGTGGTCCCATCCAATGTGCCACCAGGGAAGTCCCAGCTTCTCTCTTGATAAAGAATTTCTTGGCTTTGGGACCAGATGTGACCACAGCATGGTGTGAAACAATATGTTGCTCAGACACAAACTTTTCTAACATTCTCAGAAATAACTTAGTGTCTTTTGAAAAACCAGTAGCCCCAGGATCCAAACCTTGGTTTAAACTGATCTGATGGACAATTTGTTTGTGTGTTTTTTTTTTTTTTTGCTTACCAAAATGCAAAATTTGCAATATTTCCTGATAATTTGCTCTGGAAAGTTAGCATAAACTGTACTTTAAGAAGTGGCATAAATGCTTCTGAATTTTATTTTTTGAATCATTCACGTGAATCACACATTAAATATGTATACAGTGAAAAGTACCCCATGTTGCTCTTCATCCAACCAGCTCCCAACATGCAAGAACATAATAATTGTCATTTGTTTCTTGTATATCCTTCTAGGGTCTTTTACGCACATGCTTTATTCTATTTCATACCATTGATCACTTTGTCTACCATTATGCCAATATCACAATGTTCTAAACAATATAGCTTTATAATATTTCTTGAAATCACATATTGTTAGTTTCTTCTTTACCAGACTTGTTTTGGCCCTTTCAGGATCCTTGCACCGCCATTTGAATTTTAGAATCAATTTAGAATTAGGAAAAAAGCATGCTGCGATTTGGATTGAAATTGCATTGAATAAACACACACAGACAGTCTTGCTTCTCTATAGACTAAATGAAGAATGGTACTCATAAGCATCTTAGAAATTATTTAAAGTTAAATTCAAAAGATAGCAAAAGATAAAACATTCATACTATACCAAACTCCAAATACAGTGAAAAGTATGTCCTATCACAGTCACCCTCAACCAAACTCCTAGTTATACAGCTTTTGTCCCTAAAGGAACTCTGTTACCAGTTTCTTGGGAATGTTTCTGTGTTTATCTTCATCATATTTGTATCTTCTTCATCCTTATTCCCCACCCCTTCAGCACAAATGGGAATGCAGCAAACACACTGTCCTGCTCCCCACTTTTATCGGTGTCCAGTGTGTTCTGGGCTTGTTCCCTGTCAGCACATATGGCTCTGTTCCATTCTTTTTAATGGCTACATAGTCCTGATCTTACAGCTTCAAAGCCATGCATTTATGTGATTCATCCTTCATTTGCTTAGCTCTGGAGTTTGTGACGACACTGGCCAGGTATCAGCTCAGTGTCACTTTTCTATTACGCCACATTTTCTTGTTGACTTGTGGGTCCAAGAGATCATGAATTTACTGAGGGCAAGAACTCCAATCTCCACTGCTGTATCCCCCACCACGGCAATGTCCTGCAAATTGCAGGTACAAAGACAGAGCATGGCACAAGGCTGACATCCAATCAGCATCAGCTCTGCAGAATTGAGCAACAAGTACTCAGCAAGAAGCAACATCCTTTCAATTAGGGAGAAGTTGGTATCTTATGGACAAACTCTGCATACTTGAAAGGCTACTCTGAGGTCTGTGCTAACACCCCCTCTGTTTGGGGATTTATTAACATGGGGTGTGGAAAAATCATTACGGGCAGCCACCAGCAGGGCAGAAAGCCAGCTGTAGTTACTCACGGTCTTTTTAACAATCTAGTCATGATTGTGCTGGGGGTGGGGAGGAGAGAAAACAGGCTTGTGTGAAGCATTTTCTATAGCAGAGCTCAATTGACCTGACACAGAAGACTGGGTCACTTCTCCCCCTGAGCCCCTTCTCGGGGAGTGAGTGCCTTTGTTGGGAGCCACCTGGGCCCCCAAACACTGGCAGTGCCCCTTTGGGCAGAGTGATGGAACAGCTGCTCATTCATAAAGAAAACTGGCTCTTTACATGGCAACCAATGTTAACTTGACTCTGTTGAGATATCTGAGTGGCCTGTGGGTCTCCTGGCCTGGCTACCATCATGCCTGTGGCTTTTAATTGAAACAGACACAACGTGGGTCAGCTTCCCACTGGAGTTGGGACCCTGGAAGCTAAGGAACCTATGAGTGAGGCAAGGTGGTTTTATAAGTCTCTTTTAAAATGAGTTTGAAACTGATACTGTGTGGTTCTATAAGATCTGTGCTGTGTTTAGTTGCTCAGTTCTGTCCAACTCTTTGCAACCCCATAGACAGTAGCCTGCCAGGCTCCTCTGTCCATGAGAATTCTCCAGGCAAGAATGCTGGAGTGGATTGGCATCCTCTCTTCCACAGGATCTTCCCACCCAGGGAGCGAACCCAGGTCTCCAGCATTGCAGGCTGATTCTTTACCAACTGAGCCGCCAAGGAAGCCCAGAAATACTCAAATGGGTAGCCTATCCCTTCTCCAGGGGATCTTCCTGACCCAGGAATTGAACTGCGGTCTCCTGCCTTGCAGGAGGATTCTTTACCAGCTGAGATCTAGCCTGGAGCAAAGAGCTGAGTTCAGTTTGTGACTTATTTTCTTGGTGGTAAACTTTATATGTTGTTTAGCTCTTACCTTTGTTTATTTTATTACTTCATTAAGTAGCTGTCACAAAAACACAGACCATTTCCTTCATATTTGGAGTCTTGTTTTTACTTGATACCTCTAGACACGTGTCCACTTAGAGATAAGAGCTTTGAGAATTATTAAGTATGGACCTTTTTTTTGCCCTTCAAACAACACTGACATATTTCAACATTAGTAATCAGTGAGATTTGGCAATATTCTTTTCAATAGTCATCACAATATCTACAATATTTATAAATTCACAAACGTAAATGGAAGTCACAACAATTTATTGACAGTGTCTTATAAACCACTAATGCATCGTGAATGTAAATCAAATTATTAGCATTTGTGAATAGTACTTGAACTTGTTGAATTTTTCATGATGTTCAACATTCAGCCCCTTACACATAGAGAAGAGCAGTTTTGCTGTAGAAGATTTTGCTCTAGCTGAGGGTTCAGGCTACTAAAGAATTTGTTTAGACCTAGCGGATCCACCTCTTCTTGGTTACTGTTAAAATCCACAAGATTCTGTTTCCTTGATATACTAGACATTTGTCTTGCTAAAGCTCCATCAAGGGGACCCAAGAGAAACTCCCGGGAAATAAAACTACAACTTCTTCATGGTAATGATGAAGACGAGGATGCTTAGAGTGAGGCAGGCATTTGAAGATTGCCCTAGTGTGAAGTTCATGGCAAGGCTGACAATCCACAGCAATTTTATGGAACATGTATGCACTTACATAGTGCTGCGGGCTGAGTTGAGTCCCCCTCCAACTTCATGAAGCTCTAACCCTCAATGAAGGAAGTCAAAAGATACCTGAAGTAACAGGCAAGTTTGGTCTTGGAGTACAAAATGAAGCAGAGAAAAAACTAACAGAGTTTTGCCAAGTTAATGCACTTGTCATAGCAAACACCCTCTTCCAAAAACACAAGAGATAACTCTACACTGAACATTCAGTTCAGTTCAGTTCAGTTACTCAGTTGTGTCCGACTCCTTGTGACCCCATGAATCACAGCACACCAGGCCTCCCTGTCCATCATCAACTCCCAGAGTTCACTCAGACTCAACGTCCATCAAGTCAGTGATGCCATCCAGCCATCTCATCCTCTGTCGTCCCCTTCTCCTCCTGACCCCAATCCCTCCCAGCATCAGAGGATGAGTCATTTTCCAATGAGTCAACTCTTCGCATGAGGTGGCCAAAGTACTGGAGTTTCAGCTTTAGCATCATTCCTTCCAAAGAAATCCCAGGGCTGATCTCCTTCAGAATGGACTGGTTGGATCTCCTTGCAGTCCAAGGGACTCTCAAGAGTCTTCTCCAACACCACAGTTCAAAAGCATCAATTCTTCAGCACTCAGCTTTCTTCACAGTCCAACTCTCACATCTATACATGACTACCGGAAAAACCATAGCCTTGACTAGACATTAGCAGATGGTCAATACCAAAATCAGATTGATTATATCCCCTTGCAGGTGAAAATGGATAAACTCTATACAGACAGCAAAAATAAGACCAGGATATGACTGTGGCTTACATCATGAGCTCCTTATTGCAAAATTCAGACTTAAATTGAAGAAAGTAGGAAAAACCACTAAGCCATTCAGGTATGACCTAAATCAAATTTATGATTATACAGTGGACGTGACATGTAAATTCAAGATATTAGATCTGATAGAGTGCCTGAAGAACTATAGACAGAGGTTTGTAACATTGCATAGAAGGTGGTGATCAAAACCATCTTCAAGAAAAAGAAATGCAAAAAGGCAAAATGATTGTCTGAGGAGGCCTTACAAATAGCTGAGAAAAGCAGAGAAGTGAAATGGCAAAGAAGAAAAGGAAAAATATATCCATCTGAATGCAAAGTTCCGAAGAATAGCAAGGAGAGATAAGAAAGCGTTGTTAAGTGAACAATGCAAAGAAACAGAGGAAAACAACAGAGTGGGAAAGACTAGAGATCTCTTCAAGAAAATTAGAGTTACCAAGGGAACATTTCATGCAAAGATGGGCACAATAAAGGACAGAAATGATATGGACCTAACAGAAGCAGAAGATATTAAAAAGAGGTGGCAAGAATACACAGAAGAACTGTACAAAACAGATCTTCATGACCCAGATAACCACGATGGTGTGTTCACTCACTTAGAGCTGGACATCCTGAAGTGTGAAGTCAAGTGGGTCTTAGGAAGCATCACTATGAGCAAAGCTAGAGGAGGTGATGGAATTCCAGTTGACCTGTTTCAAATCCTACAAGATGATGTTTTTAAAGTGCTGCATTCAATATGCCAGCAAATTTGGAAAACTCAGCAGTGGCCACAGGACTGGAAAAGGTCAGTTTTCCTTCCAATCTCAGAGAAGGGCAATGACAAAGAATGTTCAAATTACCATACAATTGCACTCATTTCACATGTTAGCAAGATAATACTCAAAATCCTTCAAGCTCGGCTTCAACAGTACATGAACTGAGAACTTCCAGATGTTCAAGCTGGTTTAGAAAAGGCAGAGGAACCAGAGATCAAATTGCCAACACCCATTGGGTCATAGAAAAAGAAAGAGTATTCCAGAAGAGCTTCTACTTCTTCACTGACTACACTAAAGCCTCTGCATGGGTCATAACAAACTAGAAAATTCTGTAAGAGATGGGAACACCAGACCAACTTACCTGCCTCCTGAGAAATCTGTATGCAGGTCAAGAAGCAACAGAACCATAAACGGAACAACAGACTGGTTAAAAAATGGGAAAGGAGTATGTCAAGGCTGTATATTGTCACCCTGCTTGTTTAACTCTATGCAGAATACCGCATGTGAAATGCCGGGCTGGATGATCCTCAAGCTGAAATTATGATTGCCGGGAAAAATATCAATGACCTTAGATATGCAGATGACACCACCCAAAAGTGAAAAAGAACTAAAGATGAAGATGAAAAAGGAAAGTGAAAAAACTGGCTTGAAACTCAACATTCCAAAAACTAAGATCATGGCATCTGGTCCCATCACTTCATGGCAAAAAGTGGGGAAGCAATGGAAACAGTGACAGACTTTATTTTCTTGGGCTCCAAAATCACTGCAGATGCTGACTGCAGCCATGAGATTAAAAGACGCTTGCTCCTTGGAAGAAAAGCTATGACAAACCCAGACAGTGTATTAAAATCAGAGACATCATTTTGCCAACAAAGGCCCATATAGTCAAAGCTATGGTTTTTCTAATAGTCATATACTGTTGATGTATATGTGAGATCTGTACATGTGAGAGGATGTGCGAGCTGGATCATAAAGAATGCTGAGTGCTGAAGAATTTTTTAAACTGTGGTGCTGCAGAAGACTCTTGGGAGTCCCTTGGACTGCAAGGGGATCAAAACAGTCAATCCTAAAGGAAATCAACCCTGAATATTCATTGGAAGGACTGATGCTGAAGCTGAAGCTCCAGTACTTTGACCACCTGATGTGAAGAGCTGACTCATTGAAAAGACCCTGATACTGGGCAAGATTGAGGGCAACAGGAGAAGGGGGCGACAGAGGATGAAATGATTGTATGGCATCACTGACTCAATGGACATGAGTTTGAGCAGTCTCAGGGAGATAGTGAAGGACAGGGAAGCCTGGTGCAAAGAGTCAGACACGGCTGAGCGACTAACCTCAATACAGACATATCTCCAAAGAAGAAATACAAACAGCCAAAAAATGCATGAAAATATGCTCAACATCATCAAACATCAGAGACACGCAAATCAAAACCACACTGACATGTCACCTAATACCCGATAGTAGAATAGTTATTATTAAAACAAAATGAAACAAAATAACAGGTGTTAATGGGAGGTGATAAAATTGCAACACTTGCACACTGTTGATGGGAATATAAAATGGTATAGCTGTTACAGAAAACAGTAGGAGTTTCAGCACAAAACTAAAAATAGCACTGCCATATGATCCAGCAATCCCACTCCTGGGTATATAGCCAAAGGAATTGGAAGCAGGGTGCACTCATATTCAGAGCAGCTCTATTCACAACAGCCAAGACATAGAAGCAAACCAAGGGTTCATCCATGGATGAATAGATGGACAAAGTGCAGTATGTACCTGCAATGAAGTATTAATCAGCCTCAAAAAGGAAGAAATCTTGGCACATGCTATAAGATAGATGAGCTTTTAGGACATGATGCTAGGTGAAATAAGCCAATCATGAAAAGACTGGTAGTAGGAGGGAGTCTGGTCGAGTTGAGAGATGTGATCTGTAGAGCCTCAGAGAGAAGCACGCGGAGGCCAAGGTTCTGCGAAGAGAGAAACTCAGAGGCAGTGTGGGAAGTGTAGTCCAGTTGGCTTAGCCGATGATTCAGGGTGGGCGCCGAGGTTCCGGAAAGGGACTGAACAGGCCTGAAAAGAGACTGTGACTATGCCTTTTAACTCAGTAGCTGGAGCACAGGAACTGTTGGTTGAATGAATAACCCGTCCATTGAAGACCTATTTAGACCTTGAGGATAACCCTGTGAACTGCTAAGAGTTTACTGGATCTGCCCTTTAGTGTTGATTTCATTATGCTGCGACGAAAACCAACCCGCCTGGAGCTGAAACTTGATGATATTGAGGAGTTTGAGAGCATTCGAAAGGACCTGGAGACACGTAAAAAACAAAAGGAAGATGTGGACATTGTAGGAGGCAGTGATGGAGAAGGTGCCATTGGACTCAGCGGTGATCCCAAGAGCCGGGAACAAATGATTAATGATCGAATTGGTTATAAACCCCAACCAAAGCCCAACAATCGTTCATCTCAATTTGGAAATTTTGAGTTTTAGAAGTGGATTTTCTTGTGTGCCAGAGCCCTGGAATGGAGTACAATGATGGTAGAAACACAAACAAGATTTAGAGAATGGAGTGCTCGAAGTCAGGCAGAATATTTTACCTCCTGCAGAGAAATACTTCTGCATGAGATTATGGATGCTTAACTTTCACTCTGAAATTCAAACTCTGTTTTGTCTCTGGAAAATTTGACTCGATAAAACTTGTCTGATTTTTGTTTTTAAAAATAAATATATTTTTGGGAAAAAAAAAAGAAAAGACGAATACTGTACAGTTCCACTTTTTTGAATCTAAAGAAGTCATATTCAAAGAAACAAAGTACAATGGTGAATATCTGGCTCGGGGAAGGGGAAAGAGGAGTTGCTGTTTACTTGGTACAAGATTTCAGTTACAGAAAATGAGAAAGTTTTGGAGATCTGTTTTACAACAACATGAATATGCACTTAACACTACTGAACTGAACAGTTTAAAATGGTTAGGAGGGTACACTTTATGTATGTGTTTACCACAATAAAAAATATACTTATTCCTGAATTGATGAGTATAAGAACAGCTACCAAGGTATTGTGCAAAGCACTCAGTGTACAGAATCTCATTTAAGATTCTGTAGTTTCTGTGTGGGAGGTAATAATAACCCTACTTGCTGAGGGTTTTATATAGATTGGAGTTATTGATTTTTTTATTTGTGTCAACTCCTCTAACCCTCACCACAAAACTAGGAGGTTGTAACTTTCATTTTGCAAAGGAGGAAACGAAGTGCAGGGAAACTGAGTCACTCAGCCAAGGACACACAGATGATAAATGGCTGAGCAAGGGTTTGGGTTCAGGCTTTTCCTGTTATTTAATCCCTTTCATAGTTAACATGCTCAGGGGATCTCCCTGACACAGGGATTGAACCCGTGTCTCCTGCGTCTCTTGCCCTGCAGGTGACTTCTTTACACACTGAGCCATCGGGGAAGTGCGAAAGAGAGGTGTCATAATTTGGCCAACGTCATTTAGTCGTAGTGAGAGCTCTGGGATTCAAATCCAGGATTTTAAACCCAAAGCAGTTCACAATCACATTGGTGTTTGTTTTTAACCAGTTGGTCACATTTTGGTGTTTCTTAAGAGAAAAAATTTGACAAAATATGCATTCTTAAGAAGCTGTTAGGGTGCATATAGAGAGATGTTTGGTTTAGTTGGTTTTTTTTTCCAGGCTTTGAGTTTGCGCATTAATTTTTATTCCTTTTTCTTCCAATGGTGAATATACCTTATGCTTGCTATAAAAGGTTCAGTCAGTACTGGAGTCTGTGGAATGAGATTTCTAGCTGTCTTGCACACTCCTCCAAATGCCAGTTTTCAAGGGAAATCACATGAACTCTTGTTTCAGATATTCTCTCAATTTTCTATGTATGTAACTAGAATAGGTTTAAATTTTAAGTTTGTGGTTTTAAGGCTTTTAATTTTTAGTTTGACAGAGAATTAAAACAAAAAACAAAAAGTAAATATTAATCCACTACAGCACAGCTTTAAACAATTTTAAAATGTTATACTTCAAAGTCTTCTTTCTTTCCAAGCAACACTTTGCCCTCAAGGTAACTGTTCTTTAAATTCTGTGTACTTTATTCCTAAATTTTACTCACATGTATAGTGTCATTTATATGTTTATTTCTATATCATCTAATCAGAAAAATTTATATTGATGAAATATAAGTATGTTATATATTTTTATCTTCAACTTACATTTTGCACTTTGTATATTATATAGATATTTTTTAGGTTGGTATCTTTAGACTGAATTTTTTTAATAAAACTACTTTAAAATAAATCCAGAATATCAAGTTATTTTGCCCCTAATACACTTCAATATGCATCTTAAAATTTTAAAGCATTTTTCTATTAAAAAGCACTTCTAACAAAATAAGTGATAATTCCTTGATATCAGGTAATGTCCACTCTATATTTAAATTTTGTTAATTGCATAAAAAATCAGGGATTACATTAAAAATGTATTTTTATGTTCGATTGAGTTAGGATCCAAACAAGGTCCACATGTAACATTTGGTGGTTATATTTCTGAATCTGTAGCAACTAACTCACCCCCACCCTTTTTTAATACAAGCTTTTGTCCCACAGAATTTTCTATGACTTATCTGTTTTTTCAGGGTGTCAACTTTTATTCCACCCTTGTATTTCCTCAGCACTGAAAGCTGTATTTAAAAAGTGATTGGGTTCAGGTTCAATGTTTAAGGTATGAATAGTTCATAGTTGATGCTATGACATCATAATTCCATCCCAACAAAAACACAGTAGTATTCCACTCTTAGTGATGCTAAGATTGACCAATGGCCCCAGGAGCTGAACAGATTTGAAGATATAAACTCTTTGTTCTTCTCTGACCCTCAAGTCTTGGGTTTCCTTCTGGCTTCCTGAGCATTGAATCCATGATTGTTGAAAGGCTCAGAGAGATAACAGGTCTTTCTGAATTTCAAAAACCATCTCTTGAAATAGCAAGAACCAAGACTTGGTTGACTCAGATCACTTTAGCCATTGAGAGGATTTGGAAGGAATACCATGTGAAGCCAGGCTCACCTGGCAAGAATGGGGAAAGCCTTTTTGATGAGGGAAGGAGTGAGTGGATGGCTGTGTGTTGGTGGAGGTGAGTAGGAGGGGATGGGATGAAGTTGAGGAACAACAGACTGGTTCCAAATAGGAAAAGGAGTACGTCAAGGCTGTATATTGTCACCCTGCTTATTTAACTTCTATGCAGAGTACATCATGAGAAACTCTGGACTAGAAGAAACACAAGCTGGAATCAAGATTGCCGGAAGAAATATCAATAACCTCAGATATGCAGATGACACCACCCTTATGGCAGAAAGTGAAGAGGAACTCAAAAGCCTCTTGATGAAAGTGAAAGTGGAGAGTGAAAAAGTTGGCTTAAAGCTCAACATTCAGAAAACGAAGATCATGGCCTCTGGTCCCATCACTTCATGGGAAATAGATGGGGAAACAGTGGAAAGAGTGTCAGACTTTATTTTTTGGGGCTCCAAAATCACTGCAGGAGGTGATTGCAGCCATGAAATTAAAAGACGCTTACTCCTTGGAAGAAAAGTTATGACCAACCTAGATAGTATATTCAAAAGCAGAGACATTACTTTGCCGACTAAGGTCCGTCTAGTCAAGGCTATGGTTTTTCCAGTGGTCATGTATGGATGTGAGAGTTGGACTGTGAAGAAGGCTTAGCGCTGAAGAATTGATGCTTTTGAACTGTGGTGTTGGAGAAGACTCTTGAGAGTCCCTTGGACTGCAAGGAGATCCAACCAGTCCATTCTGAAGGAGATCAGCCTTGGGATTTCTTTGGAAGGAATGATGTTAAAGCTGAAACTCCAATACTTTGGCCACCTCATGGGAAGAGTTGACTCACTGGAAAAGACTCTGATGCTGGGAGGGATTGGAGGCAGGAGGAGAAGGGGATGACAGAGGATGAGATGGCTGGATGGCATCACTGACTCGGTGGACGTGAGTCTGAGTGAATTCTGGGAGTTGGTGATGGACAGGGAGGCCTGGCGTGCTGCGATTCATGGGGTCGCAAAGAGACTGAGTGACTGAACTGAACTGAAACCTTTGCCTTGGGGCTCTGCTTTCTGGGAAATTCAAGTATGATATTTGTCAGAGGATATGCATTCTAAAAATTGGTGCCATTTTACACAAGTCTTGAGTGAGCATGATGAAATATTTCTGTCAATCAGATAAATATAAATAATCTCATGAATTAATTTTCCTTTTTTTGTAATGAAAAATTTGAGTATCTTTGTATATGTTTTTTGATCACTTTTATTTAGACCTTTGGTCCTTTGCCCATTTTCCTATGGGACTGTTTGTTCTTGTTTAATGATTTATGAACACTCTTTATATTAAGGAAATTAGGAAATTAGACTGTCATATATGTTGCAAATACATTTTCTCGACTTGCATTTTTTTCCTCAGCTCTGCAAAAGGTTTTAATTTTCACTTACTCACACCTATCAAGTGTTTTATTTACTTGCTGAAGTCTTAAAAAGATCTTCTCTCCAAGATTATAAACATATCCTTAATGTTTATTTTTATCCCTTTTGGGGTTTTAGGTTTTACACTTGAATCATTGATACATCTCAGTAGGATGTGATGCATTCTCTGATTTTATCTAATGAAGTACACAAAGTCCAAAATGTTTAAAAAAAAAAAACTCTGCCTCAAGGTAACTCACTGTTCTGTGTATAAATGAATTTCTGGCCTGCAGTATCAAAAAAAATGTAAAAAAATCAGTGACCCTTTTCTTGAAAATTTATTATAAAGTAACATCTTTTTAAATTTTTTTATTTATGTGTTTATTTTTGGCTACACTGGGTCTTCATTGCTGTATCAGGGCTTCTCTAGTATTGGCAAGCAGGGGCTACCTTTCAGTGAGGTGTGCAGGCTTTTCATAGTGGCAGTTTCTCTCATGGTGTGGCAGAAACTCTAGGTCCTGGGCTCAGCAGTCCTGGCGCACAGACTTGGTTGCTCTGCAACATGTGGGATCTTCCCGGACTAGGGATTGAAAGTATGTCCCCTGCACTGGCAGGCAGATTCTTAACCACTGGATCACCAGGGAAGTCCTAAAGTAGCACTTTTTTTAAAAATGAAAAGGTATTTGCATGAACACTTTTCTATACACTTTACAATATAAAAAATTGAAAACAAACCATGTCTAATAATAATTATTCATGTTGTTTTAACTTGAAATATTTCCTTTAAAATTTTAATTGTCAAAACTATATAAAAATATGAAAACTACATATGCCTTATTGTAAAGAAAACACGATATTGTTGTGTTTGTCCAAAGACTGTTGTTGTTTAGTCGCTAAGTCATGTCCAACTCTTTGTGACCCCATATACTGCAGCCCACCTGGCTCCTCTGTCCATGGAATTTCCCTGGCAAGAATACTGGAGTGGATTGCCATTTCTTTCTCCAAGGGAATCTTCCAGACCCAGGGACTGAACCCATGGTTCCTGCACTGGTAAGAGGATTCTTTACCCCTGAGCCACTAGGGAAGCCCTATCCAATTATTAGACTGCATATATAAAGTAACATGGAAAAATGAAAATGAGCAGAAAGTTTTCTTAAAAGGGTTTTTCTCCTGTTTTTGATTCACATTATTGTTATAATGTTTATTGATATAATAAAAATTTTAAAATCTCATATTTCTAATATTATAGATATCTGTAAACCATAACTGGATAAAAAGTTAAAAATGCTTTTTGGGTGACTGAGAAAAAAATTAGAGATCACCACAATGAGATCTTAGCTTAGAAAAAAAAAAAGACAATGATGGTAGGGCTATTTGAGGCAAACAAAGTCACAATGATTTTAAGCAGAATAAAATAAAAATACTAAATATTTTAAAATCTCATAAATGTAGAATAAAACAACAAAGTTGCCACTGTGTGTGTGTGCTTGGTTGTGCCTGACTCCCTGGACTGTAGCCTGCCATGCTCCTCTGTCTGTGGGATTTTCCAGGCAAAAATACTGGACTGGGTTACCCTTCAGGGGATCTTCCTGACCCAGGGATCAAACTGGCATCTCTTGCGTCTCCTGCACTGGCAAGCGGATTTTTTACCACTGAGCCATCTGGGAATCCTGAAGTCATCACTACCTGTATTCAATCTGGAAAATAGCCACAGAGATAGTGAACAAATATTGTAGAGTTTATGTTACTGTCCTTAACTGGGAAACTTAGGAGCCATGGATTTTGATAGCATAAAAGTCATGGCTTTTTTTTCCTGTACAAGCCAATAGATATTTTTTTACAGTCTCCAAAAGAAACTTAATGAGTTGTTTTATTCTGGTCTTAATAGATTGTTTTTTGGTAACAGTTTTAAGTTTACAGGAAAATGGAGTGTTAACTACAGAGAGTTCCTATAAACCTCCCCATTCCCAGTTCCTTATCATTAATGTCTTGTGTTCATGTGGTACATTTGTTGTAATTGCTGTGCCAGAATTGATACAGTATTATCAACTAAAGTTCACTGGTGACTTTGGAGTTCATTTCTGGTGTTCTATAGTCCTTGAGTTTTGACAAATGCATAGTGACATGTATCCACTGTCATATCATTCAGAGTAGTTTCACTGCCCTAAAAATCCTCCATGCTCTACCAATTCATTCCTCTCTCCCAACCCCAAAGTCAGTCTGCCTGCCTGTAATTCTCTCTCTTGATGTGTCCATGACCCAGGTTTGGCCACATAGACAAGGAAATCCCACCTGAGGGGGGCAAGATAATGAGACAGAAGGATACTGGGTTTCTAAATGACTACACGAGAAAAGCTGTCCCACTAACCAGGTTCACTCACTGTGGGACAATTATGTAAGAGAGGAATACACCTCTCTCCTTGAGACATTGAACTTGGGATCTTTCTTGGCACAAAGAGCCAAGCTGGTCTGAACAATACAAGATATTCATATATTTTTTGTTGTTGCTGTTTAATTGCTAAGTCATTTCCAACTAATTGTGACCTATGAACTGCAGCATGCCAGGCTTCCCTGTCCTTCAGTATCTCCTAGAGTTTGCTCAAACTCATGTCCATTGAATTGGTGAAGCCAACTAACCATCTAATCCTGTCATCCCCTTCTTCTCCTGCTTTCAATCTTTCCCAGCCTTAGGGTCTTTTCCAACGAGTCAGATTTACCTTAGGTGACCAAAATGTTGGAGCTTCAGGTTCAGCATCAGTCCTTCCAATGAATATTCAGGGTTGATTTCCTTTAAGATTGACTGATTTGATCTCCTTGCTCTCCAAGGGACTCTCAAGAGTCTTCTCCAGTACCACAATTCAAAAGCATCAATTCTTCAGCACTCAGCCTTCTTTATGGTTCAACTCAGATCCATATATGACTACTGGACAAATCATAGCTTTGGCTATACAGACTTTGTTGGCAAATTGGTGTCTCTGCTTTTTGATATGCTGTCTAGGTTTGTTATAGCTTTTTTCCCCAAGGAGCAAGAGTCTTTTAATTTCGGTTGTAGTCACTGTCCACAATGATTTTGGAGCCCAAGAAAGGAAAATCTGTTATTGCTTCCACTTTTTCCCCATCTATTTGCCATGAAGTGATGGGAATGGATGCCATGATCTTAGTGTTTTGAATGTTCAGTTTTTCACTCTTCTCTTTTGCCCCCATCAAGAGGCTCTTTAGTTCCTCTTTGTTTTCTGACATTAGAGTGCTATCATCTGCATATCTGAGGTTCTTGATATTTGTCCTGGCAATCTGGATTCCAGCTTGTGATTCATCCAGCCCAGCATCTTGCATGATGTACTCTTGTATATAAGTTAAATAATACATATTCATATGATGTATAAATATGTTATATATATATATATGTCCTGCATTGTGCTCCAACAACACAAGAGAAGACTCTACACATGGACTTCACCAGATGCCCAACACCAAAAACAGATTGATTATATTCTTTGCAGCCAAAGATGGAGAAGTCCTATACAGTCAACCAGAACAAGACTGGGAGCTGACTATGGCTCAGATCATGAACCCTTATTGCCAAATTCAGACTTAAATTGAAGAAAGTAGGGGAAACCACTAGACCATTCAGGTACAGAGGTGACAAAGAAATTTAAGGGACTAGATCTGATTGATAGAGTGCCTGATGAACTATGGATGGAGGTTTGTGACATTGTACAGGAGACAGAGATCAAGACCATCCCCATGGAAAAGAAATGCAAAAAAGCAAAATGGCTGTCTGAGGAGGCCTTACAAATAGTTGTGAAAAGAAGAGAAATGAAAAGCACAGAAGAAAAGGAAAGATATACCCATTTGAATAAAGAGTTCCAAAAAACAGCAAGCAGAGGTAAGAAAGCCTTCCTCAGTGATCAGTGCAAAGAAATAGAGGAAAATAATACGATGGGAAAGACTAGAGATCTCTTCAAGAAAATTAGAGATACCAAGGGAACATTTCATGCAAAGATGGGCTCAATAAAGGACAGAAATAGCATAGACCTAAGAGAAGCAGAAGATATTAAGAAGAGGTGGCAAGAATACACAAGAACCGTACAAAAAAGATCTTCATGACCTAGATAATCATGATGGTGTGATCACTCACCTAGAACCAGACATCCTGGAACGTGAAGTCAAGTGGGCCTTAGGAAACATCACTACGAACAAAGCTAGTGGAGGTGATGGAATTCCAGTTGAGATGTTTCAAATCCTGAAAGATGATGCTGTGAGAGTGCTGAACTCAATATGCCAGCAAATTTGGAAAACTCAGCAGTGGCCACAGGGCTGGAAAAGGTCAGTTTTCATTCCATTACCTATAAAGGCAACGTCAAAGAATGCTCAAACTACCACACAATTGCAGTCATCTCACATGCTAGTAAAGTAATGTTTAAAATTCTCCAAGCCAGTCTTCAACAATATGTGAACCGTGGACTTCCAGATGTTCAAGCTGGTTTTAGAAAAGGCAGGAGAATCAGAGGTCAAATTGCCAACATCCACTGGATCATGGAAAAAGCAAGAGAGTTCCAGAAAAACATCTATTTCTGCTTTATTGACTATACCAAAGCCTTTGACTGTGTGGATCACAATAAACTGTGGAAAATTCTGAAAGAGTTGGGAATACCAGACCACCTGACCTGCCTCTTGAGAAACCTATATGCAGGTCAGGAAGCAGCAGTTAGAACTGGACATGGAACAATAGACTGGTTCCAAATAGGAAAAGGAGTACATCAAGGCTGTATATTATCACCTTGATTATTTAACTTATATGCAGAGTACATCATGAGAAATGCTGGGCTGGAAAAAGCACAAGCTAGAATCAGGATTGCCAGGAGAAATATCAATAACCTCAGTTATGCAGATGACAGCACCCTTATGGTAGAAACTGAAGAAGGACTAAAGAGCCTCTTGATGAAAGTGAAAGAGGAGAGTGAAAAAGTTGGCTTACAGCTCAACATTCAGAAAACTAAGATCATGGCATCTGGTCCCATCACTTCATGGCAAATAGATGGGGAAACAGTGGAAACAGTGGCTGACTTTATTTTGGGGGGCTCCAAAATCACTGCAGATGGTGATTGCAACCATGAAATTAAAAGACTCTTACTCTTTGGCAAGAAAGTTATGACCAACCTAGATAGCATATTAAAAAGCAGAGACATTACTTTGCCAACAAAGGTCCATCTAGTCAAGGTTATGATTTTTCCAGTGGCCATGTATGGATGTGAGAGTTGGACTATAAAGAAAATGAGCACCGAAGAATTGATGCTTTTGAACTGTGGCATTGGAGAAGACTCTTTAGAGTCTCTTAGACTACTAAGAGATCCAACCAGTCCATCCTAAAGATCAGTCCTGAATGTTCATTGGAGGGACTGATGTTGAAGGTGAAACTCCAATACTTTGACCACCTGATATGAAGAGCTGACTCATTTGAAAAGATCCTGATGCTGGGCAAGATTGAAGGTTGGAGGAGAAGGGGACAACAGAGGCTGAGATAGTTGGATGGCAACACAGACTTGATGGTTGAGTTTGGGTAAACTCCAGGAGTTGGTGGTGATGGACAGGGAGGCTGGGTGTGCTGCAATCCATAGGGTTGCAAAGAGTTGGACATGACTGTGCAACTGAACTGAACTGATATTATGTGTATAGCTCACCTATATTGTGTGTGTATGCGTGGGTCTCACCTTCTGTTTACTTTACCAGTTCATTAAAGAAAAATATTTTAATACCAGAGATGATTATTTATCTCAGGATGATATTTATCTCAGAAAAAAACTGTCATTTTTCCTCCATGAGAACTCATGTCCTTATTTTTCCCATTTTGCAGATGATGAACAAATGATCTGTGATGGATCAACTTCAGAACATGCATTGTTCTTTGGGAATCACTATTCTTCATTATGGAGATCATATGATCTGATTTCACTGTACACAGAGGGCACACAACAACTAGCAAAAATGGATCATCTAAGAGGGGGAGCAGAATACATTATCCCTAAATATGGCACTGAATTGGCATGTGGATTATTTTGGGCTGAAGGCAATCTTGACCTAAAGAACTCAAGAAACACTTTTACCTCTCTCTTAATGACTTGAAAGTTACCGAGGCCAAGTTCATATTGCTCCCTATAGGAGAGGTCAATCAATCAGGAAATTAGATGTTAGGACAAGGAATAGTGACTTTACTCAGAAAGCCTGCAGACAGAGAAGATGGTGGACTAATGTCCCAAAGAACCATCTTGCCCAGGTTTGCATGCGAATTTCTTTTATAGAGCAAAGAAGGGGTTCAGTTCAGCTCAGTTCAGTCACTCAGTCATGTCCGACTCTTCGTGACCCCACGAATCGCAGCACGCCAGGCCTCCCTGTCCATCACCAACTCCCAGAGTTCACCCAAACTCAAGGAGGTAAAGTAAAAAAGGCAATAAGTTGTTGCAAATAGTTCCTGATTCTGGGCAGACTTCAGAGGGGATGTGTTAATTTTTTCATGCCTGCAGCCATTCTCAGGTGGGCCTGGTCAGGATATTTCGTATAAGCTAAACAGTTATTATAGCTTAAGCTCAGGCATGAGAGCCGGGTTCACACAGATGGGCCATTATGTATACATTAAGCCGTAGCAGCATCCCTTTAGTGATTAACTTGTAGCAAAAGCAATAGAATACCAAGGTTAAAGTAAAAGAAAGAGATCCAATATGGGGTCAGATTTGTTCTTCCCTATTACACATTTAGATAGGGAGCCTCCTTCTTAACTCAAGAGGAAGTACTCTTACCAGAGATAATTGTCATCTGAAAAACCTGTCTGTATGCAGAGAGAACATCTAATTAACAAACGTCAGCTCTACTTTTTGTTCTGTGAATGACCCTCTTTCCCTTTGAAGCCCCAGACCCCTGTCCCATCCTCTAGCTCAAGATGGCATATAAGCCCCAACTTGCCCTTGGGCCTAATATTCTCATGGAACTCCCAAATCTATGTAATCAAGTTGGTTTTTCTCCTATTAATATGTCCTATGTCAATTTAGCTAATAGGCCAGTCAAAAGAACCTAGAAGAGTAAAGGAAAAGTTTTCCTTCCCTGCATCTGGACAATCTATAATAAACCTTTTGGGGAGTGACAGACAGAAAAATCTTTAAGCTAAATCATGCATTCATCCATTCATTAAACAATCATGAATGGAATACCTTCACTGTGTTAGGAAATGTTTTTTGTTGGGGGTCACAGAGAAGAAAAAGGGATGCTTTTTGCCTTCAAGGAGCTCACATTCTCATGATTTACAATACAGCATGATGAGTACCAAAAGACAGGTTTTAAGAATTTCAGAGGTGTCGACTCAGCGTGGGAGGAGGAAATCGTAAGAACAGGTGACACCTGAATTTTGAAAGTAGGTGAACAAAGTTGTCCTTCCCAGGTAGCTCACTGGTAAAGAATTCACCTGCGAATACAGTAGCCGTGGGTTTGACCCCTGAATTGGAACGATCCCATGGAGAAGAAAAAGACAAGGCACCTCAGTATTCTTGCCTGCGAAATCCCATGGACAGAGGAGCCTGGCAGGTTACAGTCCATGGGGTCACAAAAACGTCGGACATGACTTAGGACTAAACAGCGACAACAAACAAGGTTTGGGGCTGCTGTGGAAGGCACAGGGGCCATCCAAAGACACACAGGTGGGCAGAAAAGAACCAACCTGTGTATTACATGTGGGAATAATAATCCCTACTGGGAATTCATAAATAGCCTCTATGGAGACACATGCTCATATTAGTGAGATTTTGAATAATTGAAAAGAAATAGGGACTTCCCTGGTGGTCCTGTGGTTTAAACACAGAGCTTTTACTACTGAATGTCTGGGTTTAGTCCCTGGTTGTCAAACTAAGATCCTGCAAGCCATGTGGCATGGGCAAAAAAATTTTTTTAAAAGAAGAAAAGGAAATGGAGGTATGGGTTTTTTCCTTGCTGCTGTATATTCTGATAGTTATTAAACTGCATATACTTAAGTAGGATCAGTCCTGCAAAACTAGGCATTGTCTCCCACAATCAAGGCATAATGAGCTGAATGATTTCTTCAGCATAAAACCACTTTTCTCCCAAACACAAAAGACACACTAAACTAAACGAGCTCAATAAAAAGATCTCACTGGGGAATTTTCTCAGATTTGTTTTACAGATGGTGATGGTTACTTCTGCAAGCCAAACGTTTAAAATTATTTTTAAAAGAATCTTGTCCTGAGTCACACAGTGTATCTTCGAATAGAGGTTTCATAATCATATTCCTTGAATATGGATATGAACAAAATTCATATTCAAGTGAGCCCTGATGCATAGCAGAAAATCAGACAAACATTCATCTAAATAACTAATGTTAGGACCTGACTGGGAATCTGTAGCATCAATTTGGCTTTTACCCAATAGAAATGGGAAAGCCTTCAAGTGAGCATTTATCTTTCTGAAAACTGTAATCTTTAGAAAGATAACAATGTCCTTTATTGTTATAAAGAATGATCCTATCCTTTTGGACTCGATCGTGTCTCTCCTACACGAATGTTTCCCATATTCACAAGTTCAGTCCATGTTTGGAATGATGTACACACTTGGCTGCTTCCTCACCAGGCCAAAACCTGAGCCCCAAAGCCCCTAGGGGTGGGGAGCAATGTGATTGCAGGTGGTTGGCTAGAATCAAGGCAGAAACAATGTCTGTGTTTGTCAGCAATTGCTGGGGAACAAGAGACAGATGACCATTTGAGCTAGCTCAGAGACAAGGGTATAACTGGAAAGGATTCACCATACATTCTCCCAGACCCCCAGGAGCTCTAACCACACGGGAGAGAAGTCCATTCACACATACTCTTCCACTTCTCTTTTACCCAGCTCTGCTGCATCTCCTCCTGAGTTTTATAGCCGGTTTAATTCACATACCACAAAATTCATCCTTTTAAAGGATGCTCAGTCATGTCCGATTGTTGGTGTCCCCATGGACTATAGCCACAAGGGAGGTCCAAACCAATACATATATGAAGTGAAAGTCTCTTCCCTTGTGGCTCAGCTGGTAAAGATCCACCTGCAATGCAGGAGACCTGGGTTTGATCCCTGGGTTGGAAAGATCCCCTGAAGAAGGGAAAGGCTACCCACTCCAGTATTCTGGCCTGGAGAATTCCATGGACTGTATAGTCCTTGGGGTTGCAAACAGTCGGACATGACTTAGTGACTTTCACTTTCAAAGGATGCTATTTGTTAGGGTTCCCTGCTGGCTCAGGTGGGTAAAGAATCTCCCTGCAATGTGGGAGACCCAGATTCAGTCCCTGAGTGGAGAAGATACCCTGGAGAAGGGAATGGCAACCCACTCCAGTATTCTCGCCTGGAGAATCCCATGGACAGAGGAGCCTGGTGGGCTCCATTCCATGGGGTTGCAAAGAGTCAGACACAACTGAGCAACTACACTACTACTACAGTTTGTTTCTTTAGTATATTTCAGACTTTCACAACCGTAACTACTAATTTCAGAACGTTTCATTAATCCGAAAATAAACCCATACTCATTAGCATTCACCTCTTATTCCCTTCTTCCCCTCAGCCCCTGGAAACCATGAATTGCCATACTTTCTGAATGTCTCTATGGATTTGCCTATTCTGGATACTTAATATAAATGAGATCATATTCTGTGTCACTTTTTACTAATATGATCGGTTTCTTTCACTTAGCATGTTTTCAAAGTTCATCCATGTTGTAACATCTGTACTTTGTCCTTTTTGTGGCTGGAGAATATTCCTTTGTATGGATATTCCACAATTTATTTATCCATTCACCAACTGATGGGCCTTCCCCCCGCCACCTGTTGGTTATTATGAATAATGCTTCTATGAACATTTGTGTACAAGTTTTTAAGTCAACATATGTTTTAATTTCTTTCGGTATAAACCTAGGAGTGGAATTGTTGGGCCATATGATAACTTGATGTTTAACTTTTTGAGGAACTTCTAAATTGTTTTCTAAAGTGGCTGCACCATGTTATGTTCCTGTCAATAGTGTTGGAGGGTTTCTATTTCTCCATATTCTTGTAAGCACTTCTCGTTGTCTGTCTTTTATATTTTAACCTCATTGTGGTTTGTTTTTATTTGCATTAACCTAGTGACTAGTATTGGCCAATTGGGTATATTCTTTGGAGAACTATCTATTCATATTCTTTATTTTTTCAATTGAGTTATTTGACTTTTTATTTTGTTGTTGTTCAGTCAGTAAGTCATGCCTGACTCTTTGTGACCCCATGGACTGTAACACACCAGGCTTTCTGTCCTTCACTATCTCTTGGAGTTTGCTCAAACTCATGTCCATTGAGTCAGCGATGCCATCCAGCCATCTCATCCTCTGTCACCCCCTTCTCCTCCTGCCATCAATCTTTCCCAGCCGTTGTAAAATTTCTTTATATATGTCCTAGAGACACATCTTTTATCAGATAGATACAGGCTTTGCAAACACTTGCCTTCATCCTATAGATTACAGGTCATTTAAAAAATTTGACCTTAATGATAACCTTTGAAGTACAAAAAGTTTTTCTGATGTCCAATTTATCTGGTTTTTGTGGTTTATTTTTCATTTGGGCTTTTGGTATCATATCTGAGAAACCACTATGTGAACCAAGGTCATTCAGATTTACTCATACATTTTCTTTGTATGATTTTAGTTCTTATATGTAATTCCATGATCCATTTTGAGTTAGTTTTTGTATATGATGTGAGGTAGAGTCCCAACTTCATTCTTTTTCCATATGGATATCCGGATGTCTCAGCATCATTTGTTGAAATGATTTCCCCACTGAATTGTCTTGGCACTCTTGTAGAAAATTCATTGAACATAATATGAATCTGAACTGCAATTCTATTCAGTTCATTCATTTATATATTCTTATGCCAGCATTACCCTGTCTTTTTTACTCTTGTTTTTAGTAAATTTTGAAATTGGGGAGTGCACTTTCTCCAACTTTGCTATTTTTAAGATTGTTTAGGCTATTGTGGGGCCCTTGCAATAGCATATAAATTTTAGAATTAGCTTTCAATTTCTGCAAAGAAGGCAGCTAGAATTTTGTTAAGGATGGTGTTGAAGTTCTGTATCAATTTGGGAATATTATTTTCTTAATAATATTGCCTTCCAATTTATAAACATGGACTATCTTTTTTTATTTTGGTCTTCTTTGTTTCCTTTCAATAAATATTTTATGGCTTTCAGTATATGTCTTGCAGTTTTTTATTAAATTTATTACTGAGTATTTTATTCTTTTTGATGCTGTTGTAAGTGGAATTTCATTTCCAGATTGTTCATCTTAGTGTATGGTATGCAATTGATTTTTGTATATCATTCTCGTATCTTGCTACCTTGTTAAACTTGTCTATTAATTTTAATGGTGTTTGAGGATTCCTTGGGATTTTCCATATATAAGATCTTGTCTTCTGCGAATAAGGATATTTTTTTCTCTTTTTTTCCCCAATCTGAATGTCTCTTATTTCTTTTCCTTGCCTAATTGTCCTGGCTAGAACCTCCATTACAATACTGAATAAAAGTGGCAAGAACAGACATCTTTGTCATTCCTGATATCAGGGGGAAGTGTTTCCATCTTTCATCATTAAGGATGGTATTAGCTATGGGCTTCTTCTTCTTCTTTTTTTTTTTTTTAATGTGGGCTGTCCTCTGCTCCTTCATGATTTCAGCTCATTTTTGTGTTCTATAGTACCAACCTGGCCCTGAATTTGCCTGATCTTTCAGCTGAAGGCCTTGTCATCTTCTATTTCTATTTCTCTCCAATTCTAGGAAAAACAAACAAACAAACAAATCTAATTGACTCAGCCAGGTCTAGGGGTTGGTTTCTTTCTGGTCAAGTGTCTGCTATGGTCCAAACTGCTGGGGTTAGGTAGAGGGCTGGGGCAGGCAGCACACACATGGCCCCTGAGGCCCACATCTAGGAAGATGAATTTGTCACAGTTTTCTAATGACTAAATAATCTCAAGGACCCTCAATTCAATAAAACTATATTTTCCTCTTATTTGAGGAGGAAATGTGCTTATAGTTTGTGATTTATTTTTTTGATCTCTTGTGCAAAAAATCATTGCTCACGTAGAATCACAGAATAATGCTCCATGTTCTCGTTTTTCATCTCTACATATAACCTATACAATTATTGCAATTTTGAGCAAGATTCTAATAGAAGTTTTCAGAGAGTTTAAAAAAACTAATTCTAAAGTTTATATGGAAGATGTCAGAATAGGGAAATCATTATAGGAAGAGCTAAAGTAATTTTGAAGATGAAGAATAGTAAACTAAGATCTATGTATAATTTGTGTACATACAACATTAGAAACATCTTAAATGGGATTGGGACTGCTTAAAAAATTATGAAACATCAAGAATTATGAAATAACATGAAGTTATGACAAAGAAACAGCTCTGCCGATATGGAATAGTCTCTAGATGCTAACAATGAGTGATATGTGATGTATGAATTTGTGGCAGACAAAGCATTTAAGCCATTAAATGACATCAGATGACATAATATTTGCATATTCCTCACTGCTGAGAACACAGAGTTCTAAAAGGCTTGATTCAAGTTCTCTGCTCCCATTGGAGGTGCAAAGGTACAGGCCACGTCTTTTTACCAAAAATAGTCAGAAGGCAGGGAATGACTTTGAACATGTGTGAGAACTGAATGTGATTAGGCTTACATGTGGCAAAGATTCCTCTGGCTGACATGTGGACAACAGATTAGAGGGGATTACAAAAAGAAATGATACAAGGAAAGCAATCACAGTAATCCAGAAGAAAGAGAAATGGTGACTAGCAATATGGAAGTGCTGGGGCCTGGCTGCTCACTACTGGGAAGCCAATAGCTGAGGAGCTAGGTTGGAGGAAAGGAAACTTTGCTTTATTTCAGAGGCTGGCACCTGGTGGGAGAAGAGGACTCATGTCTGATGGCCAATTCCACACTGACAATCAGTGGGCAAGAATTTTTAAAGGGGAGTCCAGGGGCATAGCGGAGAAGGCAATGGCATCCCACTCCAGCACTCTTGCCTGGAAAATCCCATGGACAGAGGAGCCTGGTGGGCTGCAGTCCATGCGGTCGCTAAGAGTCAGACATGACTGAGTGATTTCACTTTCAGTTTTCACTTTCATGCACTGGAGAAGGAAATGGCAACCCACTCCAGTGTTCTTGCCTGGAGAATCCCAGGGATGGGGGAGCCTGGTGGGCTGCCGTCTATGGGGTTGCACAGCCACAACTGAAGCGACTTAGCATCAGCAGCAGCAGCAGCAGGGGCATATAGACAGAGCGAGGCCGTGCAGAAGTAGCAGTCAGCTCTGACAGTCATCTTGAATTGGTCGATGCTGGTCTGACCAGCATCATCTTGATGGTCCTGAGTACAGTTAATCTTCGGTTCCATGGTTGGTTTGTTTCCATTTCTTTGAGGCCAGTTCTTGGAATTGTGATAGCTTATGCCATGGCTACAGTCTGGTTATCATGTATTTAACTTTTTCCATCTGGTAGGGGTTTCAGTATCTATAAGACAGCTCACAGGATATGGCTTAGAATATTATCTATAGCCTTTGAGAAGGAACCAAAGGTCCTTGACTTTAATGACTAAACAACTATGATTTGGTCTTGTTGGACTGTTTTCCTTTGCTTCTGCATTTCCTCACTTCTCTGATTAAATTTATTCTTTGACCAAAGTTTTCCTATGGACCAAAGGCAAGGGGAGGAAATTGGAAGGAAGGACCATAGGTCCTACTCTGTTTCAGAGGTGCTGATAAAGATGGAAAGAAATGGATGGATTTGAAAAATATTTATGAGTAAAACAGGAAGGACCTGGTGGTAGATACTGGGGAGTGGGGAGCATGAGGAACATCAGAGTGACTCCCGGGTATTTTCAGACATGTTTCTGCCTTCAAAGAATTTCCAGTAATTAAACCAATGCAATAACAGCTGAAATTAGCCTCCTTTGGGGCTTTTTTTTTAGTGGGTGACTGCTGATCTCTCCTGTCTTCACTGGGCCAGCCCCTTGCATCCTTGGCACCCCATCTTGATCTTTGAGTCTGCATCAGCACCTGGCTCAATGCTTGGCACGTGGCCATCAACATAGCCTTGTGGAATGAGTGCCACTGATCACGGCACTTGCCAAATGTTTAGAACCTTGTAACCTATTTGTCAAATAGAGTGGATTCAACACTGGAAGAATTGAATCAATTACTCTTTTTAAAAGAGGATCAATAAAAGGATAAGCAGTTAGATGTGAGATGTGGTATAATAACTGATGGACTGATTGAGATACAAACAAGTTTAATTCAAAAGAACATAGCCAACATCATTGTAAGGACTAAAGTTTGCTGCTCCTGTTCCTTATAACTGTGGTGCCCCTGCTAGGAACACTCTCCTTCCTGGGTCCTCAAACATTTGGAAAATGTCCATTGACTTTTTAGAGATGAGGCTTCATTTCCAGGCAGCATCTCATGATCCATCCAAATCAGGAGAACTTCAGTGATGGCATTCACACTGGCTGCACCTGTATGCACCCAGCTGTCCCCTCTAAGGACAGGGACCTGGTTTGGTTCATTTTGTCCCCTAGAATCCATTAGAATCCTCTCTCAACTAGTCTAAAATTCTCTTGTGATCAAAGTGATTATCATCCTTATAAATCATTATGATTATAAGGATCATAAGATAAGGAAATGAACAAGCAAGAATGATCACTAAATTATGGTTAAATAAGCAATAGAAAATATTAATTAGTCAAATGTTACCAAGGACCACAAAAAACAGTTTATTCAAGTTAGGGGCAGCATGGTTTAGAAAGAAAGAGTACTGAAATTTGGATTCAGAATTCCACTGCTGACACTTGATTTTTCTCACTGCAGGAGTTTTGATTTCTCATCTACTGAGAGTCCCTTGGACTGCAAGGAGATCCAACCAGTCCATTCTAAAGGAGATCAGTCTGGGTGTTCTTTGGAAGGAGTGATGCTTAAGTTGAAACTTCAGTACTTTGGCTACCTCATGAGAAGAGTTGACTCATTGGAAAAGACTCTGATGCTGGGAGGGATTGGGGGCAGGAGGAGAAGGGGACAACAGAGGATGAGATGGCGGGATGGCATCACTGACTCGATGGACATGAGTTTGAGTGAACTCTAGGAGTTGGTGATAGACAGGGAGGCATGGTGTGCTGCAATTCATGGGGTCGCAAAAAGTCAGACACGACTGAGCGACTGAACTGAACTGAACTGAACTGAACTGAACTGAAAGGTCTGGCATCGACATTCTAGGACTCAGCGAACTAAAATGGGCTGGAATGGGTGACTTTAACTCAGATGACCATTATATCTACTACTGCGGGCAGGATCAACAGAAGAG
Source organism: Ovis canadensis (assembly GCF_042477335.2). Lineage (NCBI taxonomy): Eukaryota > Metazoa > Chordata > Mammalia > Artiodactyla > Bovidae > Ovis > Ovis canadensis. The sequence goes on along the minus strand of NC_091246.1, from coordinate 33,722,014 downwards.
TCCAAAATGCAGTACTTGGATGCAATCTCAAAAACAACAGAATGATCTTGGTTTGTTTCCAAGGCAAACCATTTGATATCACAGTAATACAAGCCTATGCCCCGACCAGTAATGCTGAAGAAGCTGAACTTGAATGGTTCTATGAAGACCTCCAAGATCTTTTAGAACTAACACCCCCAAAAGATGTCCTTCTCATTATAGGGGACTGCAATGTAAAAGTAGGAAGTCAAGAAACACCTGGACTAACAGGCAAATTTGGCCTTGGAGTACGGAATGAAGCAGGGTAAAGACTAGTAGAGTTTTGTCAAGAAAACGCACTGGTCATAGCAAACACCCTCTTCCAACAACACAAGAAAAGCTCTACACATGGACATCACCAGATGGTCAACACTGAAATCAGATTGATTATATTCTTTGCAGCTAAAGAAGGAGAAGCTCTATACAGTCGGCAAAAACAAGACCGGGAGCTGACTGTGGCTCAGATCATGAACTCCTTATTGCCAAATTCAGACTTAAATTGAAGAAAGTAGGAAAAACCACTAGACCACTCAGGCATGACCTAAATCAAATTCGTTATGATTATATAGTGGAAGTGAGAAATAGATTTAAGGGTCTAAATCTAATAGACAGAGTGCCTGATGAACTATGGACAGAGGTTCATGACATTGTACAGGAGACAGGGATCAAGACCATCCCCATGGAAAAGAAATGCAAAAAAGCAAAATGCTGGTCTGAGGAGGCCTTACAAATGCTGTGAAAAGAGAAGAAGTGAGAAGCAAAGGAGAAAAGGAAAGATATAAGGACCTGAATGCAGAGTTTCAAAGAATAGCAAGAAGAGATAAGAGAGCCTTCTTCAGCAATCAATGCAGAGAAATAGAGGAAAACAACAGGATGGGAAAGACTAGAGATCTCTTCAAGAAAATTAGAGACACCAAGGGAACATTTCATGCAAAGATGTGCTCAATAAAGGACAGAAATGGTACGGACCTTGCAGAAGATATTAAGAGGTGGCAAGAATACACAGAAGAACTGTACAAAAAAGATCTTCACAACCCAGATAATCACAATGGTGTGATCCCTCACCTAGAGCCAGACATCCTGGAATGTGAAGTCAAGTGGGCCTTAGGAAACATCATTATGAACAAAGTTAGTGGAGGTGATGGAATTCCAGTTGAGCTATTTCAAATCCTGGAAGATGATGCTGTGAAAGTGCTGCACTCAATATGCCAGCAATTTGGAAAACTCAGCAGTGGCCACAGGACTGGAAAAGGTCCGTTTTCATTCCAATCCCAAAGAAAGGCAATGCCAAAGAATGCTCAAACTACCGCACAATTGCACTCATATCACATGTTAGTAAGTAATGCTCAAAATTCTCCAAGCCAGGCTTCAGTAATATGTGAACCGTGAACTTCCATATGTTCAAGCTGGTTTTAGAAAAGGCAGAGGAACCAGAGATCAAATTGCCAACATCTGCTGGATCATCAAAAAACCAAGAGAGTTCCAGAAAAACATCTATTTCTGCTTTACTGACCATGCCAAAGCCTTTGACTGTGTAGATCACAATAAAGTGTGGGAAATTCTGAAAGAGGTGGGAATACCAGACCACCTGACCTGTCTCTTGAGAAATCTGTATGCAGGTCAGGAAGCAACAGTTAGAACTGGACATGGAAGAACAGACTGGTTCCAAATAGGAAAAAGGAGTACATCAAGGCTATATATTGTCACCCTGCTTATTTAAGTTCTATGCAGAGTACATCATGAGAAACGCTGGACTGGAAGAAACACAAGCTGGAATCAAGATTGCCAGGAGAAATATTAATAACCTCAGATATGAAGATGACACCACCCTTATAGCAGAAAGTGAGGAGGAACTAAAAAGCCTCTTGATGAAAGTGAAAGAAGAGAGTGAAAAAGTTGGCTTAAAGCTCAACATTCAGAAAACAAAGATCATGGCATCTGGTCCCATCACTTCATGGGAAATAGATGGGGAAACAGTGGAAAGAGTATCAGACTTTATTTTGGGGGGCTCCAAAATCACTGCAGATGGTGATTGCAGCCATGAAATTAAAAGATGATTACTTCTTGGAAGGAAAGTTATGACCAACCTAGATAGCATATTGAAAAGCAGAGACATTATTTTGCCAGCAAAGGTCCGTCTAGTCAAGGCTATGGTTTCTCCAGTGGTCATGTATGGATGTGAGAGTCAGACTGTGAAGAAAGCTGAGCGCTAAAGAATTGATGCTGTTGAACTGTGGTGCTGGGGAAGAATCTTGTGAGTCCCTTGGACTGCAAGGATATCCAGCCAGTCCATCCTAAGGGAGATCAGCCCTGGGTGTTCTTTGGAAGGAATGATGCTAAAGGTGAAACTCCAGTACTTTGGCCATGTCATGCGAAGAGCTGACTCATTGGAAAAGACTCTGATGTGGGAGGGACTGGGGGCAGGAGGAGAAGGGGACAACAGAGGATGAGATGGCTGGGTGGCGTCACTGACTCGATGGACATGAGTTTGGGGAAACTCCGGTTTGGGTGATGAACAAGGAGGCCTGGCTTGCTGCGATTCATGGGGTCGCAAACAGTCGGACATGACTGAGTGACTGAACTGAACTGAACTGAAAGGTCTGGGGAGGGAGTTGTGCCACATCTGTCAGGTTCTTTCTAATTCCAAAAAGTCAGCATAGGACGTTGCATGTTGGGAGGTGTGAGTCCTCATTCTATTCATCCATAAAGATTATAGCCAAGGAATTCCCTGGTAGTCCAGGGTTAGGACTGTGTGTTTCCACTCCAGGAGGCATGGGTTTGATCCCTGGTCTGGAAACTAAGATTTCGTATGCCATGTACAACAGCCAAGAAAAAAAAAGATTATAGCCAGACACTGTGCCAAGCCTGGCAGTAAAATGATGACTAAGAGTATTTTGTCCTTTCTGCTCACAGCCCAGTGGAGCATGTGGGCAGTGAAGAGAGAAGACCTCCCTGTGGTACCTCCAGGGGACACGTGGAGTCTATGCCTTGTGGGACTCCATGTTCCTCCTTTCTGGTTTTGCCCCTGGCCTTTGTGCCTTGCACAGAGCAGTGTTCTTGAAAGAGTTGTTCGTGAGTAAATGAAGAAGTGAACTGTCAAGATGGAAATATTCTGGAAGCAGGAACGAGGGGTCCCTGACACAGTCTGGGCCCAGGAGCTGAGGTGGAAGAGAGGTGAAAAAAGGCTTTCCAGGGGTATTAATAAGTAGGATTAGCTGGTGAAATGTGTGTGGGGTGAAGCTTGCAGGCAGAGGAGATGGTGGAAGCCAGGTGGAGACAGCTGGTGGAGGGGTCCAGTGGCCAGCAGGTAATGTGAGAGGCAGGGATGCAAGAAGTGGGAAAAAAGAGAGGCCTCAGGTTCCACTTGAGACCCAAGACTTCCTCCAGTAGGTGAAGGTTTCAACCCCGAGCAAGAGATAGATTTGCTCTCCAAATAGCCCACCCTTTCCCCACCTTGTGGCGTGTGGATGTGATGTAGACAGGACAGGGCTGGAAGGCTGTCCCTAGGAGGCTGTACCAGGGAAAGTGAATATTATGGGATCAGAAAAATTAGGGTAGAGGTCAGAGAAGTATTTCAAAGGTGAAATGGACTGGAGTTGTATTATGTGGATGTGGAGAGTGAGGGAGAGCGGTTTTAGAGTCCCCACCAAGAACTGTACAAGAAAGATCTTCATGATCCAGATAATCACGATGGTGTGATCACTCACCTAGAGCCAGACATCCTGGAATGTGAAGTCGAGTGGGCCTTAGGAAGCATCACTACAAACAAAGCTAGTGGAGGTGATGGAATTCCTATTGAGCTATTTCAAATCCTGAAAGATGATGCTGTGAAAGTGCTGCACTCAATATGCCAGCAAATTTGGAAAACTCAGCAGTGGCCACAGGACTGGAAAAGGTCAGTTTTCATTCCAATCCCAAACAAAGGCAATGCCAAAGAATGCTCAAACTACCGCACAAGTGCACTCGTCTCACACACTAGTAAAGTAATGCTCAAAATTCTCCAAGCTAGGCTTCAGTAATATGTGAACATGAACTTCCTGATGTTCAAGCTGGTTTTAGAAAAGGCAGAGGAACCAGAGATCAAATTGCCAACATCTGTTGGACAATGGAAAAAGCAAGAGAGTTCCAGAAAAATATCTACTTCTGCTTTATTGACTATGCCAAATCCTTTGACTGTGTGGATCACAATAAACTGTGGAAAATTCTTCAAGAGATGGGAATAGCAGACCACCTGACCTGCCTCTTGAGAAACTTATATTCAAGTCAGGAAGCAACAGTTAGAACTGGACATGGAGCAACAGACTGGTTCCAAATAGGAAAAGGAGTATGTCAAGGCTGTATATTGTCACCCTGCTTACTCCAGTGTTCTTGCCTGGAGAATCCCAGGGACGGCAGAGCCTGGTGGGCTGCCGTCTATGGGGTCGCACAGAGTTGGACATGACTGACGCGACTTATAAGTAGTAGTAGTAGTAGAGTACACCATGAGAAACGCTGGGCTGGAAGAAGCACAAGCTAGAAGCAAAATTGCCAGGAAAAATATCAATAACCTCAGATATGCAGATGACACCACCCTTATGGCAAAAAGTGAAGAGGAACTAAAAAGCCTCTTGATGAAAGTGAAAGAGGAGAGTGAAAGAAGTTGGCTTAAAGCTCAACATTCAGAAAATGAAGATCATGGCATCTGGTCCCATCACTTCATGGGAAATAGATGGGGAAACAGTGGAAACAGTGGCAGACTTTATTTTTGGGGGCTCCAAAATCACTGCAGATGGTGACTGCAGCCATGAAATTAAAAGACGCTTACTCCTTGGAAGGAAAGTTATGACCAACCTAGATAGCATATTCAAAAGAAGAGACATTACTTTGCCAGCAAAGGTCCATCTAGCCAAGGCTATGGTTTTTCCAGTGGTCATGTATGGATGTGAGAGTTGGACCATAAAGAAAGCTGAGCACCAAAGAATCGATGCTTTTGAACTGTGATGTTGGAGAAGACTCTTGTGAGTCCCTTGGACTGCAAGGAGATCCAACCAGTCCATTCTAAAGGAGATTGGTCCTGGGTGTTCTTTGGAAGGAATGATGCTAAAGCTGAAACTCCAGTACTTTGGCCTCCTCATGTGAAGAGCTGACTCATTGGAAAAGACTCTGATGCCGGGAGGGATTGGGGGCAGGAGGAGAAGGGGACGACAGAGGATGAGATGGCTGGATGGCATCACCGACTCTATGGACATAAGTTTGGGTGAACTCCGGGAGGTGGTGATGGACAGGGAGGCCTGGTGTGCTGCAGTTCATGGGGTTGCAAATAGTTGGACATGAGTAAGTAACTGAACTGAACTGAACAGGTAAGTTGGGGTGAATTTGACAGGGTAGTATTTTGCAGATAAAATCCAGACCCAGAGAAACTGGAGGACTCCCCGAGGGTAAGTTGAGGAACGAGCAGACTGCACGTATCTTGTACCTGACATAGCCTCTCTTTTCCTACAAGGTGAGAGCTCGCTGGTGCCCTTAACTAGAGTCTTGGTAGTTTTTGCTTTATCCTGCATTTTGCGAGCTGGAGTGGAAAGCATTTCAGTTTTCCTTTCTCTTTCCAAGATGAGTTCCTTGGCATGACATCCAAATGAGATTGTTTTCAGGGCCTCCTCACTGATTGGGTCCCCAAGCTTTCTTGTTATGCTCCCAACTTAACCTGGGATTCTGGGAAACAGGAAGTCCTGGGAAAGAAGTCTGGCTTTTGGGAGCAAGATATTCTAGGAAGATATGTAAAGTTACTTCTTGGGAGACTCCTGATGGGAGTTGGGTCGTGGAACTTATCTTCTTAGAGTGGGTGGAATAGCTAAGCTGCCCCAGTTATGCACTGGCTGTTGCTACTGCTGCTAATTCTCTTCAGTCGTGTCTGACTCTGTGCGACCCCATAGACGGCAGCCCACCAGGCTCCCCCGTCCCTGGGATTCTCCAGGCAAGAACACTGGAGTGGGTTGCCATTTCTTTCTCCAATGCATGAAAGTGAAAACTGAAAGTGAAGTCGCTCAGCCATGTCCGACTCTTCGCGACCCCATGGAGCCTACCAGGCTCCTCTGTCCATGGGATTTTCCAGGCAAGAGTACTGGAGTGGGTTGCCATTGCCTTCTCCAGTCACGCAATGGGCCAGTTCTCAACTCAAATTTAGGTTCTTATCATCAGCCACTAGGCGGCAATAGCATGCAGGGAAATGGATCCAACTTCCAACCTTCAGATTATTCATTTCACAGATGTGGAAACTAAGCATGTTTTTAAAAACGTTAAAGTTGAACGAGCTTGTTTGGAGAAGAGACATTCACAGCATCATGAAATCATTAAAGCATAAGCTCAATATGTTTTAAAAGATCTATTTTTTAAAAAACATTATTTACTTATAATATCAAAGATAAATCAGTGAGACAATATTAAACATACGAGATTAATAGCATGAATGCTTCCAATATTCTGATCATTAATTTTTTATTTGTTGGGATTCATATTTCTGTACTATTATAAAGAATATAAATGGACAGTTAAAATGTATCTATTTAAATACCTGAATATATTTTATGGAAAAATAGATTGTTAGCAGTTCCTTAATGCTCTTTTTCCTCTATACATCTGGTTGAAGATGGCTACTGGAACTTCTTGATTTATTGCTGTTCTGGTCAACAGAATCACGCAGACTGAACTGGAATGTCAGCCCAGCATGGAACCTCTGGTGGAGGAAACCTGACTGGCTTCTTACGAACCAGGTGCCCACCCTCAGTCCAAACACCTGAACCCAGGGCTCTGGTGCAAATATGGCTGCAATGAGAGGGTTGATGGGAGCCGAGCAAATATCTGCAATTGGGTCATCATGGATATACATTTATATTTATTTAACCAGTTTCCTACTAAAGATTGATTTTAACTTTCTGGTTTTGTTCAGCAGCAGTCATTCTATTATCACGTTGTCTTTGTTATTCTTCCTAAAATTCTGTTGAAAAACATTCTTGGAAGTAAGATTTCTGGGATAACAAGAATTTTCATTCTTTTGCTTTTAAAACTTTCGCTTGGAAAGAATTTCAAACTTACATAAAAGTTGCATGAATAAAAAGGAAAAAGGAAAAGTTGCAGGTATAAGACGAATATGAAGAACACTTGTATACTCTTCATTCACATGCACCTAATGTTAACATTTTACTCTTAAATATTCAGTGTATATTTTCTAAGAATGCAGAGACTCTCTTATATAAAACTACAGTAAACTTACCTTAGGTAAAATACTTTCACTGAATCTCTTGCCTACATTCCAGTCTCAGATATTAACTCGCTTGTTGACTCGCTTATTGCGTCAATAACTCAGATGTTGACTTACTTATGCCTATAAAGTTTTAAAAGCATTTTCTCCAGTACAGGATATGTGTTCAGATGACGCATTATATTTAGTTGCCATATCTCCTTAGCGTCCTTTAATCTGAAACATATCCATAGTCTTTCTGCGTATTTATGACCTTAATATTTCAAAAGAATAGAGGTTCTCCTAACCCTTTAAGAGAGCAACATGCTTCTCATGGATCTGTTTGGTGTTTCTTCATGATTAGATTCAAATTATGCATTCTCGTGTCCTTTTCAGGGCATCACGTCTGGAGGCACACCATGTCCCTCTGTCCTTCACTGTGATGTTAATTTTGATCGTCTGGTGAAAGTCTTCTCTTATCTCTCCATTGTGTAGTGACTACTACTATTTTCCCTTGGAATTACTGAGCAAGTTGTGTGGAGACATTCAAATATCCAGCTCCTCATCACAATTTCTCCCTTAATGTAGCATTAATATGATTCTTACCCAAACCAGTCATTATAATGATGGCTACCGAATGATAATTCAACACCAGCACTATGTCCCCATTTTTCAGTTGGCAACCAGCATTCCACTGTAAGGAAGAGCTCCATTTTTTGTCATTTGTTAATAATTGATACAGATTCCTCAGTTTCTATTTTTCCCCCTAATGGTTTGTGATTCATTACTGTACTCAATTATTTTAGTGCTCAGGTTGTCCCTGACTTGGCCAGTGGAACCTGCTTTGAGTAGGCTGCCTCCATCATTTTTTAGGGTGCTTTCCTACTTTCTGGCATGATAAGATATTCCAGACTCATCATGTATCCATCCATCCACCATACCCCAGACCTGGAATTGGTTATTTTGCCAAGGAGCCCTGCTTCTTTATTTTGTTTGTATTATAGAATGATATCTGAGTGCTAGGTATGCTCACTGATACTGGGATGTTTTTATTGCTTGGCTCTACAAGAGTCAGAACCAGGAAATATATGCATGTATGGTATATACACATATAATATACATGCAAACATACTTACCTATATGACTGTACACATGGGCAAGTGTCATGCATATACATATACGGTCAGCTCTCCCTATTTTCCATAGTTATGTTCTATAAAGTTGCCACAAACACTGAATTAGAAAATACTAAACCATTGCTAAGAGGGCAAATACAGGGCTGTGCTAAGTTGTGCTTAGTCACTCAGTTGTGTCCAACTCTTTGCAACCCCACGGACTGTAGCCCATCAGGCTCCTCTGTCCATGGGGATTTTCCAGGCAAGAATACTGGAGTGGCTTGCCATACCCTCCTCCAAGGGATTTTCCCAACCCAGGGTCGAACCCAGGCAAATTCTTTACTGTCTGAGCTACCAGTGACTACGGCTTGTTGAAACTGCACCAAGAGCCTAACCACATGGTTCAGATGACAGTATCCACAATAGGTGAACTCTACCTGTGCAAAGTATAAAATCGGCTGCTGCTTGTTCAATCTGCAGCGACTCTGAAAATGACAAACATGCCCTGTTTCATGATCGATCCCCTTTTAGAACCAGCCTGGTATGCATCTGTTTTCCAGGCCACATGCACTGACGCTGTGTAGTTGCGTTCCCGCAAGCCTCTGGTCACATTTTTGTCCACTGATCAATACATAACTTTTTTTAATATGTGTTTATTTAAAGACACCTTATTTAGTATATATTGTTGATTCATTGACATTGAATTCATGGCCAATAGCATTATATTTCCATGCCTCAACTAGGTTTGTCTTATAAATATATTTCTCCATAAATCACGTCACAGCTTCCTTGCGCTTAGGAACATTAAACAGCTCTTCAGCACTGGGTCAGGAAGATCCTCTGGAGAAGGCAATGGCACCCCACTCCAGTACTCTTGCCTGGAAAATCCCATGGACGGAGGAGCCTGATGGGCTTCAGTCCACAGGGTTGCAAAGAGTCGGACATGACTGAGCGACTTCACTTTCTTTCACTTTCACTTTCAGCACTACACTTGGGAGCCATGTTAACAGCAACAGCACCAACAGAAAGCATCAAAAATGGGCAAGATGTGGCACTGAATAGACTGCAAAACGGGCATTTGCTTACAGAAGGAGAGCCGCAACAAGAACAAGCATGAGAGCACTGCCTTGTTCTTCCTCAGCTGGGAATGTGAGTGTCCGGTGACTCAAAGTTTTTGCCACTCTATGTCTGTGAGAGACCACAGATTGGCACATGTATTGACTTTAGTGAGTAGAAGAACCCTCCAATAATGAGGATTAACAACATAGTTTAGAAATCATGAGACTCCATAAATACTTCTGATTTCAGTCTGTACCCGTAAGGTTCTTTCTGACCCTCCATAAGCCCACTTCGTATCTGTAAGTCCTCCGTTCCACAGCAGGAATCCTGGCTTCCAAAGTATCAACACATTTACAACTTTATTCAACCTTAAAATAAATCTAAAATAGTTTTAGGACTCCCCTGGAGGCTCAGTGGTGAAGAATCCACCTGCCAATGCAAGAAACACAGGCTTGATGGCTGGTCCAGGAAGATCCCACATGTTATGGAGCAACCAAGCCCGTGTGCCAAAACTACTGAGCCTGTGCTCTAAAGCCTGGAATCTACAACTACTCAGTGCATACCCCTAGAGCCTGTGCTCCGCAACAAGAGAACTCACAGCAGTGAGAAGCCCAAATACTGCAGTGAAGAGTAGCCCCTGCTCGCCGCAACTGGAGAAAAGCCCAGAAGCAATGAAGACCAAGCACAGCCAATAAACAAATAAAATTATATATATATAAGCTTAGATATATATATGTATATATATAAGCTTCAGAATTGTTTCTAATATACCACTGCAAAAACAGATTTACTCAAAAGAGCCACTCTGCCAAATCTGCCTTTCTGTGTTGGGTTACTTCTTTCTCTTTCTCTCCTTCAGGAGTTACATTCATTCTATTGGGTTTCTTTTTTTCCCCCAGTTTTCTTTCATTTAGACATTTTCCTCTCTCATCTATGTTACTTTTATTTCAAGAACACAAGGAGCATTAATATGTTTCTGAAAGTCAGAAATATACGAAGAAGGACAGAGTGCTGTTACTCCCTTTCATATCCCTCAGCTCTTACCTTTTGAAGGCAGTCAACTTTATTATTCATGATTGAACAACAACCAAACCCCTGGGCTTTATGTTTTTGGCAGGGTGATAGGAAGCAGTATCTAAATAAGGTCATCACATCTTAAGTCTAAAGCCTCCTGAATGAGGTTGTTCTAACAGCCCTGAGGCTATTTAGCACAATAGGTTTTGTTGTCTTCCTTTTTTTCCTTTCTGCTTTCTATTCACATGTGTTCCAAATGCTTTAATCAATGTCACCAGAAGGCCTGGTTCATTACCAGTCTATGCCTCAATGACATGATAAATGGTTCGCTTTTCCAAGATCACAGCATCTATTTCTATTTTCAGAGACAGTAATCTGATTATTTGTTTTGTTTTTGGACTTGATAAGAGACCCCACTTCCTTTTAAATGACCTTTTTTTCCTTAGTAATCATTTCTTAAAAGAAAGTCACATGAATTGAGAACTATTATGCTTACTTTCATCATCTGATTGTATCATTTGGGTGATAATTTTCCCTTGATAAATTTGCAGATTATTACATTTTGATTATCTCAGAATCCTGATTGTGTTATATATTCTTTTAATGAAACTTCGTGTGTATCTGCAGCCCCTAATCTTATTTTGTTATATGATTCAGGCTGATTTTATTACCATTCTAGAAGCAGATACAAATTAGAGGGAAATTAGGAACAAAATTGGTACAACAGGTTCTCAGTTTCATAACACATTAAATGCAGAGGCAACTGATCGCTAATGGGAGAAGTTCAAGGGAGGGCAATTATAAGTGAGGGCCCTGGAAGAGATAGGATTTTATCTTTAATGTCCAGAATAAAGGAAAGCATCTGTTCACTCCTCTGAATAGGAATTGACTTCATGGGCCTCATTTTTACTTGTGAAGTTTATTGGCTATTCGTGAAGATTTTAAAGAGTTTACTTTTAAAGTAGTCTGGCACATAGGACCTAGTATTTGACACTACAGAGTTAGTGGTCACATTTGAAACTTCCTAGGGAAGGTCTAGTTCCATACGGATGCTTTCATTTATTCTTTCAATAAAATAGCTAGGATTATTTTATTCACCCCACAAATAATTATTGAGTATTTATCATGTGTCAGCAAGTGTTCTAGGCACTGGAGACTTGACAGTAAACAGAATGGCAAAATTCCTGCTGGGAAATACAGACTAATAAGTACCAAAATGTGAAAAAAATCACATAAAGTTTTAGTAATCATATAATTGTACTATTATACATTATATTACTAAGCAGAGATGATGTCTGAGAGAGGGATGGGGTGGAGAGTCCTAAGCTGGGGCTTTGCGATGTGATGAATGAAGAGGAAGAAGCCATGTAAAATTCAGGGGGATGCTTTCTGGACAGAGAGGGCTCAGTATCAACATTCCAAGGCAGGAAGGGGCTTAGTGAGTTGAAACGACTAAAAGAAGGCAATGTGGCTAGATGGTGGTGGCTGAGGGGCACTGGGCATGAGATGAGGTCACAGGGTATGAAAGCATCAGAAAACTAGAGCTTTGTGGGCTTTTAGCTTACCCCTCATTGTTGACGCTGGCAAGTACTTGCCCTGTAACCATCCATCCCCACTTCTTCCTTTTCTAACAGAACTACAATTTTGTTTGGGGTTGCATTGTATCCAATTAAAAACCTTTCATTTCCAAGAACCCCTTGCAGCTAGAGGTTCTGATTAATAGTGTGTATCTAGGATTTTGATAGAAACAGCTTCCCTTCCTGTGTAAAGAAGAGAACTTCTAGAAGACAGCTTTTAATGTTTTCCTGTTCTTCTGCTTGAAACATTGATGCAATGCCCATGGGTATAGCAGCCCTCTTGAAACCATCTAAATGAAAACCGCAGTTAAAGACTGAGATAAGGGAAGCACAGGAGACTAAGAGACTGATGATATCTTAGTCCTGCTGACCTCTGTACATGTCATCAGATGCGATGAACAAAACTTTATTCTTTTAGGGGGCTGGTAGGTAGGCATTCTCTTACTTGTAGCTAAACACAATCTTAAATCAAATAATACATCAAAGGAAAAAACAATGGTCTAGGGAACGAGGAGAAATATCGGTGAAAATAAATCCAGTGATGATGGTAACCCCCAAAAGAAGACAAGCTCGTCTTGCACAATTGCTACATGGCATCCTGAAATTTGCTCCCAAATACGACAGGAGCCAAAACCAAGAGGAAATATCTCAATACAACTGCTACTACTACTACTACTGTTAACACTATTCACAACACAGAGCAAAGGTACACACTCACGGCACAGCTAGCTCACGTTTCCCAAGTGTTGACTGTATGCCAGGCCCTCTTGTAAGCACTTTACGTTGAACTGAACATTTAAGCTTCAGAATGGCCTTTATGATTATTATCTGTATTTCACAAATGAAGATATTAATATCTAGAGAGCTTATGTGACTCACTGAAGGTCAGAGGGCCAGTATTTCAACCTGAGCAGTCTTACCACAGACCTGTGTATTAATCATATTTTACAGAAATCTTACAAGTCTGATATATTATCTTTTTTTAAAAACTTTGGTAAAGGTCTGCTCAAATCTTTTCTTATTTCTAAAAATGGGGTTGCTCACCTACTTACTTATTGCTTACGTGCCCTTCAAAGTTTAAGCACCAACACTAACAGTTGAACACGCCAGAGAGACAGAGTCAAAGGCAACAATGGAACGGCATCTTCAAAGACCAGAAAGAGAATCACTTCTAACCTAGACGTCTACATTCAGGGAAAATATTCTTTAAATGTGAAAGGAAAGGAGAGATATTTTTGGACTAACAAAAAAAAAGAAAAAGAGAAAATGCACAGCTAGGATACCCACTTTAAAGAAAATATTAAAGATTGTCCTCAAGGCACGAAGAAAATTAAACGAGATAGAGAAGGCTGGAGATTCAGAAAGAAGTGAAGAACAATATGAAAGGTGAATATGTAGGTAAATCTAAATGCATATTAGCTGTATAAAACTTTGTAAAATAATATCTTGTAGAGATGGACACACACACTGTGTGTGTGTGTGTGTGTGTGTGTGTGTGTGTGTGTGTGTAGTCACTAAGATCTGGGCCAGAGGCACCCTTCCCTGGGCCTTGCACTCTGGCCTTCTTCCTGCCATGCCTTAAGGTAAGGTATCCATAGGGTATATGCCCACCTGGAGCCTATGTCTCTCTACTTAGAGCATAGTTTGTGTGCCTGGGACCTCAAAATTCCCCACACACATGGATCTGATCCTCCTTCCAGGTCAGTGTGGTGTGGGCCCTATTATCCCTGGCTCCATCCTCCCGAGGATAGACCGTATTTCCAGTGCATACCTGAGGACCTAGGAGTGAATACACAGAGGCTGTTTGTAGCAGGAATTCGCAGAGCTGGATAGTCCATACACACGTGCATGAGGCCTCCCAGTGTTGGAGGTAGAAGTGGGAAGAGGAGCTGGGGATGAGAGGAGGATGAGTGTAACTGTGGACCAGGAACCAGAAGCTAGCTCCTCTGTGCCGTAATATTCTAGCAGGGAACTCTGAGGAGTCCTGAATTTGAATTCAGAATTATTAATTCCATCTGGCTTTCTAAATTGTCATTACGGATAAATGGAGGAAAATAACATATATTTTGCTCAACAATTTGTTAGCATGATTTATTCTTTAAACTATCTAGATACATAGTGTATGGGTTTCAATGTGTACTCATCCAAATCTTAAAAATGTTATGGAGTGGGCATCTCCCTATAGAATTAAAATACATGAAAACAAAAGCACATAAGTTGGGATGGAGGTAAATGGAGTTAGAGGGTCCTAAAGTAACAACATATGTGAGACATGAAAGAAGTAGGTTTATTAGTTCTAAGTTCAAGATGTTTGCTGTCATATCTAGGATATCCACTGAAAGAATAGGAAGATACTGTATCATACAAGGAAATAGAGGAAGAGAAATGAGTAATAAAAAATATTTAACCAACCCAAAAGTAGACAAGAAAGTCAAGAAAAAGTTATATAGTGAAGGTGGGAAAAGCCCATCAGTTCAGTTCAGTTCAGTCTCTCAGTCGTGTCCGACTCTTTGCGACCCCATGAATCGCAGCAGGCCAGGCCTCCCTGTCCATCACCAACTCCCGGAGTTCACTCAAACTCACATCCATCGAGTCAGTGATGCCATCCAGCTCATCCTCTATCGTCCCCTTCTCCTCCTGCCCCCAATCCCTCCCAGCATCAGAGTCTTTTCCAATGAGTCAGCTCTTTGCATGAGGTGGCCAAAGTACTGGAGTTTCAGCTTTAGCATCAGTCCTTCCAAAGAACACTCAGGACTGGTCTCCTTTAGAATGGACTGGTTGGATCTCCTTGCAGTCCAAGGGACTCTCAAGAGTCTTCTCCAACGTCACAGTTCAAAAGCATTAATTCTTTGGCGCTCAGCTTTCTTCAAGTCCAACTCTCACATCCATACATGACCACTGGAAAAACCATAGCCTTGACTAGACGGACCTTTATTGGCAAAGTAATGTCTTTGCTTTTGAATGTGCTATCTAGGTCGGTCATAACTTTCTTTCCAAGGAGTAAGCGTCTTTCAATTTCATGGCTGCTGTCACCATCTGCAGTGATTTTGGAGCCCCCAAAAATTAAAGTCTGCCACTCTTTCCACTGTTTCCCCATCTATTTGCCATGAAGTGATGGGACCAGATGCCATGATCTTCGTTTTCTGAATGTTGAGCTGTAAGCCAACTTTTTCACTCTCTTCTTTCACTTTCATCAAGAGCCTTTTTAGTTCCTCTTCACTTTTTGCCATAAGGGTGGTGTCATTTGCATATCTGAGGTTATTGATATTTCTCCCGGCAATTTTGATTCCAGCTTGTGCTTCTTCCAGCCCAGCGTTTCTCATGATGTACTTTGCATATAAGTTGAATAAGCACGGTGACCATATACAGCCTTGCCATTCTCCTTTTCCTATTTGGAACCACTCTGTTCTTTCATATCCAGTTCTAACTGTTGCTTCCTGACCTGCATATAGGTTTCTCAAGAGGCAGGTCAGGTGGTCTGGTATTCCCATCTCTTTCAGAATTTCCCACACTTTATTGTGATCTGCACAGTCAAAGGTTTTGGCATAGTCAATAAAGCAGAAATAGATGTTTCTCAGGAACTCTCTTGCTTTTTCCATGATCCAGTGGACGTTGGCAATTTGATCTCTGATTCCTCTGCCTTTTCTAAAACCAGCTTGAACATATGGAAGTTCATGCTTCACGTATTGCTGAAGCCTGGCTTGGAGAATTTTGAGCGTTACTTTACTAGCGAGTGAGATGAGTGCAACTGTGCGGTAGTTTGAGCATTCTTTGGCATTGCCTTTCTTTGGGATTGGAATGAAAACTGACCTTTTCCAGTTCTGTGGCCGCTGCTGAGTTTTCCAAATTTGCTGTCATATTGAGTGCAGCACTTTCACAGCATCATCCTTCAGGATTTGAAATATCTCCACTGGAATTCCATCACCTCCACTTGTGGGGCCCTAAATGGGAAACCTTAAAAAAGAAGGGCTAGCTTTGCTGTTTAGAGCTAAGATGGTGCCTGGTGGAAGAGATAGGGGCGTGGTCTATGTTACAGTTTTTGATTGGCTCTCTTGATTTCCCTGCACGTGGACAGCGTGTGATCAACATAGACTCCTGTTACAATGAAGGCGCATGACGATTTGACCTTTAACATGATTGGTGCAACTATGACATATTATGATTTGACCTTTAACGTGATTGGTGCAACTATGGAAAGTCCCTGGCAAAGCCCCCTTGCTTGCCTATATAAACCAAGAGTTTGTGGCAATAAAGCGGAACTGCTTAAACAGACAGAACCCTTTGTGGAGGCTGATTGTCTCTCGCTTGCCCAGGGGCTGGGTTGGCGGACAACAGGCTCACCTCTCCTCGGGACCCCTTGGCTTTGCTGAGGGAAGTTCCACTGCCTCTCTCTTTCTGCAGAGCGCCCCCCGCATCCACTAGCTTTGTGTAGTGATGCTTTCTAAGGCCCACTTGACTTCACATTCCAGAATGTCTGGCTCTAGGTGAGTGTGAGTGATCACAGCATCGTGATTATCTTGGTCATGAAGATCTTTTCTGTACAGTTCTTCTGTGTATTCTTGTATATAGTAAGATGTTAAAATTGTGTATGTTGTTGTTCAGTTGCTAAGTCGTGTCTGACTCTTTGTGACACCATAGACTGCAGCACACCAGGCTTCTCTGTCATATTGTTCATGGGGTTATTGTGGCAAGAATACTGGAGCGAATTGCATTTTCTCCTCTAGTGGATCACATTTTGTCAAAACTCTTCACTGTTACCCATCTGCTTGGGTGGCCTTGCATAGCATGGCTCATGGCTTGAGTTACTTATGTCCCTATACAACAAAGCTGTGATCCACGAAGGGAAAACTGTGTATATCAACACTTGAATTGATATGAATTGAATAACTACCTCAAATTAAAAGCCAAATATTGTCAGTCTGTATAAAAAAATTCCAGTGACCTGCTGCTTCCAAGAGACATAATCTAAGTATGAGAATACACAAAGATTAACTGTAAAAGGATGGGAAAAGATAGACCATTGAAACATTTAGTAATAGAAAGTTGTTATAGCTATCACAATATCAGACAAAGTCAATTTTATTTATCATTTCATTTCTTATTTTAAAATTTTAAATTTATTTTTATTGGAGTATAGTTGGTTTACAGTGCTTTGTTACTTTCAGACAACAAATTTTTAAGGTAAGAAGCATGATTAAAGATAGAGTATTATTTATCATTTAAGTTTTATTTATCAAGAAGATAAAACATAAATTGTATGCCTTGAATAGCAGAGTCTTACATATGAAGAAAAAATTTAATAGAACTAAAAATAAAAGCAAAATCCTATTTACTCAAAATGGATAACTTAAATGTATCCCTCCTCTCAGTAACTGATAAAAATCAGTAGACCTACTGAATGACATGATTAACAAATTTGACATAACTGATATAAATAAAAACCTATACCCAATAATTATGGGATATACATTCTGCTCAAGTACACATGAAACCTTATCAAAATTAACTATGTGATAGCCCATAAAGCACATTTCATAACAAGCAAATCATACAAAGCATGTTCTCTGACCACAGTGGAATTAAGCTAGAAATCAATAACAAAATGATAATGGAAAATTTCCATATATTTAAGGACTAAAAATATAATACTGAATAGTTATTTAAAAACAATACTCTTTCAAAAAAAAATGAAAGCCATACACATGAATAACCTTAAATAATTCAAAGATATCATATTGGAAATTAGAAACTATCCTTTTTTTCTAACTTATGCTGAAAGTTAAATAGTTGATTTTCAGCTTTTCTTCTTTTCTAATTTGTGCATTTAGGTCTATAATTTTCCCTCTAAGCATACCTTTCAGCTGCTGTACAACTTTTTTGGACATCTTATCAAATGTAAATAGCAATCCTAATGGATTGTAGACTTAAATATGAAAGATAAAAACATAAAGCTTTGACAAGATAACATAGCTGCATGATCTTTGTATAAGCAAAGAATTCTTCAACAGGATTAACTGCAGAGGAAAAGATTAATCAACTGAGTATGTTAGAATTAGGAAATCATATTTATCAAAAGGTATCATTAGGAAAATCAAAAAGCAATCCAGCTAATTGGTGAAGATATTTGAAATACATATAACAAAGAACTCATAATTGGTGAAGATATTTGAAATACATATAACAACTCATAATCAAACTACAAATCAATTAGGAATAAAGGACAACACAATCATGAAATAGACATGTAATCTGAATAGCAACTTACACAAGAACATATCTAACTGGCCAATAAACATGAAAAGGTGTTCACCTCATTTGTAAGCAGAATATAATAATATAATAAAAATACAATGAGTTATCATTGTATCTAATTGAATATTAAAATTTAAAGGAACAACAACAAAGTTATATAGAGCAATGAGAATCCTCATAGTCTGCTGGTAGAACAGTAAATTGGTACAACCAGTTTGCAGAAATGTTTGGCATTATCTACTGAACTTGAATGTATTCAGGCCCTGTAATTCAGCAATATGCACATAATACGCACCCAAGAGAAATACATGTACTTGCATATCAAAAGGTAGGAATATGACTGTTCATAGCAACAGTTTTGCATGACAAATTTCCCACATCACAATGACCTCTGATCAAGGCATGAAACCTGTCAATTTATAGTGTTGCTTTGTACCCCTCTGCCTGAATTGTGGGAGACCTGGGTTCGATCCTTGGGTTGGGAAGATCTCCTGGAGAAGGGAAAGGATACCCACTCCAGTATTCTGGCCTGGAGAATTCCATGGACTACGGCTGGTCAGTTGGACATGACTGAGTTCAGTTGCTCAGTCATGTCCAACTCTTTGAGACCCCATGAACCGCAGCACGCCAGGCCTCCCTGTTCATCACCAACTCCTGGAGTCCACCTAAACCCATGTCCATTGAGTTGGTGATGCCATCCAATCATCTCATCCTCTGTCGTCCCCTCCTCCTCCTGCCCTCAATCTTTCCCAGCATCAGGGTCTTTTCAAATGAGTCAGCTCTTCGCATCAGATGGCCAAAGTATTGGAGTTTCAGCTTTAACATAAGTCCTTCCAATGAACACCCAGGACTGATCTCCTTTAGGATGGATAGACTTGTTGGATCTCCTTGCAGTCCAAGGGACTCTCAACAGTCTTCTCCAACACCACAGTTCAAAAGCATCAATTCTTCGGTGCTCAGTTTTCTTCATAGTCCAACTCTCACACCGGCTGTTCATGGGGTAATAGAGTTCGACACTAATAGCAGTGTTCACTTTCACTTTTGTATCCATTGTTTCAAGAACTTTCAGGGTAATTTGTATCAGCTTATCAGCATTGTATTTTTCATAAGATGATTGACACCTGTTTTGATGAGACTATCAGAATCTGCTTACACAGAAGAAGGATATGTCTACTTGACTAGCAAAATGCAAAAAGGAGTGTCTGAGATTCCATTTTGCGCTCACTGATTATAAAGTGTTCCATGCACACATTGCTTCTAGATAGCAGAGAAACAGTGCGCCCAGTATAGTCCTTACAGAGAGAGGCAAAAAATACAAGCAAAAAACGGAGAGGACGATGAGAGCCTGGGTCTGGTCTCTCTGGACCCTTTGCTGTTGTCTGTGATGCTTTTGCTGTATTGAATCCCTTTCCTGCAATAAACTTTAGACTGGCAGAAATTCTCATTTTGGGTCCTGCGCATCTTCTCTAACAATCAAAACCTGTTTAAATGCCACTATTATTGCAACCCACTCCGGTATTCTTGCCTTGATAATCCCACAGACAGAGGAACCTAGAGGGCTACAGTCCATGGGGTCACAAAAAGTTGGACATGACTGAGCAACTAAGCACATTATTGCAATAGCATTTTTGTCATAGCCAAAAAATGCAAATGACCCAGCATGGATAAATAAGTTAGGCTATATTCATCCAATTGAGCACTAAACAACAAAAAATATTGATAAATCCTGTTACATACAAAACATGTAAGAAGCTGTTCCCTTCTCCAGGGGAACTTCCCAACCCAGGGATTGAAACCAGGTCTCCCACATTGCAGGTGGATTCTTTACTAGCTGAGCCACCAGGAAAACCCAAGAACACTGGAGTGGGTAGCCTGTCCCTTATCCAGTGGATCTTCCTGATCCAGGAATTGAACTGGGGTCTCCTGCATTGCAGGTGGATTCTTTACCTGCTGAGCTACCAGGGAAGCCCATTACATACAAAACATGGGTGAACCCTACAAGCACAATACTGAAAGAAGCCAGATACAAGAAAATCCATACTGTATGTTTGCATTTGTATAAAATAGTGCAAAAACAAGCAAAGCTAACCAACGGTAAATATTGGTTGACTCTGGAGGGAAGGAGTGGGATAAGGATAAGGAGAGGGCAAGAGAGGGCTTGCTGACAGTGTTCTATAACCTAGGTGGTGTTTCCATGGGTGTGTTCAGTTTGTTATAATTCATCAAGGTTTGGATTTTCTGTGTGATAGTATACTTCAGAAAAAACATTTGTTGAAAAACAAAACAAACATTGATAAGTCTGCATTGCTATTTAAAAAGAGAGAAAGAGACAGGGAATTCTCTTGTAGTCAAGATTGGGACTCTGTAGCTTAATTGCCAAGGAAGCAGGTTCAATTCCTGGTTGGGGAACTAAGATCCCACAAGCCATACAGTGTGGCCAAAAAAGAAAAAGAAAGAGAGAAACATTTCTTTGGTCAACTTAGGAGGTAACTAGAACATCATCTCTTTAATCTAAATATTGGCAACTAAAGGGGAAACCTTAAGCAATGAATCACCTCTTGTGCAATTTTTCAGTGTAACTAAATAGCCCTAATTGATGGGGAGTAAGTTTTTCTTACAAATTATTCCCAATTAATAAATTTATAATAAATGATAGAATTAGAAAATCACCAAATGAGTAAATTGTAATGAAATAATCTAGTCAGAGATTTTTGTATTAGTTATCGCTTGTTGTGTAACACATTACCCTCAAAATGTAGCAACTTAATACAACCATTTTTTATGTCACAGTTTCCATGGGTCCGGAATCTGAGTGTGGTTTAACTGGATGCCCCTGACTCAGGCTCTCCTATGAGGATGCAGTCAAGGATTCAGCTGGGACTGCAGAAGGATGTGATTCCAACCTCACCCTTGCAGCTGTTGGCACAGCTCAGGTCCCTGCTGGCAGTTGTCCAGAGATGTCAGTTATTTGCCACAGGAACCTCTTCATAAAGCATCTCAGAATATAACAGCTGTTTTCCCCAGGAGCTACCAAGTGAGTGAGAGTAAGAGAGAGAATTCAAGATAATGTGCACAGTTTTTTGAAACAATGTCAAAATGACATACCATCACCTCTGCTGGGTTCTGTTAATAGAAACAGTCATAAGTCCAGCCTACACTCAAAGAAAGGGTGTAAATTTACACAGGGAAGTAAATACCAAAGAGGTGGGGATCACTGGGAGCCTCATCGAGGATGCCTACCATCATCATCAGTGGATGGAAACCACTGGATGAAAGGCTGATGGAGAACTTCATCATCAGAGGCACCACCACATGAATTCACTCCTCAATCTATTATAAAGGGGACAACCAGCTATTGTTTGCCTTCTGTTGTGAAGCAATCTGAGGTATACAGCATCATCTCATGAAGTGTCCTTTGCAAAAAGAGTTGAGTCTAAATCTAATCAGTTCAGTTGCTCAGTCGTGTCTGACTGTTTGCCACCCCATGAATCGCAGCACGCCAGGCCTACCTGTCCATCACCAACTCCCAGAATTCACTCAAACAGGTCCATCGAGTCGGTGATGCCATCCAGCCATCTCATCCTCTGTTGTCCCGTTCTCCTCCTGCCCCCAGTCCTTCCCAGCATCAGAGTCTTTTCCAATGAGTCAACTCTTCACATGAGGTGGCCAAAGTATTGGAGTTTCAGCTTTAGCATCAGTCCTTCCAAAGAACACCCAGGACTGATCTCCTTTAGAATGGTCTGGTTGGATCTCATTGCAGTCCATGGGACTCTCAAGAGTCTTCTCAAACACCACAGTTCAAAAGCATTAATTCTTTGGTGCTCAGCTTTCTTCACAGTCCAACTCTCACATCCATACATGACCACTGGAAAAACCATAACCTTGACTAGACTGACCTTTGTTGGCAAAGTAATGTCTCTGCAAGCCTTTAGCAAACATTTAATTTACAAGAAATATGGATGACAGAAGAAAAAGTAAATAACATCATGAGGGTAAAAATCTAGATTGAGGGACCTTCTATAGGAGAATGGATCTATTTATTCAGTAAGTCAATTGCATGGGGAAAAAATGAAATTCTCTATAGTAAAAGAACCTTGCTGCTAAGTTGCTTCAGTCGTGTCTGACTCTGTGTGACCCCATGGATGGCAGCCCACCAGGCTCCCCCGTCCCTGGGATTCTCCAGGCAAGAACACTGGAGTGGACTGGCATTTCCTTCTCCAATGCATGAAAGTGAAAAGTGAAAGTGAAGTCTCTCAGTCGTGTCCGACTCTTAGTGACCCCATGGACTGCAGCCCAGCAGGTTCCTCAGTCCATGGGATTTTCCAGGTAAGAGTACTGGATTGGGGTGCCATTGCCATTTCTGAAAAGAACCTTAAGAGAAGTAAAAACCGGTCTTCCCTTGTGGCTCAGCTGGTAAAGAGAAGTAAAAACCAAATGCGGTATTTAACCTTGCTTGGATACCGATTGAAACAAGTCAACTAGAAAGTATTAATTTTGAGACAATGAGGGGACTTTGAACTTAGACAGGATCAAGGAAATTTTGTTCATTTTTTTGGAATGATAATGGCATTGTGACTGTGAAAGAAAATGTCTACATTTTTTCTGAGTTGCAAGCCAAAACATATAAGGATGATAGACCTGAGGCCTAAGGTTTGCTTCAGAATAGTTCAGTAGATACAGCAAACGCAACGACAAAAGGAATAGATGAGACAAGTGTGATAAAATCTTGATGAATATTGAATCTCATACTCTAATAATGGGTGTATACAGGTTTATTGTATAATTTTATTTATTTTTATGAATGTTTAAACACTTTCATAGTAAATATGGGAAGAAAAGATGTCAGGACTAGATGGTTTTATAGCTGAGCTCTAGTTCGATTTTAAAGAATAAATTTCTATTATTATTTAGGTATCTGTGACCTCCAAAATAGGATGAAAATTCCCTAATTCATATTGTGAAGGTAACATAACTTAAAAAATATCTTTGGAACTGTTAGGGGAAGCACACTGACTGAAACCGCCCACCCTGGCCAGGCACCATGGTAACCATTTGCCTGAGTTGTTTTACGACAGGAGGTTCTGATAAGGAACATGAAACTAATAAGCCTTCACCAACCGGAAGAGTTTGGGAAAGGTCAAAAGGAGACACCACATGTCTGACCACCTCCCAGAACCCTCTCTGGCATCCATCTTGGCTGAACAAGGGGTGCACCACCAGGAAGGACTCTGAGTCAGAATGATTGGCCAAATACAACCCGGAAACGAATCCCATCACCATAGAACCCAAGACTGCAAACCATGTGACAGAGCTGTTCTCCTGGGTTCCTTTACCCTACTGCTCTCCACCTGGGTGCCCTTTCCCAATAAAATCTCTTGCTTTGCCAGCATGTGTGTCTCCTTGGACAATTCATTTCCGAGTGTTAGACAAGAGCCCAGTTCCAGGCCCTGGAAGGGGTCCCCCTTCCTGCAACAGAACTGTCACATGCATGAAGAAAAGTTTTCAGTTTTAAGTGTACAGCTTGAGCAATTTTTGCACACTGAACTTAGTCACAAAGAAAAAAACAAAATATTATGGGTAGCCGAGAAACTAGACAGTACTCCTGATGAAGATCCCCTCTATTTTGAACTAAAACATGATTTTAAAAAATACTGCAAAAAATGCACTGCTGTATATAAAATAGGTTAACTAATAAGAGCCTACTGTATAGCACAGGGAACTCTACTCAGTTCTACTCTACTCATAATGGTCTATATGAGAAAAGAATCTTAAAAAAGAGTGAATATGTGTATGTGTATAAACTGATTCACTTTGCTGTACACCTGAAACTAACACAACATTGTAAATCAACTAAACTCCAACAGTTTTTAAAAAAATAGTGTAAAAATGAAAACTTCATGGGAAATAGATGGGGAAACAGTGGAAACGGTGTCAGACTTTATTTTTTTGGGCTCCAAGATCACTGCAGATGGTGACTACAGCCATGAAATTGAAAGACGCTTACTCCTTGGAAGAAAAGTTATGACCAACCTAGATAGCATATTCAAAAGCAGAGACATTACTTTGCCGACTAAGGTCCGTCTAGTCAAGGCTATGGTTTTTCCTGTGGTCATGTATAGATGTGATTGGACTGTGAAGAAGGCTGAGCACCGAAGGATTGATGCTTTTGAACTGTGGTGTTGGAGAAGACTCTTGAGAGTCCCTTGGACTACAAGGAGATCCAACCAATCCATTCTGAATCGGCCCTGGGATTTCTTTGGAAGGAATGATGCTAAAGCTGAAACTGCAGTACTTTGGCCACCTCATGCGAAGAGTTGACTCATTGGAAAGGACTCTGATGTTGGGAGGGATTGTGGGCAGGAGGAGAGGGGGACGATAGAGGATGAGATGGCTGGATGGCATCACTGACTCGATGGACATGAGTCTGAGTGAACTCTGGGAGTTGGTGATGGACAGGGAGGCCTGGTGTGCTGCAATTCGTGGGGTCACAAAGAGTCGGACATGACTGAGCGACTGAACTGAACTGAACTGAAAAATGAAAACTATAGAATAATTTTGGCTTCCCTGATGACTCAGCGGTAAAGAATCTGCCTGCCAATGCAGGAGGTGCAGGTTCAACCCGTGGGTCAGGAAGATCCCCTGGAGAAGGAAATGGTAATCCAATCCAGTATTCTTGCCTGGTAAATCCCATGGATGGAGGAGCCTGGTGGGCTACAGTCCACGGGGTCACAAACAAAGAGTTGGACTTGGTGACCAAACAACAATATGGACAAATTTCACATACATACAGGCAAAATTTCTAGGTAATAGGAAATAGAATCCAAAAGTATATTTTAATGTCCATATACTCATATACAAATATTATTAAAAATTTAATTGCTCACTATTGTTTCTTATACTCTGAGTTCTTAATAAAGTACATATTTTTCAGTAAGAGATTGTGGATAGTAAGTGATTTTAGCTCTCATATGTTTTTAAACGTATTTATTTTTATCCCTACTCTTTAAAAAGAGTTTAGCTGGTTAGATAATTTCAGATTTACTATTTTTCCTCAGGACTGAGTATATGACACCATCACCTTCTGACATCTATTAATGAAAGTTCCACTATTGATTTGTCATTTCTTTGTATGTTATCCATCTTCTCTCTTTTGCAAATAATATTTTCCTTTCTTGCTTAACACTCTAATTTTGCTGCACTGTTTCTAGTATAGATTTATTTTCATTTTCTTGCTAATCACTCAGTGAGATTTTTCAATTCAATATTTCACATGCTTCTTCATTTCTGGAAAATTATGTCATTTATTTTCAAGCATCATTTCTTTTCCAGTCTTCCTATATTCTTCTGCAACTTACATTGGATATATTTCGGAACTTCTAATTCTACACTCTATTACTTTTAACTTCTTTCATAGTTTTCTCTTTTATCTTACTGCGCTATGAAGCTTCTCCCTAGTGCTATCTTCCATCTCATTCATCCTCTCTTTTCAAATTATCTAGTATGCCACTGAGATAATTTATTAAGGGTTATCATTATTATCATTTTATTTTCAAA
This sequence comes from Ovis canadensis, assembly GCF_042477335.2. Classification (NCBI taxonomy): domain Eukaryota; kingdom Metazoa; phylum Chordata; class Mammalia; order Artiodactyla; family Bovidae; genus Ovis; species Ovis canadensis. The sequence goes on along the minus strand of NC_091246.1, from coordinate 33,696,209 downwards.
GGCAATATTTTTTCCCAAGATTTCCAATTTGTTCTTTTTCGAATTTTGTTCTTGCTTCATAAATGCTAGGTCCTTCCTCATGTTTTCGGGCAGTTAGCATGTTATTTTTTAAGTTCTCAGAATGATCTCTATAACTTCAGTTGTCAGTTCTTCCATTTGTTGAATTTACTATTACTATTTGTTGAGTTTACTATTTTTATGATAATGGACTTCTTCATATGCCTAAAATATTTTAAGAGCTATTCTTGCTTGGGAGTTCACCTTCATATACACTCTTCTTTTCATATGGTTTAAATTACCTGGTCCAGATGGGTTTCACCAGTCCAAACCAGGCATTATATTAGCAGACCAATTTAGGTCTTTTACTCCATAATAATGGTTTAATATTGAACCTTACATGCATATTTTATAGACTCAGTTCCTATTTTCCATGGGGCCGCTGCTTCTTTGCTTTTCACGTATAAATTCACTGCTCTCAAAAGAAAGGTCTGTATCTACGATGTTTTAATGAACTACATATTTCATTTAAGAAGGAGATAACGTTTTTGGGTAGTCAACCTGAGGATAAATGACCAGAGACTTATGAACTAGAGGTGGGGAAAGAGGATGTGGCAACTGCTGGCTCCCCACAAATCTCTTCTCGCTGTCATTCTTAATGTCTGAAAACTCATTCAAAACGCAGCGCTTCCACTTCACAAGCCCCTTGTAAAATCTCCATTCCAGATCCCTTAGATCCATGAATTGTTTTGCTGAAAAGAATCATATTTTCAAAGAATCACACAATGGCCTTATTTAACCCCCAGTTACTTAGAGATGCTTCATGAACAGAAGGAACCTTTGACGAATTCAAGTCCCCTTCTCCCTTGTGTTTCTGAACTTTCTGAATAAATCTGTTTCTGAAGTTTTGTAAACTAAGGGGGAGCCTATATTGTTCATCTCATCTAAAGCCGTCCTCCACATGGGAAAGAGAGTGGGCCTGGCTAGGGCTGGAGTGGACCTTGCAGGGCCATCACAGGTAGAGGTGTCTCCTCTGGTGTGAATCTAGAGAACACAGAGTACAGAGGTCTACAGGACATAGAAAAGGATCCTAATGGGTGGTTAAGATGAGTGGAAAGCCTGATCACAGTACATTTGTTTTTTTTTTTTTAATTTTAATATCTTTAATTCTTACATGTGTTCCCAAACATGAACCCCCCTCCCACCTCCCTCCCCATCACAGTACATTTGTGAGTGTCATTTCTCCCAAGACACTAGTGTAAGGCCTGAGTATAAAAGGGCAGTGGTTTAGCCAGAATCTGGTTGTTTTCCCTTCAGTTTCAGGACCTGCCAGCTTAGGGCATCATTAATAGTTTCAACCTCTTCATGGAGGTAATGAACCATGGAAAACTCAAGCCAACATATACTACGCAGTCCCCTCCTTAGCAGCCGTTGCCCTTTCCCTTCCCTTCAATTCTTTTCATGGCTAGTAAGGATGTGTTCATGGCTAAAAGCAAAAAGAACAATAAAAAGCAAGATCTTAGGCAGGGGCTTGGGTGTAAAACCCGAGGCCAAAGAGCAAATAGAGTGTAAAGAATATCAGGAGAGCAGGAGAAAATGGGTCAAGCAAACAAGCAGCTGGGCTGATCTGTTTCTAGTGGGTGACTCTGGCATCTTCCCTGTGTGGTGATATTTGAGCAGGTCACCTATGGCCGAGATACTGCTCCTGCCCCAGTCAGGTCCCCATCCCTGGGAAGGGTTTGAGTTTCCCCAGGTCTGTGAGGTAGGAAGCCTGTATAAATATTCTACACATGCCTGAACTAGGAGACAGGGGCCAGGGACTGTTCTTTGATTCATATCTGGCCATAGTGTTCAATGGCCTGTCCTAGGGCCCAGTTGCCAAGGTTGAGGGAATTTGACAGGATCACAGCAGGCCTGGAATAGCAGGAAGGGCAGGGATATTTGCTGAGGTCATTCAGTTCAGTTCAGTTGCTCAGTCATGTCTGACTCTTTGCAACCTCATGAACCGCAGCATGCCAGGCCTCCCTGTCCATCATCAACTCCCGGAGTTTACCCAAACTCATGTCCATTGAGTCGGTGATACCATCCAACCATCTCATCCTCTGTCGTCCTCTTCTCCTCCTGCCCTCAATCTTTCTTAGCATCATGGTCTTTTCAAATGAGTCAGCTCTTCACATCAGGTGGCCAAAGTATTGGAGTTTCAGCTTCAACATCAGTCCTTCCAATGAACACCCAGGACTGATCTCCTTTAGGATGGACCGATTGGATCTCCTTGCAGTCCAAGGGACTCTCAAGAGGTGAAGTCATAGAATGCATGATACTGATTAGCGAAGAGCTTTATGTTGTGATCTGTGGTGGACACTACGGGTTGGTTCACTTTATACTGTGTATAATCCTTTTCAGCCTTCCTCTCCTCAGAAAGCTGAAAGCTAAGATCTGTATTGACCAGGATTCCTTGCAGTAATGGGTGGCTATTGGACACAATTCTGGCCAAGAATATGTGTGGAGAGGTCACCTGAGAAGGGGTGTTCTGAGGAAGCATTGCTTTCCTATTAAAAGAGGACAGAAGTAGCCAATGTGGCTCTTTCTCTTAGCCCCCCTTCCTCCCTGAAATGTATCCATAGCACCTGGAGGTACATACAATTTTAGCCATGAAGACAAAAACTGCACACAAAAAGATGGGGAGCATGGGCTCTTGACAACACCAAAAAGCATTGCTCTTGCCTTTGTCTGCCTCCAGATGGAAAAATTTAAAAAAACACTCATTTGATTTTTTTCTGTAATTTTTCATAAAACACATGTCTAATCTACATAGTCCTCTAGGATTTATCCAGGGCAAGAGAAGCTCATGTGATAGGAGAAGAAGAAAATGGCAGCACCCACACCCTTTTCCTCCCCCGGTTCTTGGAGCTAGTAAGGATGTGTTCTATAACATTCTTTGGTATATCAGGACACCTAAAGTTCTCCTGGACTGAGAAAGACTTAGGGACTGGCTGACTGATACAATAATAGCAATAACAAGCAATATAGAACAGTAAAAGATGAATTGTTACAATTAAACCTACGTACTGGATATTCCTCATATGGATGCCTACATGGCTTCATGCATATTCCTTGAATAGACAGGCCATGTCTCAGAGATTCTGCCTCTAAGATCTCAGGAAATGAATTCCTGGAGGCAGAAGAGAGATTTTAACATAGAGTCTGAAAGGGCACATGAGAGAACTCCAGAGGAAAGGACAATTAGGCCCCTATGGGTGGCAAAGCTGTAACTGTTTCAGACCTATCAAACATTCAAAGCCTTCAGCACTTCTTTAGTAGGCATTTTGCAAATTCTTCTTATTGATTCTCAATACTTTCTATGCTTTTTAGTCTCTGGGCATACTTCATCTATGTGCTTTTGTGGACTATCTAGGCCATTCCTACAGTTTTCCTAATTTCCACTCTGCCTGGGCTCCATAGCATGCTAGGTGTGACTTTGCAAAGGAATTTGAGACCTGAATTAGGCTCTGTCAAGACATCAAAGCAGGGAATTGCAGTGAAGATTCTTCCAGCATCTTGGACCAAACATGATCAGAGTAATCAATACATTTCTTTAAATGTGTTCCTTCAGATACTACTTTTAATATAACAGTGGAGGTGCCACAATATTTGCTGGTTTTGAGTCAAGAACTTCAGAAGGTCTCAAATATTTTGTCATTGATTTAACATATTTTTATAGCTACAGAGAATAGCAAGATATAATTTTCCTTCCTTACATAGTGAAAATGGAAATCTTAAGACACCCTATCCTTGCTAAAACTAACCATTGTATGTTTTATAACATTTTAAACTTTCTGTGTGTGGCCTTTGGCTTTAGATGGGTGTTTCCCTATTCAAAACTAAGATACGGCTTGCTTAGAGTTCATTCACTCAGAGCTCCCTCACACTCTCCATTAAAAAAAAAGGAGGAAAGGAAGGAAGGAAGAAAAAGAAAAAGGAAGAAAGAAAAAAGAAGAAAAAAAACCAGATATGAAGTTTCTTTCTGTTGTTTGGGTCCTGTTGATAGCTTTGATAGAGATGCAATAATAACAAAAGGATAAACACTTGTGAAAAAATATTTTTAAAAACCTCCAATTGCAGTTGAGATAAGATACTTAAGAAACAAAAACCATTGCTCCATAAATACCTGACTTATTCATCAACCTGGAAATGATAGTGAGTCCAAGTTTAACCGGCTCACTTTATAAATGTTTAAATGCTGTGCCTCAGTAGCTCACCTTTCAGGGGTAAATCTGAGACGTGGCCCTCAAAGTTTGATTCCGTTCTCTATTTCCCCCATCACTACGGGCAGCGGGTGCATCAGTTCTGAACCTCAGAACTGCACGACTCCCTTGGATCAAGGACTCTAGGAACCAAAGTACAACTTGCAGTCTGAGTCCACTCATTTCCTTCCACATGGCCTTATCTGTTTAGATTACCTGGATCGATGAGGAAGTATTTAGGGGCTTTATCTTCAAAGATAAACTTCTCTGGCGAGACACAGGGAATGCCCAGCCTGCACAGTATTTTGCTGCTCTGAATCTTCTTCTGTATGGTGACCATTGACTCGGATTTGGAGTGATCGATGAGAATCTCGTGAGGAAAAGTGTGCACAGGAGGAGGGATCCCATACTCAGAGATTCTCTGCTGGGATTTGGAGAGTCTCTCCACGGGGGAGAGGGACCTGGTAAGCAAACTGCGGTGCAGGAGCTCAGACATAGACTCAGGCCGCTCTTCTTTTCTCACCACCTTGCACGTGAAAACAGGTAAGGAATCATCTGCTCTCTCTTCAGTCCCCCCAGTTCCATTCAGGAAATGCTTTTGACTGAGCATTCTCTGTGCTTCACCAGGTGAAATACAGTGCATTTTCAGGAGATTCAATTTCTTGTTCTCCTTATTAAAATTCTCAACAAATGCATATAATTCTGGCATCTGTAGAAAAAAAAAAGTGGGGAATCAGGAGACTGATGAAAATGTCATTGTCTGGTAGGCTCAAAAATCCTAGAACAAATAGGACAACAATCCTACAAACAGAAACATCTATCTTTGAAAGATAACTTTGCCTAACTAACTAAACAAAATCAATCGTGGGTCGAATTTTTCGAATTCAGGTTGACAGAGGGTCGAGTCATAGATTGAGTCCCAAAAGGGTATTATTTTTGTTAGGGGAAGCACACTGACTGAACACGCCCACCCTGGCCAGGCCCTTTAGTAACCATTCACATGAATTGTTTTATGACAGGAGATCCTGGTAAGGAATCCGGAACTAATAAGCCATCACCAACTAGAAGAGTTCGGGAAAGGTCAAAAGGAGACACTGCGTGTCCGTCCACTTCCCAGAATCCCTCTCGCTAGCATCTATCTTGGCTGGGCGATGTGTGCGCCACCAGGAAAGACTCTGAATTAGACTGATTGGCCAAAGACAACCCGGAAACTAATCCTATCACCACAAAACCCTAGACTGCGAGCCACGTGGCAGAGCATTTGTCCTGGGTTCCCTTATCCTACTGTCCCAAATCTCTTGCTTTGTCAGCACGTGTGTCTCCTTGGACAATTCATTTCCGAGTGTTAGACAAGAGCCCAGTTTCGGCCCTGGAAGGGGTTCCCCTTCCTGCAACATTTTGACACATTGTTAAATCCTATGAACTAAAATGAGCCCAATTAGACTTGGATTCTAATGTCTTTAAGATCTTTCCAACTTTAAAATTCTATGAATGATTAGGGAGACAGACTGCTGTGAGGGTTGGTGACCTCTGTTTTGAGTAAGGCTGTATTTCTTTCTTGCTTTCCTGCTGGCTCTACAGTAAAGAATCCACCTGTAATGGAGAAGACGGGGTTTGATCCCTGGGTTGGGAAGATCCCCTGGAGGGGGAAATGGCAACTCACTCCAGTTTTCTTGCCTGAGAAATCCCGTGGACAGAGGAGCTTGGTGGGCTACATTCCATGGGTTTGCAAAAGAGTCAGACATGACTGAGCAACTCAAGAACAACGTATTTCTTTGAAGGAAGAAAGGGAGCCAAGCTAATCTCAATATCAAAAGCTTACCCTGGTGTCCAAAGGGCTTGAATGCGCAGGAATGCCATGCAAAGGAAGCTGTAATTGTCCTTATTCACTAGAATATTTTACCAAAGCACATGGGTTTATGGAGTGTTTGACAATGGTTGTTGGCAGAAAAGACAGAAGTCTTACTTCTCTCAGACTACCCTTCTCTATCTAAAATCCTGTATTGAAAAAATAAAGTTCCTAGAGTATCCTGCCTACTAATTCTGTTATTCCTAACAGGCTCTGAAGCCTTTGATTGGAAGGCCAGCAAGGCTGAAGTGAGAGCCTGCTTTTGGGCAGCCGAGTTTCCTTTCAGTCCTGGTCAACTCTCTTGCAAGAGCAGCAGATGGGAAGGAAGCCAAAGCTGGCACAGGGCTCTTTCACTGGCATTGGCATCACCATGAAGACACCTGAGCACACCTGCAGGCTAGTGCCGCATTTTGCTGTGACAATAAAGGGTAAATCACTGGAGTGAGATTTTTGTGTTCTCAATGGCCCATCACTGGGTAAACAGGAGTTGGGATTTGAACAATTCTTGAATGTCAAGTGTCGTGTGCTCTTAAGTACATACCGAGCATGTCAGAGATTCATCTTCCTCACCATCTTTACTTGGATCCATGTCTCTATTGAAAGACACTGTGCCTTGACTTGAGTCTCTGATTCCTAAAAGATCGAAATAAGGGAATACCAAAAGAAAATGAAAAATCAGATAAACTACACAGAGAGAAAGGTAGCACTTCAAGTCTTCAGAAGTTTGTAAGACACCTTTAAATTTTATGCCATTTAAATATTTCTTTTGTTGTCTCCTTACTCTGTCAGTCAAATGAATGATGTTTCAACCAAATCTTTTTTACGAAACACCTCAAATTTTTATGCAACATGTGTTTTTAGGCATTTAATACTAGTTCAAAGAATTCTATAGGGACTGTTCAATTTTCTTAAGCCTATATTTTTTGATCAACTTCAGTTCCTCTGAATATTAAGTCACTTACCTCCTTATCCAGGAAAAGTATTTTTTATTCAGGAAAAAAAAGGCTAACAATAATGAAAACAACAATAATTAATGTTTTGAAATAATTTGCTTTGGGCCACATACAGAGGAGGCACTTTACAGATGAAATTTTGTTTAACCCATTTTGAGAGACTGAAAATGGCCACAGAACATATGCAATTAGCCTCATGGATAAGAGGTGCCTAAGTATGCTCAGGGTTTCTCTAGTGGTTCAGACAGTAAAGAATCTGCCTGCAATGTGGGAGAGCTGGGTTCAATCCCTGAGTTGGGAAGATTCCCCGGAGGAGGGCCTGGCAACCCATTCCAGTATCCTTGCCTGGAGTTTCCCCATGAACAAGGAGCCTGGCGGGCTATAGTCCATGGGGTCACAAAGAGTCAGACACCACTGAGTGACTAAGCACAGCACAAGTCTGCTCGACACTGACTCCGGGCTGGCCTTACGCTTGGCGCTGACTGGCAGCACAAGTCAAGGCGCTGAAGAGCTTTGCAGTTTCACTGCACACTCTGGGAAGCCTGAGGCACCCCGTAAGGGGATATAGCTATCCTTCTGGAGAAACCATGTGGAGTCAAGACCCAGCACCAGCCTCTGGACATGTAAATGGGGCCGTCTTGGATCATAATGGTCCCAGATGACCTCAGCTGCACCAGCAACTCTAGATGAATTCAGACGGAGAACTGTCAGCTGAGTCAGCCAACTCCAGAATCACGGCGTGCAATGACAGTTGCTTCTAGATGCTGCATTTTGAGTGGACTGTTACATAGCAATAAATACTAGATAAACTCCATGGTAGTTGAATTCTTGGTTTGAATTATTCCAGTGAACCTCAGTTGGTAGGTAGGGTATGTGAGAAAACATATTCCTGGGCACACTTGTATGCTGACCGGTGCACACGGTAACTGGGAGGAGTGTCAGAGATGAACCCAGAATGCTCATTTGGTATTTGGGGATGAAGCAAAAACAGTTAGGTGTTTCTTCCTTCCCAAGCAAAGTGGGAAAATTCAGGATGAAGGGTACATACTTGAATATACATATATTTGAATATATACTCATTTTGGGATATTTATTATTTGAAGATATCTATATATATATCTAAGATATAGATATATACCTTAATATATTATTGTCACTAAGTCCACTATATCAATATTTATAACTATATCTATACCTAAAGATATATATATATATATGTAAAACATACGAAACACCAGGGAATCCTATGGCAGTCCAGTGGTCAGGATTCCTTACCTTCACTGCTCACGCCCCAGGCTCAATCCCTGGTCAGGAAACTGAGATCTTGCAAGCTGTACAGCATGGCCAGATAGAATGCCTCCCCACCCCCAAACAAAAAACAAGGCCAATGTAACATAACATGCCTACCCACTTTCCTACATTTGGGCAGAGGCTTCACATACTTGTCAAACCCCAGCCTGCTGAAATAAGGCTTGATTGTGCTTTCCTTTTGATAGGGAAAGCAAAGAAAACTATTTCTCAAACCTGCTTCACCTGAAACCTCTGGGGTTTTGTGGTCAGCCGTGACTTGCCTTTCAGGGCAGTTGTCCACCATGGGAGGGCTGCCTTCTCCCATTACCAATAGACAAAACATTCTCTCTTTTTTTAATTTTATTTTTAATTGGAAGATAGCTACTTCACAATATTATGATGGCTTCTGCCATATATCAACATGAATCAGCCATAGGTATACATATGCCCCCCTCCCTCTCAAACCTCCCTCCCATCTCGTCCTTCATCCCATCCCTCTGGGTTATCGCAGAGTACCAGCTTTGGATTCCCTGCATCACACAGCAAATTCCCACTGGCTATCTATTTTATATATGGTAATGTATATGTTTTAATACTACTCTCTCAAGTCATTCCCGCCTCAGCCTCCCCCACTGTGACTGTAAGTCTGTTCTTTACATCTGTGTCTCTTTTGCTGCTCTGCAAATAGGATCATCAGTACCATCATTCTAGACTTCATATATACGTGTTGCTGCTGCTGCTGCTGCTGCTAAGTTGCTTCAGTCGTGTCCGACTCTGTGCGACCCCGTAGATGGCAGCCCACCAGGCTCCGCTGTCCCTGGGATTCTCCAGGCAAGAACACTGGAGTGGGTTGCCATTTCCTTCTTCAGTACATGAAAGTGAAAAGTGAAAGTGAAGTTGCTCAGTCGTATCCGACTCTTAGCGACCCCATGGACTGCAGCCTACCAGGCTCCTCTGTCCATGGGATTATCCAGGCAAGAGTACTGGAGTGGGGTGTCATTGCCTTCCCTGATATACATGTTAATATTCGATATTTGTCTTTCTCTTTCTGACTTACTTCATTCTGTATGATAGGCTCTAGGTTCATCTGCCTCATTAGAGCTGACTCACATGCATTCTTGTTTTTAATAGCTGAGTAATATTTCACCGTATATATGTACCACAGCTTCTTTATCCATTCATCTGTAGATGGATATCTAGATTACTTCCATGTCCTTTTTGTTCAGTCCTCAGTTGTGTCCAGCTCTTTGTGACCCCATGGACTGCAGCACACCAGGCTTTCCTGTCCTTCACTATCTCCTGGAATTTATCCAAACTCATGTCCATTGAGTCAGTGATGCCATCCAACTATCTCATCCTCTGTCGTCCCCTTCTCCTCCTGCCTTCAATCTTCCCCAGCATGGGGGTCTTTTCCAGTGAGCTGGCTTGTCACATCAGGTGGCCAAACTATTGGTGCTTTGGCTTCAGCATCAGTCCTTCCAATGAATATTCAAGGTTGATTTCTTTTAGGATTGGCTGGTTTGACCTCCTTGCTGTCCCAGGGACTCTCAAGAGTCTTCTCCACATTACAGCTCAAAAGCATCAATTTTGTGGCACTCAACCTTTTTTTATGGCCCAACTCTCACATCCATATGTAACTACTGGAAAAACCAAAGCTTTAACTATATGGACCTTTATCAGCAAAGTAATGTCTCTGTTTTTTAATGCGCTAAGTTCATCATAGTTTTTCTTCTTCTTTTTTCTTTTATTTCATGGCTGCAGTCACCATCCACAGTGATTTTGGTGTCCCACCAAAATAAAATCTGTCATTGTTTCCATTGTTTCCCCATCTATTTGCCATGAAGTGATGGGACCATGATCTTAATTTTCTGAATGTTGAGTTTCAAGCCAGCTTTTTCACTCTCTTCTTTTACCTTCATCACGAGGCTCTTTAGTTGTTCTTTGCTTTCTGCCATTAGGGTGATGTCACCTACATATCTGAGGCTATTGATATTTCCTCCGGCAATCTTGATTCCAACCTGAAATTCATCCAGCCCAGCATTTAGCATGCTGTGCTCTGCGTGTAAGTTAAATAAGCAGGGTGACAATATACAGCCTTGATGCATTCCTTTCATGATTTTGAACCATTTTGTTGTTTCGTGTATGGTTCTAATTATTTCTTCTTGATCTGCATACAGATTTCTCAGGAGACAGGTAAGGTAGTCTGGTATTTCCATCTCTTTAAGGATTTTCCACAGTTTGTTGTGATCCACACAGTCAGAGGCTTTAGTGTAGTCACTGAAGAAGTAGATGTTTTTCTGGAACTCTCTTGCTTTTTCTGGATGCTGGTAATTTGATCTCTGGCTTCTCTGCCTTTTCTAAATCTGGCTTGTACTTCTGGAAGTTCTTGGTTCACATACTGTTGAAGCCTAGCTTGGAGAATTTTGAACATTACTTTGCTAGCATGTGAAATGATAGGAATTGTGCAGCAATCTGAACATTCTCTGAAAGAGATGGGAATACCAGACCATGTAACCTGCCTCTTGAGAAATCTGTATGCAGGTCAGGAAGCAACAGTTAGAACTGGACATGAAACAACAGACTGGTTTCAAATAGGAAAAGGAGTATGTCAAGGCTGTATATTGTCACCCTGCTTATTTAACTTATGTGCAGAGTACATCATGAGAAACGCTGGACTGGAAGAAACACAAGCTAGAATCAAGATTGCCAGGAGAAAATATCAATAACCTCAGATATGCAGATGACACAACCCTTATGGCAGAAAGTGAAGAGGAGCTAAAAAGCCTCTTGATAAAAGTGAAAGAGGAGAGCGAAAAAGTTGGCTTAAAGCTCAACATTCAGGAAACGAAGATCATGGCATCCGGTCCCATCACATCATGGGAAATAGATGGGGAGCCAGTAGAAACAGTGTCAGACTTTATTTTGGGGGGCTCCAAAATCACTGCAGATGGTGACTGCAGCCATGAAATTAAAAGACGCTTACTCCTTGGAAGAAAAGTTATGACCAACCTAGACAGTATATTCAAAAGCAGAGATATTACTTTGCCGACTAAGGTCCCTCTAGTCAAGGCTATGGTTTTTCTTGTGGTTTTTCGTATGGATATGAGAGTTAGACTGTGAAGAAGGCTCAGTGCCGAAGAATTGATGCTTTTGAACTGTGGTGTTGGAGAAGACTCTTGAGAGTCCCTTGGACTGCAAGGAGATCCAACCAGTCCATTCTGAAGGAGATCAGCCCTGGGATTTCTTTGGAAGGAATGATGCTAAAGCTGAAACTCCAGTACTTTGGCCACCTCATGTGAAGAGTTGACTCATTGGAAAAGACTCTGATGCTGGGAGGGATTGGGGTCAGGAGGAGAAGGGGATGACCAAGGATGAGATGGCTGGATGGCATCACGGACTCAATGGACGTGAGTCTGAGTGAACTCCGGGAGTTGGTGATGGACAGGGAGGCCTGGCATGCTGCGATTCATGGGGTTGCAAAGAGTCGGACAGGACTGAGGGACTGAACTGAACTGAACTTGAAATTGCCCTTCTTTGGGATTGGAATGAAAACTGACCTTTTCCAGTCCTGTGGCCACTGCTGAGTTTTCCAAATTTGCTGCCATATTGAGTGCAGCACTTTCACAGCATCATCTTTCAGGATTTGAAATAGCTTGGCTAGAATTTCATTCATCACCTCCACTAGTTTTGTTCATAGTGATGCTTCCTAAGGCCCACTTGACTTCACACTCCAGGATGTCTGGCTCTAGGTGAGTGATCACAGAATCGCGATTATCTGGGTCATTAAGACTTTTTTGTATAGTTCTTCTGTGTATTCTTGCCACCTCTTCTTTATCTCTTCTGCTTCTGTTAGGTCCATACCATTTCTGTCGTTAATCAAGCCCATCTTTGCATGAAATGTTCCCTTGGTATCTCTAATTTTCTTGAAAAAGTATCTAGTCTTTCCCATTCTGTTGTCTTCCTCTATTTCTTTGCACTGATCACTGAGGAAGGCTTTCTTATCTCTCCTTGCTTTTCTCTGGAACTCTGCATTCAGATGGGTATGTCTTTCCTTTTCTCCTTTGCCTTTCATTTCTCATCTTTTCTCAGTTATTTGTAAGGCCTCCTCAGACAACCATTTTGCTATTTAGTATTTCTTTTTCTTGGATGATTTTGAACACCACCTCCTGTACAATGTTACAAACCTCCATCCATAGTTCTTCAGGCACTCTATCAGAACTAATCCCCTGAATCTATTTGTCACTTCCACTGTATAATCATTAGGGATTTGATTTAGGTCATATTTGAATGGCCTAGTGGTTTTCCCTATGTTCTTTGATTTAAATCCTAATTTTGCAATAAGGAGTTCATGATCTGAGCTAGTCAGCTCTCGTTATTTTTTTCAGACTATATAGATTTTCTCCAAAAGCAGAGACATTACTTTGTCAACAAAGGTCCATCTAGTCAAGGCTATGGTTTTTCCAGTAGTCATGTATGGATGTGAGAGTTGGACTGTGAAGGAAGCTGAGCGCCGAAGAATTGATGCTTTTGAACTGTGGTGTTGGAGAAGACTCTTGAGAGTCCCTTGGACTGCAAGGAGATCCAACCAGTCCATTCTGAAGGAGATCAGCCCTGGGATTTCTTTGGAAGGAATGATGCTAAAGCTGAAACTCCAGTACTTTGGCCACCTCATGTGAAGAGTTGACTCATTGGAAAAGACTCTGATGCTGGGAGAGATTGGGGGCAGGAGGAGAAGGGGACGGCAGAGGATGAGATGGCTGGATGGCATCATGGACTCGATGGATGTGAGTTTGAGTGAACTCCGGGAGATGGTGATGGACAGGGAGGCCTGGCGTGCTGCAATTCATGGGGTCGCAGAGTCGAACACGACTGAGCGATTGAACTGAACTGATCTTCTCCATCTTCAGCTGCAAAGAATATAATCAATCTGATTTTGGTATTGACCATCTGGTGATGTCCATGTGCAGAGTTGCCTCTTGTGTTGCTGGAAGAGCATGTTTGCTATGACCAATGCGATGTTCCAGCTGTTGCAAATAGCTAGCCATGCCCTAGCTATTTTAAATAGTTCTGTGATGAACACTGGGGTACATGTGTCTTTTTCAATTATGGTTTCCTCAGGGTATATGCCCAGTAGTGGGATTTCTGGATCATATGGTAGTTTTATTCCCAGGTTTTTGAGAAATCTCCATAATGGTCTCCATAGTGGCTGTATCAGTTTTCATTCCCACCAACAGTGCAAAAGAATTCCCTTTTAATACCTTCTCTAGCATGTATTGCTTGTAGACTTTTTGATGATGGCCATTCTGATGGATGTGAGATGATACTTCATTGTGATTTTTTAAATTAATTTTTTTTATTGAAGGATAATTGCTTTACAGAATTTTGCTGTTTTCTGTCAAACCTCAACATGAATCAGCCATAGGTATACATATATCCCCTTACTGTGAGTTTGATTTGCATTTCTCTGATGATGAGCAATATTGAGCATCTATTCCTGTTTTTATTAGCCATCTGTATGTCTTCTTTGGAGAAATGTCTGTTTAGGTCTTCTGCCCACTTTTTGATTGGGTTGCTTTTCTGGTATTGAGCTGCATGAACTGTTTGTGTATTTTGTAGATTAATCCTTTGTCTGTTGTTTCATTTGCTATTATTTTCTCCCATTCACCTTGCTTATAATTTCCTTAATTATGCAAAAGTGTTTAAGTTTAATTAGGTTTCATTTGTTTATTTTTATTTTTATTTCTATTACTCTGGGAGGTGGGTCATAGAGGATCTTGCTGTGGTTTATGTCAAAGAGTGTACTGCCTATGTTTTCCTGTAAGAGTTTTATAGTTTCTGGTCTTACACTTAGGCCTTTAATCCATTTTGAGTTTTTTTTGTGTATGTTGTTAAGAAGTGTTCTAATATCATTCCTTTACACATAGTTGCCCAATTTTCCCAGCACCACTTACTGAAGATTGTCTTTTCTCCGTTGTATATTTTTGCCTCCTTTGTCAAAGATAAGGTGCCCATAATAGGTCCATGGATTTATCTCCAGGCTTCTTGGATTGGAAGAATCAATACTGTGAAAATGACTATTCTACCCAAAGCAATCTATAGGTTCAGTACAATTCCTATTAAACTATGAGTGGTATTTTTCATGGAATTAGAACAAACAGTTTGACAGTTTGTACAAAAGACCCTAAATAGCTAAAGCAATTTTAAGAAGAATGGAGAAGGAGGAACCAACCATCCTGACTTCAGGATATACCACAAAGTTACAGTCACCAAGACAGTATGGTACTGGCACAAAAACAGAAACATAGACCAATGGAACAAGAAATTCTCTTACTGAACCTACTGCTGAGGATCTTGCCCTCTCATTGTAGGCTCAGGACTCAGAACACTAAAACAGAATATTAGCCAATGATGCTTTTATCTAGTTTAATGCTGACTTCACGAACATACTCAGACTATGAGCCAAGTCAGTGTGTACACTTGGGTTAGCCCTGTAATGCAACCCTCCTGGACAGAATTCCTAGAAAAGCCAGGAAAATATAACCAATGCCCTGTTACAGATTCATGCAACTGGAGGGAGCCCTTGTAAGGGTTCTCTAGCACTTCTATTTGGAGAAGGCAATGGCACCCCACTCTAGTACTCTTGCCTGGAAAATCCCACGGATGGAGCAGCCTGGTAGGGTGCAGTCCATGGGGTCATGAAGAGTCGGGCATGACTGAAGTGACTTAGCAGCAGCAGCATTTCTATTTATCATCTGTTATTCCCAGAAATTCCTACAGTTGATTCTGATTTTACCAAGATCAAGGGCCTCTCACAGGAATTCTTCTCCATCTGCCATCATACCCAACTTCTCTCTGCTCATCTAATTGTAACTTTATCCATTCCACATTGGTATATTCTATCCGCTTCATAACTCTTGAGCCCTTTCCCCTTCCTCCCTTCTCTTCAAAGGGGAAATAACTTCTCTTTCTCCTTCTTGTTCCTTTACTGTTCTATCTTCAATCTCATGATCCCCAATGGCTCCTGTCTTTTTTTTTACAGACATGTAAAATCTCTTCCATTTGGGGAAAAATACAATTTCTCTTGACTCTGATCCTACCTCTAACCTTCAAATTTTCTCTCTCCTTTACCTCTCTGTAGTTGCTATTTATAAGATTCTTATTATCTAATCTTCAGAATTTAGCTTCCACTGACTAATGAAACCAAATTGAATTCTTGAAGGCAGTAGTGACTTCTTCATCATCTGTGTTAACGTTGTTTTTAAAGTCCTCATTTCATCCATCTCAACTCTTAACTACCCCTTTGGTTTGAAATTGATTTTTAAAACTCTCCTGGTGGTCCAGCAGCAAAGACTCTATGCTCCCAATGCAGGGAACCCGGGTTTAATCGCTGATCAGGGAAGTAGATCTCACATGCCACAACTAAATATCCTGCATGTTGCAACTAAGAGCCGTCACAGCCAAATAAATAAATTAATTAAAATCTTCCTTACTTTTCCCAGACTCATTTTAATGGTCTCAGTGTAAAATTTCTGATAAGAAATCTCATTGATTTCAGATTTGGACTATTGCAGTCATCTTCTGGTTTCCTTGCCCTTATTTTTTATTTTTACTTTTTTATAACCTATCCTAATCAATAACCTCAGATATGCAGATGACACAACCCTTATGGCAGAAACTGAAGAGGAACTAAAAAGCCTCTTGATGAAAGTGAAAGAGGAGAGTGAAAAAGTTGGCTTAAAGCTCAACATTCAGAAAACGAAGATCATGGCATCTGGTCCCATCACTTCATGGGAAATAGATAAGGAAACAGTGTCAGACTTTATTTTTGGGGGCTCCAAGATCACTGCAGATGGTGACTGAAGCCATGAAATTAAAAGACGCTTACTCCTTGGAAGGAAAGTTATGACCAACCTAGATAGTATATTCAAAAGCAGAGACATTACTTTGCCAACAAAGGTCCGTCTAGTCAAGGCTATGGTTTTTCCTGTGGTCATGTATGGATGTGAGAGTTGGACTGTGAAGAAAGCTGAGCGCAGAAGAATTGATGCTTTTGAACTGTGGTGTTGGAGAAGACTCCTGAGAGTCCCTTGGATTGCAAGGAGACCCAACCAGTCCATTCTGAAGGAGATCAGCCCTGGGATTTCTTTGGAAGGAATGATGCTAAAGCTGAAACTCGAGTACTCTGGCCACCTCATGCAAAGAGTTGACTCATCGGAAAAGACTGTGATGCTGGGAGGGATTGGGGGCAGGAGAAGAAGGGGACGGCCGAGGATGAGATGGCTGGATGGCATCACTGACTCGATGGACGTGAGTCTGAGTTGGTGATGGACAGGGAGGCCTGGCATGCTGCGATTCATGGGGTCGCAAAGAGTCGGACACGACAGAGAATGAACTGAACTGAACTGAACTGAACTAACATCCCCTCTGCCCCCATAAACTGTTTTTTAGAACGATTTGCATGCAATCTCTTTATAATGACCATGTTAATGTGTGTCTTTAACAATAGTGAAGTGAAGAGAGGTCGCTCAGTCGTGTCTGACTCTTTGTGACCCGTGGAGTCTGAGTCTTTGCGACCCGTGGACTGTAGCCCACCAAGCTCCTCCGTCCATGGGATTCTCCAGGCAAGAATACTGGAGTGGGTTGCCATTTCTTTCTCCAGGGGATCTCCCCGACCCAGGGATCGGACCCAGGTCTCCCACATTGCAGGCAGACGCTTTAACCTCTGCTCCAACTTCACCATAATCACACATTCTTTTTCGTCCAGGGATCCCGATTGTACTGATGCGCCACCAGGTGGCCGGTATTGGAAGTTCGCCTCTAATACTCCTTACAACTTTTTCTTTCAATCTCTCTCTCTCCTCCTTTCTTTCCTTCCTTCCCTCCTATCTTGACTGATTTTTTTTGGCTTTAATTTATGGTATGCCTTAATTCAGCACTTTACAATGTGTCAGGTACTGGACTAGGCCTTAGGCAAGACAAATGAAGGATTGTGTGTGCAAATAATAAGGAAAGATTTCTAAGACATTTACAAATATTTATTAATCATCTCTTACGCCCCAGGCACTGTTTAAGTCCTTGATATACATTGGCAAACAAACAAAAAGTTTCTGCTTTTGTGAGGTTTACATATAGGGGAGACACACAGAAAATCGTATATATGCTAAATGAATTAATAAATGGGAAACCCATAAATGCTATAAAGGAAACAAAATAGATCAGGGTCAAGGGGACTGGGAGTGCCATGGGCTGGGTGTAATTTTAACAGGGTTATCAAGGGAGATAACTGAGGTACCATTTGAGCAAAGACTTGTAGGGGTGTGAACCCTTCGGGTAACTGTGGGGAGAACCTTCCAGACAGAGCAGCCAGCGCAGAAGCCATATGCTTCTGCCTGGAGAAAAAGCAGGTTGCAAGACAAACAGGAGGGCGAGGAAGTGAGGGGAAGAAGACAGAGAGGAGAGGGAGGAAGATTCTGTGTCCTCATGGTCTAGGAAGCTGGCTTTCCTCAGAGGGAAGCCAGGAGCCATTGCAGGTTCTGGGGCAGCTTCTGACTTATATTTTTTAAAGAACACTGAAAGGTTGTTGTTGAATCACGACGCCGGGATTCTTGGCCCCCAGAGGAGAAGAATTCATTCCGGGGCCAGAGACGAGGCTTGATCGCTCAGAGCTTTTAAGTTTTATTAAAGTATAAAGGAGATAGAGAAAGCTTCTGACATAGGCATCAGAAGGGGGCAGAAAGAGTACCCCCTTGCTAGTGTTAACAATGGAGTTATATACTCTCCAGTAAATCAAAAGAATGTCTGGAGGTTGTAAAAACCTCATCGGACCTACTCCCATAATTTACATTTTAAGATAACGGAATTAGCCAGAAGGTTTAATCCAGAGACTGTCCTCAAGCAGAATACATAATACATTGTTGTTATATAATCCTTGTAAAGAGCAGGTCTACTCCCATAATTTACAGAATTAGCCAGAAGGTTTAATCCAGAGACTGTCCTCAGGCATAATCCATTGTTGTTACATAATCCTAAGGAATGTAGAGAAGGAAAAAAAAGTTTGTCCTTTCTTCCTCCTTGAGAATTCCAGACCCCTCTCTCCTTGGGGACCCCTAGACTTCTTATCAACCTGCCTAGGAAATGACTCTCTCAACACCCTGGCAGTCATGTGGAGAGACAAACTGTTAAAATGTTTTATCAATATAATGCTAATCGTCCAATGTGATTCCACACTATTACAAAAGCTGTACGTGTGTTTTATGTAGGAGAGGAAATATATTTGTATACTAAGTGAATATATCAATACACACATAGATGTCAGTTCATAGCAAATCATCTGAAGGACAAGATTTCAACAGAAGGGAGTGAGTAGGAAGGGGATGAAAGGCGGGCTTTTGCCTTATTATCATCTTGCATTTTGCTTGGATTTCTTTTTTTAATTGTAAGCATGTGTCTCTCTTGTAATGTCAAAACAATACCGTTAGAGATGTGGCTGACTTCCTGTTTGAGGAGAAAGTGGTATATAATGGGAAAGATCACCCCATGACTGCCTTCTTGCATATAGTTACTTACGTACGCAGTCATGTGACAGGCCATTGAGAGGATACTGAAGCAATATCTGAAACAATTCCTACTCTAAGAATATTTTTTGAGGAACTTCCCTGGTGGTCCAGTGGGTAAGAATTGCCTTGCAGTACTGAGGACATAGGTTCAATCCTTGGTCAGGGAACCAAGATCCCATATGGCACAGGACAATTAAGTCTGCCTGTGGCAACTACGGAGCCTGCGCAATGAAGATCTTGCCAACACAGCTAAGACCTCACACAACTAAGACCAGAGGCAAATAAGACCTTATGCAATTCAGATGCAACAGGGCCCAGCAGCTGTCAAGACTAGCTTCATGGCCTGTGTTTGCAGGAAAATAGACAGGGCTGTTGCCCTTGCCATCTATTCTCCTAAGTACACGTATTGTGAGTAGTACTGGTGACTTTAGTTGCTTATGAAGTATTTCCTAACTCTGCACCTCTCCAATAGAGTAGCTGACAGCTCTGAGTGGCTATTGAGGGCTTAAAATGTAACTAGTCCAAACTGAGATATTCTCTTGTATGAACAAAAGAACAAAAAAAAATCTCACTCATGAGTTGTATGTTGGTCACATGCTGAAAGTACACTATTTTAGATGTATTGGGTTGAACAAAATATGCTAAAATTAATTTTGGTTGTATCTTAAAAAAAAAAAAATTCCCTGGCTACGCCACATAGCATGTGGCCTCTTAGTTCCCCGACCAGGAATTGAACCCATGCACCATGCACTGGAAGCCTGAAGTCTTAACCACTGGATCACCAGGGATTTCCAATTTTGGCTGCTTCTTTTACTTTTTCTAGTGTGGCTACTAGAAAATTAAGCTCACAAAAGTGACTGTCATTCTTATTCTACTAGCACTGATCTAAAACATGACGCTGATTTGGCAATGAGCACAGGCAGGTGCTGTTAGGGAAATTAAAATGGAGGTAGTCTGGTTCAGGCTTCAGAAGTAGGAGAGCTGGCCTCTGACTGACTTCTGACCTTGCTGGAATCCTGCCTGGACTACATGCCTGACTGCAAGCACACCAATTGTTACCAGCAAGTCAAGTGGCACTGAAGATAAGAAAGGGAGTGGGTCTTGGAATTTCTTAAGCCACTGGGTACCTGGCCAGTTCCCCAGGGTCTAAGGAATCTTATGATTCACAAGGTGAAACAAACAGCATTGTAAACTTAAAGAAAAACCAGAGCGGCATTTTTGCACACAAACTGATGATATCAGTTTGCAGTCTGGGATTATAAATCAATCCAGTTCAGTCGCTCAGTCTGTCCGACTATTTGCAACCCCATGAATTGTAGCATGCCAGGCCTCCCTGTCCATCACCAACTCCCGGAGTTCACTCAGACTCACGTCCATCGAGTCAGTGACACCATCCAGCCATCTCATCCTCGGTAGTCCCCTTCTCCTCCTGACCCCAATCCCTCCCAGCATCAAAGTATTTTCCAGTGAGTCAGCTCTTTGCATGACGTGGCCAAAGTACTGGAGTTTCAGCTTTAGCATCATTCCTTCCAAAGAAATCCCAGGGCTGATCTCCTTCAGAATGGATTGGAGGATCTCCTTGCAGTCCAAGGGACTCTCAAGAGTCTTCTCCAACACCACAGTTCAAAAGCATCAATTCTTCTGTGCTCAGCTTTCTTCACAGTCCAACTCTCACATCCATACATGACCACTGGAAAAACCATAGCCTTGACTAGATGGACCTTAGTCGGCAAAGTAATGTCTCTGCTTTTGAATATGCTATCCAGGTTGGTCATAACTTTTCTTCCAAGGAGTAAGCGTCTTTTAATTTCATGGCTGCAATCACCATCTGCAGTGATTTTGGAGCCCCCAAAAATAAAGCCTGCCACTGTTTCCACTCTTTCCCCATCTATTTCCCATGAAGTGATGGTACCAGATGCCATGATCTTCGTTTCCTGAATGTTGGGTTGTAAGCCAGCTTTTTCACTCTCCACTTTCACTTTCATCAAGAGGCTCTTTAGTTCCTCTTCACTTTCTGCCATAAGGGTGGTGTCATCTGCATATCTAAGGTTATTGATATTTCTCTCGGCAATCTTGATTCCAGCTTGTGTTTCTTCCAGTTCAGCGTTTCTCATGATGTACTCTGCATATAAGTTAAATAAGCAGGGTGACAATATACAGCCTTGACATACTCCCTTTCCTATTTGGAACCAGTCTGTTGTTCCATGTCCAGTTCTAACTGTTGCTTCCTGACCTGCATACAGATTTCTCAAGAGGCAGGTCAGGTGTTCTGGTATTCCCATCTCTTGAAGAATTTTCCACAGTTTATTATGATCCACACAGTCAAAGGCTTTGGCATAATCAATAAAGCAGAAGTAGATGTTTTTCTGGAACTCTCTTGCTTTTTCCATGATCCAGGGTATGTTGGCAATTTGATCTCTGGTTCCTCTGCCTTTTCTAAATCCAGCTTGAACATCTGAAAGTTCATGGTTCACGTATTGCTGAAGCCTGGCTTGGAGACTTTTGAGCATTACTTTACTAGCATGTGAGATGAGTGCAATTGTGCAGTAGTTTGAGCATTCTTTGGCATTGCTTGTCTTTGGGATTGGAATGAAAACTGACCTTTTCCAGTCATGTGGCCACTGCTGAGTCTTCCAAATTTGCTGGCATAATGAGTGCAGCACTTTCACAGCATCATCTTTCAGGATTTGAAACAGCTCAACTGGAATTCCATCACCTCCACTAGCTTTGTTGATAGTGATGCTTCCTAAAGCCCACTTGACTTCACATTCAGGATGTCTGGCTCTAGATGAGTGATCACACCATCGTAATTATCTGGGTCGTGAAGATCTTTTTTGTACAGTTCTTCTGTCTATTCTTGCCATCTCTTCTTAATATCTTCTGCTTCTCTTAGGTCCATACCATTTCTGTCCTTTATCAGTCCATCTTTCCATGAAATGTTCCCTTGGTATCTCTAATTTTCTTGAAGAGATCTCTAGTCTTTCCCATTGTTATTTTCCTCCATTTCTTTGCATTGGTCGCTGAAGAAGGCTTTCTTATCTCTTCTTGCTATTCTCTGGAACTCTGCATTCAGATGCTTATATCTTTTCTTTTCTCCTTTGCTTTTCACCTCTCTTCTTTTCACAGCTATTTGTAAGGCCTCCCCAGACAGCCATTTTGCTTTTTTGCATTTCTTTTCCATGGGGATGGTCTTGATCCCTGTCTCCTGTACAATGTCATGAACCTCATTCCATAGTTCATCAGGTACTCTATCTATCAGATCTAGGCCCTTAAATTTATTTCTCATTTCCACTGTATAATCATAAGGGATTTGATTTAGGTCATACCTGAATCGTCTAGCGGTTTTACCTACTTTCTTCCATTTCAGTCTGAATTTGGTAATAAGGAGTTCATGATCTGAGCCACAGTCAGCTCCTGGTCTTGTTTTTGTTGACTGTATAGAGCTTCTCCATCTTTGGCTGCAAAGAATATAATCAATCTCATTTTGGTGTTGACCATCTGGTGATGTCCATGTGTAGAGTCTTCTCTTGTGTTGTTGGAAGAGGGTGTTTTCTATGACCAGTGCATTTTCTTGGCAAAACTCTATTAGTCTTTGCCCTGCTTCATTCCACATTCCAAGGCCAAATTTGCCTGTTAGGTCAGGTGTTTCTTGACTTCCTCCTTTGCATTCCAGTCCCCTATAATGAAAAGGACATCTTTTTGGGGTGTTAGTTCTAAAAGGTCTTGTAGGTCATCATAAAACCGTTCAACTTCAGCTTCTTCAGCGTTACTGCTTGGGACATAGACTTGGATTACTGTGATATTGAATGGTTTGCCTTGGAAACGAACAGAGATCATTCTGTCATTTTTGAGATTGCATCCAAGTACTGCATTTTGGACTCTTTTTTGCCCATGATGGCTACTCCATTTCTTCTGAGGGATTCCTGCCCGCAGTAGTAGATATAATGGTCATCTGAGTTAAATTCACCCATTCCAGTCCATTTTAGTTCACTGATTCCTAGAATGTCGACATTCACTCTTGCCATCTCTTGTTTGACCACTTCCAATTTGCCTTGATTCATGGACCTGACATTCCAGGTTCCCTATGCAATATTGCTGTTTACAGCATCGGACCTTGCTTGTATCACCAGTTACATCCACAGCTGGGTATTGTTTTTGCTTTGGCTCCATCCCTTCATTCTTTCTGGAGTTATTTCTCCACTGATCTCCAGTAGCATATTGGGTACCTAATGACCTGGGGAGTTTCTCTTTCAGTATCCTATCATTTTGCCTTTTCATATACTGTTCATGGGGTTCTCAAGGCAAGAATACTGAAGTGGTTTGCCATTCCCTTCTCCACATTCTGTCAGACCTCTCCACCATGACCCACCCGTCTTGGGTTGCCCCACGTGCATGGCTTAGTTTCATTGAGTTAGAAAATGCTGTGGTCCTAGTGTGATTAGATTGAGTAGTTTTCTGTGAGTTGGTTTCAGTGTGTCTGCCCTCTGATGCCCTCTTGCAACACCTACCATCTTACTTGGGTTTCTCTTACCTTGGGTGTGGGGTATCTCTCCATGGCTGCTCCAGCAAAGCGCAGCCTCTGCTCCTTACCTTGGAGGAGGGGTATCTCCTCACCGACGCCCTTCCTGACCTTCAGCATGGGATAGCTCCTCTAGGCCCTCCTGGGCCCGCGCAGCCACCTCTCCTTGGTTGTGGGGTTGCTCCTCCAGGCCACCGCCCCTGGCCTCGGGTGTGGGGTGGCTTCTCTCTGCCGTTCCTGTGCCGTTGCAGCCTGGCATTCCCAGCCACTGCCCCTGACCTTGGACGTAGGGTAACTCCTCTTGGCCGCTGCCCTTCAGGCATGGGGTCCTCCCGGCTTCTGCCCCTGACCTCAGACATGGAGTAGCTCCTCTCGGCTGCGCTTAGTGCACCATGGGAGCCTCCAAAACTGCAATCTGAAGTCTTACCCATGGGGTTGACCCACTGCCTGGGACCCTTTCCCAACTGGGACTCCAGATTGCTGTCCTTCGGGACTTTCCAGCGCTGTGAAATGTGAACATCTGGGTGTCTATTTCAGTCAACAGCCCACTCCCTGAAATGGCTTTTCACTGAGTTTTCAGTGACAAAAGAACAAAGAATTGCTGTAGCCTTATTCTTGATGTATACATACAACATATATGTCAACAGTTCACAGTTGCGACTGGAAATGCTTTGTCACATGGCACAGTATTAATATTTGTATAATAAGATCTTGGATAAAACTTTTGTAGATAGTTCATTTTGTTTCTCTCTGAGCATAACATGGGATTAACTTGTAAGTTTATAGATTCTTAACAGAAATTTAAGAATGTACTCTGTGTTTACCAATGAAATTGATCAAT
Source organism: Ovis canadensis (assembly GCF_042477335.2). Taxonomy (NCBI): domain Eukaryota; kingdom Metazoa; phylum Chordata; class Mammalia; order Artiodactyla; family Bovidae; genus Ovis; species Ovis canadensis. Next base: position 33,671,960 of record NC_091246.1, on the reverse strand, counting down.
TTTGTCCCGAAAGCATTTTTTTGTACTTGTTCTGGGAAAAACTCCATTAGTTGATTAGAATGTCATTGTGTTTGCTTGTTGAATGACTCACAAACTTCAGTGGTATCCTCCAAGTGGGAATTATAACTGCATGGAGGGCTTGTCAGTGAATTTTGATCTAATCAAATTCAGTTTTCATGTATTTATTGTGGCACCTCTTATTCAGTTTCAGTTTCAACCACTTTGGTAAAATCATCACATCTGCAGATTTGCTTGACTCAGTAAATCCTGACTGACGCTCTACATAACCTGTGTGTTTGTAAGATTATTCTGATGTATAGGACAGATGCTACTGTTTCCATCACTATTTTATGCTTCAGTGAACACTTTTGAGGCACTGCTCCTTTTAAAAGAGTGAATTGGAGTAGAATATAACCCAATAGCAATAACAAAGGATGCAAATTTGCTAAAGATACACAAGCCAGTGGTGGACCAGGATGAATATTGTTAACTGAATGTTATGTGACAAGCTGGTTAATGGAGTCCTTGTGAGAAATGCTTCACATTGAAAGAAGCAATGATTACTGAGAACAAAACAGATTTCTGTGAAATCATGACAATCTTACTTCTCCAGTTCATGAGGTGTGATGATGACTGTTTCACTGCTTTTTCCTCTGAAGCCCTCAAAGGCCCTGTGGTCTGCAGAGAGATCTCTGTGTTCCCTGCTGTGGGGACACTTCAAGCATGGGAGCCTCCCTGGAGGCAGGCAAAAGCCCATAGGGACCTGAGGATTCTATAGACATATCGGCTCCAACCTGATCTCTCACCAAAATGCCTAACAGACCTTCCTGTGTGCTTTCCTTGGAATCCTCAGCCCTGGAGTCTGTCTGTCCCCACGAACGACTTTCCTGGCGTAGTGACTGGCCCAGGGTCAGTGCTCAGAAATTATAGGTCTTCTGCTCAGATTATCTGGAGACTTGATTGATGAGGTAATCAACACACTTGCTTGATGATGGAACACACTTTGCTACTGTGGGTTATGTAACACAATCAGAATAGGGAGTGTGGAGCAATCAGATTCAGCACCTCTGAGAAGGAAATGAGCCTGTGGCATCAGCCAAGAGCAGAGCATGGGGTGAGGACGGTGACCTCACGGAAGGCACCTTGCAGCCCCGGCTGGTGCTGATGCTCAGAGACAGCGCATCAGTCTTGAGAAGATATTAGATGCTTTCTGATGGGGAGATTTTACGACTGTAAAATGACCTTATTATTGAAATTCTTGGGCTTCCCTCATAGCTCAGTCAGTAAAGAATCTGTCTGCAATGCAAGAGATCTGGGTTCGATTCCTGGGTTGGGAAGATCCCCTGGAGAAAGAAATGGCAATCCACTCCAGTATTCTTGCCTGAAGAATCCCACAGTCAGAGGGGCCTGGGAGGCTACAATCCATGGGGTCGCAAGAGTCGCACAGGACTTAGCAACTAAACCATCACTACCACTGAAATGCTTGTAGGCAAAAGTAACATTATAGTAGAGAATGAAACTCAATTCCCCCATTGGAATAACAATTAATTAATTTTTAAAAATTAAATGAAAGATTATTTAAATTCTATAATGCTTTACAATTTTCAAAAGTTTCACATAAATGATTTCATGTATTTCCATAATAACCCTTTCATTTTCCTTCTTACCCCTACCTTGCTTGTCCCCTCTTGTTTCTCCCCATTGGTAACTACTAGTTCATTCTCTGAATCTATGAGTCTGTGTCTTGTTTTATTTACTGTTTGTTTGTTTTTTTTAGCCACTTGGCATGCGAGATCTTAGTTTCCAGACCAGGGATTGAACCTGTGCCTGCTGCAGTGAAAAAAGCACAGAATCTTAACCACTGGATCACCAGGGAATTCTCTGACTGGTTCGTTGTATTTTTTTTTTTTTAGTGAAATAATTGCTTTTTGAAAACTTGAATTTTTCTTAGGAATGCAATTATATTGCTAATTTAACACATAGCTTCCTTTTTTCTTTAAGATTTTTTATATGGGTCATTTTAAAGCCTCTATTGAATTTTTACAATATTAATTCTTTTTACTGTTTTGGTTTCTGGCTGTGAGACATGTGGGGTCTTAGCTTCCCGGAGACCAGGGATTGAACCCACACCCCCTGCATTGAAAAGCGAAATCTCAACCACTGGGCCACCACAGAAGTCCCAAGGCTTCTTTATCTTTTTTAGAATCAATAAGCCTGGTGTTTTATGAGCAGTTTTATTTTACAATTGATTGGCAAGTACAGAGTATTTACACATGCCTCTCTCCATCATTCACAGTTTCTATCATTGACACCTTGCGTTAGTGGGATGCATTCATTGTAACTGATGAACCAATAGTATTATTATTACTTAAGTTCATAATTTCCATCAGGGTTCATTCTGTGCTAACTGTATCCTACGCGTGTATGACAAATGTATGAAGACACGTACCCACTATTGTGTATCATACGGAACAGTTTCTCTGCCCTAAAAACCCCATGCTCCAACTTTTTAACCTTCTAAAAGCCTCGCTGGGTTAGCCTTCCTGAAAGAGAATTGTGATGCAGACTTGCTCTTGCTGAAATTAAAGCTGTCAGCAGCTTCCTTGTGACCCGCAAAGTACAAGCTTGGAGCACTTGGACGTCTCACCACCCAGCCTCACTTGTATCTGCCACTGGTCCTCTTTCAGGGGCTTTACTCCTGCCACTGCTCTTTGACAATCCCCACACATGCTGCTCACCTCCCCACCCCCTGCCTGTTTATGTCACTCTTCTCTCCACGCGAAGGCCGAGCCTTTCCCACAGAGCTGCCTTCTCTGAAAGCCCATCATAGGAGCCCTTCCGCGATATACTCTGTTCCCTTGTGAGAGTCATCTCCCACTTCTCAGAGCCTCCCTGATGCTGTCCCTCTGTCTCCTCAATGGCATTGACAGGTTGACCTCACATTATTGCAACCTGCCAGATAGCTGCATTTTTTACAAATTGAAGGTTTGTGGCAACCTTGGTTTGTCAGATGATGGTTAGTATTAACATTTTAGCAATAAGTTAGTTTTTAATTAAGGTATGTGCATTTGTTTATATATAATGCTATTGCACACTTAATAGACTACAGTATATTGTAAGCACAGCTTTCATAGGCACTGCGAAACCAAAAAATTCATGTGTCTCTCTTTATTGCAATATTCGATTTCTTGCTGGACTCTGGAACCCAACCCACCATATCTCTGAGGTCTGCCTGTATCATTTTCCATCTCGTTTGGTTGTACTTGTCTTATTTTCCCCAGTGCAGCATGGTGAGTAAGAGAATGTGCTCTGGAACTGAGGCCTTTCTTGCTGGCCTCTGACCTCAGTATTGGGTGTACACATACATAATGTGGGGACAGTTTGCATGGTGTGAACCATCTGGAATTATGTGAGGATAAAATGAGTTAATCCATGTGGTGCTGACAAGACAGCTTGGCCCCCAGGAAGAGCTCTCAGATCATTAGGTGTTTGTTACTGCTCCGTCTTCTTCCCACCACCCTCCTCCTGGAGGGCAAGCTCCTGGGGAGTCCAGGGCCTGTCACATTCATCTCTGTCCTCCACATGTCAGGACTCAATAAAGCCTGACAGCAAAGGCTCAATAGATGCTTAACGGTTACACAGCTGGTGCCCTGCAGTCCCACACCAAAAGCAAGTGTAAAAAACAAACCGACAAGACAGATCTCTAATCCTTACAGCAATCTCCAGATGAACCAGCCCTGCCCGGCCCGAGCCCCTTAGAGAGAACATGGCCTTGAACATCTTTGCTGTGATGCTTGCAGGTGAGTTTGCTGTGGCCCTAGGTCTCAGGAGACGGGGCAGGAGGCAGCTTCAGTGCTTTGGAAAGGGTGATGGACGATGCCAGTGTTTTCAGAAACAGGAAAGAATCAGTACCTGGTGTAGGCTCCACGGGAAACCTCTGTGTGCTTCTGGTCCCCTTGGTGGAGGCGGCAGCACTTGACCAAAGGCTGGAATCCCAAAGGCAGGAGCTGGGCTCCCAAAGATGGAAACGCAAAGAAGAGAGACACCGTTCCACTCAGCAACCTAAAAGAGGAGGGGCAGCTTCTTTGGTGTATCTTGTAATTCCACCCACCTCTGCACCTACAAATGTTTCTATTCTGCTTCCTCTGATACTAAAGAAAAGCCATGCAGCAATAGTGGGGTTTCCTGCCCCACCTCTTCTTCAGGGAACTGGCAAAGATACTAACTGGGCTTCAGGGCCAGTCTGGAAAAACTGCCCCGGGGTCAGCACCCTTAACCTGTGTGCTATTCACAATAGCACGGTGCACTTGCGGGTGTTCCGACACCTGAAACATTAAAGCAGCACATACGAAGGAAGGAAGGATGCTGGGTGGCGAGCAGCGGGTATAGGAGAGAGTAGGGTGGATCAGAGGTAACAATTCCATCCAAGGAAATGGCTTTTGGAGAGCTGCCTGTGCTGACTGTTCCGAACTCTGTGGACGGTCCCCAGGGAACTGGGCCTGCTCAGGACCTTCACTGGTTGGATGAACAGTGGCCTTGAGGACTGACAGGCCTGTTGGGACAGGGGGAGGAGGTGACATCTGGCAGCTTTGGATGGGAGCCCGCATGACTGGTTGATTTATTCCCATCATTCAGTTTGGGCCCAAGAGAGAGCTTGTCCCTGTGAGCTGATACTGGAAAAGGGGAGAGAAAGTTCCCTGCCTTTTTCTTTTCTTTTCTTTTTTTTTTTTTGATCTCTTCATTGTTCAGATTTTCATCCTACTGAGGCTGTAAGGCTCAAGGCTGCAATTGGGGAGAGGGAGGAGAAGGGAGGCCAAGCACGGTGAGGGCAGAGCAGTACGAGGGCATGGGTGGGGAAGGCAGGCTGTGCAGAGATGAAGAGAGGGCTCCCAGGGAGGAGGGGTCTGTACGGGCTCACGCCTCGGCCCTGGGGCCAGCTTCCCATGACCTCCTGGAGGCCTGAAAGTCCTGACCCGACTCAGCCCTGGACGCAGCTGCCATCTGTCCCCAGTCCTGCTCTTTTCCATCCCTTTCTCCCCTTCCTGCTTCACCCACCCCTTCCTTGCCAAGCCCAGACGGGTTTCATTTTCCTTCCTCTGTGTTCTCACTTACCACTTGCTTTACAGTTCTCTCTTTAAGGGGCCAACTCTATCATGAATCTGTGTGCCTGGGGCCAGGGCAGGGCTTCATTCACCCTGTAACCCCATGCCCAGCCCAGCGCCTGGCACATGCCAGAGCTGAGGAAGTGCTGAGTAGATGAGTGTGGCTGCCCATTGTGACATGTGCACAGCCTCAAGGTCACAGAAACAGCTGTGTGACACTGTCAGGGGATTATCTGCTTGCTTGAGGGTAATGAGTGGAGGATGGAGAGTTTGTTTTTTTTTTTTAGTTCAGTTCAGTTCAGTCCCTCAGTCCTGTCTGACTCTTTGCGACCCCATGAATCGCAGCACGCCAGGCCTCCCTGTCCATCACCATCTCCCGGAGTTCATTCAGACTCATGTCCATCGAGTCGGTGATGCCATCCAGCCCTCTCATCCTCTGTCGTCCCCTTCTCCTCCTGACCCCAATCCCTCCCAGCATCAAAGTATTTTCCAGTGAGTCTTTTCCTCTTTGTATGAGGTGGCTAAAGTACTGAGTTTCAGCTTTGGCATCATTCCTTCCAAAGAAATCCCAGGGCTGATCTCCTTTAGAATGGACTGGTTGGATCTCCTTGCAGTCCAAGGGACTCTCAAGAGTCTTCTCCAACACCACAGTTCAAAAGCATCAATTCTTTGGTGCTCAGCTTTCTTCACAGTTCAACTCTCACATCCATACATGACCACTGGAAAAACCATAGCCTTGACTAGACGAACTTTTGTTGGCATAGTAATGTATCTGCTTTTCAACATGCTATCTAGGTTGGTCATAACTTTTCTTCCAAAGAGTAAGCATCTTTTAATTTCATGGCTGCAGTCACCATCTGCAGTGATTTTGGAGCCCCCCAAAATAAAGTCTGACACTGTTTCCAGTTTCCCCATTTATTTCCCATGAAGTGATGGGACCAGATGCCATGATCTTCGTTTTCTGAATGTTGAGCATTAAGCCAACTTTTTCGCTCTCTTCTTTCATTTTCATCAAGAGGCTTCTTAGTTCCTCTTCACTTTCTGCCATAAGGGTTGTGTCATCTGCATATCTGAGGTTATTGATATTTCTCCCGGCAATCTTGATTCCAGCTTGTGTTTCTTCCAGTCCAGCGTCTCCCATGATGTACTCTGTATATATGTTAAATAAGCAGGGTGACAATATACAGCCTTGACATACTCCTTTTCCTATTTGAAACCAGTCTGTTGTTCCATGTCCAGTTCTAACTGTTGCTTCCTGACCTGCATATAGGTTTCTCAAGAGGCAGGTCAGGTGGTCTGGTATTCCCATCTCTTGAAGAATTTTCCACAGTTTACTGTGATCCACACAGTCAAAGGCTTTGGCATAGTCAATAAAGCAGAAGTAGATGTTTTTCTGGAGCTCTCTTGCTTTTTCCATGATCGAGCGGATGTTGGCAATTTGATCTCTGGTTGGACTTCCCTGGTGGCTCAGAGGTTAAAGCGTCTGCCTATAGTGTGGGAGACCTGGGTTCTATCCCTGGGTCGGGAAGATCCCTTGGAGAAGGAAATGGCAACCCACTCCAGTATTCTTGCCTGGAGAATCCCATGGAAGGAGGAGCCTGGAGGTCTACAGTCCACGGGGTTGCCAAGAGTTGGACACGACTGAGTGATTTCACTTTCACTTTCCCCCGCCTTTTCTAAAACCAACTTGAACATCTGGAAGTTCACGGTTCACATATTGTTGAAGCCTGGCTTGGAGAATATTGAGCATTACTTTACTAGTGTGTGAGATGAGTGCAATTGTGCAGTAGTTTGAGCATTCTTTGGCATTGCCTTCCTTTGGGATTAGAATGAAAACTGACCTTTTCCAGTCCTGTGGCCACTGCTGAGTCTTCCAAATTTGCTGTCATATTGAGTGCAGCACTTTCACAGCATCATCTTTCGGGATTTGAAATAGCTCAACTGAATTCCATCACCTCCACTAGCTTGGTTTGTAGTGATGCTTTCTCTGGCCCACTTGACTTCACATTCCAGGATGTCTGGCTCTACGTGAGTGATCACACCATTGTGATTATCTGGGTCATGAAGATCTGTTTTGTACAGTTCTTCTGTGTATTCTTGCCACTTTTCCTAAATCTCTTCTGCTTCTGTTAGGTCCATGCCATTTCTGTCCTTTATCAAACCCATCTTTGCATGAAATGTTCCCTTGGTATCTCTAATTTTCTTGAAGAGATCTCGGATCTTTCCCATTCTGTTCTTTTCCTCTATTTGCATTAATAACTGAAGAAGGCTTTCTTGTCTCTCCTTGCTATTCTTTGGAACTCTGCATTCAGATGCTTATATCTTTCCTTTTCTCCTTTGCTTTTCGCTTCTCTTCTTTTCACAGCTATTTGTAAGGCCTCCTCAGACAGCCATTTTGCTTTTTTGCAGAGTTTTGCCAAGAAAATGCCCTGGTCATAGCAAACACCTTCTTCCGACAACACAAGAGAAGACTCTACACATGGACATCACCAGATGGCCAACACTAAAATCAGATTGATTATATTCTTTGCAGCCAAAAATGGAGAAGTCCTATACAGTCAACAAAAACAAGACCAGGAGCTGACTGTGGCTCAGATCATGAATGCCTTATTACCAAATTCAGACTTAAATTGAAGAAAGTAGGGAAAACCACGAGACCATTCAGGTATGACCTAAATCAAATCCCTTATGATTATACAGTGGAAGTGAGAAATAGATTTAAGGGACTAGATCTGATAGATAGAGTGCCTGATGAATCATGGATGGAGGTTCATGACATTGTATTCCTATACAATGGAATAGGAGACAGGGATCAAGACCATACCCATGGAAAGAAATGCAAAAAGCAAAATAGCTGTCTGAGGAGGCTTTTTTTTTGTTTTAATTGAGCTTTAAATAACTGAATTGTGAATATAATTTCTAGTCTGTTGAGTTTTTCCTTCTGTAGACATAGGCAAAGTGCAAAGGAGGTTTCAAAGCAGTCAAATAATAGGAGACAGACCCTTGCTCCCTGCATCTCCTTAGAAGGCTGGGTTGGTTGTACTAACTTAAGATGTGAGCCAAGATGCTGTGCTCTGGACTCCGCTCTCACCCTGATGTGGCTCCTTGCTCAGGAGATGGTTATCGTCATCACTGAAAACTCCCCGAAGACCATTTCCCCAGAAATGAACCTAATGGAGTATTATCAGTCTTTTCTAGACACACAGAATCAGTAGAATAAGGACATCCCTTGTGGTCCATTAGTCAAGCATCTGCCTTGCAATGCAGGGGACTCAGGTTCGATTCCTGGTCCGGGAACTAATGTTCCACATGTCGCAGGGTAACTAAGCCTACGTGCCACAACTAAAGAAGACTGCACACTGCAACAAAATGCTCGTGCTACAATGAAGGATCCTGTGTGCCGCAACTAAGAACTGATACAGCCAAAAAACAAAAAAAGAACCAGTAGGATACACACACATGCAGGGTTGGCTCTTATTATGCTTGGGCTTTGCATCCACAGATTCAACCAACAGTGGATCAAAAATATTAGGAAAAAATTCCAGAAAGTTTCAAAAAGTAAAACTTGAATATGATCTGTGCTGACATCTATTTACAGTTTCTACATTGTATTTAGAACTATTCACATAACATTTATACTGTGTCAGATATTACAAGTAATCTCTGGATGATTTAAAATATATGGGAGGGTGCTAGTAGGTTTTCTATATGGAACTGGAACATCTGAGGATTTTTGTATATGTAAAGGGTCCTGGAATCAACTCCCCGCAGATACAGACAGAGGTGTACATAAAAGACGATTTACTACGCAGAATTGGCTCACACGGTCACGGAGGCCAAGAATCTTTGATCTGCAAGCTGGAGATTCAGGAAACCCAATGGTGTGATTCAGTCTGAGGCCAAGGGCCTGAGAACTGGAGGAGCTGATGGTGTAAATCCCCGTCCCAGAACAGGAGATGAAGTGAGATATCCCAGCTTAACAGTGAGGCAGGAAAAAAGGCGGACAAAATGTTCCTTCTGGTGTCTTTTATTTTATTCAGGCCCTCACTGGATTGGGTGATTTCCACCCACATTGCGGAGGCAGATCTCCTGATCCTGAAACACCCTCCCAGACACACCCAGAAAATATGTTTAATCTTGGCACCTCCTGGCAAGTCAATTTGACACAAAGAACTGTCCATCTACTGGGTAATTAAGTAGTCTGGCTAATTGGGAGTCATCAGCTTTTAAAAATTGTGGTGAAATAAATATAACATAAAATTTACTATTTTAACTAGTTTTTAAGTCTAGTGGCATTAAGTATATTCATATTGTGCAGCCATCATGACTATCCACCTCCAGAAAATTTTCATCTTCCCAAACTGAAACAGACCCCATTAAATAGTAATTACCTGTTCTTCTCTCACCTAGCCTCTACTTTCTGCTTGTATGAGTTTGATTCACAGCCTTGACATACTCTTTTTCCTATTTGGAACCAGTCTGTTGTTCCATGTCCAGTTCTAACTGTTGCTTCCTGACCTGCATATAGGTTTCTCAAGAGGCAGGTCAGGTGGTCTGGTATTCCCATCTCTTGAAGAATTTTCCACAGTTTATTGTAATCCACACAGTCAAAGGCTTTGGCATAGTCAATAAAGCAGAAATAGATGTTTTTCTGGAACTCTATTTCTTTTTCCATGATCCAGAGGATGTTGGCAATTGATCTCTGGTTGCCCTGCCTTTTCTAAAACCAGCTTGAACATCTGGAAGTTCACGGTTCACATATTGTTGAAGCCTGGCTTGGAGAATATTGAGCATTACTTTACTAGCATGTGAGATGAGTGCAGTTGTGCAGTAGTCTGAGCATTCTTTGGCATTGCTTGTCTTTGGGATTGGAATGAAAACGGGCCTTCTGCAGTCCTGTGGCCACTGCTGAGTTTTCCAAATTTGCTGTCATATTGAGTGCAGCACTTTCACAGCATCATCTCTCAGGATTTGAAATAGCTCAACTGGAATTCCATCACCTCCACTAGCTTTGTTGGTAGTGATGCTTCCTGAGGCCCACATGACTTTGCATTCCAGGATGTCTGGCTCCACGTGAGTGGGAGTGATCACACCATCGTGATTATCTGGGTCGTGAAGATCTTTTTTGTACAGTTCTTCTCTGTATTCTTGCCATCTCTTCTTAATCTCTTCTGCTCTGTTAGGTCCATACCATTTCTGTCCTTTATCAGTCCATCTTTACATGAAATGTTCCCTTGGTATCTCTAATTTTTTTGAAGAGATCTCTAGTCTTTCCCATTTTATTATTTTCCTCTATTTCTTTGCACTGATTGCTGAGGAAGGCTTTCTTATCTCTCCTTGCTCTTCTTTGGAACTCTGCATTCAGATGCTTATATCTTTCCTTTTCTCCTTTGCTTTTCACTTCTCTTCTTTTCACAGCTATTTGTAAGGCCTCCTCAGACAACCATTTTGCCTTTTGCATTTCTTTTTCTTGGAGATGGTCTTCATCCCTGTCTTCTGTACAATGTCACGAACCTCCGTCCATAGCTCATCAGGCACTCTGTCAGATCTAGTCCTTTAAATCTATTTCTCACTTGTATAATCATAAGGGATTTGATTCAGGTCATACCTGAATGGTCTAGTGGTTTTCCCTACTTTCTTCAATTTAAGTCTGAATTTGGCAATAAGGAGTTCATGATCTGAGCCACAGTCAGCTCCCGGTCTTGTTTTTGCTGACTGTATAGAGCTTCTCCTTCTTTGGCTGCAAAGAATATAATCAATCTGATTTTGGTGTTGGCCATCTGGTGCTGTCCATGTTTAGAGTCTTTCTTGTGTTGTTGGAAGAGGGTGTTTTCTATGACCAGTGTGTTTTCTTGGCAGAACTCTATTATCCTTGCCCTGCTTCATTCTGTACTCCAAGGCCAAATTTGCCTGTTACTCCAGGTGTTTCTTGACTTCCTCCTTTGCATTCCAGTCCCCTATAATGAAAGGGACATCTTTTTTGGGGTGTTAGTTCTAAAAGGTCTTGTAGGTCTTCATAGAACCGTTCAACTTCAGCTTCTTCAGCGTTACTGGTTGGGGCATAGACTTGGATTACTGTGATATTGAATGGTTTGCTTTGGAAATGAACAGAGATCATTCTGTCGTTTTTGAGATTGCATCCAAGTACTGCATTTCGGACTCTTGTTGACCATGATGGCTACTCCATTTCTTCTGAGGGATTCCTTCCTGCAGTAGTAGATATAATGGTCATCTGAGTTAAATTCACCCACTCCAGTCCATTTGAGTTTGCTGATTCCTAGAATGTCAATGTTCACTCTTGCCATCTCCTGTTTGACCACTTCCAATTTGCCTTGATTCATGGACTTAACATTCCAGGTTAAGTCCATGAATCAAGGCAATATTACTCTTTACAGCATCGGACCTTGCTTTTATCACCAGTCACATCCACAACTGTTTTTGCTTTGGTTCCATCCCTTCATTTGTCCTTTTGTGACAGGTTTATTTCTCTTAGCATGGGGTCTTCAAGGTTCATCCATGTTATAGCATTGAGTCAGACTTTCCTTACTTTTTAAGGCTGAATAATATTCCATTGTTAATGAATTCGGGTTTGGCTGATTCTAAGTACCAGTCAGGGTAAATCAGGCTTCAGGCTCATTTTTTTTAATTAAAAGACAAATTTTAATGGAGACAATGTGTACAAGATAATTGTCAACATATTGTTACAAATTACCCAAGGGAAAACTAGGTAAATCTATAATCACTCAGTTCACATCATGAGAAATCAAATGCCAGAAGAAAAAAGCAGTTCAAAGTAAAAACAAAATTAAGTACAATTTTTTAAAGAAGATCATTTTTTATTTTTTTTAAATATAAATTTATTTATTTTAATTGGAGGCTAATTACTTTACAATATTGTATTGGTTTTGCCATACATCAACATGAATCCACCACGGTTGTACATGTGTTCCCCATCCTGAACCCTGCTCCCACCTCCCTCCCTATACCATTCCTCTGGGTCATCCCAGTGCACCAGTCCCAAGCATCCTGTATCCTGCATCGAACCTAGACTGGTGATTCGTTTCTTATATGATATTATACATGTTTCAATTATATTCTCCCAAATCATCCCACCTTCTCCCTCTCCCACAGAGTCCAAAAGACTGTTCTATACATCTGTGTCTCTTTTGTTGTCTCGCATACAGGGTTATCATTACCATCTTTCTAAATTCCATATATATGCGTTAGTATACTGTATTGGTGTTTTTCTTTCTGGCTTATTTCACTCTGTATAATAGGCTCCAGTTTCATCTACCTCATAAGAACTGATTCAAACATATCATTTTTAATGGCTGAGTAATACTCCATTGTGTATATGTACCACAGCTTTCTCATACATTCATCTGCTGATGGAAATCTAGGTTGCTTCCAAGTCCTGGCTATTATAGAGAGTGCTGCAGCAATTCCACTACTAGGCATACACACTGAGGAAACCAGAACTGAAAGAGACATGTGTACCCCAATGTTCAGGCTCATTTTTATCTGTAGGTATGCAGGGGTAGCGTTGGTGGTGGTGTTAATGGTGACCACGAATGACAGCAGACAAGGTACAGTGAGATAGCCATGGTCTCTGCAGTGATTGCAGTGGATTTTATGTGCTACCAAGGGAACATTTCATGCAAAGATGGGTTCGATAAAGGACAGAAATGGTATGGACCTAACAGAAGCAGAAGATATTAAGAAGAGATGGCAAAAATACACAGAAGAACTATACAAAAAAGATCTTCATGACCTGGATAATCACGATGGTGTGATCACTCATCTAGAGCCAGACGTTCTGGAATGTGAAGTCAAGTGGGCCTTAGAAAGCATCACTACCAACAAAGCCAGTGGAGGTGATAGAATTCCAGTTGAGCTATTTCAAATCCTGAAAGATGATGCTGTGAAAGTGCTGCACTCAATATGACAGCAAATTTGGAAAACTCAGCAGTAGCCACAGGACTGGAAAATGTCCATTTTCATTCCAATCACTAAGAAAGGCAATGCCAAAGAATGCTCAGACTACCGCACAATTGCACTCATCTCACGTGCTAGTAAAGTAACTCTCAAAATTCTCCAAGCCAGGCTTCAGCAATACGTGAACCGTGAACTTCCTAATGTTCAAGCTGGTTTTTGAAAAGGCAGAGGAACTAGAGATCAAATTGCCAACATCCGCTGGATCATGGAAAAAGCAAGAGATTTCCAGAAAAACATCTATTTCTGCTTTATTGACTATGCCAAAGCCTTTGGCTGTGTGGACCACAATAAACTGTGGAAAATTCTGAAAGAGATGGGAATACCAGACCACCTGACCTGCCTCCAGAGAAACCTGTATGCAGGCCAGGAAGCAACAGTTAGAACTGGACATGGAACAACAGACTGGTTCCAAATAGGAAAAGGAGTATGTCAAGGCTGTATATTGTCACCCTGCTTATTTAACTTATATACAGAGTACATCTTGGGAAATGCTGGACTGGAAGAAACACAAGCTGGAATCAAGATTGCTGGGAGAAATATCAATAACCTCAGATATGCAGATGACACCACCCTTATGGCAGAAAGTGAAGAGGAACTAAAAAGCCTCTTGATGAAAGTGAAAGTGGAGAGTGAAAAAGTTGGCTTAAAGCTCAACATTCAGAAAACGAAGACCATGGCATCTGGTCCCATCACTTCATGGGAAATAGATGGAGAAACAGTGGAAACAGTGTCAGACTTTATTTTTGGGGGCTCCAAAATCACTGCAGATGGTGAATGAAGCCATGAAATTAAAAGACGCTTATTCCTTGGAAGAAAGTTATGACCAACATAGACAGCATATTCAAAAGCAGAGACATTACTTTGCCGACTAAGGTCCATCTAGTCAAGGCTATGGTTTTTCCAGTAGTCATGTATGGAGGTGAGAGTTGAACTGTGAAGAAGGCTGAGTGCCCAAGAACTGATGCTTTTGAACTGTGGTGTTGGTGAAGACTCTTTAGAGTCCCTTGGACTGCAAGGAGATCCAACCAGTCCATTCTGAAGGAGATCAGCCCTGGGATTTCTTTGGAAAGAATGATGCTAAAGCTGAAACTCCAGTACTTTGGCCACCTCATGCGAAGAGTTGACTCATTGGAAAAGACTCTGATGCTGGGAGGGATTGGGGTCAGGAGGAGAAGGGGACGACAGAGCATGAGATGGCTGAATGGCATCATTGACTCGATGGACATGAGTTTGAGTAAACTCTGGGAGTTGGTGATGACAGGGAGGCCTGGTGTGCTGCGATTCATGGGGTTGCAAAGGGTCAGACACGACAGCGACTGCACTGAAGCTTATTGAATTTTTCTAATACAGATTTGATATTGTGGTGGCTGTCTTCCCCTAAGAGGAAAAATATTTGAATTTTTGTAGTAGTTTTAGGATATAGAGACGTTTGCTATATTAAGAGTAAAACATAACTCCCTAAAATGATCTAGGTTTTAGCTCCTATAAATTGGCTTAATGCCAAGTTGTTGTTGTTCAGTTGCCCAGTCGAGTCTGACTCTTTGTGACCCCATGGGCTGAAGCACACCAGGCTACCCTGTCCCTCACCATCTCCTGGAGTTTGCCCAAGTTCATGTCCACTGAGTCAATGAGTTGTCTTCCACTCTTCCCCAGTAGCATATTGGACACTTTCCGACCTGGGAGGCTCATTTTTGGTGTCACATCTTTTCCCCTTTTTATACATTTCATGGCGTTCTCACGGCTAGTATATTGGAGCGGCGTGCCATTCCTTCCTCCAGTGGATCACGTTTTGTCAGAACCCTCCGCTGCGACCTGTCTGTCTTGGGTGGCCCCACATGGCATGGCTCATAGCTTCTTTGAGTTACACAAGTCCCTTCACCATGAAAAGGCACTGATACATGAAGGGGATTGTCAAGTTGCTTTAAATAAATGCGTGGATAAGGGGCATCTCCTCTCAGCCTTTCGCCACCCCACCGCTGTGCAACCGCCCCTCACTGCTGGAGCGATCCACAGCAGCCCCTCGCTGCTCTCACGGTAATCCAAGTCTATGCCCCAACCAGTGCTGAGGAAGCTGAAGTTGAACAGTTCTCTGAAGACCTACAAGACCTTTTAGAACTAACACCCCAAAAAAGATGTCCCTTTCATTATAGGGGACTGGAATGCAAAGGAGGAAGTCAAGAAACACCTGGAGTAACAGGCAAATTTGGCCTTGGAGTACAGAATGAAGCAGGGCAAGGATAATAGAGTTCTGCCAAGAAAACACACTGGTCATAGAAAACACCCTCTTCCAACAACACAAGAAAGACTCTAAACATGGACAGCACCAGATGGCCAACACCAAAATCAGATTGATTATATTCTTTGCAGCCAAAGAAGGAGAAGCTCTATACAGTCAGCAAAAACAAGACCGGGAGCTGACTGTGGCTCAGATCATGAACTCCTTATTGCCAAATTCAGACTTAAATTGAAGAAAGTAGGGAAAACCACTAGACCATTCAGGTATGACCTGAATCAAATCCCTTATGATTATACAAGTGAGAAATAGATTTAAAGGACTAGATCTGACAGAGTGCCTGATGAGCTATGGACGGAGGTTCGTGACATTGTACAGGAGACAGGGATGAAGACCATCTCCAAGAAAAAGAAATGCAAAAGGCAAAATGGTTGTCTGAGGAGGCCTTACAAATAGCTGTGAAAAGAAGAGAAGTGAAAAGCAAAGGAGAAAAGGAAAGATATAAGCATCTGAATGCAGAGTTCCAAAGAAGAGCAAGGAGAGATAAGAAAGCCTTCCTCAGCAATCAGTGCAAAGAAATAGAGGAAAATAATAAAATGGGAAAGACTAGAGATCTCTTCAAAAAAATTAGAGATACCAAGGGAACATTTCATGTAAAGATGGACTGATAAAGGACAGAAATGGTATGGACCTAACAGAGCAGAAGAGATTAAGAAGAGATGGCAAGAATACAGAGAAGAACTGTACAAAAAAGATCTTCACGACCCAGATAATCACGATGGTGTGATCACTCCCACTCACGTGGAGCCAGACATCCTGGAATGTGAAGTCAAGTGGGCCTTAGGAACATCACTACCAACAAAGCTAGTGGAGGTGATGGAATTCCAGTTGAGCTATTTCAAATCCTGAGAGATGATGCTGTGAAAGTGCTGCACTCAATATGACAGCAAATTTGGAAAACTCAGCAGTGGCCACAGGACTGGAAAAGGTCAGTGTTCATTCCAATCCCAAAGGAAGGCAATGCCAAAGAATGCTCAGACTACTGCACAATTGCACTCATCTCACACGCTAGTAAAGTAGTGCTCAAAATTCTCCAAGCTAGGATTCAGGAATACTTGAACCATGAACTTCCAGATGTTCAAGCTGCATTTAGAAAAGTCAGAGGAACCAGAAATCAAATTCCCAACATCCGTTGGATCATCAAAAAAGCAAGAGAGTTCCAGAAAAATGTCTATTTTTGCTTTATTGACGATACCAAAGTCTTTGACTGTGAGGATCACAATAAACTGTGGAAAATTCTGAAAGAGATGGGAATACCAGACCACCTGACCTGCCTCTTGAGAAATCTGTATGCAGGTCAGGAAGCAACAGTTAGAACTGGACATGGAACAACACATCTGTTCCAAATTGCAAAAGGAGTATGTCAAGGCTGTATATTGTCCCCCTGCTCATTTAACTTATATGCTGAGTACATCATGAGAAACGCTGGACTGGAAGAAGCCCAAGCTGGAATCAAGATTGCTGGGAGAAATATCAATAACCTCAGATATGCAGATGACACCACCCTTATGGCAGAAAGTGAAGAACTAAAGAGCTTCTTGATGAAAGTGAAAGAGGAGAGTGAAAAAGTTGGCTTACAGCTCAACATTCAGAAAACTAAGATCATCACATTTGGTCCCATCACTTCATGGGAAATAGATGGGGAAACAGTGCAAGCAGTGGCTGACTATTTTTTGGGCTCCAAAATCACTGCAGATGGTGACTGCAGCCATGAAATTAAAAGACTTTTACTCTTTGGAAGGAAAGTTATGACCAACCTAGACAGCATATTCAAAAGCAGAGACATTACTTTGCCAACAAAGGTCCGTCTAGTCAAGGCTATGGTTTTTCCAGTAATCTTATATGGATGGGAGAGTTGGACTATAGAGAAAGCTGAGCACTGAAGAATTGATGCTTATGAACTGTGATGTTGAAGAAGACTCTTGAGAGTCCCTCAGACAGCAAGGAGATCCAACCAGTCCATCCTAAAGGAGACCAGTCCTGCGTGTTCATTGGAAGGACTGATGTTGAAGCTAAAACTCCAATACTTTGGCCACCTGATGCAAAGAGCTGACTCATTGGAAAAGACCCTGATGCTGGGAAAGATTGAGGGCAGGAGGAGAAGGGGATGACAGAGGATGAGATGGTTGGATGGCATCACCGACTCAATGGACATGAGTTTGGGTGAGCTCCAGGAGTTGGTGATGGACAGGGAGGCCTGGCATGCTGCACTCCATGGGGTCACAAACAGTCGGACACACCTGAGCAACTGAACTCAACTGAAATAAATGCTATCTTTCTGTACCCTGAAAAGTTCACCTTTTAACATGAAATTTTGAGATTACAGACTCTCAAGTTGGCAGGCAGGGAGAAACCTATCTCATCTTACTTTTTCATCATGTATAAGGACAAGTCACTCAGTTGTGTCTGACACTTTGCAACCCCATGGACTGTATAGTCCATGGAATTCTCCAGGCCAGAATATTGGAGTGGGTAGCCTTTCCCTGCTTCAGGGGATCTTCCCAACCCAGGGATCAAATCCAGGTCTCCCGCATTGCAGGCAGATTCTTTACCAGCTGAGCCGCATGGGAAGCCCCATCATGTACAGACCTCTTCTGAAATATTGGAGGAGACATACTTTCCACTTGAGTACCTGGGGCTGCCCCTCCTCCCACGGCAGCCTCCGCAACTGTTACAACCTTTTCTGTCTGCTTTTAGAGGACACACACCATGTTTAACTCATTTTTCCACAGCATGTTTTACTTGCTTTTAGCAAATTACATGTGTAAGATCTGGGGACCACATAGGTTTTGTCAACTCTGGAATTTCCAGGACCTCAAAAAGTCCTAGCATCTTATAGGCCCAGAATAAGTTTTTGTTTACTGATGGAATGAATGAATAAAGAGATTGAATACTGGAGAATAAGGAACAAGAAAACATTTGTTGGAGCACCAAATTAGTCTACTGACAGTTTCCGCATGAGTGAGGGAAGTCTCACATATTTAAATTGTTATCGTTGATCAGGTTTCTGCTCATGAAGAATTTCACCTAGGTCAGTGGATTATATCATCTTTTGATGCTTCTCTTAAAATGACCCTAATTATTCATAAATAACCATCAACAGGCATACCATCAAAGGACCATTTCATAGGTAGAGAACTAAGAATTTATTATCATGGCTTAAACAGCAATAGTAATAACTGGTCAATATGTTTAGGCCATCTAATCTTGACAAAGGAGATTAAAAAACATCACCAGACACAAGGACAAATGGATTCCATTTATATGAGGTGCTCGCATGGGTGCTAAATTGCATTCATGAGTCCTATCCGACTGCTGTGCGGCCCCACAGTCTGCAGCTCACCAGGCTCCTCTGTACATGGCATTCTCCAGCCAAGAATACTGGGGTGGGTTGCTGCGCCCTCTTCCAGGGGCTCTTCCCAGCCCAGAAATGGAACCTGCATCTGTTATGTCTACTTGTATGGGCAGATGGGTTCTTTACCACTAGTGCCATCTGCGAAGGCCTAATTTCACTGCACTTTACATTGAAAAATGGTTAAAATGGTAAATTTTATGTTATATATATTTTACCACAAAACCTACCTCCTGTACCATCTTATGTGGCCATTCAATGAACCACACAAGACTTCCCAGGTTCTAGGTCAAGTGCATCAGGATAAGAATAACTTGGGGACCCTCCATGTTGCCTGGTCCTGCTGGTTAGGCAGGGGTGGCCAAGTCAGGGACCCCAGCTACCAAGGAAGCTACTAAGAAGAAATGAGGCTGGGTCCCCAAGATAGTGTTAGCATCTCAGAATACCTTAACGAAATCATAGTCAGCAGCTACAGAGTTAAAACTGTCAGGTGACTGTCCTGGCCTTTGAGTTCTGTCACTTCATGGGTATTTCATGCTAATCAGAAACCTTGAGCACATTGGTGAGTGTTTAATAAAGACAAACATGGGCACAAATGATCATTTAATACAGTCAGGTTCTTCCAGAGACACTGAAGTTTAAAACTTGGCACTCAAAGGTGGTCTGGGGGCAACAGCATGGCCTCATCTTGGCAGGACTTCAGACCTTTGGAATTAGGGCTGTGTTCTGACAGATTCCCAGGTGATTTACAACCCTAAAGCTTGAGAGGAATTGCTTCAAGACACGAACTCCATGGAGAACAACAAAACAGGTACTTTCCAGTGAACAGTTTGGAGATTACTTGTTTATGGAAGTAAAACCATGAAGTAAACTTCTAAGCTATCAAAAACATAGCTTGAAGCTGGGGGAACGACTGCTGGACAGGTCCCTTGCCTTGGGGAAGGCTGAATTCCACTCTATCAGCTAAGATTCTGTGGGAGTGAGGGAGGAAGTGGATATCACACATCCTGCAGTATCTTAATCCCCTACATGGGCTGTGTGTCTCCAAAGAGGCTGAGGGTAGGGTGGACCTCCAGCCCTACTCTCCCTCTGAATCCGCTGTGGCCCGCAGGGCCCAGGGGCTTCAGCTGTTCCTCGATTAAAGCAGATTTCTGTCTACCTAGGAAGTCTCTTTAGAGCTAAATCAGCTACTTCCCAACTCAGGGATCGAACCCTGGTCTCCTGCATTGCAGGCAGAGTCTTTACCATCTGTACCACCAGGCGAGTGCAATCAGCTAATAAGAGAATACAATTTCTCTGTATTATTATATTTTTTGCTCTTTCCAAACAAGTTACTATGGTCCTTTGAGAGAAACACAGCAAATTTCCCCCAGATTTTAATATGGGACCATAACCCCTTTCCTGATAGGAGAGACTGACTGGGGGAAAACTAGGTCTTGTTCTGCTGGATGGGGATGTGCTTAGTAAATCTCGAATCCAATTTTCTGTTGAGGGGCTGGGCTGTGTTCCCTTCCTGTTGTTTGACCTGAGGCCAAACTATGATGGAGATAATGAAGATAATGGCAACTTCCTTCAAAAGTCCCATGCAGGCACTGCTGTACTCAGTGCCTCTGACCCTGTAGCAGGCCACTTCTGACCCACACCTCCACCAGAGACTCCTGGACACTCATGAGCAAGTCTGAGTCAGTCTCTTGTGGGGTCACTTCTCCTTTCTCCTGGGTCCTGGTGTGCACAAAATTTTGTTTGTGCCCTCCAAGAGCCTGTTTCCCTAGTTATGTGTAAGTTCTGGCAGCTCTGTGGAAGGGTTAGTGGTGACCTCCTCCAAGAGGGCTTATGCCATACCCATGTCTACTGCACCCAGAGCCCCTGTCCTTGCAGCGGTCCACTGTTGACCCATTCTTCCACAGGAGACACTCAAACACAGTTCTGTCTCAGCCTCTGTGTAGCCTCTGGGTCCTGGTGTGGACAAGGTTCCTTTGAGCCTCTGAGCATCTCTGGTGGGTATGGGGGTTTGATTTTAAACATGATTTTGCCCCTCCTACAGTCATGCTGGGGCTTTTCCTTCACCCTTGGATGTGAGGTATCTCCTCAAAGTCGCTTTGGTCTCTTTTGTTTGTTAAGGTGCTTTCCTCCAAGGAGTTGAGGATGTTCTATAGTAACGTTAGCAACAAGGTCAACTAGGATTTAGGCAGGAGGATTATTTGTTGTTGTTCAGTCCCTCAGTCACGTCCAACTCTTTGCAATCCCATGGACTGCAGCACACCAGGCTTCTCCATCAGAGGGCAGGCAGAATGAAAACCACAATCACAGGAAACTAACCAATCTGATCACATGGACCACAGCCTTGTCTAACTCAATGAAACTATGAGCCATGCCATGTAGGGCCACCCAAGACAGACAGGTCATGGTGGACAGTTTTGACAACATGTGGTCCACTGGAGAAGGGAATGGCAAACCACTTCAGTGTTCTTGCCTTGAGAATCCAACACATGAAAAGGCAAAAAGATAGGGTACTGAAAGATGAACTCCCCAGGTCGGTAGGTACTCAATATGCTACTGGAGATAAGTGGATAAATAACTTCAGAAAGAACGAAGAGACAGAGCCAAGCAAAAACAACACCCAGCTGTGGATGTGACTGGTGATGGAAGTTAAGTCCAGTGCTGTAAAGAGCAATATTGCATACGAACCTGGAATGTTAGGTCCATGAATCAAGGCAAATTGGAAGTGGTCAAACAGGAGATGGCAAGAGTGAACATCAACATTCTAGGAATCAGCGAACTAAAATGGACTGGAATGGGTGAATTTAACTCAGATAACCATTATATCTACTACTGTGGGCAAGAATCCCTTAGAAGAAATGGAATAGCCATCATGGTCAATGAAAGAGTCCGTAATGCAGTATTTGGATGCAACCTCAGAAACGACAGAATGATCTCTGTTCATTTCCAAGGAAAGTCATTTAATATCACAGTAACCCAAGTCTATGCCCCGACTAGTAATGCTGAAGAAGCTGAATGGTTCTATGAAGACCTGCAAGACCGTCTAGAACTAATGCCTGAAAAAGATGTCCTTTTCATTATAGGGGACTGGAATGCAAAAGTAGGAGATCAAGAAATCACTGGATTAACAGGCAACTTTTAGCTTGGAGTACAGAATGAAGCAGGGAAAGGGCTAATAGAGTTTTGCCAAGAAAACGCACTGGTCATAGCAACACACCCTCTTCCAACAGCAAAAGAGAAGAATTTATACATGGACATCACCAGATGGCCAACACCAAAATCAGATTGATTATATTCTTTGCAGCCAAAGATGGA
Source organism: Ovis canadensis (assembly GCF_042477335.2). Taxonomy (NCBI): domain Eukaryota; kingdom Metazoa; phylum Chordata; class Mammalia; order Artiodactyla; family Bovidae; genus Ovis; species Ovis canadensis. Next base: position 33,649,903 of record NC_091246.1, on the reverse strand, counting down.
GAAGCTCTATACAGTCAGCAAAAACAAGACTAGGAGCTGATTGTGGCTCAGATCATGAACTCCTTATTGCCAAATTCAGGCTTAAATTGAAGAAAGAAAGGAAAACCTCTAGACCATTCAGGTATGACCTGAATCAAATCCCTTATGATTATACAGTGGAAGTGAGAAATAGATTAAGGGACTAGATCTGATAGACAGATGCCTGATGAACTATGGATAAAGGTTCATGACATTGTACAGTAGGCAGGGATCAAGACCATCCCCATGGAAAAGAAATGCAAAAAGACAAAATGGTTGTCTGAGGAGGCCTTACAAATAGCTGTGAAAAGAAGAGAAGTGAAAAGCAAAGGAGAAAAGGAAAGATATACCCATCTGAATGCAGAGTTCCAAAGAACACCAAGGAGAGATAAGAAAGCCTTCCTCAGTGATCAGTGTAAAGAAATAGCGGAAAACAATAGAAAGGGAAAGACTGGTTATCTTTTCAAGAAAATTAGAGATACCAAGGGAACATTTCATGCAAAGATGGGCTTGATAAAGGACAGAAATGGTATGGACCTAACAGAAGCAGAAGAGATTAAGAAGAGGTGGCAAGAATACATAGAAGAACTATACCAAAAAGATCTTCGTGACACAGAAAATCGCGATTCTGTGATCACTCACCTAGAGCCAGACATCCTGGAGTGTGAAGTCAAGTGGGCCTTAGGAATCATCACTATGAACAAAGCTAGTGTAGGTGATGGAATTCCAGTTGAGCTTTTTCAAATGGTGAAAGATGATGCTGTGAAAGTGCTGCACTCAACATACCAGCAAATTTTCACTCAGCAGTGGCCACAGGACTGGAAAAGGTCAGTCTTCATTCCAATCCCTAAGAAAGGCAATGCCAAAGAATGCTCAAACTACCACACAACTGCACTCATCTCACACACTAGTAAAGTAATGCTCAAAATTCCCCAAGCCAGGCTTCAACAATACATGAACCGTGAACTTCCAGATGTTCAAGCTGGATTTAGAAAAGGCAGAGGAACCAGAAGTCAAATTGCCAACATCTGTTGGATCATTGAAAAAGTGAGAGAGTTCCAGAAAAACATCTACTTCTGCTTTATTGACTATGCTAAAGTCTTTGACTGTGTGGATCACAATAAACTGTAGAAAATTCTGAAAGAGATGGGAATACCAGACCATCTCACCTGCCTCCTGAGAAATCTGTATGCAGGTCAAGAAGCAACAATTAGAACTGGACATGGAACAACAGACTGTTTCTAGATTGCAAAAGGAGTACGTCAAGGCTGTATGTTGTCACCCTGCTTATTTAACTGATATGCAGAGTACATCATGCGAAACGCTGGACTGGAAGAAACACAAGCTGGAATCAAGATTGCTGGGAGAAATATCAATAACCTCAGATATGCAGATGATACCACCCTTATGGCAGAAAGTGAAGAACTAAAGAGCCTGATGAAAGTGAACGAAGAGAGTGAAAAAGTTGGCTTAAAGCTCAACATTCAGAAAACTAAGATCATGGCATCTGATCCCATCACTTCATGGCAAATATATGGGGTAACAGTGGAAACAGTGACAAAATTTGTTTGGACTCCAAAATCACTGCAGATGGTGATTGCAGCCATGAAATTAAAAGATGATTACTCCTTAGAAGAAAAGCTATGACCAACCTAGACAGCATATTAAAAAGCAGAGATATTATTTTGCCAACAAATATCTGTCTAGTCAAGGCTATGGTTTTTCCAGTAGTCATGTATGGATGTGAGATTTGGACTATAAAAAAGCTGAGCGCCAAAGAAATGAACTATGGTGTTGGAAAAGATTCTTGAAAGTCTCTTGGACTGCAAAGAGATCAAACCATTCCATTCTGAAGGAGATCAGTCCTGGGTGTTCATTGGAAGGACTGATGCTGAAGCTGAAACTCCAATACTTTGGCCACCTGATGCAAAAAACTGAGTCATTGGAAAAGACCCTGATGCTGGGAATGACTGAAGGCAGAGGAGAAGGGGATGAGAGAGGATGAGATGGTTGGATGGCATCACTGACTCAATGGACATGAGTTTGAGTAAGCTTCAGGTTTGGTGATGGACAGGGAGACTTGGCATGATGCAGTCCATAGGGTCACAGAGTTGGACAAGACTGAGTGATTGAAGTGAACTGATAACCACCTAATTGGGGGTTATATTTCCATAAACTCTTTCTTTGACTGATAATCCATGGGCTTATCTTATGGCTCCATTGGTAAAGAATCTGCCTGCACAAAGATATACAATGGAAAAAGACAATTTCTTAGCAAGTGGTGCTGAGAAAACTGGCCAACCACTTGTAAAAGAATGAAACTAGAAAACTTTCTAACACCATACACAAAAATAAACTCAAAATGGATTAAACATCTAAATTAAGATCAGAAACTATAGACTCCTATAGGAAAACATAGGCAAAATATTCTGACATAAATCACAGTAAGATCCTCTATGATCCACCTCCCAGAGTAAAGGAAATAAAAGCAAAAATAAACAAATGGGACTTAATTAAACTTAAAAGTTTTTGCCCAGTGAAGGAAACTATAAGCAAGGTGAAAAGACAGCTTTCAGAATGGGAGAAAATAATACCAAATGAAGCAACTGACAAAGAATTAATCTAAAAAATATACAAGCAGCTCATACAGCTCAATACCAGAAAAATAAAGGACCCAATCAAAAAATGGGCCAAAGAACTAAACAGACATTTCTCCAAAGAAGACATACAGATGAAACACATGAAAAGATGCTCAACATCACTCGTTATCAGAGAAATGCTAATCAAAACCACAATGAGGTACCATCTTCTGCCGGTCAGAATGGCTGCTATCAAAAAGTCTGCAAGCAATAAATGCTGGAGAGGGTGTGGAGAAAAGGGAAGCCTCTTACACTGTTGGCGGGAATGCAAACTAGTACAGCCACTATGGAGAACAGTGTGGAGATTCCTTAAAAAACTGGAAATAGAGCTGCCATATGACCCAGCAATCTCACTGCTGGGGATACACACTGAGGAAACCAGAATTAAAAAAGACATGTGTACCCCGGTGTTCATTGCAGCACTGTTTACAATAGCCAGGACATGGAAGCAACCTAGATGTCCATCAGCAGACAAATGGATAAGAAAGCTGTGGTGCATATACACAATGGAATATTACTCAGCCATTAAAAAGAATACATTTGAATCAGTTCTAATGAGGTGGATGAAACTGGAGCCTATTATACAAAGTGAAGTAAGTCAGAAAGAAAAATGCCAATACAATATATTAATGCATATATATGGAATTTAGAAAGATGGTAATGAAGATCCTACATGTGACGGTAGAGACACAGATAAAAAGAACAGAATTTTGAACTCTGTGGGAGAAGGCAAGGATAGGATGATTTGAGAGAATAACATTGAAACATGTATATTACCATATGTGAAATAGATGGCTCGATGCATGTTCAGTGTATCCATTGAACAGTCCAAGTTTGATGCATGAAACAGGGCACTCAAAGCTGGTACACCGGGACAATCCAGAGGGATGGGATGGGAAAGGAAGTGGGAGGGGTGTTTGGGATGGGGGATACATGTACACCAATGGCTGATTCATGTCAATGTATGGCAAAACCCACCACAATATTGTAATTAGCCTCCAATTAAAATAAATAAATAAATGAAAAAAGAAAGAATCCACCTGTAATGCAGAAGACCTGGGTCTGATCCCTGGGTTGGGAAAATCCCTTGGAGAAGGGAAAGGCTACCCACTCCAGTATTCTGGCCTGAAAAATTCCATGGACTGTGTAGAACATAGGGTCACAAAGAGCTGGACATGACTGAACCAATTTCACTTTTTCACTTTTCCATGGGTGAGAGGGGCTAGGACTGTAATGCACTGAGCATGCACTCTAAGCTGATGCTGCTGGCCTGCAGTTAGCTCAGCTGCTGCTGCAGCTGCTGCATTGCTTCAGTCATGTCCAACTCTGTGCAACCCCATAGAAGGCAGCCCACCAGGCTCCGCTGTCCCTGGGATTCTCCAGGCAAGAACACTGGAGTGGGTTGCCATTTCCTTCTCCAATGCATGAAAGTGAAAGGTGAAAGTGAAGTTGCTCAGTCGTGTCTGATTCCTCGCAACCCCATGGACTGTAGCCTACCAGGCTCCTCTGTCCATGGGATTTTCCAGGCAAGAGTACTGGAGTGGGCTGCCACTGCCTCCTCCGTTAGCTCAGCAACTCACCCCAATTCTGAGCTTGTTCTAGAGAAGGGAAACAGGCTGAGAGAAGTTACTTAACCTGTGCTAGGTCTCAAGACTACAAAATGACAGAACTCATGATTCAATCTAGGTGTATCTTACTCCTGACATATGTACACACCAGCCTCCCACAAATAGCACAAACTAAGCATCAGTATCGCGTTTGTGTTTATTCCACCCTGAAGCCGTCTCTCTGGCCCGAGGTGTGTCTGTCTTAGGCACAAATCTGATGCTGGTAGTTAAAGATGGTAGTTAAAGAGCTTTGCAGGCAGTGAGTGTCCTTACAGCTGTTAGATGGCAGGGAAATTATCAGGTGCTTAACATCACAGGCTTCTGCATTTCTTGATCTCAGCCTCCAAAACAAGAAAGGCTTTTTCAAGATATGTCTTGCTAGTGAAATCTAGGAAGTTCTGGAAACCTCAGGGACATCTGATCTTGCAGGGATTTTTCCAACCCTATTCTACCCTTTCCTCTTTGGGGTGGGGGGTGGGGGGCCATTCTTGTGGGTCCAGAGATGGAAGGAATTCCTCAAGGGGTATTTTAGACACAGTGGCCTGAGCCCTACAGTTAACGTCCTGTTATGGAAGACTGACTGGGCTTCTAAACTTGATCTTCTGACCATGATCAACCATCAGCTCTGCCTCCCAGTGAAGCTCCCCCCATAGCAGCTGACGGCCATGTGTCACACAGGGTCCTACCAAGTGACCACACAGGACACCCAGGGGCTGAAGCAGCGCTGGGATGAATAGGATGCAGGAGAGACAGGACATGATATGGCTGTAGGAGTTATTCTGCCAAATAACCATGTGCTTGGTGCTAAGTGAATATCAAAGAAAATGGCAGTGCTCCTGTCTTCCAGAACCTTTCATTACAGTGCAAGCAACAAACCAAAACCCAGACACCAGCACAAACACTGCTAATGTGATTTGCCAAGTCACCAAATGATAGCCTGCTGGGCTTGGTGTGTTAGTGGAGTCCCTCCCACTGCACCTAAAGCCTTCCTCACGCTGGCCCCACCCTCAGGTCTCGTTTGGGGTTTTGCAGTAGCTTCCTCCTGCCTGCCTTCCTCATGTAGCCTTCTCCAGCTCCACAGTGCAGCCACGGCAACACGTCACAATGTAGTTGTTTTCATGAACCCCTTGGGAAAGCCTTAGCAGCTCCCAACACCCAGAGAACCTAGTCAGTCCCAGGTCCTGGGCCCCCCTTGCCCATCTCCTGCACCTTGTGCCTCACAGTCTTCCAAGTGCTTAGTTTCCTAGCGTGCTTTTAACCTTTTACTTTTGTTCATTCTCTTCCCTTTTCCCCCTCTAAGACTCAGCTCAGGTGTCATAACCTCTTAGATACCTTTTTACAAGTGTACCCGCAATCTCGGTTCTTATCACATGTGAAAAAGTTGAAGTGTTAGTTGCTCAGTCATGTCTTTGCGACTCCATGGACTACAGCCCGCCAGGCTCCTCTGTCCACAGAATTCTACAGGCAAGAATATTCGAGTGAAAAAAAAATAATACTGGAGTGGGTAGCTATTCCCTTCTCTAGGGATCTTTCTGACCTCGAACCCAGGTCACCTACATGGCAGACAGATTCTTTACTGTCTGAAGTAAAATGAGGTGAAGTCACTCAGTCGTGTCCGAATCTGCGACCCTGTGGATTGCAGCCTACCGGGCTTCTCCGTCCATGGGATTCTCCAGGCAAGAATACTGGAGTGGGTTACCATTTCCTTCTGCAGGGGATCTTCCCGACCCAGGGATCAAACCTGGGTCTTCCGCATTGGAGGCAGATGCTTTAACCTCTGAGCCCCTTAAATACCTTTCTAGAAGTGCATCTGCAATCTCAGTTATCATGTGTAGCATGACCTAACTGTGGGGGTCATGGGATTGGAGTCAGACTGCTGTGGCTTGTCCTGACTCAACTACTTACCATGTGACCTTAGGTCAACTATCAATATTTTATCCATGCTATACTTCAGTTCTTCATTTATGAAAAGACAATCATCAGAGTTACTTTACTGGGCTGTTGTGAAGAGTATGCTAATCAGCAGAGTTTCTGGCACTAAGCAAGTATGGAATAAATACTATCAGCCTTTATCTACTATTTTACCTACCCTGTTCATTGGTGTCTGTCTAATTTCTCAATGCTGAGATCTTTGAGATCAGAGCCTGTCTCTGGTTATCTGTGAAGTTTCAGGGATGGGAGACCAGGGGCTTACAAATATGCCTGAAGGTAACTCCTAAGCAGCTTTGGGTAGGAGATGAACATAAAGCTCAAATGACAGAGCTGGAAAAAGCATTCCATATCAGGAGTCATACCACATGAGAAAGTGAAGAACAAATTGTGTGGGAGGGTGTAGGCAGCAGTTTGGATGAAGCGAATGACCCTTATAATGAAAAGGGGAGAAAGACAATGCAGAAGAGAAAGGATGAGGATGAGGACGAGGACTCTGGAGCCCAGAGCAGTCTGAAATGGTCTGTCAACAGCCTTGCACAAGCAACCCAGCTACTGAAACAGTGGATGGAACAGAACTGGGCGGGGAAAATCCTGGCGGCAGGGAGACAGAAAAATCCAGCATTACTTACTAGTAGCAACAATGGCTCTCCTCCCAAATCCTGCTGTCTTAAAAGAAAAGGCAACTTTATGATCACAAAGAGGCTAGTTTTCTTTTTTTTTATTGGCAATTCAATCTCTACATATATACAGTATTGTATAAATTATAAGTGGGTTGACAATTATAGTAACAATATAAATTCATAAGCATTTACATAAAGCTGCTGCTCTAGGTTTTGGTGCATTTTGTGCCAGGTACCTTAGTAAATATGACAAACATAAAGGAACTCAGCTACTCCAATTCATAAGAACAGGCTTTCAAAAGTGGCAAATATGTCATCTCATAGAACACTTAATAAGTCAAATCCAGGAAAATCGATAACTAAAGGACAAAAGGAACACTGTTTAAGAAAGGGTGGTGATAAAAATGTTAGGTTAAAATATTAGGCTTAAATTTTTAGCAACTGGACTTAGGGTCCAGAAAGTGTACACATGCTGGTAATTACAAGAAAAGATCCCCATGTTCTGCTTCAAAATCACTACCACATTTCAAAAGAACAATTCTGGGTTGCTACGGTGTCCTCTTCCCTGCTAGTGTGAACTACTGTTCCAAGTCCTAGTGAAATAAGATGGTAATTCACACAAATGGGTTTTAAAATAAGACTCTTCTCACCCCAAATAAAATAAAGCTAAATATGCTCTCCAAATTACAAGGAAATCTAATCAAAATGCTGACCAGATAAAGAAGCTAGATCACCCATTTACCTCCACTGACTGCCTCAGAGCACAGAGCTGGTGTGGCACCTCCAAGAGAGGAGATGTGGGTGGTCCCCGCTCTGCCCCAGTCCGGCCTGCAGTGTCGGGGGACAAAGCGCATCAGCATCCCTGGGGTTTTATTCCCCAGGTAAAGAATCGAGTGAGTGGGTTAGATGGCTTTTCAGAGAACTTCCTGCTATCTTTTTTTTTGGCCTCGCCACGCAGCATTTTGGGATCTTGTTTTCCTGATCAGGGATGGAACCTGTGACCCTTGCAGTGAAGTGGGGAATCTTAACCACTGGACCACCAGGGAAGTCCCTTAAAGAGACTTCAAGAGAAAGGACCTAAGTTAGCCTGAGGTCTCACCTCTGGGCAGACACTTAAGAGTGGCAAAAGAAATGGACTTAAAAACAGGTGGGTGAAGTATTTACCTTCTGATCTCATCACTGGGAACTGTTCAGCACTATAGTTCAAGGAAAGCTTTGTCCAGTATTTTAATCTAATGGCTGGGGATGCTACAGGGTGATAAGCAGATGAGGCATCTGACGCTGAAATTCTGGATAAAAAATGTAGGGACACGATACCAAGTCTGGGTAGGAAAACAGTGCACCATCACAGGACGCCAGCAGTCTAGACTTCTTGCCTCTGAATTTCCAGTCATCAGTCTTGGTGGTAAGTGAAAGAGCTACCAAAGCACAGCTGTTAAGAATACGTTTTCTGAAATCCTCCCAGGAAGGCCACCTCCATGGGACCAGTTCTAACAGAAAGGATGCAGGAAGGAGAATTTAACTTTTTCTTTACAGATCAGAAAGAAGACCCAAAGAGAGCAATGGATTCTCATTTTCTGTCCCGTATAAAGAACAAAAGTATCAATTCTTCTGGAATCTAACACACTGGCTTTATTTTCAAATGCATCACTTTATTTTCCTTGGAAGGCAGCCATGCACTACACACCTTAAGCACGTGACAGTCACATGGTTTCTTCAATAAGCCCCAGAGCTTCCACAGCTCTCCTGGGGCCCAAGCAGTCCTGAGGAGTCAAATGTTAAAGCTTTCTCCACAGCCACATGTTCCTTTGATGTTTGGGTTATTGAACACAAACTCACTGGATAATTTGTCTTCAACAAAGTCCATTTCTGTTCCTAACAGTGTTAGCTGTGCTTTCTTCTCGATGAACACTCTGACTCCTGAGGGAGAAGAAAACGATGAGTCATAGAACATGAGTCATGCCCACCCTGGAACCTGCTGATTCAAAGCACAACTGAACTTTAAATAGTAACCATGAACAGAAGTCAAACAAGACGCTTTTGAATCTGTCTCATTTCCTTAAAGGAATGCAGTGCTCAGTTTCCTGTCTGTCCCCTTTCCTACACAGTAATTTATGTCAAAAACAATTCTATTAGGCTAGACAACTGTACACAAGCAAATTCCAGGACAATTCTATGTAAAACTGGAATTTGCCACATGATGGAAACCTGTATATTCTCAGTAAGAGTGCTGTAAAGATGCAGTCAATAAAATTAATGAAAGTCCTGAAATGACATCTGTGCACACAAAAAACTGCCAAGCCTTGAGAAACACAAAGGACTATGATACAATGGACTGATTTAATAAGACGAAATCAGAGTGATCAGGGCAAGTAGTTCTGTCTTTCTACTTACGGATTGGAAAACTGATAATAACATAACTTCCTAGTTACTATGTAGGTGGAGGTGGGTATCCTCATAAATACAAATGGATTAAGAAAGCTGTCTTCCTTATAAGAAACTGAGTCAGATAAAAGATTACAGGATTAAGATACTTTTATGCATTGATTTTAAAAATAATATTTACTTATTTGACATAGATGCTTCACACCAAAGTGGCTGGTTCATTCAAGTGGTTGAAGTTTTATCATCTTAAAATCTTTAGGTACACAATGATAACCTTTCATAACTGAAACATGTAAGTTTATCTACTAATCTATCAACTGATTACTAAGAGCACAGCTCTGGGGTAAACTTGATTGGATTCAAATGTTCACAAGGCCATTTCCTAGCTGTGTGACCTTACGCAAACATATTTAACCTCTCAGTGCCTCAGTTTCTTTATCTGCCAAATGGGGGCAATTTAGAACTATTCTCATTTAGTTGCTGTGTATAAAACAGTTAACATATGAAAACTTGTCAAACCACGCCTCCCTCACAGTGAGCATCAGACACCATTGTTACTATTATCATCATTACTCTTCAGGCTTCAGAAGGCTAAACATTTTAGGTAGAACAAAGTGCCCATAAAAAGTTTGTATAAAGCTCACCATCTTGAATAACTTCTTCATCAGAGTCTCCTTTTGTCTTTGTATATTCTAAAGTGTAGGAAAGGCCATTACAACCCCTGGTTCGGACACCGACTTTCACACCAACCTGAAAAGGCATTGTAAAAATAAACCTGGTTTTGAAGAAGCACAGATTAAACAATTATATTAATGAAAGCCCTATCTGACATTCATTTCTTCAAAAGTGAAAGATAAATATTAGATTTCTGTTATACAATGTCCCTTTAGGAAGCAGAATGAGAAGCTAGCATATAAAAATCTCAATTATCTACACATATCACTACAATGCTGGCAGGGATCTGAAAAAGAATAAAAACCAATTATAGACAAAGAAAAAATATAAAGGGAAAACTGCCCCCCCAAATTACAGTCATCACTACCATAAAAATGAGCTATGTGTTTCTTCCTGTTTTCTTTCAGCCTACTACTACTAAGTCACTTCAGTCGTGTCTGACTCTGTGCGACCCCAGAGATGGCAGCCCACCAGGCTCCCCCATCCCTGGGATTCTCCAGGCAAGAACACTGGAGTGGGTTGCCATTTCCTTCTCCAATGTATGAAAGTGAAGTCGCTCAGTCGAGTCCAACCCTCAGCGACCCCATGGACTGCAGCCCACCAGGCTCGTCCGTCCATGGGGTTTTCCAGGCAAGAGTACTGGAGTGGGGTGCCACGGCCTTCTCCTTCTTTCAGCCTCTGTCATATAAAATCTAAATTTTTTTTTTTTTTGGCTACACCATATAGCTTGTAGGATCTTACTTCCTTGATCAGGGACTGAACCTGCACCCTCGGCAGTGAAAGCCCAAGGTCCTAATCAGTGGAGTTCCAGGGAATTCCCTAAGCATAGCTTTTATTAGAAGTAAAAACAAAAAAGTTTTTTCTCTGTTTTTTTTTTTTTCCATTTAAAACATTTCCCCATGTAATTAACTTGTATAATTACCATTTGCAATTAATGCCTTTATAATATTCCACTATACCTAAACCCAAGTTTACTACTTAACGATTACTATTAGCCATTTAGTCTGAGAATGACCATTTTTAAGGGAAGGATTTTAATTCCAAAAAGGAATAATCACCTTTGCTTTTTTAAAGGAAAAAAATATCCAATGGCAGAGATGACTAAGAAAATTGGACTTTCTCAAAAATGTTTTTGCTCCACCTCATCACGTGAGCTGCTCCCAGAAGTTTCCCTGTGGTTAGGTTCACCAGTGTTCAGAGGCCATCACCTGGCAATCTTACTTTGCCTCTACATGACATGGGGCCGTAATTCTGCAAACATTCTCGACTACCAGAAAGCAAAAGATTGCAGTCAACACAGACAAAAGAAATTTAAAAAGTGATCAAAGAGCACTTTTAAAATACTAATGTCTGCTTCTATGTAATTTTCTAACATTTCCCCAATTTCTATTTTGGGGTGCCATCTTCTTTTTCATGTGTGTATATAGCATTATTATAAGAAGTATCATTTCAGTAAGCTGATCTTGTTTCCCTGAAAAGCAGTAACACGTGCCTGCTCCAGGAAAGCAATATAACGTGGGAAGACATCTGGTGAAGAGCGTGAGTTAGATGTTAAGCCATCTGGGGGTTCTGATGAACCAAAGCATTCAGAGCACTTTCTTCTGCCTTCAAACAAGGAGACAGTAGTCTTATTCATACCTTCAGAGTGACAGCTTTGAGAATCTGTGAGGAAATTTCACATACTCAACATAATAATAAACTGCCTGACTGAAATTCTGGAGCACATGTCATAAATATTTAACTTAGCTTTTCTCTTTACAACAGGAAGACTCAACGTAGCAGGGAGTTCAACCATCAGGAATAGATTCAGGCACTTTAGGTAACTGGAGTTTGGAGAAGGAACTGCTTATGCCACAAATAAAAGGGTTGAGCAGACACTTTTCACGTCTGCTCAACCCTTTTCACGTCATGAACAAACATTCCTTAACACTAAACAAAATTGTGTCAACTGGTCAATTTATGCTCTGGTCTTTAGTCTACCCAAACTGAGCTGGAACACTGATACACTTTAGATTTAATAATTCTTAGGAGGAACGAACATGCTAGAATTCCCATTACACTGTAACACAGATTGTGCAAAAGAACCCAGAAATTACTCTGTTGTCTAATCACCAAATTTTAATTGTCTTGGAAGTCATTTACATATCCCTTAGATAATTAACGATGCACTAAGATGATATGCATAGCCCTTACTGAACAATTCTACATCTAAGAATATAGTCTACATCGATGAACTAAGCTACACCTACAGGTCTAGAGCAATGGGCATGCTACGGACAGTAAATATATGCTGAATAATATCTGTGGCAGCATTGAAAGAGAACAACCCCAAAGACCTTTTATATGAGAGCCTGGCTAAATACACTTGTTCAGTGGAATATTCTGGTCTATGCAGCCATGGAAAAGAATGAGGACCTTTACATAAGGACAGGGAAGGATCTTCAAGCTGTACCATCAGGGGCAAAGCAAAGTGTCACCACAGCCTGCCTGGCATGTTTTCACCTAGGCTGGAAAAGAGACTCATGCAAACGCACCAAGCAAAGCCCAGGCTGGTGGCTCCCCTCAGGGAATTACTCTGGCAGAGGCCGCTAAACATCCTGCAATCCACTCTCAACAAAGAACTGCCCAGTCCAAAGTGTCACCGGTGCTGAGGGTGAGAAACCCTGGTCGGGGTATAAATAAACTACAGATGTCTCTGAAAGGACACAAGGAGGCTGCCTCTTAGAAGGGAGTGAACAAAGAATGTGGGGTGAGAGAGTGACTTCCTTTTCAAAACGACCTGTGTTATTTGGATTTAACAATCATGAGCATATTTCACTTTTTAAATAAAAACCCCTAATTAATGAAAGTATACTGTTCATCACTTTCATCAAGAGGCTTTTTAGTTCCTTTTCACTTTCTGCCATAAGGGTGGTGTCATCTGCATATCTGAGGTTATTGATATTTCTCCCGGCAATCTTGATTCCAGCTTGTGTTTCTTCCAGTCCAGCATTTCCCAAGATGTACTCTGCATATAAATTAAATAAGCAGGGTGACAATATACAGCCTTGACGTACTCCTTTTCCTATTTGGAACCAGTCTGTTGTTCCATGTCCAGTTCTAACTGTTGCTTCCTGACCTGCATATAGGTTTCTCAAGAGGCAGGTCAGGTGGTCTGGTATTCCCATCTCTTTCAGAATTTTCCACAGTTTATTGTGATCTACACAGTCAAAGGCTTTGGCATAATCAATAAAGCAGAAACAGACTTAAAGCTCAACATTCAGAAAACAAAGATCATGGCATCTGGTCCCATCACTTCATGGCAAATAGATGGGGAAACGGTGAAAGACTTTATTTTTTTGGGCTCCAAAATTACTGCAGATGGTGACTGAAGCCATGAAATTAAAAGACGCTTACTCCTTGGAAGAAAAGTTATGACCAACCTAGATAGCATATTCAAAAGCAGAGACATTACTTTGCCAACAAAGGTCCGTCTAGTCAAGGCTATGGTTTTTCCAGTAGTCATGTATGGATGTGAGGGTTGGACTGTGAAGAAGGCTGAGCGCCAAAGAATTGATGCTTTTGAACTGTGGTGTTGGAGAAGACTCTTGAGAGTCCCTTGGACTGCAAGGAAATCCAACCAGTCCATTCTGAAGGAGATCAGCCCTGGGATTTCTTTGGAAGGAATGACGTTAAAGCTGAAACTCCAGTACTTTGGCTACCTCATGCGAAGAGCTGACTCATTGGAAAAGACTCTGATGCTGGGAGGGATTGAGGGCAGGAGGAAAAGGGGACGACAGAAGATGAGAGCGCTGGACGGCATCACTGACTCGATGGACGTGAGTTTGAGTGAACTCCGGGAGCTGGTGATGGACAGGGAGGCCTGGCGTGCTGGCGTCCTGGATTCATGGGGTTGTGAAGAGTGGGACACGACTGAGTGACTAGACTGAACTGAACTGATACTGTATATCTCAAGATAAACTTATTGCGGAAACACAGCTTCAATTTGTTAGTAAATATTAGTCTGATTGGTTTTACTTACATGTTCAGGCTTATCTTTAAGAAGTTGTTTTATCTTGTTTACTGCTGAAGGTGTCTGAAAAAAAAAAAAAGGTTATTAAGTTGTTAGTTACAAATTTTATGTTCTTCAAAGCATTGTATTTCCTAGGCTTTAAGAATTCAGGACTAATCTTTAACAAATTCATGTGATGAATTTATGTTCCATTCTTGCCAAAGTACCTTTTGGATTTTATAGAGGCATATGAACTCTACTCAATTAAAAGCACTTTAAAATTTAAAAAAAATATCTATTAGCAACATCCTCTTCATCCCTCCTTCCTCTACTCTGGTCAAGGAGGGCTCCTTGTCATAATCTCTATGGTATTATCTACTTAGATCACAAACTTAATTTTTCTGGTCAGCATATACTTTGTATTCCTACATTATGCTCGGCAAAAGGCACTCTGCCTAACACACAGAAGGCACTCAACATTCAATGAATGACATCAAGCACTGCACTGGGAGAGACAACTTTCAGGCATTTTCCCTGTTGATCATTATTAACTCTGTTGTTCATTCTACTTACCCTAAAGCTATTCAGAGCCAACAAATGCACACTTAGAGAAAGAGTAACAGAATAATAACACATCAAATAACATAGAGTGTGCCTCTCATGCCAGTCCCACCAAATGTTCAGAGATTCCTAAATCAGCATCTCGGTTATCTAAACGACCAGAACTACGCTAGTCAAAGATACAAAGAAGGACACACACAAGTTTTCAGGAGAAATCCTGTTTAACTGAGCCTAGTTTTCTCAAAATAAGAAAATGTCTCGATGTACTTACTACATGGGTATAGATAAACTTCCTTGAAGAAAAAGCTTTTCCAGGGAGAAAGCCTGTCCCAGGGTATTCTTGGTCTATTTCTTAGCTGTGTCTTAGCTCAGTACTTGGCTTAAAAAGGGATAAAAGTCCCTCTTCCTCAGGATTCTTGTGAAGAGTCAATGAGCAAATTAATGAAGAGCATCTAGAACAGTGCCAGGAACAAAGAGCTCAACATAAGCCAGCTGTTACCACAATGATGAGAGTGTGTTGTCATGAAGAGACACCTTTCCTGCTTTTTCTTTTACTAGCTCCTCCAGCTGGCCATGCTGTGCTGGCTCTCTAATTTTCTATACATGCGTTTCCCTGGTTTATGAAATTGAGTGGACATTATGACCATCACCGTGGCCATAACTCAGGCCTGTGCTGGGGGAGCGGACTCGATGGATGGCCCGGGTGCGCTCTTTCACTCCGTCTTGTGGGGGCTTGACCAGAAATGAAGATGCTGAAGCAGAGTCTGGACCCAAGAGAACTCATGAAACCAATTTAGAAGGTTGAGACTAGCATTAAAAAAGCAACCCTCTCTCTCCCCCTCAAAATAGAAGATAAACCAATGCACTGCACTTGATTCAGTTTGTGAAACTTTGACTTCAGTTATTAATATATGCTGTGTACATATTTCTTACTGTGTGTCATTGAAAAAAAAAAGTTAAGTTAATCACAGTGGGTTAAGGTTTAAAAAGGCCATTTCCCACGGTTCTATCAGAACAGGAGCCAGCAGAGCAACAACCTGGAGTGGGATGGGGGTGGGGGAAAGAAGGAAATGCAGAAGAATTATGGATTTTTTTTTTGAGATTACAGTATGTCAGCTTCAAATAGTTACAGAAATATTAGTGAAAAAAATTTTAAGTGCT
Source organism: Ovis canadensis (assembly GCF_042477335.2). Lineage (NCBI taxonomy): Eukaryota > Metazoa > Chordata > Mammalia > Artiodactyla > Bovidae > Ovis > Ovis canadensis. The sequence goes on along the minus strand of NC_091246.1, from coordinate 33,634,314 downwards.
TATTTACCCTTCTAAATGCCAGTAAAAACTAGATTTCCAAAATTTTCCGGTCAAATTTCCCATGTGAGAAATTAACCTAATTACTATCAAATTACAATCAACAGATTTTCAGTAAATTTAAAAAAAAATGGCACAACCACAGCAAAATATCTGCTGCAAGTCCAACCTGCTGTGGAACCTTGGTTTATAGCTGGTGGCTTGGAGGTGTGCCGCTGTGTGATATAAGATCAGGGCATGCATACTACGCTGCCCCTACACCCCCTGGTGTTTCTCTTCATCCCAACCAGAGACTGGACCTGGGCCAATCTTTGGCAGTAAAAGGACCAAACCCTGACCACTGGACAACCAGGCAACTCCTGAGCCCTATACCTAACTTTCTCACTTGTCTAATTTGGCTTTGCAAAAGTAACAGGTTTCCTTTTTTTCTCATCTCCTGGTAGAAAACACTTAAGCAGCAAACAAAAACAATTCAGAGACAGTGGTTCACTTATCACAAAGTGGCTGATGTTCAACATCTCATACTGAAAGGAGCTTGAGGGAAAAATAACCTGTGTGTCGGGGAACTGTTGTTACAGGAATCAAAATGTGTCTTAACGGTCTAGCGTCAGGCAGAAACCAAACGTACTCCACTGGGAGGAGTGTTACTAATGAGGATGGATAACCTTGCTGAGTACTCAATTCAGGGGAAAGAATCTTCCAAGTGATAGATTTTCAGAAGTTGGAATGTCTAAACAGGAAACATTCGGGACCTAAGATCCTTCCAGGAAATAATATAAAAATTTCACAACAACATGCTGCATGCCTAACGACTCTCCAATTTCAACATACTCCCCCAAACAATTAAGAAACCCACATCTGTCCAAGAAATTTACGTATAATTAATGAGTCTAATTCACCTGAGATTTGGTCAATGAATTAAAATTTAAGCAGCCCCTGAAACTCAATGAAATATAATGATGTCTTTCATACGTGTATCACAGAACAAAACATTCTTTCAAGTGAGAGTATCTTTGAGTGAGATATTTTGGCCTTAAAAAAATAAGAGTTCCAGTCTGTTTTTGTTGCCGAAATTACGGGAAAAAGCACTGTAGGTGAAAAAACTTTTTAACTACTTCATAGCAACATACTTTTACTTTATCCAATGCCATAGGGTTTCTATTCCTTGTAGCAGAAACTTTCCATCCTCAATACTGTATTTCCTTAGTCATTCCCCAGGCAATTTTCATTTTTTGCTGTTTAAGGAAACAAGATTAAAACCCAAAGTTAACTCCATGATTACGTATACTAAATATGAGCCAACAGCTACAACCTATTTTAGTTTCATAATAAATCTGACATTTTACAGTTTAAAAGATGGCAGATAAGGAGTAGCCAATGCATATATTACAGTATACTCTGTTTAATTCATTCTTTAACAGCTATGGCATTATGGTGCTGTTTCTCTTTTGCTTTTTACTATTCCTGTGTCTGCAGGTAATCATTGTTATCTATTCACAATTCGTAGCCTACTTTTGAAAGTTTAACATGCTTCTTGACACATAGTATAACAACATACATATATTCACTGTTTGCTGAGTACTTTCCAGATGCTTAATGGCTTATATGCATCATCGTTTTATTCTTCCGATTCTGTGATTTACGTATTAAAGTTTAAATATTCAAAAAGTTGCACAGGACTACCAAGTCAAGAATGAAGAATTATGACTCCCAAACCTTAAAAAAAAATCATGATTTACAAATCTCACCAACAGGATTTACTCTAATGTAACTGACCTTTCACTGTTAGACATTCAGGCTACTTCCAATTGTCTCCTGTGTAGTGCCCCTGAAACTATCTCCATATACAAGTCCCATAGCTTGGTCACTGTTCCAAAGGACTTCTGGGCTAGTCCTTCAGTGAATAGTTCCTTGAGCCCCCAGTGTATTTAACTTACATTGTTTCCATACCCTTCTCAACCAGGTGCAGCTAAAAATTAAGCCTTAAGACACTCACTGTATATAATAAATTAACCTCTCTCCGTAGCATCAAGAGTGATGCTGGCTATGTGCCATTAATCTTTATAGCTTTAGCTGAGCTTTCGGCCAGCTGTGGGTATATCTCTAACAGTAAATTAGGGCTGCAATGATTCTAATTTGTATAATGGAAATAAAGGGCTCTGCCAGCAGTGGGGGTTTCCCAGGTGGCACTAGTGGTGAAGAACCTGCCTGCCAATGGAGGAGATGTAAGAGACATGTTTTCAATCCCTGGGTTGGGAAGATCCCCTGGAGGAGGGCCTGGCAACCCGCGCTAGTATTCTTGCCTGGAGAATCCCATGGACAGAGGAGCCTGAGGGCTACAGTTTATAGGGTCGCAAAGAGTCAGTCACAGCTGAAGTAACTGAGCATGTACGCATGTCAACAGTGGAATGTTAAAATCTTCAAGTTCTTTGGTTAGCCAAAGTAAAATTACTCTGGCTCCTGTATGTTCAACACCTTTCAATTCCTGGTCTGGCGGGAAGTAGGGGAAGGGGACATCATCCACCCTGGATGTTCTCTGCAGGTGTCAAGGGTACCGCCTTTGATGTGGTGGGTTGAAATCTTACGGTATTCTATCAAAGACCTACCCTGGGCTGCATAAAAGTGCCTGGGACTAGTCTTTTAAGTCTTTCTCCAGGACACGGCCAACTTCTCCTGGATTAACATCAGTTACTGCTGATAATTTGGTGCTGAAAACATGGAATCATACTTCTTGCTGACAGGTATAGCACTTCTCCAAGGTTGCAATACATCTAATTCTTGTCATAATACGTCTATGTCAAAACTTTTATATTTAGCTAACATTTCTGTCTTATCAGTTTTATTATCTCATTAAATTTGCTCTTATCTCTCTTCACTTATTGGTCCTTTGATGATTTCATCCCTTTTGCACTTAAATGAACATGGTGTTAAATGTTTGCAAAAACACTTGAAAATTAGGCAGACACCAATACATGTGTTAAGGCCAGTGTTAAGACTAGGCAACACATGCCAGGATTAAAATGACTGCAAGCCTGCTACCACAGACCTCTGGTGGAAAGCAACAGGGGTGTGCTTAGGCACCAGATAAGATCACAGGGAAAGAGACCGAAGTGTACTAGAGAGTTAAGTCGGATAAATTCACACAACGGACTCCTGCATGCTAACTGGAAATGTTGATATAAGGCAATGCAGAGTCCTTGTGAACCGAACACTGATATGATAAAGCAGTGCTGGTGACAGAACTGGCCTGGTAAGCTAGAACAAGTAATAGGGTATAAAGGAGCAAGCACGGATTGTGAGCTAGGTTATCATTCCCAGTCATTTCTAGAGGTGCCAAAGGCCTGGCCCACGACTGTGTCCCTGGAGGGTGGGAAATGTAGGTCTTAGACTTAATGGTGTATCCTTCAGAAATGAAAATGGGCTGGTGGCACAGAAAAAAGCAATGTAGAATACAGGATCACCTCTTTATGGACCTAAAACAGTGACCCATTAGGAAAACAAATTCTCCCACCTGATCGTGACTTCATGGTTTTGCTAAATCCTAATTTTCCGGCAGCAAGCCTTCTATGGCATCAGACTGAACGAAATCCATGATTCATTCTCATCTTTTTTCCCAGTCTTCAGGAAATGCTTGCGCAAAGGTTTCTTAACCAAGAGTAGTGTGTGTGAGAAGAATGCTGATTATAAGTTTTCTTATGAAATTAATCTTTTAAAACTGCACATAGTGACTGCTTAATGGGAAAGGAGTTTTCCTTTGGGGCCGGGTGTGTGTAGGAACTACGGTTCCATAATACTGTAAATGTATTAAACGTCACCGAATCGAACGCTTAAGAATGGTTAATTTTCTGTGAATTTTCCCTCAGTTAAAAACAAAACAAAACTGGGCAGTACGTCAAGGAACCAGCATGCACAGTTAATTCTGTTAAGGAGCTACAGCACGTACTCTGGTCCCCTTTGAGTGTGTTTGACCTTCCACCCTGAGTACGTTGGAAACTCACTCAGGGTAGAAACGTAACCTTCTTTGTTCTTTCTGAGAGTCACCACGACCTAGGACTGCTGGAGGCATAGAGTACCTCAAAGCCTCTTCCACCCCAGACATCAGGAAGCAACCCTTTGTGCACTGCAGCCTTGATCTCCGCAAGGGGGGTGGGCTTTGTTGTCTGCGCTCTCACCGGCGCTCACGCACACCACTGAGATCCTCCGGCTGGGCTCGACTCGGCTCCTCCATAAGGGCCTCAAGCTGGTTCATTCACCCGTTACGCCTGGAACCTGGCACACCAACCTCTAAACCACCCGCGATCCCCAGCAATGCAGCCCCTGCAAGAACCTGCGCGGCCCCAGGGTCCCGGAAAGCCGCGCTGGACTGCTGGGGGCCACGCTCACACCGCCCCTCCCCCCTCCGCACGCGGCAGCGCGCGGCCTGCTGGGAAACGTAGTTCCCGGGCCTAGGTTCCCGGAGCCGCACCCGCCCGCGCTTGTTTATCTCAGGAGCAGGGGCGAGTAGGCGGTGAGGGCGATGCGGCGGCTGCGGGCCGGGTCTAGGGCGCAGTCGTCGGGCCGTGCAGTGCCCCGCCACCCTGACCTCCCACCTTGCGGAGGGCAGAGGTGAACCAATGTCACCGGCCCGGCCACGCGCCCCAGCCACTCACCAGGGTGAGGGCGGCCCGGGTGGGCTGCAGCTTCCTCTTGCTCACAGCCCGGACAGTGGCCCGGACTAACGAAGCCGACATCCTCGCCGTCCTGCCGCCCCGGTGTTTAGGGCTGGAGGTCGGCCATCTCAACCTCTCTCCATGGACACCGCGGGCGCTCTGACGCCACAAGCTCCGGCGCACGGAGCCCTAGGCTCCGCCCCTCGAGGGCCCGCCCTCACGACCGCTATTGGGCGGTCCGTGTGAGTGACGGGCGGGGGGCGGGGCGCGATGCTAGGGCCTCGGTCTGGTGACGCGGGGGGCAGGGGTCAAAAGAAAGGTCGTCACTTTGCCGGGTGTCTTGGCTCGCAGTCTCTAGCAGCACTGGGGCACGTGGAATGAGCTCCGCCTTGTGGACTCGGGGCGCGCGGCACCTCGCCCTGCCCTCTGGACAAGGTGCTGCGCCGCGGATTAAGAGCTCAGAGAAGTCCACAGGCCGGGGAGCTGCAGCTTTCAAGGACAGAATGGATCCGAGACCCCGGCAGCTCCACACATTCCCATCTTCCTTTTCGGTTCAGCGAGGCAATTTTTAGGAGTGTAGGATTACTGCAGATCAATAAACAACAACCCTTCCGCCTTCCCCAAGCTGCTCGGGAGGTTGAAAGATGATACTAATGCAAAGTTCCAGTCTTACTGTAAGATGTGACTGGGCAGCTCGGGGGATACTCTTTTATAGCGAGTATCAGTCGATAACTTTATTGAATACCTGTTGCTTGTCAGATTTTGTGGCTCCCTTTTAATCCACAAATATTTCCCGAGCCCCAGGGACTATGCTGCTGCTGCTAAGTCGCTTCAGTCGTGTCCGACTCTATGCGACGCCATAAATAGCCCACCAGGCTCCCCCGTCCATGGGATTTTTCAGGCGAGAGTACTGGAGTGGGTTGCCATTGCCTTCTCCATCCCAGGCACTATACCCGGGCATTATTAACAGGAAGCCGGGTAACCGGAAGGAGAGAGATCGTGGTAGGAAGTGCAGCAGCGGTTACAGATGGGAGGATACCACCAGGAAAGGAGGCATTTCTCGTGGAAGTGCTAGAGGTAAAGGGGGAAAGGAGGGTATGTGGAGTAGTGCTGGGGAGGATGGATTCTTGAGCAGTGTTTTGTTTTTTTTAACTTAAAAATACCGGGCCAGGGCTGGAGTGACGAGTTTGGGCTAGGAGAGGGCTCCCGCTCGTCCCTCGCTGTGCACGCCACCGCGAGTGGAGTGTGAAGTGTTTATTAGAGCCCAGTTATATTTCATCCCTTAGATCCTACAGAATTGGTTAGTTAAGAATTCATTGATTGTCTCTCTGCTATTGAGATGCAATCGCACTGACAGTAAGAGGATGGTTATTTTTCCAAGCCCCGCTATACACAGAAGAAACTGGGATTAGGCGATGGTAGCGTGGAATTTTGGCTCATCTTTGACTAGGTGGGTGATCTAGGTCAAGGCACGTTCCTTCTCATCCCCTTTCTCCTACAGATACGGTGAAAATTAAACGAAAAGCTCTTGGAAGAGTACAGGGCATACAGCAGCACTCCATCTACTCTGCTAATGGGTAACGCATACTGGAAGATGCCATAAATTGTGAAAATACTTTATATATAGTACAATACTATTATACATTTGTCTAAACCCACAGAATGTGCTATGCCAAGAATGAATCTTAAACAAAGGACTCTGGGTGATAATGATGTGCCTGTGTGGGTTCGTGGATTGTTAACAAACGTCCCACTCTGGTACAGCATGTGGACAGTGGTGGAAGTTGGGGCACTGCACCACACTGAAGGGAACTCTGCTTTCTGCTCAGTTTCACCGTGAACCTAAACCTGCTCTAAAAAGTAAAGTTGGTTAATAAAAAAGTTAAAAAAAAAAAAAAAAAAGCCTTGCCATGCTCTCCTACAGGGGATCTTCCAGAAATCAAAGTCCCATCTCTTATGTCTTCTCCTGTATTTGCAAGTGGTTCTTTAACACCAGTGCCAACTGGAAAGCTTTTTTAGGTCGGTGCAAAAGTGTTTGCGGTTTTGTATTATTGAAATCTGCCATTTGATATTGGGATACATTCTTAAATAAATGTGGTTATGTTACATACCATTTTAACGTGCATTTCTCAGTTTATGTTTTTTGCTAATGACTTACTTCTTGCTGATTTTAGACTATGGAAATGTTAGGCAAAAAGCAAATTTGAGCGACTTTCTTATTTGAGTTCAAAATGGGTCGTAAAGCAGCAGAGACAACTCGCAGTATCAATACCACCTTTGGCTCAGGAACTGCTAATGAACATGTAGGGCAGTGGTGGGTCAAGAAGTTTTGCAAAGGAGACCAGAGCCTTGAAGATGAGGAAAGCAGTGGCCAGCAATCAGAAGCTGACAACGACCAATTGAGAGCATTATCGAAGCTGATCCTCTTACATGAGAAGTTGCCCAAGAACTCAACATCAATCGTTCTATGGTCATTCTGCATTGAAACAAATTGGAAAGGTGAAAAGGCTCAGTAAGTGGGTGCCACAGGAACTGACTGCAAATTTTAAAAAATTGTCTTTTTGAAGTGTCGTCTTCTCTTATTCTATGCAACTGTACCGAACCATTTCTGGATCAGACTGTGACGTGCGATGAAAAGTGGATTTTATACAACCAGCGGTGACTAGCTCAGTGGTTGGACCTAGAAGCTCCAAAGCAAGCTTGCACCAAAAAAAGGGTCATGATCTGTTTGGTGGTCGGGTCTGCTGTCAGTCTAATCCACTACAGCTTTCTGAATCCTGGTGAAACCATTACATCTGAGAAATATACTCAGCAAATTGATGAGAGGCACTGAAAACTGCAACATCTGCAGCCACTTGAAGCCAGCATTGGTCAACAGAAAGCACTCAGTTCTTCCCCATGACAATTCATGTCTCACAACCAATAACTTCAAAAGTTGAACAAACTGGGCTATGACGTTTTGCCTCACTGACCATATTCACCTGACCTCTCAGCAACCAACTACGTCTTCAAGTATCATGGTAACTTTTTGCAGGGAAAACACTTACACAACCCTCAGGATGCAGGAAATGCTTTGCAAGAGTTCATTGAATCCCAAAGGATGGATTTTTATGCTACAGGAGTAAACAAACTTATTTGTTGGCAAAACTGTGTTGATTGTAATGGTTCCTATTCTGATTAAGATGTTTGAGCCTAGTTATAATAATTTAAAATTCAAGGTCCAAAATCACAATTACTTTTTCACCAACCTAATATTTAATACACTACTCAGTTTTTATATACTATCACCAACTCAATGGACATGAATTTGTGCAATCTCTGGGAGGTAGTGAAGGACAGGGGACCCTGGTGTGCTACAGTTCATGGGGTCACAAAGTGAGACAGAACTTAGCAACTGGACTGAACAGCTCAGTTTTTAACTTGTTGGCTGTTTTGCATGTACATACTCAATCACATAATCTATTTGTCAGTGGATGAGGTATACCTCATGTTATTTGAAACTGGTGCAGATCCCTGAAAGAAACTGACATGTTAGAAGAGTGTCTTCATGACTATGTAAAAACTGTGTGCTTATCTCAGAGCAGCAGCTGTCCTGTGGGGTCAAAATAAGGCATGTATTTGGAAGTGGCTGCAAGGTATAACCACGTCTAGATTTCCACTAGTAGGTTAAAAACTTACAATGGGGAAATGTTCAACACTGCACTTCAGGATTTAATTTCAGGGTTCTATACATTAAAGTGTCCTCTGGGTAAGACTGCACTGGATCTTCACTACTGTGGAAGGGCAGGTATGATTTCCATTTTGCAGGCAAGGAAAATGAACTGCTTAGAGGTCAGGGGGATTTTCTACACTCTTCAGCTACAAAAATGGCAGAGCCAGAACCTAATTAAGCCGAGAATTCCAGTCAGTGCAAAGTTGCTAAATTCTTGACTGCTGCTATCCAAATAAGCTGGCTTTAGAAGGAAAAATAAGTACTGAGCACATCTTTGCAGTTTTAGAGAGGTTTGTTAAATTGTTAGCTTTTTCAACAATTTTCTGCCTGTAACATGAACCCTATTGACTTACCTACACAGGATTTTTTCCACTAGGGTAATATATTTATTTTAAATAAATTGAAGTATCTCAGAACACCTTAATAGTACCTCTGACTGTGCATACTGCTGCTATTGTGAACACTCAGCAAGAGATTAAAAAGTGCAGACTGGGGGTATTAAAATGGATTTCAATATTTTTGTTTGAGAGAAAGAGGAAGGGAGAACCCTGGTAGTGGGGCATTTTTGGAGCTTGTAAGAGACAGGCCAGCTGCATTTGCAAGATAGCCACGCCCTGGAAACTGGACTCGACATGGAACAGATGTACCTTTCCCCTAGCTGGGGTGCTGAGAAGGGGCTGGGACAAGCACCCAAGTAAAGGGAGTGAAGAACCAAGGGCAACACATTATCCAGGTCTGCTGGCAAGCACTCATCACTGTCCCAATGATTCAGTGTGAGGACTTGAAAAAGCTATCAAATTCGTTGGACAGAATCTACTCTAGGAATCAGAATAAAATGTAGGGAACTTTTAAATATTCTTAAAAGGATATATGAAAATATGGCATCCTGAAAAGGAAGATAAGAAAAAACTAAAAGACAGGAACAGGAAGGTGATGGGTGGTAGGTTAGGTAAGTTCAAGAAAATTAAAAGTACAGTAACAAAAAACTGATGTGAGAAATGGCAGAATGACACTAAAAATTAAGCCAGTCACATGGAGATCAAGCTTGACAAGTTTTCCCAACAGAAAGGAAAGAGATGATTAGGAGAGGCATTTGAGGAAAAAAAAAATTTCTGAGAAATAAAATTATGAAAAAGATATATTCTAAGAGAAACAATACTTAGGTGGGGAGAGACACTGGATTCACTTTTGTTTCAGACAAAAGTTAATGTCAAACCTTTGTTTGATACAAAAGGTGTAAGGAGAAATAAACACAGAAGCATCCAAACAGAAAAATAAAACCTATAAGGGAACAAAAATAAGATTGGCTGTAGTCTTCTGTGACTATGCCAGAAGACAATAGAATGGTATCAAATCTTTTCAAAGAAAGTGACGAGAATTTTATGTCCAGTTGACTTTGCAGAGCCACGCAGCCAAAAAATAAAATGTGTGCACGCGTGCAGGCTAAGTGGCTTCAATTGTGTCAGACTCTGTGACCCTATGGATTGTAGCCCACCAGGCTCCTCTGTCCATGGGATTCTCCAGGCAAGGTTACTGGAGTGGGTTGCCATGCCCTCCTCCAGGGGATCTTCCTGACCCAGGGATCGAACCTGTGTCTCCTGCACTGCCGGCCGATTCTTTACCCACTGAGTCCTCTGGGAAGCGCCCCCCCCCCCCACCCGCCTCCACCCCAAATAAATAAAGTTAATTTTGATATGATTCTTCTTTAGCTGGAAAATGTCTTCAAGGAATTTGTTTAAAAGAAAAGCATACAGGTATGCTCCTTTCAAGCCCTCTTCTATCTGGGAACGCTTGCCCAGCAAGCACCCTCAGCAGCCCTCCCTATACATTCATGCCCTTAAGTCTGTGTGACTCATCTGCACACTCCCGGGACTTGGCAGGCACTGGCTGGCAGTGAACACCAGACAGCACGAGCACATGGAGATGGAGCGTGGAATAAAGGGGAGCAGAGCTGTACCGCCCTTAATCCTTCACCTAGTTTCCTCATGAAATTTAGGACTCTCATTGGAAAGTAAGATGGATAAAATTACAGGTTGAAATCTTGATTTTATTTCAAAATGATAATCCGAGGCATGGTTCTGACCATTTCTGAAGGGCTCATGAATTAGAGAAACAGTTCCATGAAGGCTCCAGTCAGATCAAAATGATACCAATCAAACTTGTGATTGGCAGAGATAGCCTCTTTAATCATCAGGGATTTTAAAAGTCATCCACCCTGATTTTGGAGTATCATAAAAAGTAAAAATTACTTTTATTTTGTCATTTTTCCTTTGCAAATGTTTTTAGCAGCAAACAGGACTCTTGTTTTCCTTACTTCATTTTTATGACCATAGTAGTTATATGTCAACTTAAAGTTAGAGAGGGAAAAAAACCAAAAGCCCTTCAGTGGCACTGCTCATCTGTAGGAGGCTCACATAATAGGTACTCATGTTCACGTTATCAATTCTACAAATATCAATAAAATAAGGTTTGTAAATCGTAAATACAGCAGTAGCAGTTCACACGTTTGACACGCTTTCACACAAGGATTCAGTTGACAACAATAAATATAATTTCCCCTCTTTAACAAACAAAAAGGATTTATAAAGGAAAAAAAGGATTAATTTACTTGGAGTTTATCAGCCCACTATTTTTAGTGTGCTTCGAAATAATTAAAAAGCTTGAAACTGTATTCAATGAATACTGGCCCATAGTTACATTTTTTTTTTTAAAACCTGTCTTAAATACATACATCATGGCTTTCTATTAAAATCCTTAAATCTATAGGGATCTGTAGTAGGTAAGACTATATTAAACATTTTTTTCCTCATTAACAATTTCATTAAGTTAAAAAAATCTGACATTTCCCTTAAATGTTAAGTTGAAGCCTGATCTATGCTGCTGTGTCCTGTGAAATGAACCTAATTTTCAAAGTGAATAGGAACGCCTGAGTGGCCATTTAGAATGCGGCATTTTCCTTCCCTCATGATTCCTGCTGGGTCCTCTTCGCTGAGGCTTTTCCCTGAGTCATATATTTACTGGAAAGGCTACCTAGAGGAGGGGAAAAAACAAAACCCAACATAAATGAAACAGGCCTCACTGTATCATAAATGCTATACAATTACTTCTTATGGTTAATTATTTACAGAAACCTCATACTTGTCACTTGTTTTGAATCAAGTCATCTGGCTAGATATAAAAAGGTATAACAAAAGCCTCGTCATAATCTTTCTAAACGCAGATGAGCTGCTAGAGTGACGTCATGTTATGACATGCATGCTCACTACATACTGGTACAGAGGCCAGGAGAACTTTTTAAAGCTCTGCTTGGCATCTGCAACCAAACAGAATAAACTCCAAAGAATTCTTTGGTCAGAAATAAATATCTCGAGTCATTCCTCTGCAGACATGAAGCTGTAAATGGTGACATGGTAGCCATAACTTATTGATTTAAAAGAAAAAACGAAATTTATTGTATTTACAGCTGTAGGACAGAAATGAGGACTGCTAATTACATGCACACCACAGAACAGTTAATAAATTTTGTTCTGGAGTCAAACAAATAGTTCAATGAAACAAGAAAACTGACAATTTCTTAAATGATTACTTACAAGAAAGTAGTATCTAACAAAGGATATACACATTTTAAACCAATGGTGCAAAGTATGGATTGTTCAATAACTGGTATTGTGTCAAACAAGTAATTTTGGAAGGAAAGGGATAGATAAGTTCCCTTCCTCACATCATACTTTTCCTCCTCACCTAATTTCAAATGAATTAAGAATTAAATATGAGAGAGTCAAAGTATAAGAGGTAGTGAATATTCTGGAGTGGGGAAAGAGTTTCCTAAGTATACCACATTATGCTTTACTTATTAAAAGGGCTTTCTATTCTTAGCACTAAAGAAACTACAAATCCACAGAAAAAAGACAAACACTAATAGACAGCTGGTGAAAGAAAAAGCAACATATGAAAGAGAAAAGAAAGCATGTAAATAGATAAAAATTAGTATCAGTGGGAATGCAAAGAAATGCAAAGTGAAACAAGGGGTTAATTCTTAACCACTAACTGCTGAAAGAGCAGAAGGACAGGCAGGTGTGCACAAACTTTGCTAAAGGAATATTCATATAAACCACAGAAACCTTGTAAAGTATGCAAAAACTCACATGTCCAAAACTTGTGATATGCCTAATTATATTATAAACACAGTAACATATTAGGTATGCAGAGGGTACTTAATAACATGAAAAATGAAGGTTATAAATCCTCATGAATAGTATTTTCATTAAAACAAAAAATTAACAAAAAAACACATTTGAAAAACACCACTAATCAGATATGTATTGCCTCATTTTGCTTATCTGTAAAATGAAGACAATAATACCCATCCCCTTGGAGTTATTGTGAAGATTAAATAAATTAATATAGGTAAAATAACTGCACAGTACCTGGCACATAGAAAGTGCTCAGTTAATGCTAACTATTATCATTACATTGATGTAAAAAGATGGGAAGATTTTATCTTCAAACTCAAATAGTTAATGCTCTAAAATGGAACAAGTATAAATGGCTTTTACTTCCAATTTGCCTAAACTATACTTTCTAAAATGTCCAAAGTCAACTTATTAAGTATGCAAACAAACTTATGTCCCCTCAAAAGCAAACTTTCCAAAGCAAGATATCCCGAGAGTCAACTCACAGTGAAAAATCAGTGATATGACAGGAAGAATCAAAGCACTCTGAGTATAAATACCATATTCATACCACATAGAGTCTACTGATCAAAAATATCTGTCTTTGACATTCTAAACTGCATGAGTACTGAGGAAAGGCTTTTCACTTAAGGGACAAAAATTTATGTCAGTATCTCATACTCTACATACAACCAGATAGAATAAAGATCTAAATAAGAAAAATAAAGTTTTAAAGCTATTAGAAAAAAAATATAGATGGATATCTTTACAACTTCAGGTGAGGGAACAATTTCTGAAAGACAACCCTAAAATCATGAATCACATGTTCATGAAAACCGATCATCTAATTATCTCAAAATTAAAAACTGAAGTGGTGTAAGACAAGATATATTGGAGGAAAATATTTAGAATGTATGTAATAATAAATACATGGTCTTCACAGCCAGTAAGCATATAAAAAGATGCTTAGGATCACCAGGGTAAAAAAAAATATCCATTAGAACACCACAGTGTTTTTTTCACTCATATTGTATGAATAAACACTGCTGATGTAAGTGGCAACTGTTTCAGCCAATGAGGGGGTATCTGACAGTACCTAACTAAGTTGAAAAGGCACATATGCACATATGAAAATGCTCTGCGACACAACAAATTGATTTCTAGGAACTCAAATCCTACAGAATCTCTCAAATATGCTCAAGAAGACTCACACAAGAGTGCTCACTACAACACTGCTTCTAACAGCGAAATATCAGACATAGTCTAAATGCACATGTACTAGGTGATTTTACATAAAGTATTCTGTATTTATACGATGCAATACTGAGACTAAATCCATACACAACATATATAAATTTCAAAATCATTTTGTTGGATATAAAAATCAAGTTGTAAAAGATTCATATGATATAGTGTGAGTCATTTACATTTAAAAATTCACCAAGGATATGTATATTAAAGGATATATATGTTAAAGGGTACATATGTAAAGAATGGGTACCTGAATTCTTATTAATAATAAATGATTGAAAAGAAAATATGAAAAAATAAAGCCAATTCTCTAGTAGATGAGTTGTTGTTATATTATTTAGATCTTAAAAAATTTTTTTGCCCAAATGTTAAAAAACTGTTCTAAGAATAATACTTATAGTTTTATTACTTATCACATAAACATGTAATCCCCTGTATACATATATATACATATATGTATATGTATATATATATGGGTGTGTGTGTATATATGTATTTAAAAATCTCAACATACCTGAAGAAGCTTCATGTAAAAAAATTCACACATACAAAGATAAAACTATGGGCCTTCCCTGGTTCAGTGGTTGGGACTCTGCTTCCACTGCAGGGTTTGATCCCCTGGTTGGGAACTAAGAACTTGGATGCCACATGGTTCAGTTAAGAAAAAAAGATAAAACTACTATAAATAAAATATGAATTTTTATGTAATCTGGAGGAAGAACATGAAATTCTTAAAAATGTATAAGCATGACTTGAAACTACCATAAAGTTGGCTGGATTAAACTACTAAAACAAATGTATGCATGGCAAAATAAATCATAAATGAGGTAGAAAAAATAATAAACTGGTGACGAAGGATACTATAACATATTTGACAAAGCATGAATAAATTTCTAAGTAGAAAGAACTGAAGACAAAAATGAACACTCAAAAATACCAAGATGTAACATGAAGAAACACAAATGAAAATGTGGGAAATTGTTAGCATTCAATGGTAATAACAGAACTTCAAGCAGACTGGCAAAAAAAGACTATCTTCAATGAAGCAAGGATATGGAAAAATTGTGACTGACTCTCTGAAACTGTCCACAATCGCAATGTGGCATTAGTGGTATCACTGTCAAAATATGGTTGCTTTTAAATCTATTATTCTTCTAAGTGGAAATTTATCCTGAGGAAATAACTACACAAATATGCAAACTGACATTGCAGTGTTTTATATAGACAGTGGTCTTCAACCTTGGGTACATGGTATTAAGCTATTCCTGAATAGCTTAAGAGGACAAGTGGGTAGAGTTTTAAGAGAGCTGACCACAGTGCTTCAATTTTTATCTGAGTTTTTTCTGAGAATGTCTTTGTGGACCAGGCTTTGGGGTGGTTCTCAGGAATCATACCACTTTCTCTTTACTCTTTCACAAGACACAGAGAGAGAGACACGTGTGTTCTAACCATTCACCTCTTAATGTGGCACATTACCCGAGGGTGAAAAAAAAAAAGCCTTGGGAAGCAGAGAAGCACACAAAATGCTGGGATCTGTAGCAAAATGGGAATACATCTAATAAAAGCCCAAATTTTTAGCTTTCATAAAATTACACTGATAGCTGATGACCATCAGAATAACTTCTGATTTATGCGATTTTTTGGTGATTTGATTAAAAAGGAATGGAAATAACTGAGTGGCACTGTTGTGTCTCTTTCCCTCCCAGACTCCAAAACCTATTTCTATCCCTTTTAATTTGCCATTATAAAGACTAATGAGGCTTCACAATGTTTATGAAGTATAAACAAAAAGATTAGGAATAGAAATGATTCACTGTTTCATTCATGCAGTAAGTAGTACTACTCCAAAGATAAATGAATGCATGGGATAAAAATCTCACCTAATTAAATGACAGTCATTTTCAGTAAGTAAACACAGGAAGCAATTTTTAATCAAAATTTGTAACATTGGTTTTGGTCAATTATATTCTTCTAACAACTAAAAAAACAATTTAGAAGACATTTTTACACTTTGAGATTTAACAAAAAGCTGAAAAATTCAATTTATATGAACACTTTTGTGGCCAGTCAATAAAATGCTTGAAATATATATGATAAAAATATATCATCTTAAGATAAAATTCCATGGAAGTGAAACAAAAGAATTCAAGGAGAAAAAAAAAGATGTAAAATTTCTGCAATAATATTTATATTTCATTTGATACATTTAAAAAGACTGATTTAAAAGTTTTGCTTTAAAAGTGCCAATATTTTAAAAAAAAACCTCCAGAAATTATATGTTTTGCAACTATGATGAAAAACTGAAATGTCAACTTAAATACATACAAGGAGATATATGGGTGGTTCAACATTTTGGGAGCGAGTATGCAAGCAAAAAAGTTTTGAAGACACTGATATAACAAACATTTGAAGAGAACTAGTTCCATTAATAAAGAATAGTTAAATACATAATGTATGTTCATATACTGGAATATCAAGAAGGGTATGGAAAACAATGATCCATATATTCACTGATAATAAGATCTTCCCCATATGGTTTTCAAAAAGTGCTTCTATTATTTTAAATTTGCTATCATAAAGACTACTGTGCTTTTGTTTTAATAAGTAAACTTTAACATTCTGGTCAAGGAAAAAAGTATACATTATCATAAAGGAGAAAAGATATTAACCAATCTCTTATAGCATCTCCAATATTTAAGATTTCAAACCCTTGGATTAAAATGGAATAAACAAAGACACAGAG
Organism: Ovis canadensis; assembly: GCF_042477335.2. Classification (NCBI taxonomy): domain Eukaryota; kingdom Metazoa; phylum Chordata; class Mammalia; order Artiodactyla; family Bovidae; genus Ovis; species Ovis canadensis. Next base: position 33,617,790 of record NC_091246.1, on the reverse strand, counting down.
GTAGTTTCTTTTGAAAAATAATTTTCTTTCCAATAAACAGTAGATTAAGCAATAGAAAAATGTTAGTTTCTTGAGATTCTCATATCGAACGGTTTATGACTATGGTTCTTCAATCTCCACATACTCTTCTTTTGTTAAAAATTTCCATTATATATTTGTCCTAGAAGTTAGAGCATAGTTGGAGACTTTGTTATCTACAGCAGTAAGAGTAATAATAATTTATCGAGTGATGTGTGCCAGATATGGTGTTAAGGGCTTTACATATATGAAACTAATCCTTACAGTTGCCCTGTGAGCTATTAGCCCCAATTTATGGACAAGGAAACTGAGGCAGAGAGGTCCACTAACTTGACAGAGGTAATGGAGCTAGTAAATGATTGGACTGGATGTCAAACTAGAGTAAGTCTGACTTTAAAGCTCTTGTTCTTGATCACTCTCCCACTCTTCTTTACTCTGTCAAAATGGGTCCACCTCTAATCAATAAAACTTACTGAACATCTAAGGCACTGTTAGCTGTGTGTATGTGACGGAGGGAGGAAACTTGTGGGATTTTCTATCTACTGCTGTCTCATTTGAGAGTCAGGAACTATATGTAGCTTAGTGGAATGGAGGAAGTATCAGGAGAGGAAAGAGAACTTGGTTGATTATCTGATGTGGGTGGCTGCTTTTAGCACAGCAGCACGAGACAGATGGTGCTTTTGCCAATTTTATAAACGGGACACCTGGAGCTCAGAGGAGCTCACCTCTTTCTTCTAAGGTCAATTCAGCTATTGCGGAAGAACAGGGGCTGTACACACTAGCAGCTTCTCCTTAGGAAACCACCCATGCATCACAAATAAATAAAGTCTGTGAAAAGAAAGAGCTTTCTGGAAACTTAATCCTACTTAATGTTGAGACATTTCACATAACAACATACATAACTTGTATAAATTTTTCATGGATAAATCTGACAGTATTAACAATTGTCATTAACTTGAAGAGTTTATTAGAAAAGATAAGTTTTAACCACCTATAATTTTTTTTTTCTGGTAGAAAGCAAACCTTATTTATTGCAATAACTTTTTTTTTTCTGTAGTAAGCTTAAATTTTATGGTTACTCAAAAGATTTATAAATATGTAAATCTTTCACTCAGAAGATAATTTATTGAAATCCTAACCTGTCAATTGGTATTGCCATTTCCAGGTATACGTCTAACATCTGTACCTTTCCCCCACTTAAGAAGTTATATTAACATTTTACTTTCAAGATGCGTAAAATCTTTAGCAGAAGCAATGCTGACAGATGTCCTGCAGAACACCAAACGCCACTGGCGCCCACCAACCTCTGCTCTCACATCATGCAGGTACTGTTCTAAGTGCTTTTACATAGATTTTGCAACAGTCCTACAAGATAAGTATTATTATTATCCCCTTTAACAGATGAGGAAACTGAAGCAATGGAGGATAAGATCACAAAGCTAGAAATCACACCATGCAATCTGACGGCAAAGCTGATATTCATAAACATCTTATCTTTGACAAAACAAATCTCAACTAAGTAAGGACCAGTATTTTCTTAAGTAAAGTGTTCTGGAAATGCCTATTCAAGGCTGAAGCTTGTAAAAGCAAGTCTTTTGGCTTTACATCTGGTAACTATGTGACCTTCAAACTCTCAGAGGATCTATGGGAAACAACCCCACAAACTGCAGTGGACTTTGTCTCCAAAACACTTTCACTTGCTGAAGCAGCTTCCAGAGCAGCTTGTCAATCTCCTCATCCATGTTTCATGGCTACTCCCACTGTCAATCAAATCCTCTCAGAACAGACCTCATTCTCATTTCACTCTATTTCATTTTGAGGGTTTTCCCAGTAGAACTTTTCTTATTTTTAAGTCCATGCATTCTAATGAGAACAATTACAAAACCTTCCCAGGAAAGAGCTGCTCTTGCCTGTTCTTACAGAATCTCCTATGTCTTCACCTTTCATGAATACCATGTTCCCCTCTTGGGTAAGGGTGACAATTCTTTGAAGATTTCTGTTTCTCTTTGGGATATTCTACCTCAGTCTGATTGTAGAGAAACTTCATGCCATTTCGAATGTTTTTCCCAATATTAAAAAAACAAAACTGTAAAATATTCACATATTATAAAAATAAATGCCTATTTCTAAGTAGATCATTTTATATACTTGAGATAATTCATCTTGGTACTAACAGAAACAGAAGTACCTAAATAATTTAATAATTCAATTTATTTTCCTTGTTAAGATTCAAAGTAGAGACAACCAAATGCCCTTCGCCTGGAGCTTCCTTAGCTTTCCCAGGGTGAGACCACTGTGCCCTGGCTTATTGCAGCCTGGGCTGGTGACAGCAGGGAAGAGCTCTATCTGCTGTGGGGCTGGGGAGGCTGCCGAGGCTCTGGAGGCACTCTTTCTCAGAAACTGACACCTGATGGAACGGCTTAGCCTCTTCATTCTTTATAACTAACACAGGCAGCTCTCCAATCTACAAGCAAACATTGTTTGCACCTTAGCAATAACATACAACACGTAAAAGCTGACCACAAAATAGGCAGCTTGTTTTACATTATAAAACTGTCAGGTTTTATCAATGAAGCTTTTAAAATTTCAAAAACTTTTCTCATCACCTATACAATCAGCTTAAAGAGTACACATGCTCTATTTTTTTAAAAACAATTTCCCTTCTTTAATCCTACTTTATTGAAAATTAGAGAGGAAGAGAAAGAGATACTAAACAAAACTAGTTAAGTATCTAAAGGCCAGCTGTTTGCATCATGATTTATAGTTTCATCCCCTTAAAAAAAAAAAGCTGAAAAAGTGATTCATTATATGTTACTTTGATTTTTCTTTTACTCCTCAAATTTCTCCCTTCTATTTCAGGATTAAAACTACTCTTGAAACACCAAGAAAGGCCTTCATAGCATCCTATTTTCCCCTCCCTTTTAGCATCTTTCCTTGGGCCTGGGGGGACTGGGTAGGGATGGGGGCCCTGGCACTATGCAGCCATAGCTGAGGTCAGGTACCCTACAATTCTTCCAGCACTTCTCAGCACAACTCCCTACAATCAGGTTTTTCTACCCCTATTTCAAAGAAACGGCTCTTTTCAAAGTCACAGTGAGGGACTTCTGTTTTGCCAAATAAAATGCAGCATTCTCAGTCCTTGTTGAACAGGCCTATCAGAAGCAATTTGCACAAAGCCAACTGCCCCCTCTTTGAGGCACTTTCTCCATTAAAACTCCATTAAAAGATCAAACTCGCTGCTTCTCCATCCCCACTGTTAAACATTCTTTTCTGGGGGTGTGTTTCTGTCTCCTTGGTTTATTTTGCCTAAGCCTCTACATGCTTTTCTATCTGCCTGTATTTCCTACGTGATTGCAGTCAGATCCAGGGCTTAACTACTATCAATTACATACTGATCATCCTCAAATTTATATTTGCAGATGGGACTTCTGCTCTAAATGCCAGGCTCTTTCCTATTATCTACTTGGCTATTCAACACCTCTACCACAATATCTAGCAGGTCTCTTAAAACTTACACATTTAAAGCTGAACTCTATGTCTCCCCATAATCTGTTCTTCCTGATGGTTCCTCAGCACAGGAAATTCAAACTTCACTCTTCTAGCTGCTCAGAACGAAAAATCACAGTGTCAACTCTGAGTCTCAAAATCTCATGATTTTCTGTCATGTCTTATAATCCAACTCATCAATGATCATGTCGGCGCTACCTTTAAAGTCTCCAGGAACACGAGCAGACCTCACTTCCATCCCTTCCACCCCTGTCCAAGCTGTCCTCATTTCTACCCTGAACTACAGAAGAAGGAGCCTCCTTATTGGTTTTTCACCCTTGCCTCCTCAGCAGTCATAGTGAACATTTTAAGACAATTTTACCACTCCTTTGCCTCCAACAGCTGCCATCTCATATAGAGGAAAAAAACCATCTCTACCACTGCTGAAGGAGCTGTGTGACCCACAGTCGTGTACCCTGACCTCACCTCCAGTTACCCTCCTCTCCCTCATCCGGCTTAGCGTCACCACTTGGGACAAAACTGTTTTCAGCTCTGTTGTAAGAGTCTAAATCCAAGTTCTTCCTTTTACTTTCTTTGCTGAAATGTTACTTTATCAGAGGCTGCCTCCTTCCCAACATTCTCTTTTCCTTTTCCTTCTTTATATTTCTTAACATCTGTGGCTACATGAAATAAATATGTCTGTCTCTTTTCTGACAAGAAGGCAGAGTAAATGAGAGAAGGGGCTTTTATCTTCAGTATTTAGGCCCACACTCCACACTTGGAAGGGGCGGATGGGTGGGAGGTGTGGCTTACTATTTGCTGAAGGAACCAGTAAATGACATAGTTGAGACAGAGTGTTCAGGCCCACAATTACTTTCTTTGGTGGCAAATAATCTCCATGAGGAGAATATACTGCTGACAAGACAGTGGCAATTTCAAAGCAGAAACAAAAAGTGTAGAAGAGAAACAAATAATTGGAGACTATGGTTCCTATTCAAGAATGGTGTAAGAATCACCTAGAAAATTAAAAAAAAACAAACAAACAGGCTTAAGCCTAACCCTTGAAGAATCTGATTTAGGAAATGAAAAGTGGGGGCAGGGCAAGTGTTTTTTAAAAGCTCCCCAAGTTATTCTAATGTCCAATCGCTGTTAAAACCACTTATTCAAAGGAAGTACCTCAAAAGGCATGTGGTACACTATGCAGTAAATAAAACAACACACATTTGTTTTTTTAAAAACCCACATACCTGACTGGGGACTCAAAAATATAGATGTTTTTTGTTTCTTTTGGTCTTCATGTAAAAGCACTGCCTAAAAAACGAAATAGACTGGTTTACAAAGTCGAAAGGAACAGCATCCGCAACAGTCTGAAAACTGTAACCAAATCCAAGGAGAGCTGAAATTAGGCATGTGGGTGGCAGAACTTTGCAAGTTAATCGACAAGCAAGACACATCTGCAGGACCCCGAAAGACACGCCCGGCAGCCGGTGCACAGCAAGCTCACCGCACACGGCACCTTGGGCAGAGCAGAGGAGCCACCTGAACTGCCCAGCCCCTCCCGAGCAAATGGCCCAGAGCTGCCTGTGCTCAGAGTGTTTGCGGGAGAGGCAGAGATGGGAGGGTTTCCTGCTCAGGTCTGAGCTAGGTTTACCTGAACAAATGTGCCAGCTGGTCTCAAAGGGTTAGATGAAGAAGGGGATCCAAATACACAATCTGATTTAGACAGACCTGAGAAAGAAATGAGCACTTTTTGTTCCTACTTTAAATTGAAAGCAGTGGCCCTGTTTCAAACTTTCACAGAAAGATTTTCTGTTGAGATGACAGAAGCTCTACTCAAAATATTATGTGGACAAAATTCTAATGTATTAGAAGAAATGAGATGGAAGAACATAATCTTTAGACAAAAGCTGATTATTTTTAATTGCTATTGGAGGAAATTCACCATACTTTAGCCCCACTCCTCTTTTAATTCTTTTTACTGTGTGTGTGTTAGTCGCTCAGTTGTGTCTGATCCTCTGTCCCTATGGACTGTAGCCTGCCAGGCTGTTCTGGAATTCTCCTGGCAAGAATACTGGAGGGGGTAGCCATTCCCTTCTCCAGGGGATCTTCTTGACCCAGGAATTGAACCCAGGTCTCCTGCATTGCAGGCAGATTCTTTACTGTCTGAGATACCAGGGAAGCCCCTCCTCTTTTTGTTTTACATTATGACTACTTGATTTAATATGAAAACATAGCAGTCTGAAGGAACCAAGATTCTAGTGTTTTCTGTATGTTTGATAATACCTCATCCCTGTCCCAGGACATCCCCTGTCCCTCTTGATTGGCTGCTGCCCTCTAGATGGCCAGGATCATTGCTCTGTTTTAAAAATTTTGGTAGGATCTTAGTTCCCTGACCGGGGATTGAACCCAGGCCCACAGCAGTAAAAGTGCCAAGCTCAAACCACTTGACCACCAGGGAATTCCCTACGTTTACTATTTTGAGAGCTTTACTTATTTTATTTACTCCACTTACTACTGGCAACTTACAACTTGCTACTAGCTAGAAAGAAGAGATCCATCCAAGCTGGGGGAGTGCAGGGGCATCCCTGCACCACTTTGTTGTAACAAAGAGGAAGGCAATGCCCATGTACTTCCTGCTCTGAGTAAAAGCAGATAGTGAGCTGTTCTGAAGGGTAGCCTACAAAAGGAATTTTGATGAGACTGTATTACATCTTATCTACATATACTGTTTACAGTTTCCTCATCTGTAACTGAGGATATCAAAATAACACCACAGTTAATGGGGCTCTGGTGAAAATTAGATGAATTTACACATGTAAAGCACTTAAATAGTGCCTGACCCACTGAAAGTGCTCAATGAAAGTTAGCTATTGCTTTTAATTTCTTTTAAACATTTTACCCATATAATTGTAACATCATTTTATTCTGCTATATGTCCCTTGTGAGGGCAATAAAAGTTTGAATTCCTTAGAAGTAGGACAAGCTGAAGCTGTAAAAACATTCCATTAACATTTACATTCTATTTTAAAATTGATAATAAAACAATTTAAGAACTTATTTTTCATATAAAGCTCATTTAAAAAAATAAGGATGGCTGATCTAAAACTTTCCTATCTTAAAAAAAGAGATACTATATTGCTGACATGGTATCATAAAGTGGAAGAGAGGTATCAGTGTTCCAGGAACGACAAGGACTAGAGTGAGTATTTTAAGGAAACTTTCAGTGCTGACGTTTTTTATGCTGTCCATAAACACTTAACAGTTGAGGGCACGAACAGGGTCACTACTTTAATAAGCAACATTATTTCTCAGGGTTTCATTTTTATGCTAAATAAATTTCATCCACTTTCACAGGTTTGCTCTGAGAAAAAAAGTGAGAGTGTATAAACTGCCTTGTAAACTGTAAGTTACCCTCCCCTCTTCAAGGTACCCTTACTTTTAATAGTCTGTTAAAAATATGCCCCAAATGGATGCTTCACCCATTTCACAGAAAAAGCAGATTAAGATCCAACAACTCACAGGGGCAAGATCTATGGATGATGTTCAACTATAGACAGAAAATACATTTTTCCTTACTCTAAGAGTAACCATGCTCACTGAAGAAAATGATGAAATGCAAAGGTAATTCTCTGCAGGTAGAGGCACTGTTAACTGTATCACCCTTCTTCTACTCCCCTTTTTAGGCCTGTGAGCACATGTGTTTAAACAACAATGTAAGTGGCTCCTGCACACAAAGTATGGTGTCCTGAGATCACTTCAGCTACGCCTACCCATGGCTCTTCCATCTCAGAAGTGTACATACTGAGCTGGGAAAGCTCAAGTAAGTGGTAGCTTGTTTTCTGGTCAATTAGGTCAGCAGTCCCTAACCTTTCTGGTACCAGGGATCAGTTTCATGGAAGACAATTTTTCCATGGACTGGGTGCTGGGGGGCGGTGGACGGGGGGCAGGAGGGTGGTAGTCCGGGAGGTAATGAAAGCCATGGGGAGTGATGGAGAGCAGCACATGAAGCTTCACTTGCTCACCCACTGCTCACTTTCCACTGTGCAGCCCGGTTCCTAACAGGTCACAGATCAGTACTGGTCCATGGCCTGGGGGGTATTGGGGATCCCTGTCTTAAGTTACATTTTTTAAGTACTGGGGATTACTAGGTCTTCAATTCATTGATAATCTTATCTGAAAAGTCAACCAAACTTATCAGAGTTAACCAGATTGACAAGCCTCTTAAAAAACCAGGAATAAGTGTTTAAAAACACACAGAGAATTAGAAGTAAAGATGGGGGAGGTGGGTTTACCTTCTGAAAAACAAAATCTTATCCAGTAAATAGATCTGTACATATAACTAAAATAGTTAAGAACCCTAAAAAAGAGATTTCCCTTGAGATGTGAGTGCAAACATCAAGGCATGATGGGCATCCATACCTGAAGAGCCTTTAAACTGAGGGCACTCCTTTTTAATGTGCCCTTCTCTTCCACAAATAAAACAACGTTTTTCTCTTAAGTCTTTGTCCTCCTGTCTCTTCCACTTTTCCACTGGCGGCCTGAGGATTTTCTCTCTCCCTGGCTCAGCAGCTGCCCTCACTGGCTTGGCTTTCTGAGGTGTGCACTGCATGGGTTTATCTTCTTTTGTGGATACCTCTCTCTCTGTGTACTTGTTTTGAATTTCTTTATCTTCTTTGCTTCTTTTGTCTTTGTTCTCAGGGTATCTTTGGTTCAGGGTATCTTCCTGATCTCGCCGTCGCCTCACTCTGTAGAAGATATAATACTAGTAGGAAAATCTGAACAGAAACCTAACAAAGTATTAAGACCCCTCTAGGTTTAGGAGACAACTAGATACAGAAGGCATCAGAGGGAAAAATAAGAATTTTAGCCCATCTTCTCTACTAACACATTTTTGACTGGGGGATTTCTGCAGAAACTATCACCTGTGGCATTAATATGTCTCTGGTCAATAATGTATTAAGAAGTACCCTCAGAGCTTAAGGGTGTAGTTGTTCATTTTCACAATTACTCTAATGCTATGAAACCAGTTTTTGCAATTAGCAGAACTCCTTAATTTAATACCTACTCTGGTACTGATGTAATGAAACTCAAATTATCTTTGGCACGATTTCTTAAAACTTTCTGGCCCACTAGGGGTCACTAAGAGTCGGACACGACTGAGCGACTTCACTTTCACTTTTCACTTTCATGCACTGGAGAAGGAAATGGCAACCCACTCCAGTGTTCTTGCCTGGAGAATCCCAGGGACAGGGAGACTGGTGGGCTGCTGTCTATGGGGTTGCACAGAGTTGGACACGACTGAAGTGACTTAGCAGCAGCAGCAGCAGCATTCTTTACTAGCGCTGGAAACTTGAGACATAAAACTTTAGGTTCACAACAGAACAATGGTTACAAGGAGTTTTGCGCTCTTAAACTGTCAAAATTATTTTTTCCTTGCCCTACAGAATCAGTGGCTATTATCTGAATAAAAAATAAAGTAATAAATAAGAGCCTCAAATTCCAGATGGTGATTTAAGTATCACGTTTTTAAATGAGAATGTTATCGTCCACTTAAAAATACCACCACCACAAAACAAGAATATGTCCCAAGCAAGCAACCAAAAACATCTCCCTCTGCCCTCCTGAAAACATTATTAGAAGAAAGCATGATGACCAAATCGAGTAGGTCACCACAACAATTAGTAAGAATTAAAATGCATACAAGTGAAGGGTCCTATAGTGCAGTACAGTATTACTGAGTCTAAATTCCCACACAGTACACTCGTTATTGTATATCAGAAATATAACTGAGATTAAAAAAAAAAAAACACCCCCATTTTACTTTTCAATGACTGAAATGATTCTGGACTTCTCACTGCTGTAAAATGGAAGAATTTCAGTTTCCTCTTCTGCTCTTCCATCCTTGCTGGAGAGTGTAATAACCAAATGATCAAGGGGTGATTAGGGATGTGCCCAAAATTAGGAAAAGGGATGAGGCCTGGAAGACTGTCTCCTGTATGCTCAAGTTAATCCTAGCCATCTGACTTAGAGTCAGGTTTTAAATCACTTCATTTTCCTTGTAAAAAATCTCAAAGTTATCTGAGAACTTCTGGGTTTAATATAAGTTTTATTTCCTGGTACAAGACAACCTCATTTGAAAACTGGTACAGTAAGAAAATAAAAACAAAACCACCCTTTTGAATGTTCACTTACTTTCTCCTCATAGGACAGTCCTTCATGAAGTGTCCAATTTTCCCACAAATTCGGCAACATCTATCATTTGGGGCCAGCTCTCCTTCAGTTAGTACATCTGGATCAAAAAAGTACTCCTAGCAGAATATAAATACATAAAAACCTGAATGACTAATATCAGATCCAAACACAAAAACTAACCAGTATCAATCAGGGATCTTATATCTCAACATTGACAAATCATTATTTTTAATAATTATTATCATACTGTTTAGATCAAAAAATCTAAAATCACTAAGAGGTGTAATTCAGGATAGGTTTACCTGAATTCATTTTGGTTCATTCCTTTTCACCGTGCAGAACACTTTAACCCTACCTTTTTCCCCAGCACAACTCTAAACAAGAGCATTACATATGCCTGTGAGTCAGCTTCCTAGGACTTGGGGAAAACTGAGGCCAGGTAAAAAAAACTTCATTTTCTCATAAAAAGAAAAGGCTAAAACCTAAAAAGAAAGAAGCTATGTGTTGTTGCTTTGCTGTGGCTTCTGAAGGAAAGTATCAGAGGAAAGGAAAGACAATGGCCTGGATTCTAGCCTCCTTACCATTGTCATGAAGCTGGGTACCAGCAGAGGTGGCATCACCTGGGGGTTTGCACGACATGCAGTCTTGGGGCCCACCCGAGACCTCCTGAATTAGAATCTGCATTTTAACAAAATCCCCAGGTGATGTATTAGAACAAGTTTCAGAAGCAGGGTGTAGAAGACTGCCACAGCAATATCTAGCAAAAACTAGATGCAGAGATGTAATCAAATGCTGAACATGCTTATACATCTGATAACTTGAGGTTCATTTAAAAAGTCTTAATTAGGAAAATTAATGCATGAGAAAACCCCCTTTATTTTTAACACAAAACACTCTAGTTCCTAGCCCCTTCCCCTTTTTTCTCACTGAAATGAATTTTTATAATTTATAGTAATTTTGTTTTACTTTTATTGAGTGTGGTTCCATAAAAACCTGAGTATCAGGTTATATGAGGACAGATTTTTAGCACAGGGAGCACTGTGTCTCTTCTAGCTTCATTAAGGTATTTATTACTCTTTGCAAGCAGACTAGAAAATTTAGATTTTCCTAAATCTAAGAAAATCCACCCAAACTTAACTTCTGGCTATCTCTCCCTATGCTGCTGACAAATGGCTTCAAAACAGCTGTTTATGAAAAGGCTTTAATTGTGGCTAGACTCACCAAATCTTCAAGTGTTTAGGTTATTACTGAAGTAATGTATACAAATTAGGTGCTTTAAAAGGCTTTTGGAACTGGTTTTTTGGTATTTCCAACAGACACTTACCATTTTTGAGGGGTAGTCCTTTGGAAATCCTTTGACTGGAATCCCAAATACTCTTCTCCCATTAATAAATGCTTTCATTATAAAATTTGTCACTTAGAAAAAAAGAGTAAAGTCTCAATTAAATGGATTAACAGGAAAAGAGAAAGCATTATTATTTATAAACAAAGCAAAACTTACTTTTCCTTGATAATCCGGCTCCAAGATTATGATTCAAATCAAATGGATCTAAGTAAAGAAAATTAATGAAAACAAAAAAAAGATAAATAGGAAATACCACTATTTATACATTAAGTGAAGTCTATGTAACAAAAAGTGTTACATACTTAAAAGTATTAAAATGAGTGCCTTTTTAATGAGCTTCAAGTCTATAATACAGCTAAGTGCTATATATTTCTAAATATATGGAAAGTTTTTCCCTAAAAGTATCCATCAAAAATGAGGATATTGCTTTATATCTGAATTCTTAAAAGAGTCCTTCATATTATGAGAAAGTGCTTCATTTTGGACAACAAAATACTATTTGGAAAAGACATATTAGTCTGATATCACCAAATCATACTAGTTTTAGAGGCATACAGAGGACACAAATACATTTAAAACATTTTACCACTGAATGTTTCTGCTAATTAACAGCCTTACAAAAAGTCATTTTGGAAAATACACTTATTGGGACCTCCCTGTTGGTCCAGTGGTTAAGAATCTGCCTTCCAATGCAGGGGACTAAGATTAGACCCCTGGTTGGGGAAGTAAGATTCCACATGTTGCAGGGCAACTAAGCCTGTGTATCACAACTACTGAGCCCACACACTACAGCTACTGAAGCCCTAGAGGCCATGTTCCACAACAAGAGAAGCCACCACAATGAGAAGCCCTTGCACTCTCTGCAGCTGCAAAGTGCCCTGCAGTCTCCAGAACTAGACAAAGCCTGTGCATGGCAACAAGACCCATGCAGCCAAAAATAAATAAATAAATCTTAAAAACAAAACCAACCAACCAAAAACAAAACAAAACCAAAGACAAGCAAAGGGAAAACAAAACAAAACAAAACCTTTTTTGAGGATCATCTCATTACTTAAGAAAACGGAGGATGTATACAGTACATATAAGAGGAGAAAGAAGTAAAAAGAGGCATCCTTCTGGTTGTCTTGTTATGCTTCTAATGTACAGTAACTGGGGTATATCATTCGGGATTTAGACCCACTATGAGTTTACTGGAGAGAAGCACCCTTCACTCAATTTAATCCTATACTAATAATTGGTATAAGGTTACCTTTCTAGTAGGTTTGGTCATGCTTTCCTCTGGTGACTTTTACGTGTGTGCTATGTGGAAGTATTTTTGGTGTTTGCTTGGTGCAGCAGAGATGCTACAGTATTAGTTACTGTACAAACACTACAAACTACCACCATTGAAATTTCTCGATTCTAGAAAAACTAGTCAGAAGTCTTCCTTCTAAGACAGCCTATTACTAATGGCTCATTTATAAAATAAAGTTAAAAGCAAAAGGTAATGAGGCATCAAAAAATTAAAAAAAAAAAATTAATTGGCAGACCATAAGAATCCACTGTGATAATGGAAATGTTTAAGACAAAGTTCTGTTTTTAGCTACGGGATACTAAAAAGTTATAACCATATCCATAATCCATGGTCATCTGAATTTAATTTTGTAAGCAGTCATCGTATTTTAATAATGTCAATAAGCAGAAGTAATGACAATAGAGCATCTAAAGTAACACATTTAGGTGATTACAGTTAAAAAAATTATAGAAGACTAAAATCAACAAAATATTTCTTAAGCATTTTCAATTCCATTTTTAAGCATTTAAACTCCATTTTGTCTTTAAAATTAAAATCCCACAAATTGATCACTTACAGGTGGAATCTAAAAAATAAAACAAAGAAATGAATGTAACAAAACAGAAACAGACTCACAGATATAGAGAACAAACTAGTGGTTGCCAGTAGGGAAAGTGAAGTGTGGAGGGGCGAGATGAGCTATGAGATTATGAGACACAAACTACTATGTATAAAATAAATAAGCAACAAGAATATACTGTACAGCACAAGGGATACAGCCAATATTTTATAATAACTTTAAAGGTAGTATACTCTATAAAAACACTGAAACACTATTTTGTACACAAAACTAGTATAACATTGTAAATCAATTATACAAATCAATACTGAACAACCACTGAAAATAATCTGGTGTATAGACAGAATAGAGAATTAGAGTAAAACCATTCAGTGTAAAAAGCAAGTCTCAGAATAATGACCACAAACATCTAAAAGAAAAAAGTTTATGTATATATATATTTATCTGGGTACATACAAATATATATAAAGTTAATGCAAAAAAATCTACAAAGATAAAAACAAAAATCCCCCAAATTGGAAATAAACAATCAAATACAAACACATATGGCCCATGAATCCTAGCATTCAGCATGGGCAAACTAAATGACAAATTTTTGAAGCTGGCTTATCTCTATAGCAGAGAGATAATTATTCTCCAGAACTTGTTAAACAAAGATAAAAGACTTATGGTGAACAAAGATTTTTGGATTTGTAAGAAATCCCACACGAAAGCATCAGTCATTCAAAAAAAAAAAGGAAACAGATAAGTCTTCCTGACATGGACAGTAACGGGGCAATTGCTGGCGCGTCCTGATCAGTGGCTCATGGTGGCTTGGGAAGAGCTCTGCAAGGACCAAGAATACCCTCAACAGTTCAATCTCTATATTCTATTCAGTTTTAAGTTAGATTTTATTAGTACCTTCAATAACAATGTATTTTGATGTCCACTGTTTCTTAAAAGTTGTAAGCAGACTTTTTCTCCTGATGCTAATTACATGTTCTTTAAAATCAAATTCCTCTGTGTAGAAACGAAGAAGTCCCAACCATAGCTGCCCAACAGATTCTGTATTTTTTCCATATTCTGGCCAATAGTTGGGCTAGAAATAGAAGGAACAAGAGATTTCATGCTCTATAGTAAAGTGTTAATATCAATAGTCATTTGTATCTTAGGGAATAAATCTGGATTTATTTTAATTAACTAGAATTTAAATATATAAAAACAATTATAAAACTTTTCTATTTTAAAGTATCATTTACATGAGTTTATTAATCTCTAACCTATGACCCAGAGACAGAAAGTGCTCTGGGTTTTAAATGTCAAACCTCAGAATGCATGTTTGTGGAAGAATCTAGAAATAAATTTTAGAGCCTTGGTGACACCTAGTTATTATACCTCTGTAACTCAAGAGTTTTTCTAAATTCTGTAGGAAATCACAGAACAAATTATCTGTTCATGTGGAGTAAAGCTAGTTAACCATTTTGAATTATTAGTCAGTAAAGAAATCCTGGATACAGTCCCTAGAAACTCACCTGGCTTAAAAAATATTTTCAACTTCAAAGGAATCATCTGTATATGCTAGTTTTTTTTTTACTATCACAATATAAATAAATATAATGTAACAAGTGATAATATAATTGTTGACCATCTACACTACAGCACAGTATAGCTAACTTTCAGTCAAGGATGTAAAAAATCTTTACTATTAAAATACGTACCAGTTCATCTATTTGATCAAAAAAATAAATATTCCAGCCATCAACAAATATTTCAGGTTTCTTTTCACCTTTGTATATCTGAAATTAATTTTTAAACTATTAGTATGGATTACAAACTTAGCGCATTGATACAAAAACTTGTAGGAAAATAGTAAAAATTTTAACTATAGAACCACAGAATTTTAGAGAAGGAAAAGGGCTCAAAAATCATCCAGCTCTACAGATGACAAATACAATTTCCTTTACTAATACCTCTTGAAGGACAGGAATAACTGGTGGAGTCCTCTGCTGTAGAAAATATAGCACCATGAGCGTATATGCGTATGACGATAAGCTGCCTCTAGAAGCATCGCCAATATCGCACATCTGGGGGTAAGGAAAAGGAGGAACAAACGAAAGATCACCGATGTCTTCTGCTACACTTACAGCTATTCTATTGTCACTAAAAGTAAGGTGCTTCTAGAGGGCACTAATATAAAAGTCGTACTTTTCAAATGCTAATATATGCCAACAAAACCAAATAAGACCAACCCCGCCCCCCCAAAAAAATCAAAAAGTAAAACAAACCCCAACAAAGCTGTGGAACTATCAGCCACAAGCAATATTAGGTTATCATGTAAAATTAAGGTAGCATTTTAGTTTGTTCAGTAGGGCTTCTCAAATAGTTGGCTATGGTTCTTTAAAAATATAGGCCAATGTTTTCTTTTTTCTTTTTTAAGTATAGTTGGTTTACAATATTATATTAGTTTCAGGTGTGTAACACAGTAATGCAATATTTTTACAGATTATACTCCATTTAAAGTTATTACAAAACAGGGAACTGTCTGGTGGTCCAGTGTTTAGGACTTTGTGTTCTCACTGTGGAGGGCTTAGGTTCTATTCTTGGTCAGTAAGCTAAAATCCCAGAAGCTCTGCGGTGTGGCCAAAAAAAAAAGTTATTACAAAACAGTGGCTACATTCCCTGTGTTGTACAACATATCCTTGTTGCTAATTTACTTTACATATAGTAGTTTGTGTCTCTTAATCCCATAATATCCCTGTCTCCCCTACTGGTAACCACTAGTTGGTTTTCTACATGACTGAGTTTGTTTCTTACGTTTTCAACAAGGTTTAAAGATGTAAAGAAATTTCCTGAGGAAATCTCAGGAGTAAGGATACTTACCTTTGTAAATACTTTCATAGTATAGCACAAATATTTCACTCTGGGATCAATGGCTGCATAAGCAGATAAGAGTCTTGTGTTATGAAGGGCCTGTTAAAAGGGAAATTATACTACCTTAAAAACAGTTTAAAGGTGAAATATTCTGAATAGGTTTACAGTGTAATTCATTTTTAAGATGAAGACATTTAGACTGAAACTATATATTTCCCCTATAGAGTAGCTTCACTAACTTACTAGACAATAATTACAAGTGACATCTGATCTCAGGCCACCTTAGTCTAAACATTCCTAGAAAATATGGGCTATAAAAATAATCACTTCCCTTTAACTCAACGTAAGATCTGTATCCCTGCCTAGTATTCATATTAAATGTCCTTAGGGGCCAGAGAGGTTCCAGAGAGCCTCGAAAACAAACCAGGTCTGAGACCAAAGACACACACACACCCCCCACAAAGTTCAAGCAAACAAACAAACAAACAAACAAACACTTGCCACTCTGACCTCATTTTAATGAATACTAATATTAACTCAATTCGGTGTTATATCCCCAGTCTCAGAACACTGCCAGACACTTAGTAAGCACTAACAACTACTAAAAGAATGAATATGATGAAATGAATGGCTTAATTTTACTTAAAGATTGAGTAAATTAAGAGATACTTCTTCCCCTTAATCTCCAGAAAGAAAAAGTCTAGGGAAAATCTTACCAATGTGTTATACAAACTGATGTCCACTTCCAGC
Source organism: Ovis canadensis (assembly GCF_042477335.2). Taxonomy (NCBI): domain Eukaryota; kingdom Metazoa; phylum Chordata; class Mammalia; order Artiodactyla; family Bovidae; genus Ovis; species Ovis canadensis. The sequence continues at coordinate 33,601,296 of NC_091246.1, read as the reverse complement.
CCGCTTCTCAAATGGAAGAACTTTACAATTGGCACCTTTGCTGTTGTAATAGGCAAGATGTTTCTCAGTCCTAGGTTGGGAAACAAGATAGTGTTATTAAATCCAATAGCAGAGGGTCTAAGTTGCTCTTATGTTCCAACATAGAATGAAGTAAACCTGGCTTTGGCTTGTCTCAGTGAGTCACTAAGACTAGTCAAAGAATTCTGTTATTAACAAACAAGATTCTTTTGGCAAAATTTACATTTGTTAAACACATGAATATCTGGAGTACAAGAATCAACAAGGCAGCCACTGCTCTTCAGGAAAACACTGGATCTTGTGTATGTGTATAGAGCTGTCAGTCTGATAAACTTCAAAACAGAGGAAACTACTATAGAATCTGGACTACGTGCACCCTACCTATTCTCTGTATGACTACATACATTATATGAAGAAAAGCCCTACATCATATGAGTAATCATCTGAATGCCCAAAACAAAAGTTACTCATCATGGAGCTAGAAGCCATGTCAGTATAACAAAAGAATCAGTGTCAACAGGAGAGAAGGATATTGCCTCAGCTAGGTTTTGAAAAACTACAGGCAAAAAAAGAGAAGGCTGAGGGAATTTACCAGGCAAGGAAAACTGCACAGGGAAAAGGTAGCTGCCTGAAACAGAATGACAAGCTCAGGAAACCTCCATGGAATTGTGCAAGCTACAGAGTAGACTTGAGGGAAAGAAATAATGAGTAACAGGAGAAGTGGTAAAACTGAGAAGAGCCCAAATATGGAACAAATATATCCTTGGAGGCAAAGAGATGCCAATGAACTGGCAAAATCTGGGAAGAATCACTGACCATTGGAGGCACCTGGAAGAGAGACAGGATGACCATTATAAAAACTGACCTGGGACTGAACTACAATGGTGGCATGGGAACGCAGAGAAGCAGCAAGACATGTTTGAGAGCATCTCTAACTGGATGGGTTGGGGAAGAACATATAGGGAAAAGGAAGGCTATAACAGAAAGAAGACTCCCTGAACACCCAGATTCCTTTACAAACATCACCATCTAAGACCATTCACCCTTACCCAAAAGATGACACAGACCCAGAGACATGAACATGCTTAGGAATATGCAGTTGGTGAATTGTGGAGTGGGAATTCAAATCTAGGTATGTCTGACTCTACTGAACCTAGTCTAGGACAGGCTAATTATCACTTCATTCATTTCAGTGATTCCAAGGATGTCAATGTCAACAAGCAAGAAAGAGGATGTAGAAGGAAGAACAGCTAGTGGCGCTTGTAGCAGAAGAGAAGTGGAAGCGAGAAAGATGTGTTTATTCTGGGTGCTGAGGTCCGAGCTCCTTTTTGAGAGAGTTAAATGGTGACATCTAGAAGGACAGATGCCTAGTGATCTGGAATTCAGAAAAAAAAAAAAGTATGCAGATGAAAGGAATTTCAGCAGAAAAGGTCTGCATGGGAGACAGAAGAAGTCTAACTTATACTGATGGGGAGAAGGGGCAAGGAAGCTCCTATTTACTGAACATGCAGCAAGTCAGGCCTTGTATTGTATTATTTTTCTTAATCTTAAATCCTATTATTGTTGTTCCCGCTTTGCAGATGAGAAACTGAGTGCTTACGATGAAGGTGAGTGACTTTTTGGAATCACACAGCCAGCAAGCAGGGACCCAAGATTTAAAACTAAGGAGTCTGATTTCAGAAGCCACCATTAATTACTTTGCTATGGTGGCTTTAAATTGAGTATCCTTTTTTTCCCATCTCCTTCCTAGATGGAGAAATTCTAGAATCTGACACTGTTAACTCACCATTATGATATTTATAAACCTGTCCTCTAGGATTTACTCACAGTACATCATCTTGGTTCCTATTTTACCATTCCAACAGCTACTTTTTCAGTGTCCTTCCTTAATTTCTACACTTATAAATTAAAGCTTGGTCCTCAACCTCTCTCATAATCCCATGGAATTGTTTTATTCTTGGCCTCTTCCCTCAAGGTTTTCAATACAAAACTGTTTCATTTTATTCTTCAGTCTTAACTGGCAACTCTACGTTTCTAACTCTACTTTTCTAACTGCTTGCTGGACTGTTAACTTAGAAATTATAGCTTCATGGCAACTATCACTCCACACTGGTATTCTCTGCAAACATTCCCATTCCCATTTCTTAGTTCAGATATCAGCCTGAACCCATATTTCCTCCTTGCAGGTTTTGAATCTAGGAAATTTCCCTTTGGAATCTCTCATATTCTTTTCCTTTTAGGATCACTGGCATCTGGTTAAGACCCTTCTGCCCTGTCCCTTAGACTGTATCTTCCCTAAGAGCATACCAGCGGCCTAAAAAGTTCTGCTTTGTGTTTCTTCTCTTGAACACAGTTCACATTTTCCTACTAGTTCCTACTTGAAACTCCTCTCAAAATGTATCAATCTTCTCATTGTCCTACAAAATCGATTATAGTGATTCTCACAGTCACATCCATGCATCTTCGGAATGACTTCTCATTTATCCTTTTCAAATCATGTTCATCAATATCATGAGATCAGAACAAGGCCGTCTCTTCCATGAACCTCCCTTACCCAACTCTTTCCCCAAATCTCTCTCTCCTCAGAAGTTATTTAATACTTACTGTAGGCTCTACAAGTTATTTTAATAAATGAATACCACCATACATTGTTCCATACCCTATGAGAGCATCTTACCTTTGAGATCTGAAAGTTGTCAAAGGAAAGACCTGTAGACTTATTTTTCTATCCTACCTACATGCCCAACACAGTGCTGAGCACATAACAAGCAACCAATAAAATATGTGGGAAAACTGCTTTCTTAATCATTGCTTTCTAGCTATTATTCAATTTTTGCTCCATGCAATCTGTATTACATTATAATCTATATATAAAAGTCATTTTTAAAAAGTCATTTTTAGTCTAAAAATGACCTATTTTTAACATGGTTCATTCTTAGAAAGTGTAGGTTTTTTAGGAGAAAGGGAAGTGATGTCTGCAGCTTAATCGCAAATGGTTCAGAAAAAAATTACAAGGAAGCAAGAGATAGGATGATAAATCAAATGTGATAAAATGTTAACTGGTGGATCTGAACGAAGGGCAGACAGAATTCTTTGTACAATTTTTGCTGATTTCCTTTACATATGAAATTATTTCAAAATCAAAAATAAAACCTACCTCACTATGAAATACCTAATAGTCATGGCAACGTAGCAATCTAGTTTCTTTGCATAATCTTCAAAAACAAAAATAAAAAAGCATATAGTTTTGAGAGGTAAAATTCCCATAATGCTTATTTCAATGATCATAAAAATGATATCAAAGCACATTAAAAAAAATACTGATGTTCTACGTCACTTTTCATTAGGAATAAAACAAAATTAAGATTGCCCCTGTTATTTAAAATCACATGGTATCCTCTTTAAACTCCTGGAAATAAAAAATGCAAATAAAAGGGGTACTCCAGGTGGACACTTATGTGCGCATGCCCATGCTGTGGATTTAAACCTACTCTTGACCAAGATATAAGAAAGCGTTTTATGGATGGTCCATAGATTCTAAGTTTCACAAAGGCAAGGACCACATCTTGCTCATTTTCATTTTTAACTCTTCGCACAGACGTTTGATGTACCACATTTTAAAAGACTCTCACTGTTAACAGCATCCACAGCTACCTCTGACAAAGAGAGGCAGAAGAATATGTTAATGGCATTTCAGCTCTGTGCACAATTACAAAACCTGTACATTTTTTGCAGCTGTAAATACTTGTTCAGGGTCATGCACAACTTGCTGAACAGCTGCCAAGTACAATCCATCACCCCAGTCCATAGCGCTTTCCGCTATACTTCACGTCATGGCCAGCAACCTTACCTACACTTTGACTTACACTATGTTGATAAGGCAAAATGATTCCCAAAGTTTCTTGTGTGTATAGTATACATTTTGTCATGAAATAAAACCAAGGCAACAATATGCATACAAATTATAACCAATTCCTCAGTTTTTCATACTTAACCACACAGATTTTTTTCAAAGACACCAATGCTATAAATGTTATATGAGCCAGTACACTGTTTCAGTCATTTGTAAATTTTAAGTATGCAAAACACTAATAAAAAAGATGAGAATATTTTTTAGATAAAGCTTATAGAGGTACCTGAATGCTTTTTGAGGACTCTTGCCAATTCTTCAATAGTTCTTACACAGTCCAACCCCTGCAACAAAAATGGCACAGACTGAATCAAAAACAGAAGACAGGTTCCTAACCCTGTTTTCGTTTCATTTCCACCAGAAATAACAAAATTAAATTCAATTTGCTTTACATTCATTTTTCTTTTTTAGGTGAGCATTAATCCCTACTCACAGAAATATCTTAAGAATATGGAAACCCTCATGCATCCTACTTACTAACTGCTCTTAGAAGAGCAGGAAAGGCTGAAATCAGTGTCCCCAGAAAAGTCTCTGAACCACCAAGAACCTCCAATTTTTTTCCTCTATGTGACAGAATTAATAAGAGAGAGCTCCTGTGGCCTGTCTTATTCATTCTGGGTAGATCTTCATTATAGCTTAATTAAGAGCTGATAAACTGCTTTGGGGTATGATTAAGCTTGATTATTTCTCCATAGGACTAGTCAAGCATATAACGCACAAAAAGAAAGTTATATAGCAAATATGAGTAACATTTCAAATATTTAAAAACATTTGGGCTGACCTTTTTAACATTAAATACTCTTGTTGGTTAGTTGGTTATATACTTCCCAGAATTTGGAATTTAATTTAGAAATGCCCCCACAACTAGTTTATTAATCATGTAAAAATTCAATGTTAATGATGTATAATCAGGTCATTCACATATTGGACCCAATCGTCCTTATCCACCTTATTCACCAAAGTCACGCCAGATAACCTGTGGCTGTTTTCTTAAATCAGATGCATCCTTAAGGGACAAAACCCTGAAACTCAGAAAAGGCATAAGAACATCCAGAGCAACAGCAGCACCACTGATTTGGATGTGCAGCATTTGGACTACTGTTGTAAATAAAAAGGGGATGGATTTAGTACTTGTTAAACTTTACACCTTTTCACAGTGTTTTATATTTGACAAATGCCATCAAGGAGGCAAATCTTTTCTGCCTTGTGGGCCATATGGCCTGTTGCAAGGACTCAACCCTGGAGTTAGAGTGACAGCAGATGTAGACCATACATAAATGAAAGGGTGCAGCTGAATGCCAATAAAACTGACATTAAAAAACAAAACAAAACAGGCAGTAGGCTGTAGTTCACTGATTCCTGACATACATGATCCAAGTTGAGGTGCACAACAATTTTCTGAGGCAAAGGAAATCTCATTTCTGTATTAGAGATAAGCAACCAAAGATGGACACGCCTGTCTTGAATCCAGTTTAGTACTCTTTTATTACTGTACCATGGGCTTCCCTGGTGGCTCAGCTGGTAAAGAATCTGCCTGCAATGCGGGAGACCTGGGTTTGATCCCTGGGTTGGGAACATCCCCTGGAGAAGGGCAAGGCTACCCACTCCAGTATTCTGGCCTGGAGAATTCCCTGGAGTGTGTAGTCCATGGGGTCACAAAGAGTCAGACACAACTGAGTGACTTTCACTTTCATCACTGTATCACACTGGCTGCCTTCTAAAACTTCACAGAAAACCTTATGTGGGTGTATTTATGCACCTGAGTCAGCCTGGTGGCTATGCCAAAGGGACACTGGAAAGGCTAGTTTGGTGTTCTAGAATTCCCAGATGTCGCTTTCATATCCAGTTTGTATTACAGGTTGGAAGCACAAGCCTTTCTACTCCTCACATTCACCTCTATAAGCTTTTTTTTCTCTATAAACTGCTAATGTATATATTTGCCCAGACAGATTATGCCAAATGGCATACTCCATATGATATACCCTGATAAATTTGGAAAATACCATGCTGAATTGTGAATCAAGATTGTCGAAACACACCCCACAGCAAATGCAAGTTTTATGTGGTTACTATACCTCAGCAGTTTCAAGTCCGTTAATTGTCATGCAGACATCAAGGTCACTCTGTTTGAACCCAAATCCATTTTTGGAGGAGCCAAACAAGCTCAATTTAGTTCCTGTTAGGGATATATGAAAAGTAACAACTAACCTGAGTACATTTAATTTTCTGACCACAGCAACTCTCTTATGAATCAAAAATACTCAGTTATTAAGTGTTCTATAATAATCTCATAATAATTATTTTCTTTTATTAACTAGTCTTTTATTATAAATTACTGCCTTTCAAAATTTACTATAAATAAATACAAGCTATAGAAGACACAAAAGATTATCAAATGTCACTTTATTCTTAGATGCAAGGACATTCCAAGGAAAATGTGGATCCACCTCAGCATATTTAATAACGTAAGCTTACTACTTTCTAAATGAATTCACTTTTTAGAGGTCTGAACCTTGACTCTCAACTAATAAATGAAGTTCACGTGTATCTGCTAAGTGGAATACTACACTGCAACTGTCTTCTCTGTTGGCAAACTAGGACTGGACAGACCTAAAGCCATCCTAGGAGTATCACAAAACAAAGAAGCCCTGGTCCCCACCATCACTGCAAGACTGCTTTCTTATGCTCAAAGTTAATGTTATTAAAGCTAAATAATTATTTACCTGGAAACTCCTGCTTTATGAAATTTTCTAGGTTTTGCCGAATATGTTCACGAGCCTGATCTTCTGCAACAGTTGGAGAAAAATCCTCTGTTTAAAATAAACAGATACATTCAGAAACAAAGATTGTTCACATTCTCTGAAAAGTATTTTTCAATAAACCTAGTTAGCTAAAGAAAAAAACCCAACCAAACCCTAAATTTTGTGTCTTCTCAGTAGACAGTATTAAGCAACGTACAATAAAGATGCCTTTTTCAAAGAGTCTATCACCAAGAACTGTTCCTGAGATGGAAACCAGTCTGCACAAGGGTTCTGTTCCTGGGTTTCATAGAGGCCCAGAGCCTGATAAAGGCAGAGCGTGAACATAACAAAGTTTGTGAGTATGTATTTATACATATATATAAAACACATTTTATAGGTGTGTGTGTGTATATATATATATTTATTCACATTTTCCCTCCTAAGGAGAAGTAATAGTTTTCTTTCATCACTTACTCTCTCCAAAGAGATTTGAAGAACAAATCTCTGATTAAGAACAAGTGACTTATGGCACAGACAGACATCTTAACATGCAGCAATGTGATGTGTCATAATGTTCCACTCTTAGCAGCTGCATGCCTCTCCATCAAATAGTTTTCCTTGTAGAACTTAAAGCTCTGCACACCAACACTTCCCCAAACTGATGTTCCTTAAAGGTTATTAGCTAACATTAATGAAAAAGTATTCTAAGCTCAAATTTTAGAAACGTTAGATAAAGGAGTTATTAAATAAGCTTATTACCTAAACATTTCCAGGAGCCTTTATTATGCTAATATGCCCTGAAAATCTCTAAGGGAGGGGGCAGGATATACAGTTATTCCCCCTTGACCTTTGGAATACTTTTTGTTACTAAATACTATTAATGGCAGGTACCTAGAAAAGCATTTCAAGGAACACCAGTTAGGAAATGATAGTACTCCAATCATAAGCCTTAAAAGATTCTCCTTCCCTGTCTTTCTTTAACAAGTACTTATTGCATGTCCCAAATGGAACATGATACACAGAGTACTATGCATACTCTGACAAACAGACAAAGCAAAAGACTTAGCCTGGATAATGAAGCTAATGGGTTAGTGAATCAGATTAACTCTTGAGAAAACATTAATTTAATATTTTGACAAATAAAAAGAAATGTTAATAACTTACTGTAACACTGAATGCAAACTTGATCTAAGATATTTGAAAATTTGGGTGTTAATGGTGGCAAAGGTTCCAGCTGGATTCTTTTGAAGTCTTCAGGACAGTCCTTCTTTAGATGACCCTCTCGTTTGCATAAACTGCAAACTACTGTAGGAGACTGCAGGAAGATGGCAAAGCAAAACAAGATTTAAATAAAGGAGCCTTTTTATTCTGAAGTACACATCCTCCACCTCACATTCCAAAGGAATGAAAATATAGTGGCATGGCCACTCCAAACACACTCAGGAGAAAAAGGTAGTTATTTTGACTACCAACAGCATTTCTTTTCTCCTCTGCAAATTCCCAAGAGATTAATGAGGGCAGTGGACCTTGTGGCTGCACTCGAGTGAACCACTACTCAGACAGGTGAGAGCCCTGGTTTAGTACATGAAAATCCAAAGTACATGCATTAAAATTCTTTCAAATCTCCTGGTTCCATGTATAGAAGTGGCACTGATTACCTTGCCTTTGGTGAAGGTGAGTTTACTAAATTCATAGAAGAAATCAGACTGGTCCACAGTTGAATTTTCCTCACATACACTTTCTTCTTTAAGGCTGATTTTATTAAGTTCCACTAGTAGATTTCCATCTTCATGGTGTTTTCCACATTCTTTCAAGTCTTCATACTTAGCAGATCCGTCTAATTCCACATCCTCTTCAGACAGGGCATCCTCATCCCCTGACCCAGTGAAGGTGTTGTCTAATTCATCTCCATTGGCAATGTCATCCTCATCTTCCCTTCGGGAAATGGAGAGCCGGGGTTCTTCTTCCTCCTCCTCGTCCTCCTCTTCCTCATCAGAGTGAAGGATTCCTGATATCTGGCTCTGTCTTGAAGGGGTAAAGTGGCTTACAGCATCTCCAAGTTCACTGGTACCTTCTATGCTTTCTTCATCAACATCAGCCTTGGCATAGGAAGTAGGAAATTCATCATACTCTTTAGCTACAGGATTTCTGAAGCCTTCTAGATCCAAAGTGGTATCTGTCTCCTTATTTCCTGGGCTGTCACAGGTGACAAGCGCTCCACACTTGCTACTACTTAAAGCTTGATCATCAACAGTCAAAGGATGCTTGCTTTCCTTTCCACTTTTTTCTTTCTTATTTTTACTTCCTGTTTCTTGATGATGTACTTCAACGTCCTTAGAGTCACCAGAACTGACTTTCGCCTTAATACAGTCAGAGTTTTCCAGGTGGACAGTGATGTGTGAGTTTCCCATTTTCTCTGCTGATGAGCTTTCAAAGATTTTAGCAGTCTCTTTAAGAGTAAGTGGCTGTGCCTTGCAGGTGTTTGCAGTTGAACTGGCAGCACCAGAACCTTGAGCCAAAACTGAGTTTTTGAGTTTATCACCTTTCGCTTGTACCTCTGGATCGTGTTTTGCTATTTCTTTAGAACATTCAGAAGTACAGCTGACAGTACTCAGAGGCTTTGGAAGACTGGATTTCGTAACTTTGTGTGGAAGAGCAAAATATTTATACGTTGTCCTTAAACAATGAAGTATATATTCAAACACAGGTTGATTATTTAGGGTCCTTGCCACATTTCTTTTTACAGAGTAGGGATCTGTAATGAAAAAAAAAATACACTACTTCACACATTTCTATTTTACATTTAAAAACCAACCTGCTACATAAAGACAACAAATAAGTAACAGTACAACTTATCATTTATCTCATGTGCTTTTTTTAAAAACGGGGGATGGGAAGTAAGAAGATACAGTTTTAAAAACAAAAAGAAATGCTTTCTTAAACATCTGCTCTATGACGAGAACCCATTCTATTCAAAACCATTACCCCTTCCCTACTCTGTCCTGTGACTGTGGAGGTAAAAAAAAAAAAAAAGTCATCAGTGTGGCTCTCATGCCCTCGGGAAGCGGGGTCTTCCCTCCGGGCTCTGCTGAGTGCTCTGCCTCCCCACTCAGCCAGGCCCTGCGGTTTGTAGAGCTTACCTCCACTCTTCTGCCCTGGGAAGCCCCATCACTGAACTGGCTGGACTGAATTCAGGGGCGAGAGGGAGGCACCAGGAGGAGACACCACTTCTCTCAATCTTTTCTCCTCCCCTAGAACTCCAGCAGGTTAGGCAATTGGCCAGAAGAGCTGAGCCAGAGAAACTGCAGGGGAGGGTTTAAAAATGTGAGATCCCCATGACTGCACACAGAATTTATGCAAAATGCAAAAAACCCTCTTATGCAATATAAGGCTTGAAAAAAATCAAGCAAAAATAAGAGAATTCCATTTAGGAGGTTCTTTAAATTATTTTAAGGAGGAGAATTAAGATTTCTAGAGGGGTTCCCATCTCCTGACTTTGTAAAGCTGACAGGAGCTCGTCCATTTAGGGGCATCTACAGGGCACACCAGTATGTCTTTCATATAATGGTTTCAGCTAAATAAGACTTAACTCATTTAAGAGCTAAGTGTTTTTAAAGAGAAAGGTGTTTTTATGAATAAGTTCTAAATATTACTGCAGGTATTCCAAAAATAAACTCTCTCCATGGAGAGAAATTTAATGAAGAATGCTGTTTTTTATGAGAAAAGGTATTTTCCTCAACCTCTGAAAACTAAACAACATCAATAACAATTCATGAAAGGACTGAATCTAAAGATTCAGAAATGAGAACAGCAAAGAGGAAAGGGGGATTTACATGTCACTTGGAAAAGACTTTTTAAGCATTTAAAGTTATTAAGCAATTTACAAAGAAAATAAGGACACAGACAGCTATTCCTTTTAGTTGCATAAATAATTAAGATTTTTTTATCACAGCACTTAAAAAACTCAGATGAACAATTTGGTCCCTTGGAAAGATCTACTGTAATGCATGCAAGATTCTCGCTATCTACTTCACCTTTGGGGTCAGGCCTACCTTACATGTAGAAGCTGAAAAAAGACTGAAATAAAAAGCATGCTGTTAGACTGATACCTTAAAAAAAAAAGGCGGGGTGGGGATGGGGATTAAAGATAAATATTTTGAGATACCTTCAATGGCAATGCGTTTTTTGGGCCAATCCTTTGATTCACGAGATATCGATTCTTTGACACGGATACTTATCACTAAATCAGCCAAATTAAATTCTAAAGCATAGAATCGAAGCAATTCTACCCAGAGTTGCCCAACTGGTACTGAAGGCTGCTGTTTTGAATCAAATATTAATGATACCTATTAACAGCAAAGAGAAAATATACAGGTTATTTCAGATGTCAGTACAATCTGAAAAATCAGCGATCTTCAAGCATCAAATTAAATATATCTGGAAAACCTTAGCAAAGATATGAATCGGCAATCTATCTTGATAAATCACATTCTAGGTTCTATTTTGATTGTGAGCAAGCAGCATTCCTTCACTGAATTCTGGGATTAAAGTTATGTTAACACCTAGTCAGTACCATAGGAATAGACAGGCAGCACATAACCAGGCAGCACTTCTAATTTTGAAGTCTTAAGGGCAGGTGGCGAGAACTGGGCTTCACTGCTACTCCTCTCAGCACTGAGTTCTCCCTGTTCCTGCCGCCGGAGGGCGCCTTTATGCCGTTAAGACACAGAAATGGACTGCAGTTGTTTGCAAAGAGTGGAAGGAAAAATGCTCCTCTCACTTGCTTTGAGAAGTTACATTAAGTTCATTGGTTCTTCCAGCAGCAACTGATTTTAAAGTCGAATAAATAACCCTTGATTTCAGAAATTAATACAAGTTTTCCACTCACAGACTCATGATAAGATGTGACATACTGTGATACAATAGAGTGGAAAGTTCAAAGGACTTAGAAAAGAAAAAGAGGGTCCAAATACTGACTTTGTCACTTCACAGGTTTTGACCGCTTCATGACTTAGCTTCTTCATTCTTGGACTGGCAGTATAACTCAGAAGCGAAGAGAACTGGCTTTTGAATGGGACATGCTAAGCTTTCAAATCCAGCTCTTCCATTTACTAGCTGTGTCTGATCCTGGTGATGGTATATAAGCTGTCTAAGCCTCGGTTTCCTCATCTGAACAATGAGGATCATAGTACCCACCTCATAGGGCTGTTGGGAGGACTGAGTGAGAGAGAGTCTGTTAAGAGCTTAGCACAGTGCCTGGCACACATGTTCAAAAAATGGTCGCTATCATTATCTGCAGAGTAGGGATGATACCACCTATAACACAGGATAGTTATGAGGATTAAATCAGAAACAAGGGAAAGCATCTGGTAGACTGGTTGCTGTCTGTATTTTTTCATTTAGGTATAGTCTTTTTAAATACAAGAAATCCATTTATCATTGAAACCATGTCACAACTGTAAGATGCTCTTAAGAGGTAATTAATTCAACTCCCATATGCTACAAGAGAAGGAACTGAAACCCAAAGAGTTTATGTGGCTTGCGTGGCAAAAGAACAATGTCTCCTGATCCCAGGCCAGTGCTCTTTCACCACACTATGCAATGTCAACACTGTCCAGACCTCACTTAATTTTAGAAGTGGCAGCATGATTCATCTCTGCAATTAGCATTCAAATGCAAAGATAAAAGTATTTAAGCGGTCTTTCAGCAGTAGCCTTTCCTTCTAGGGTAAACAAATTTGCCTCCAATTGCACTTTAGTATATCAAGCTTCAAAATAAGTGGTGTGGTCATAGATTTATTCAGTAAATCTCAACACAAAGGTTCTGTGAAATAAGATAAAGTCATCAGGTGGATTTACAAACTAAACCTGATTAAAAATGTAGTTGTTTTGGTCCCACAAACAACAGTTAAGGACATGGAGAAAACCCCAGAAATGGAAAGTTCCATTAGATCTCACCTCTTTATTCATATATTCAACATCTCACTGAAATGACTTCACAATATCATAACATGGAACTTAAGAGACCTCTGACATACCTAGACTAGTGGTACTTACATTGCTGTTTTTTTAAAAAAACATGGGAGAACACTGTGTTTTTCAAATAAAGTAAGACTAGTAGCTAGCATTTACTGAGTGCTTACCATATGCTCGGCACTGAGTTAAGCATTCTATAAATCGATGACCCTATGAGAAGGTACCAATATCATCTCCATTTACAGGTGAGGAAACTGGGGCACAGAAAGATTAAGCCACCTGCCCAAAGACACATAGCTAGAAGTGGGTGAGCTGGGATACAAATTCAAATATTCTGGCTCCACAGTCTGTGCTCTTAGCCAACGCTGGAACCCCAGACAAATGACACAATTGGTGTGTTCTGGTGGCAGCTCAGGTAGGGTGCCACCACCATTCTCTTCCCTTCAACAAAACCAAGAATATGTGATTCACCAATATCTCCCCATTTTAGGCCAGAGGAAACAAGGACTACAGGAGTGACATGACCTGTTTGTGAAGAGCTGGGATTAGAATCCCAGTTTCAGAGGTATTTTGTGGATATTATTGTCATTTTATCCCAAAGGGATATGGGAAAGCTCATGGAGTCAAGGACTGTTTACCAATTTGGGTCAGAATCCTCCTGTTAGGCTGCTTAGATCTGTTGTTTGAAATTCTAATGACAGCTTGTTCCTCGTTCATAAATTCTCCTTCTCACTACTAACCTATGAGTAAGGACAAGTATACTACCATAGGCTTATTCACTGTTATTTTAGCAATTTGAGGTTAGTTAACTTTTCTTATATTTAAGCCTCATAATATAACCTAAGACCTAAGCTCTTGGAGGATAGATAGGAACTTATTTTTGAATTCTCAGCCTCTTTCACAGCACCTTACACAGAGAAGAAACCACGTAACTATGGATTCAATGATTTGCAATTTTACCTTTTATTCCTTGTCTATTCAAAGAACTGAACAGACTAGAAATTAAACAGTTATGAAATAGTTAAAGATAGCTGAGGAAAGAAGAGAGGAAGATTAACTCATAAACTCCACAATTAACTACTGATTTAAAAACAAACAGTAAGACCAGACATGAGAGAGAACAGACCTGTCCCCTTTTAACGGCCATCTCCTTTGGCGCCTCCTCTTTTGCTGAGTCCACATCCCCTGCAACATTATCAGTGTATTCCCAGACCACAGAGTCTTTCTTAATTTCTTTAAGGTTGAAATTTCCTAATTTGTTTAGTGAGAATCCGTCAATCTAGGAAAAATTAAACACACATTATAAGGCAGAAATGATTTTAAAACAATCAGAGTATATTAATCCTGGAAGAAATGAAAAGTGACACAGTTCACTCAAAATATGAAAGGCATCTTTTATCAAAAGATTACCTTTGAGACATCTGTAAATTTAAAGAGATAAAAAATCAAGGTTTTCATTTGCAAAAGAAATGGTGATTTTTGGAAATAGTGAAGTGAAAGTTGCTCAGTCATGTCCAGCTTTTTGAGACCCCACGGAAAATACAGTCCATGGAATTCTCCAGGCCAGAACACCGGAGTGGGTAGCATTTCCCTTCTCCAGGGGATCTTCCCAACCCAGGTCTCAGGCATTGCAGGAGGATTCTTTACCAGCTGAGCCACAATGGAAGCCCTTTTGGAAATATTTTTTTGTAAACAGTCTAACAGACCACGTCCTAGGCCTAAGGCCACGGTTCTGGTATAAAACCACCTAGGCCCAAACCTCACTCTCTCAGGCACTAGCTGTGAGACCTTCAGTAAGGTCCTTGTTTTCGTTTATGTCTCAGGTTCTTGTAAAAAGGGGTAACACTAGCATCTCCTTAATGGGATAGTTAATGGAAAAAAATAATGGACATAAAGCATTCAGACAGGGCATGGCATATAGTAATTGCTAAATAAACATAAAGTTTTTCTTTGGACATGGTTAAGATGCTAAAGAAAAGCATAGGCTCAAAAGGTCTAAGAAATGTGGAACAAATGTGAACAGATTTCTTTACTGTAGGTATAGTGGGATTTTTCATAGCCTTTAAACATGCTAACGTACGTAACAAATTATGGATTAGGGTATGACTGTGGTAGCCTGATTCTCCAATGTATTTTCACATTAAATGGACAACTTCTGTGGTTTACCTGACAGAATAATCCTAAACATAAGCTCCCCTGCTCATAAAAATTTCCTTCCAACTCAGGATGAAATGTGGTCGTTTCTAGGGCCTAAGTGGTGCTTCCCAGGTGGCTCAGTAGTAAAAAAAGAATTCATTTGAAATGCAGATGTGGGTTCAATCCCTGGGCTAGGAAGATCCCTGGGGGGAGGAAATGGCAACCCACTCCAGCATTCTTGCCTAGGAAATCCCAGACAGTGGGGCCTATAACCCTTAGTAATTGTTGTGCAACTCTTCGATATTCTGTTCTATTTCTTATTCATTCTTTTCTTTGTCCTTGCTTTTCAGTTTAAGAAGTTTCTACTGAGTAAAGCTTACTGATTTTTTTTTTCCCTCTAGGGCCCTAAGCATATTAAGTCATATTGTTAAAACTCCTGGTGAAATAATTCCAGTGCTTGCTCTGTTTCTTCAAACTATGACTTTGCCTTTTAGTACGCCTTATAGTTTTTTTGTTGAAAGCTGGGTAAAACCCTGTGGTGTGAGGTTTTTCCCCTTTATCTGACTGCAGTCAGGCAATGTACTGTTGTAGCTGTAGATGTCAAGGGGCTATAACTTCTGTTGGTATCCTTGTTTGTCTCCTCTACTGTTTTTGGGTTTCCCAAGAGACTTCTTAAATGAAATCTTTCTACTATAACCTCATTATTACACAGGAGGCCGAATAATGCTGCAATAAGCTGTGAAGAGAGGCGAGATATCCTATAGTTCTATGAGGTCTCAGTCTTTTAGTGAGACTGGATCCTGGGCTGCAACCGTCACTTCGTGTTTCTCAGTCCTGCCAATCAGAGGTGAGACAGGGAACAACAGAATGCTGGAGTCGGCTATTTTTCCTTGCCCCAGGTCAGTCAGGCCCTGATAAATCTCAAGGTGGCTCAGTTCAGTTTAGTTGCTTAGTCATGTCCGACTCTTTGTGACCCCATGGACTGCAACACACCAGGCTTCCCTATCCATCACCAACTCCCAGAGCTTGCTCAAACTCATGTCCATTGAGTTAGTAATGCCATCCAACCATCTCAGTCTGTCATCCCCTTCTCCTCCAGCCTTCAATCTTCCCAGCATCAAGGTGTTTTCTAATGAGTCAGTTCTTCACAACAGGTGGCCAAAGTATTGGAGTTTCAGCTTCAGCATCATCCTTCCAACGAATATTCAGGACTGATTTCCTTTAGGATCTCCTAGCAGTCAAGGAACTCTCAAGAGTCTTCTCCAACACCACAGTTCAAAAACATTAATTCGGCGGTGCTCAGCTTTCTTTATAGTCCAACTCTCACATCCATACATGACCACTGGAAAAACCATAGCTTTGACTAGATGGACCTTTGTCGGCAGAGTAATGTCTCTGCTTTTTAATATGTTATCTAGGTTGGTCACAGCTTTTCTTCCAAGGACCAAGCGTCTTTTAATTTCATGGCTGCAATCACCATCTGCAGTGATTTTCGAGCCCCCCAAAATAAAGTCTCTTACTGCTTCCATTGTTTCACCATCTACTTGCCATGAAGTGATGGGACCAGATGCTATGATCTTCGTTTTCTGAATGTTGAGCTTTAAGCCAACTTTTTCACTCTCCTCTTTCACTTTTTCATCAGGAGGCTCTTTAGTTCTTTGCTTTTGCCGTAAGGGTGGTGTCATCTGCATATCTGAGGTTACTGATATTTCTCCCAGCAATCTTGATTCCAGTTTGTGCTTCATCCAGCCCGGCATTTCACATGATATACTCTGCATATAAGTTAAATAAGCAGGGTGACAATATACATCCTTGATGTACTCCTTTCCCAATTTAGAACCAGTCCATTGGTCCATATCTGGTTCTAACTGTTGTTTCTTGACCTGCAACAGATTTCTCAGGAGGCAGGTAAGGTCGTCTGGTTTTCCCAATCTCTTTAAGAATTTTCCAGTTTCTTGTGATCCACACAAAGGCTCTGGCATAGTCAATAAAGCAGAAGTAGATGTTTTTCTGGAACTCTCTTGCTGTTTTGATGATCCAATAGACGCTGGCTATCTGATCTCTGGTTTCTCTGCCTTTTCTAAATCCAGCTTGAACATCTGGAAGTTCACAGTTCACATACTGTTGAAGCCTGGCTTGGAGAATTTTGAGCATTACTTTGTTAGTGTGTGAGATGAGTGCAATTGTGGGGTTGTTTGAACATTCTCTGGCATTGCCTTTCTTTGGGACTGGTATGAAAACTGACCTTTTCCAGTCCTGTGGCCACTGTTGAGTTTTCCAAATTGGCTGGCATATTGAGTTCAGCACTTTAACAAGGAGGTTCAGTTCAGTTCAGTTGCTCAGTCATGTCCAACTCTTTGTGACCCCATGAACGGCAGCACGCCAGGTCTCTCTGTCCATCACCAACTCCCCAAGTTAACTCAAAATCATGTCTACTGAGTTGGTGATGCCATCCAACCATCTCATCCTCTGTCATCCTCTTCTCCTCCTGCCCTCAATCTTTCCCAGCATCAGGATCTTTTCAAATAAGTCAGCTCTTCGCATCAGGTGGCCAGAGTATTGGTGTTTCAGCTTCAACATCAGTCCTTCCAATGAACACTTATGACTGATCTCCTTTAGGATGGACTGGCTGGATCTCCTTGCAGTCCAAGGGACTCTCAAGAGTCTTCTCCAACACCGCAGTTCAAAAGCATCAATTCTTTCGCACTCAGCTTTCTTTATAGTCCAACTTGGTTCTGGTAAAATTGTTGCCTTTGAGGGCAGGCTTTTACCTAAGACAGCAGAATGTTCTAGGCAATGTCAAATTGACAACCTTTTTCCTGGATAGAGGATTTTTCTTGGATCTTTACCCTGAGAACCTGGTGGGCATTTCTGGAGATAAAACTCATGAAAGGAGCACCTTATGAATGGGCCCTCTGCTGTTTTTCCATTTTCACACTTATCCAAACTGAACTTCCAGAATCACAGTTTTCTTAGCTTGGTAATGGTTCCAGAGGCTTCTGCTTTGACAAGTTATATACCTGCCTGGCTCTCCAACTTGGGGAACAGTGGTTTTTCCCATGACCCCACTTCTCTGAAGGATCTAGTAAGAGTTGTTGATTTTCAGCATGCTCAGCTTTTTTCTTTTTGTGAGGATGGAGCGATAACTTCCAAGATCCTTATATGGCGCCCTGGATTGATCAACAATCAGTCAGAGATGTGCTGAGTGGCCAGAAAGAATTAAGGGTTCCACTTCTCTGTATTTTCCCTCTTTGTTCTTTTTCCCCTTATTATTTGGTGGCCCTAGGTCCTCTGCCCAGAAAGAGGAGTGGCTTTTCTACTAGTAAAGCCTTTACGGTAAAGCCACTGAAAAACAGGAACTCACTCTGGGTTGGTCATTTGCTTAATTTTGGGCTTCTCTCTAAAGTCTGAGTTTTTCAGTCTCCAGAACCTTCAGGTTGTTATTTTATGTGTTTTGTTGAGAATTTACAGCTGTTATTTCCAGAAGGATCACTTGTTTAGGAGTTCAAACCTCCACCCAATAAGAGGAACTTGACTTTCTACTGAAGGGGAAAAGGACTACATCTGTTCTCCTATCTTGTTCTAGGAGTTCCACATTCATGATCTCATTTCAAAATTTCTCAGGTGAGTCTTTCCCCAAGGCTCAGAGATTAAACAACTTGCTCAAGGTTATAAGGATTTTAGTGGCAAATCCTGGGTGACTTTCAGGGCTGGCAAGCTTTTAACACTTGACACTACTCTTCTTTCTACTGTATTATCTGGCATTCTTAAAGTGAAAATAATTGTTTCCTAAGAGTTAAGTTTATATAATCTAAAATAAGAATGATTCAAAAAAATATTTACTTGGAGACTAGCAAAATATTGTTGTAGGGGATAAAAGAGGCTAAGAAGACAGGGTTAAGCTAGTCATCATTCACAACTCACATATCAGTATCAAATGATAATAAAATGGAAATTTTAATTGGGAGTAAAAGGTCAGAGAGATAGTCTCCAACATGAAAGAGATCTGAGTAGGTTGGGAGAGAATGGCCAAAAGATTTTTGAAAACACAGATCAGAGCACAGAAATATGATACTCTAAACTTCTTGACAAAGAATCTAATCTTATTCACCCATGTATTACTTTCAGGGCTTAGTACAATGACTAACATACAGAGTGATTTAAAGATTTTGAAGAATTAACAGTTTGGATACTTTCATACACATAATTTTGAGGTTTTCAATAGATTTTCTACATGAACAGTGATATATAATATCTGGCATGAACAAGGCACTGAATTTCTTTTCTGTATTTTTGCTGTATATTTTTGATTAATACTCTAGCAGAAACCAGCACACTGATACCTAACTAGTTTAAAAAGGTGAAGACTAAGATCACTTTGGGTCAGGCAGTAGTCTGCCTTATTTGATATATACAGTTCAATCCAGTGTTTGACCACTATATACTTTTGTCATTAAATTTGCAAAAACAAATGGCATAATCAAAACCAAATTCTGTCATCTTAGAGAACTTCTAGTATCACTGCCAAGGAAATAATACACTTGGCTATAGACAAAGGTATTCATGTTTCTCTTAAGCAAATCCTGAGGAGATTCCCATCACCAGAAGAGAAGCGCTTTTTTCCCCCTGCATCTTCACATCAGTGACAGATGCCCACTTCAGGGAAGATGAAGACACAAGAAAAGGCAGATTTCACTAAGACAGCAGTGATATGGCAACACAGCCGACCTCTTTCTCAGGCATTTTTTTGGCCCAGGAGTCCAACTGGTTTGGTTTTATCTTAAACTCCTATCTCTCTTGGATCAAAGTGAAAAGAAAACTTCAAAGACTTTTTCAAAGACTTTCGTATCAGACTTAGGTCTGATGAAAAGGGTTATTTGTCAACTAAGGGTTGACTTTGTTCTCTCACCCTTTTTTCCACCAGAACAGACTAGCAAGGATACCCTGAATTTTTTCATTTCAGTACCGCAAGCACAAGGAGAACTCTCTTTAGGCAACTGGGTTGCAGCACAGCAGACTGCAATTCCTAGAGCCAGGACAGTGTTTCTGCTTCAGCCTTTGTTCTCAGGGCCTGCCTGATAAAGGTCCTTGCTTAATTCTCAACACATTTAGTATAAAGAAAAAAATTCCCTAAAATCTTATTTTATATATATATAAGAACTACGGCTCTGGAACATCTCCTCGTTAAATGATGAGAATCCTGCATATGGTAAGAAGACAAGTAGTTAAAATACTGGATGTATCTTTCACCAAGTGAAGCTTTTTTATAAAATAAGGATATACATAAGACTTTTATCAAGGAATTTCACCTAGGGATTAAAAGTGAGGCATTTCAAGAGAATGAAAATAACCTCGTTTTGACTTTGAGATGGCTCCTTCTTAAATCTTACTATTTGAATAAATCAGCTCAACTTTAATTTATCCAGAAAGAAAGAGTGGTCACCTTACTGAAGTCTTATTCATCTTAAAGATTACAGCAAAATATTATTTAAGAGGTGACTTCTAAGTTCTGCATCTGTGGTATGAGTAGCAATCTCAGCACTTACATTTTCTTTTGTTTCACAGGGAACAGGGTAGAAAGAGAACAAAAAGATCAGTAAAAGAAAGTGATAGTGAACTGAATGCTTTCTACAGTCTGTCTGGAGGTGATATATAAATTCAAGTATCAAATTATAAAACTGTACCCAAAGAATTGTGTAGCAAATGATAATGTAGGTTCACATTCTCATCTGTAAACCTCAAGATCATGTGCTCCATAAATTATAAGTTTCTTCAGTTTAGAAAAGTAACAGTCTCCCTAGCAGAGTATATGGCAGCATCTTGTAGCCAAATACATTAATATTTCAGCAGTGAGAGGCATGAATTTTCACAATAATAGGATAAATAAATTCATGTCAGTTCTGGTTAGGTTTTTAGACTTTGAAATTATGCTCAAGGGATTGTGGCTCCATAATAAAATCAATATTGGATACATAAGCAAAAAATGTTTTATACCCATGATCCTAGATAAACAGGCAGAAGGGGTTCTTTCCTCTGTTGAAGAAAGAAAATGGCCATCAGAGCAAACACATAAGGTGGTAAACCTCCTTCTTCAGGGCGATCTATACTGCAAAGCTACAAATGAGAGAAAAGAGGATAAGCATTCTTTTGTACCAACTTGTCATTTATGCAATTTGGTCTAAAATCTGTTAATTCATTTCCATTTATCATGTGATTTACTCTTCAAAATGAAATTCCACAATGACAAAATACCCAACTTCCTTATACTTGTGTTGTAAACACATACTGTGGTTTTCAGTGAGTTTCCACTTCAAATTTTTCATTTGTTAACTAAACTCACTTGTGAAAGGCTCTAAAAATCTATTTATTTTTTGATATCCATGGTAAATCCATTCACTTGGTTCAAAAACTTGTTAATGAAGTCAAAATAATGATTCAATCCCAAACATAAACCAATTGGCTTTGCTCAGTTTAATGGCCCCCCTCATGCTTAGCTGCTACCTCAAAAATGCATGCTTTGGTCAGAAACATAATTAGAGGAAAGAAAGCAGGCAAACCAATTAGCACTAGGAGAAAATAACAACTTAGTGATGAAGTAGGAGGCTGCTTTCAAAGCACACCATATTGTGATTACCAATTCACTCAATTAAGAGTGGGGCATCCTCTGTCTCTGTTATATCTTCGACTCAAGCAACAGGAATTATGTGTTGTCACTGCCATGTCCTAATCCATAAAGCTTTTGGCTTTTTTCTATACAGAATCTCAAGTTTATAATCGTGATGGGACCTTACATTTTGGAGAAATGTGATGCTCTCGTGTTCATCTGAGCATTTCATTAGGATACCATGTTTAAAATACTGTAGAAATGTAAAGCAAGATCAGATAGTGGCTTTCATTTTTTGGGAATCTTTGGGTATATTACTGGGGCTTCCCAGGTGGCTCAGTGGTAAAGAATCCACCTGCCAATACAGGAGATGCAGGTTCGATCCCTGGGTTGGGAAGATACTTTGGAGGGGGAAACAGCAACCCACTTCAGTATTCTTGTCAAAATTCCACGGACTGAGGAGCCTGGAGGATTGCAGTCCATGGGGTTGCAAAGAGTCAACATGACTAAGCAAGGGTTTATCACTGGATGGTATAAGAGGCTTTATCTTAACTCTCCTGTTTCTGAGACTCACTTCAGGAAACTAGATAAAATGTAAACGTGTAGGCTATACCTCAGATTTGACCTACAAATCTAATTTTTAATAAGTATCATAAATCATTGATCTTTTGAACAATATGCTATAGTCAAACAGAAACAGTAAGTTTTTCTTTCTATATACATTAAAATTTCTAATACTCAAGATGCCAACTCTCTTGATGTCTATAAATATGCATCCAAACATTTAATATTAAATGAACCATGTAAAAATCAAAGTGTACTGCTTAAGCATACGTAGAATGTATTCATTCATTTAAAGAACTCAAACCTACCTTTGCCCAGTACCTAAATGCAATTATCAGAGGAACCAGCTTTGATTCTAGTTTTCCAAGGGCAGTTAAATGATTTGTTGTCAGACAAGCATTTTCATTTCCTGCGCTCACTTTACAAAGAAGACCACTGGTGGGGCGTAGAGGGTGACAATGAGAAGGAAAAAGAGAAAGATAAAGTGTTATACAGGTATCAGGTTTCTTTTACACTACCATCAACTAATTTACACTGATAATAAATACCTTAAAAATGAAAACAAAAAACTCATTAAACCTTTATGGGTCATTTAAATAACTGGCTTAAAAAAGATAGGGCAGCTATTTTCTGGGTAAACTTTATTTTGTAAGAACCAAAACTGTCACATTTTCTTATATTAAAACAGTTTTTAGGGGGAAATGCAAAGAAATATAAAATGTTTCAAATGGGAGTACAAATTCATCTTAGTAGGAGCAAAAGTGTTTTCTCTAGCTGGAGGAATCTGCTTGATGGTGACTCATTACAGCCTACAAACCACCCATCTACAGTGGGAATGGGAGTGTTTCCAGATGGAGAGAGAGAGCTGGGTGAAGTCATACCAACTGTTTTCAGTACTGTTTAAAATGCTGCTAAAAAGAATGGCAAATAAAGGTGATCAGAGCAAGTAACTATTTGATAGTTTGTTTGTTTTTTTTTTTTTTTACGAAATGGATCAAAATGCTTCCTTTCTATATTTTTTCCTTTTAAGTACTTTTCTTCTTTTTAAAATAAAATACCTTTTCCTCTTGGGTTAAATACCAACAGTAGAGAGAGAAAGCTAATAGCAAGCTTATGAAATTAACCACATAGGAGCTTGTAATTCTAGAAACTGGACATTAAAATGTAGTAAAGTACAAGTGCTTTTGGCAAGCTGATACTTAATAAATAGCTAAAAAAAACAGAGACCTTTGCTTTTCTCTGCACACTACCACTGGCACCCGAGCATGGAAATCTGCATCAACATCAATAAAAGAGTCTGAAAAAGAAAAGAATATTACACAGATTAGTTAATTAAGCCTTTGTTTAAAAGCACAATTAGATAAAGTACAAGTACCAGCTGCGTATCATCTGTTGGGTCTTTTGAAAGACCATTATGCAATAAAGCTCTTAAGAGATGATTATGAAATAAAAATGACTTGAAAAGGAAAAAGTATTATATTCAACAATCAAGTAATCACATTAATTTAAAACTCTTATTTTATAAAATTAATGTCTGATTAGAAATGGCTACATTATTGAACTAGAACATTTAAATATTAGGTCACTAACATAATTATAAATACGGACAGGACAATAAAAAACAAAACTGCTGCAAAAGCTACTAAAACATGTGGGATCAAAATACGTACTGACTGAAGTAAGAAGAAAAGTTTAAACATTTCATTCAGTCAAAACAAAAAGGATGGGAAAGACTAATTCAGGGATGAGACAATTTAACCAGGCCTATGGAAAGCACACAAGCTGTCAAGTCCCAGTTGGACATTACTTTGGACATATGATAACATACCCGGGAATAATTATTTGTTGATTCATTAATCTGAGTTGAGCCACACTATTTATTATTCATAAAGTATTAATTTGAGCCATGGAATATAGATGAACATCCTTTGGTTTTAACTTCAAGAGTAAATTTTACCAAGAGGAAAATTTAACCCAAGAGGAAAAGGTATATTTTGACTCTTATCAGTCTTGGCTAGGGCCTGTATAATCTTTACAAGTTGTGACATTATCACCAAGCAAAAAGCTTTACTTCCAAGATAGTTATTCTGCATAGCAGAACAACTAACAAGACTCCAATTAACCTGCTAATAATTCATGGGCATTTGCTTTAGTTTTTTGCTTGGCTATTACTCATATAAGTAAATCAAAAAACATGACTTCCTATTTTCAAAGCTTGAAAAATAAGATATATTTAAAATTATAGACAAAAGAAAAATTTAACAACCAAATGTGGAAAGAATTTGGCCTTACCATTGTTCTTTAAACATTCTTGGACAAGTAAGAGAACATCTGGCTGAGACATCTAGGAAATAAATCAATGAATACATCAAATAATTCATAAGTACTTTGGCTTCACTGAGATAACACACAGTCATCTGAAGTTACCCAAATGCCTCTCCAAACTAGAAAGCACCTTACTACCTGAGTAAAGGAACTAATCATTGTGCTATGTGCACACAGTCAGACACGGAGAGATGAGCACTGAAAGATGACGACTGTGGGCAAAAAGAGACTGACTACTCAGTTAACTCCTGATTCACTAATTCATGAGTTAATTAGCCTCTCAGCAAATCTCCAAGTTTCGGCTGCTGCTGCTGTGTAGCTCCAGTCGTGTCCGACTCTGTGAGACGCCAGAGACGGCAGCCCACCAGGCTCCCCTGTCCCTGGGATTCTCCAGGCAAGAGTACTGGAGTGGGTTGCCATTTCCTTCTCCAATACATGAAAGTGAAAAGTGAAAGTGAAGTCGCTCAGTCGTGTCTGACTCTTCACAATCCCATGGACTGCAGCCTACCAGGCTCCTCCATCCATGGGATTCTCCAGGCAAGGGTACTGGAGTGGGCTGCCATTTCCTTCTCCGAAGCTGTGGCTAGAAGCTGTCAAACTGTTAATACTATACTATTATTCTGTGAGACTACTTCAACAGATTGCTTACTGGTGTTCACTTCTGTCTTGCCTTTCTCTAATCCTTGCTACACTGGGAACCAAAACCACTTAAAACCACTTAGATCCAGTCCTGGCCATCCTTAAAACTCTCTGTCTGGCTACTTAATGCCCTTAGGTCAAAATGAAATTCCAGCTTCCTGTATTTTGGGATCCAGGCTACATCTCTATCCTAATCTTGTGCTCCTCTTTCTCTAGGTCCCTTCACAGCCCTAACAATTTTCCCTTTAGCTCCCTGAACAGGCCATGCTCAATGCCTACATATGATGTGCTCTAAAGCCAAAACACTCTTTCACTCTCTCCATCCCTTTTCACCTTTTAGAGTTCAGCTTAAATGTTATCCATTCAAAGGGGCATCAAGACTGCTTGTTTTCTGTCACAGAACCTTGTTTGTCTGAATTGCTTTTATTATAATTAATTATCTATACATAATTACTTATCTCCTTCACTAGGTATGAATTTCATGAAGAAGCAATCATATTTTTTTTGGCCTCTAGAACCTAGTATAGTCTTGGCATATCACACAGACCTGAGGAATGAACGAATGACATGAAATCAAAATAACTGCCATGCTGCTAAAATATTAATTAGAATTTAAGGTTAAAAGAAAAGTAAAATCTTGGTCAACTGACCAGGTAGCTATAGCAATTGGGGATGGCAAGGAATGAGAGAGTGTGAAATACGAAATTTGGGGGAGGAGGTCAGAAATCTTTATTTCTATTTTTAAGCAGTAACCCAAGTAAATGGCATAAACCATTTGCAAACTGGCCTGCAGGAACCACCAGTAAGTAAATGAATAACCCATTAAAGTGCCTTCCAGTTTTAAAGTTCTGACTCATCAACATCTTTCTGAACCATGTTTAAACCAGAAATCTAGGCTAGGTGCAGTTCTTCAAAAGTGTAATTATTTTTACAAGGTGGGTGTATGTAAGAGGAAACTCAGGAACAAATCGAGCCTGCAGGTCTTAAATGTTTATATGTATGTATGGGTGTGTGTCTGTGTGTATATATGTGTGTGTGAGCTTGCAGGTCTTAAATGTTTATATGTATGTATGGGTGTGTGTGTGTATATATATATATGTGTGTGTGTGTATATATACACATACCACACCCGTTTGAAATCTAAAATCCTTCGCTGCCACTGCAAAGTTGAATTGTCAAGATAATTGTCAAGATAATGCAATCTTTTCAAGTTAATAGAGCTAAGTAACGCCATCAGATTCACATGGTTAAAAAAAACCAGTGTTTGAAGAAAGCATGAAAGATATGTAGAAAAGAAGAAATACTCTTTAAAAGTGAAGGCATGCAGAAGAACATTAAAAAAGATTTTTCAGGAAAAAATTATACTTTTAAAAACAAAGTAGTTTTAGAAAAAAAAAATTACACTTAAACTGTCCTCAAACATCTAAAATATATCCATATATAGCTCACATTTAGAGGAAAAAAACAGAACTTCCATACCACTCTGTGAAAATTCTAACATTTATTTTGTACTTACAATGGCTGGAAATTGAATGTCAATGTTTATATCCGAATTTTTGAAACCCAATCTGCTACAGGATGACCCATATAATCTCAGAGAACAATCTAAAAAAAAAAAATTTTTTTAATAAATAGAAGTCATTTATAAAGTAAAATTTCTCAAAAGTTAATGCAAGACACTGCTATTTCAGAAATGGAACCATCAATTAAAACTACACACAAAAGAAAAACAGTATTCAAGTCTGACACAATGAAAGGACACGAATGGGTGACTCTCTGCTCTTGCTTTCACTTTTATTTTACTTAAAAGGGAAGACTACATTGAATGCAGTTTACTTTAATAGCCACTCTTTTCATACCAGTTGTAAAATACATTAATACTTCCTTTATTCATATTTTGCAGAGAAAATACTAGCTAAAATGATTTTTAAAATATGGAAGTCGAAAAGAGATGTCTAACTTTGTTATATGTTTATAAACCTCGGAGTACACTGAAGAGTTAAGGCAGATACTTCATTCACCTTTTTGAAAGCATACACAGGTGTAATTTAGTATAAAGATCATGGTTCAGTAACACAATAATCATAAAAATCAGCATTATATTATTTCCAATATAAATACTCCTTATGAACAAAAAGTTTAACATAATACAATCTTTTGAGGAAAACTTTAGAAAGTGATTTATCACTGATATAACTTAAAATGTTAGGCAGCAAGCGAGTCACTCTTTAGAGGAAAATGTGTGTATGGGTACCACGTATATTTATTTTATGGCATTTTCCCCCCAATGTTTTACTACTGTTGGGCCAAAAAAAGGAACTTTGTATCTCTTTTCTTTCCCAGGTTAAGTCAAGTAATTTATTTGGGTTTTAACAATTTTCCAAGACAAAGTACACTCAATTTTACATTGGAAATCTATGACAAAAATCAAAATTACAAATGACATCTCAGGAGCTTGTCTACAACATCAAAGATGAGATACCTTATATAAGGAAATGAATAGATTCTTGTTCTTTATTTTTTCTGAACACAAATATATGAATATGAATCATACTATATGAATATTTCAGTAAAATGAATAGTTTGATGGGTAGTACAATGATAAATTCAAATAGTGATTTCAACCCTGGCTGTGGATTAGAATCACTTGTGGAGCTTTCTATAAAAAAATAGTCTTTCATGGTTCCATAGACATAACTTGGAAACATAAATTCAACAGTGCACAAAATTTATTATACATTAGTTTCAAAGCTCGTTTTAGATGGTGCAATTCTTTTAAGCATGGTTAAACAGAACCTTTTCCGGAAAGAGATAACTTGAAAATGACTCCAGGACACTTTATTTTAACTCAAAATATTCTGTCAATGTACATAGGTAGAAAGATGTGGTGATCATTTTGTAATGTATACAAAATATTGTTATCACTATGCTGTATACCTGAAACTGATATACTGTAAGTCAATTATACTTCAACTAAAAAAGGAACTGAACTGAGAGATGG
This sequence comes from Ovis canadensis, assembly GCF_042477335.2. NCBI lineage: Eukaryota > Metazoa > Chordata > Mammalia > Artiodactyla > Bovidae > Ovis > Ovis canadensis. Next base: position 33,573,383 of record NC_091246.1, on the reverse strand, counting down.
AAAATAGAAAGGTAAACAAAACACATACACAAGAGTCCCACGGTGCTCTAATAATATGGGACATGTAAATGAACACAACGAAATTCACAATGAAGACAGGTTACTAACAACATATGTAAAAGTCTTTGCTACCCTAGGGTAAGCCAGGAAAACAAAAACAAAGATCTGCAGTACAAAAACATAAAAAACAAAAAATTGAGAGCTTTAGAACATGGTAAGTTGATTTCTATTAGGCAAAAATTACTAACGGTAAGAAAAATGAATGGGGTATTTTAGGTAGCTAAAAAGAAAAACAAATCTAGAAAATACCTGGTAACTTGTGTTGGAACACATTTTCCATGATACGTTTAATTTCTAGTCTCTGTTCCAAGTTCTCATTGTGTAAGCCAAACTCCTGTACCACTTTGTCAATGGCAATACCAATTGCATTTATCTGGGAGGGTGTAGGCGGGGGTAACGTGGTGAGCAACTCTTCCTCTTGCTTCTCCTTTTAAGATCAATGTTGAGATTAAAAATGACTCACACCATTTTTACCTTCTACCAGTCACTGAGACAACACCCTGCACAGTACCCTCGAATATTTTTCTCAGCCCTCCTTTTCCCTTTAGCTGTTAGTCTTCATCTTATCAAACACACACACACTTCTTTATGTACATAAAATAGAGGGAAGGGAGGAATAAGGAAAAAGTGTAAGGAAAGAACATTAGAAACAGTAATGGCATATTATTTACTTTGTTATTACTGGCATAAGGACACAAACCTAGGTCCTAGCATTGGCTTCATTCGTCCTGATACTGTCCTACGGAAATTCACAAGACTACCCAGCAAAACATATCTGACCAGTATAAAGTATTCTGGTTAATATAAATTCAGTAATATAAATAACCAAATTAGTATCACAGTCTTAAGGAAAGTGATAAAGATGACAAGTAATAATTGACAAACATATGTGTTTAGGTTACTTTACACTTACCTTAATGTTTTTCTTGTGCCTCTTCTCTTTGATATGCTTATGAGCAAATGCAATGGATTCAATTAAAACATCACAAAGTTTGCAGGTGTACTTTGCTGTAGGGTAGTTTCTTGGTCGCTACAATTTGAAGAGATTTACAGACATGTATATATTTGTATATAAATACATATTTAGAGAGACATGTAGAGAGAAAGATGTACAGAGACAAAATACAGGTAAACAAAAGCTGGCCAGAAGATGATTTCCTGGACACTTACTAAATTGTTAATAAATTACTGTCACTATCATTATGCTAATAATTGTTTTTTAAAAGAAATTCTAAAAAAGAAAAAGAAACTATATTAACAAACTGAATATCACTTTTGATCTATATAATTCATTGGAGCACATGTTCCGATTAGTAACATAGTTTAAACCAAAACAAGGATTTTAACTAACAAATAAAGCTGTTACCCTTTTCAGCCTGTCGATGCAGTCTCTTTTCAGCCGCTCCTCAGCCTGCTGTAAGCCCAGCAGCTCCTTCGTTGAAAGCACAGACTCATCGATCACAGGGCCTTCCAAGTCTCCATCTTGTTCATTTTCGTCATTTCTAGTTCTCCGTGGCTTCCGAGGTCTGGACCTCGGTTTCTTGTTTTCTTAAGTTAGGGGGAAAATATTGGTGATACTGAATAACCCCAAGCCAAAAGCAGAACTTACATATTTATTCATGAAATCACGTGATAGCTGAATGACACCTGAACACAGAGCAAAAGGGAAGGTACACCTCTCCCATGGATAAAAAGCTTAAATGCTCATTAAGCGCCTCAACATGTGGATACACTAATCCACAGAAGCCATCTTTTTGGAAAACAAAAGACTTCTACTTCAACCATAAAATCTGATTCTATCATTTCTTCCTAGTATACTGCTGAGTTTACTCAACAATAGTAAAAATTATTACTTGAAAGCAAGTACATCAGTAATCCTAATGTAATTAATATATCATAATATAACATATAATGTACATATATTTAATAATTTCTAATATACCTGTAAGGATACTTGGTATTCAAAAGAAAACTGTCCACATTTGCTTTCATTTTTGTAAGTAAACAAGCCCACTGGAGTAAAGATGGACAGTATTATCTCCAAAGAACTGAGAATACAACTTTATTCTTATCTGGAGTAAAAATCCATCACTGAATTGTAAATCGGGCAATCATAGAATTGGGCCCTCCCCCATGTTAACCTCAAGAAATTGAAGCCAAAATTTTATTTACTGAAGATAACTATTAACCATTTTATCTTTACTTTCATTTTAACTTCTTTGATGAGCCTGCACAGAGCACATTTCAAATGAAAAAACAAAAACAAATTAGCAATTGAAATAAAAGCTTTCTGCAAGTACAGACTAATTCATCTGCTTATAAACTCTGCTGTTAGTTCTACAGTCCTTATAAGTAATAAACAAATCTGTTCCTTTTTTAAGACTCAGGACTTTTCAACCTCAGTAAAACTGAAGACGTTTGTACAATTCATCTACAAAAAAAAATGTTCTAAATAGCTTCGGTAATTTCCATCAAGTTCTGAAAATGAAGTTGCTAGTACCATATAAAAGTAAAATGAAATTCATTTCCTCAATTAAAATTATGATTAAGTGGACTGAATAGTTTTTAAATGGCTTACCAAAAATTATTCTCTGAATATATAAACCAACTGAAATGCTCTGCATGAAGCAGCTGCCACGACGGGTTTTCAGTGGAACTCATTACTTGTAGAGCAGGTACAATGAATCAGTTGATTGAAAAGAAATTATGTCGGGAAAGGGAGGTATAGGACTCTTAATTTTTAAAAAAGCTATCACCAACAGCTCTGAAGGAAAAGCAGCATGCAATGTACTCAAACTACCCTGAGATGAATATAATGAAATTCTGCCAACAGCTTCGATATGATAAAGCAGCAATTAAAAAAATAAAGAAGTATTGGGACAAAGTTTTTATTTTAATAGGAATCAAAATGGACCAAACAAAATAGTAAAAGACAAATAGTTAAAATCAGTCTATTGCTTTTTAACACGCCCTCTATTCACAACTAAATAAGCACAATCTTTTAAGGGTAGTACTCCTGGTCTGCATAAAGCTTTGAGATAAGCAATTCTTTTAACTCAGAGGTGTGTCTATTCTAATTTGTTTATCATTACAAACTCTGAATAACTGCATCTAACTTTAGTATTCCAGGCAGGAGTTTCTTAGGCAAAACTCTCTTTAAAGATTTACACTGAAACATGTAACACAATCAGAAAGATCCACTGTTGGTTCACCAAAACAAAAATTGATATGGAACCAAATTACTTTTTCACTTCTCTCGATTACAAAGGCTTCTCGCTGTATTTGCTATGTAATTTTTCTAGAAAGAGTAACTTTAGTTTCTCTCCAAAAGTACAGTTAACTTATTTTACAAAGAGAAGTGGAGGGCTGCAGAAATTTTGCCTGATGATGACAACTGCAGCTACCAATATTGAGTATTTTTTCATGCAACAGATGCAACATAAGCACTTTAGGTGGCTTCAGATTAATCTCTAAAGTGATCCTATCATGGATGCTAATATTATCCCCAGGATACAGATGCATAAAATGCTGGTCCAAGAAAGTATCTTGTCCAGGCATACATGACTAAAGCAAATAAAGGGATTTGAAACAGAGATTAGAGCATGGATGGAATTCTGAAATTCATCTATCTAACAATACAAGAAAAATCCTTTCTTGTAGGAAAGCTATTCACATCTAAAATATAGAACTCCCTTTTACTTTGTAAAAAAAAAAAAAAAATTAAATTAACCAGAACTGACAAGGTTATACAAAATCCTAAACTGAATTTCATAGTCCTGCATGGTAAAAACAGTCAAATGAAATCTCACTGGAGGGAATCGAGGAAGGCAAAGCTGGGTATTGCTAAAACAAATTTCCATAATTACTTAGAGGAAGACTACCTGGCTCCTCCCAGGCTCTAGGTAGTAATATGTATTCTCTACATACAGTATTCCAAGTTTCTCATATTTTATTTGAATATGATCCATTATTCCATTTACAAAAGACACATGAATTTGAATGGATGTTTCTAGCTAAGATCATTAATGGCACTGTCCCAACTATATTAAGTTGGCAACCTAGGATATTTGAGGAATGAAGTAGGTAGGAGCAGTAAAGTGAACTGGAAAAGAGAAACTTAGTATCAAAAAACAAAGCAATGCTATGATAATTTTCATTACATCTTTTCATATCATTTAATAAGAACCTTTGTTATTAAGGTATTCAGTTCAGTTCAGTCGCTCAGTTGTGTCTGGCTCTTTGATTTAAGAAAATTTCAGTTCCTTTAATGAGAGCCTTTTAAGGATACTCTGAGTATCCTTAGGTTATACTTTAAAGTTTATAAAAGTTTATACTTTAAACTGAACTTGTTGCTACAGTAAGTAATATTATGCCAAAGCTTAATATTTTCTTTGCGAAGATTTTTAAAGGAATAAAAACTGAACAGTCCTTAATTTCCAAACTGAAAGCAAACACCTGTAATTTCATATAGAGAAAACATTGGCATTTTGAATTGACTTCAACAAAAAGATAGTAAAAATGCAAGTCCCATTCAATATCACTTAAGGTTTCCTTTTAAGACTAGACAGGAATACAGAAAAACTGATTTTCAGTCTCTTATAATATCTATCTGGCGGCAAACTTTTGACCTGTAAACCTTTCTTTTTATAATGCTGCTCAAAAGCAACCTTTTCTTAAAGACCAACGATTAGTAACTAAATTAAAATGTCCATATCCCACTTGGACACAGTAATAAAGAACTACTTAAATATACACAAACTTCAAAAGCCCAGAAATTTTGAATACATGTTCATTTCTCTCTGTCAGATTCCAGGTCAGTGAGGCTGAGTTCATGGCCAGAGCAGCACAGTACATGATTTCAGTTCCACTTCCTCATCTACCACTTTGCGTAAACAAGTGGGGACAAATTTAACCTCACCGGAGACACAGCTACCTGCTCTGTAAAACTGTGCTTCTACCTTTGATACATCATGACAGCACTGCAGTTCCTTCAAGTTCTTTTCAGCTTAAAGATTTATAAGGCTGTTTGATTCTTCTGTTTCTCTGCTACGTGGACAAAATCTATCTGTTTTTTGGAAGAAGGGATAAATAACAACTTTGGGGCAATTATCAAGCACATAGGATCCTTAGAATTGGGTTTTGGTTTTACTTAAACTAAAAGGCAAAGCTTTTAACTGAATTTCCAATTTTTTAACCAATGTGTTTCAACCTGTTTGCCATGTTCACTTTTGAGGAAAAAAGAATCTTGCACTCTCCTCCTGGAGACATTGATACTTCACACAAAAAAATGTGTATCCCTCTGTACCAGGAGATACATGCAGTCTATACTATGTTTTTGTATCAAATAAGTTTTTAAGCTTTACATTCTGTCATTTATATTATGGATACATACATAATTCAAGTACAAAATTACAATATATAATTTAGAAAACACATACATACCACTCAGAAATTATGATATATCCCTAGGGGGATATGATCACCCTCTTCTGTAAAAAGCACCAATGGGAAACATACTTTTACTAAGGTAAAACGAGCCTTGTGGCAAAGTTAACTTTTAAAGGGATCAATATATGCAGTGTGTTGAAGCTTCCCAAATAACATGATTATCCTTAAAATAATCACATTAAATAAGCCAAAACTATGAAAAATTGGAACTGCATTGCTGAAAATAATAAAGCTCCTCTGAATGAAAAATAAGACATTGCTGACTTCAGGGTTGTAACTTGACAAGTTGGAAACATTACCAGGGCTTCCCGCTTCCATTTCTGACATGGTGTCCAGGTTTGTCAGCTCTTTATGAAATAGTCGTCTTACAGTTCTGCAGCCTCTTCCATCTTGCCACCTATATCCATCTTCACTTTCCTGAAAAGAGTCTCTTCTTGGTCGGTTTATAACAGGGATTCTAGGTCCAGGTTTGTATTCTCTCCAACTGTCTGAATTACCGGCAAGTTCATCAGATAGCCATCTCTTACTCTGATCTTTGTGGTTGTCATTGATCCAAGTGGGTTGACTGTAAATTGGGTTCTTAAATGCATATGGATTGTTAGAAACAGCATACGGTCCTTTTCTGGGAGTATTCCCATAGTTCCCTGGTGTTACTTTTTTTTTGGGAAGGCCTTTTTCCATTTTACTGCTATGGCCTTTAGCATAATCATCCATTATTAAATAATCTTGTTGGGGGTGACCCCTTCTGAAATCCTCATCATCTGTAGTCCCTCGCTCTTTAGGACGCCTCACAAAATAAGGTTTTGTGGCATCTCCCATGGTCTTTGACTTCAGTTTTCTTCCTCTTCACCTGAAAGAAGGTGTTTTGGAGAAACATCAAACTATCAATATAACAAGGCATCATATCAAATTCACAAAATATCACACACTCATTGTACAGATGTATAAAAGCCTGCAAGAAACCTTTTTCCTAATTTCCATCACATTCCAATAATCAGTGCATTACATTAGAAGTGGGAGGCTTAGTTTTAGAATATCTTCATAGAAATTAGTACTATTTAATATGAAGATGAAAACTAAATGTCTTAAAAACTGTAATATTAAAAAGTCACTCATACCAAGCTGGTTGGCGTTTACCTATATAACGAAAGCTCTTTTCTTCAGAACCTTTCCCCCCGCCAAAAAAACCAAATACCTCACCCCGAGCCTGTACTTCAGAGAACTCCCCAGTCTTTTGAAAAAACAAGCTGGCAATTACTTTCAAGTGTTAATAGAGAGTAACCGAAACTTTGTGGAGGCAGTACATCTCTCGACTTCACTTTTCAGTCCCTTCTCGGTACCCTGGGGCCTCGGCTCCGCTCGCCACTATTCAGACCGACAGGCTCCGATCGCTTGGGCTACGGAGAGCCTGGGCTTCCGACCAAGGCTCCGCTCCGGTCAGAGGGGCTGGTTACGACCAAGGGTCAACTCCCGCTAACCACCCCAGTCCTCATTTCCCCACCCCAAACAACTTTGGTTTTGTCATGAAACAGCAATTCTCCTTCCTCGATCCCCAAGTGACCGCCCCACCCCCGATCTGCCTCAGTTTCCATCCTTTGAGTCGGAGACGGAAAAACAGGAGGCGTCTCCGCACTCCTGGCCACGAAGCCACCGCGGGGACCAGGAAGCAGGAAGTGACCCGCCTCCTCGATGGGGTTCCGGGGTCCCCCCCAGCCGGACAGGGGGTTGGGGGCGAGTGCCTTCACCCCTATCCCTTTTCCTCCAGTCCCCGCAGGGTTTGACACAAAGTGAAGGTGCGGACTCAAGCCTGAGAGCTCAGTCCTCGCCGGCCTGGGGGATCCCTGGTCCTCGCAACTGAGGCGAGGAGGCCGGCAGAGGATGGAGTCAACGTACCTCTCGGGCCAGGCCCGCCCTCAACTCTGGAGACCGGAGAACCCACCGGAGAGCCACCCCGGACGCGAGTCTGAAAGGGACACAGGGCAAGAGGCGCCCAGGAACACTCACCACCTCCGCCGCGGCCCCCCGCCTCTTCCTGTCCCGGCCGGGCTCCCTCTCCGTGTTTTCCTTCAGCCCCACTTCCGGCGCTCAGCGCTGTCTCATTGTGCGCGATTGGGAGGCGGCGGTGCCCCCGCCCGAGCGCTCTGTCGCGCACGCCGGAAACGCCCGCCTCACCCGGAGGGCCGCCCACCGCCCTGCCCCTCCCGCTTCCGCCGTCGCAGACGCTGCTGCGCCCCCGCGCTTAATGGGTGTCGGGGGTTCGGTCGGGTTCGGGGCTTCGGCTATCAGCTCTTGTTCGCTTGGAGGTGTCCTTACCTCGCTTCCTCTTTCTCCTGGATCTCTAAAGCACCGGGAAAGCGTTCGGAGGAAGCCTCTGGTTCTCCACGGGGAGACGCGGGGCTCGTGGTCTGGGCGCAGCAATACGCCCGGGTCGGCTCGGAGGCTCGGCTTTACCCCTGGATGCTTGGGGTTGTCTGTGAGCAAGTTCAGCCTGGGTCTGAGGCCTCGTAGCGCTTGCTGTTTTTCTGATAATTCGAATGATTGACCGTCTCTGTGAGGTCTTAGTTACCGACTCTCTAGAAACGCTAACGTTTAAGCGTCCACTGTTCACCCAGGTCTCCATGTGGCTCAGGGAAATGCCGTCCCTCCCTCCCTCCCTCCCTTAGATTGTGATTGTGCGGATTAGTTTCTCTTAAAAACAAAATCTTGTTTTGAAAAAAATGTATAATCGCATAGAATGACCAAGGAGGGCATTCATACGTGAATTTTTGAACGGATAACTTTCTAATGGAATTAGCAACTAACCTGTATTCCTTTTTCCCCCTTCTGTCTCTTTTCTGTTGAGTTTATCTTCCTTGCTGTCTATCTGCCGTGTTATAAATACTTTGAAAGCCTCGAGCAACTAATTAGGGAGTGTCTAGAAAATGCGACAGTTTTAATTTATCTGCTTTTTAAGAGCATTTAAATTTAAATCCATGAGATTCTGTGGGGATTATGGTCTTAATCCCCACACGTTCGTACTGGCTGTTGCCAGGCAACGTTGTGAGTGCTTTACAAATAATTACTCATTTAATCCTCACGACAGCTCCACTGGGAAAATATCATTATCCCCATTTTAAAGGTGGGGAAATAGTGTTCATGGTGAAGTAAATAGAGCCACTGGAGTCCAAACACTGATAAGACAATCTGTTCTTAACCACTGTCTATACTAAATGTGATTTAAAACAGGTGGGTACAACTTTTGTATAATGTTTTTTCTAGATGCTTTGGTTCTGAAAATACCTGATAAGCCAAGGCTCTGACAGGCAGACATTGACCTTTTATAAAGAGTCCAAAGGGAGTGTGATGATACATGACTGCATTTATTACATGGGCCACCACACCTAGTCGACTAATTCTGTATGGAAGAACTGGTTTAGGAAAAGTTGGTCTTGACTGTTTAGAGTTCTGGAGGAGTAGTAGAGGATACATCTTTTTAAGGGTCTAAAGTATTTTTTATTTGCATTTTTAAGTTTGGTTTGATTACTTTGGGGGTGTTATATGGAGGGAATACTGAGTTTCTTTGAATCTTTGAGGGCTTCCCTTGTGGCTCAGCTGGTAGAGAATCCTCCTGCAATGCGGGAGACCTGGGTTCAGTCCCTGGGTTGGGAAGATCCTCTGGAGAAGGTAAAGGCTACCCACTCTAGTATTCTGGCCTGGAGAATTCCATGGACGATATAGTCCATGGGGTCGTAAAGAGTCCAACATGATTGAGCAACTTTCACTTTGAATCTTTGAGGTGATTGCTTCATGGTTCAGACGTGTTTCCAACAATTTGAATTAGCATTGTGGGGGTTATCTGGTTTAGAGGTCATTAACAAATTGGAAAGGTCTTAACAAAATCTCCTGCTTCTGCCTGCTCTAAAATCTCTTAGGTAAATTATTCCAGGATCTTATGTTTATGATATAAGAAGTTGTGTAAAGTGAAAGAATTTTATTTCCAGTATGTGTTTTTGAACCTTGGTGAGTTGGTATATGCAAATAATTAAAACCTAGACTGTGCTGTTCCAAAATCAGCCATTTATTTAGGGTCATTCATCCTTTTCATTTTTTCAACAAATGTTGAACGCTTGATAAGTGCCTGATATATGGAAATAGTCTCGGTTCTCAAAGTGTTGAAAAATACAGTAAAGGTACAGAATGCCCTGAAATTGAAAATTTAGGAATTTGCTTAGATGAATGTACTCACACCCCACCCTGCAAGAACCCCCACAACTGAGCTAATCTTACCCTGGGCTCTACTTCCCTCTGGGAACTATGGGGAAAAAATTTTTAACTTGTCAGTTAACACATCTCAAGTCTTTGCTAATTCCAGTCACATCTTTGATGATTTGGTTTCTTGGATATATGCCCCATAGTTCACATTTCTTTCTCTACTCCCTTTGCATGCCATGTGGGGTTGTGATGATCTAGAGTCATAATGATTGAAAAGAAGTGTCCCTGGATGCATATCCACAAGCTCTTTCAGGGGTTTTCTTGCTTCTCTGGTCTTTCCAGTTTCTGTTCTTTGCCCTGTTGCTGGGTATCTGATACTGAAGTGATACTCAGGGACTCGTGGTTAGTTCACCCAGCTTAGTCCATCTCCAGTGGTTTGCCAACTTTGACCCATTTTCACTTGATGTCATCATGCATCTCTCCTGAGATCTAGCTGCAAATTACAGGAGATTTTCAATGTGCGTGGTCAACTACTTCTTCCTAATTGGCAGTCTCCTGGCTGCTTTGGAACCAGTCTGTTGTTCCACGTCCAATTCTAACTGTTGCTTCCTGACCTACATACAGGTTTCTCAAGAGGCAGGTCAGGTGGTCTGGTATTCCCAACTCTTTCAGAATTTTCCACAGTTTATTGTTCCACACAGTCAAAGGCTTAGGTGTAGTCAATAAAGCAGAAATAGATGTGTTTCTGGAACTCTCTTGCTTTTTCCATGACCCAGCGGATATTGGCAATTTGATCTCTGGTTCCTCTGCCTTTTCTAAAACCAGCTTGGATATCTGGAAGTTCACGGTTCACGTATTGCTGAAGCCTGGCTTGGAGAATTTTGAGCATTGCTTTGCTAGCATGTGAGACGAGTGCAATTGTGCAGTAGTTTGAGCATTCTTTGGCATTGCTTTTCTTAGGGATTGGAATGAAAACTGACCTTTTCCAGTCCTGTGGCCACTGCTGAGTTTTCCAAATTTGCTGTCATATTGAGTGCAGCACTTTCACAGCATCATCTTTTAGGATTTGAAATAGCTCAACTGGAATTCCATCACCTCCACTAGCTTTGTTGGTAGTGATGCTTTCTAAGGCCCACTTGACTTCGCATTCCAGGATGTCTGGCTCTAGGTGAGTGATCACACCATCGTGATTATCCGGGTCGTGAAGATCTTTTTTGTACAGTTCTTCTGTGTATTCCTGCCACCTCTTCTTAATATCTTCTGCTTTTGTTAGGTCCATACCATTTCTGTCCTTTATCGAGCCCATCTTTGCATGAAATATTCCCTTGTTATCTCTGATTTTCTTGAAGAGATCTCTAGTCTTTCCAATTCTGTTGTTTGGAACAGCAGACTCGTTCCAAATAGGAAAAGGAGTATGTCAAGGCTGTATTCTGTCACCCTGCTTATTTAACTTATATGCAGAGTACATCATGGAAAACGCTGGGCTGGAAGAAGCACAAGCTGGAATCAAGATTGCCGGGAGAAATATCAATCACCTCAGATATGCAGATGACACCACCCTTATGGCAGAAAGTGAAGAGGAACTAAAAAGCCTTTTGATGAAAGTGAAAGAGGAGAGTGAAAACGTTGACTTAAAGCTCAACATTCAGAAAATGAAGATCCTGTCATTTGGTCCCATCACTTCATGGGAAATAGATGGGGAAACAGTGGAAACAGTGTCAGACTTTATTTTTGGGGGCTCCAAAATCACTGCAGATGGTGATTGCAGCCGTGAAATTAAAAGATGCTTACTCCTTGGAAGGAAAGTTATGACCAACCTAGATAGCATATTCAGAAGCAGAGACATTACTTTGCCAACAAAGGTCCGTCTAATCAAGGCTATAGTTTTTCCAGTGGTCATGTATGGATGTGAGAGTTGGAGTGTGAAGAAAGCTGAGCACTGAAGAATTGATGCTTTTGAACTGTGGTGTTGGAGAAGACTCTTGAGAGTCCCTTGGACTGCAAGGAGATCCAGCCAGTCCATTCTAAAGTAAATCAGCCCTGGGTGTTCTTTGGAAGGAATGCTGCTAAAGCTGAAACACCAATACTTTGGTCACCTGATGCGAAGAGTTGACTCATTGGAAAGACTCTGATGCTGGGAGGGATTGGCAGGAGGAAAAGGGGATGACAGAGGATGAGATGGTTGGATGGCATCACCGACTTGATGGACATGAGTTTGAGTGAACTGTGGGAGTTGGTAATGGACAGGGAGGCCTGGCGTGCTGCAATTCATGGGGTTGCAAAGAGTCGGACACGACTGAGCGACTGAACTGAACTGGCTGCTTTACCATCTGTTTTCCTTGGTATTAAGAATCCAGAAACATCTTGACTCTTTTCAGGGACACATGGAATCTCAAGATATGTCCGAAAGTGCCAATTTCAGCTTCCTCTGCTTGACTTTAGGTTCCCCACAGCCCTGCTCTGCCAGGGCTTTTTTTGGGTGTAACTTCCCAAGAGGCCTCAGCATTCACTGAGTCAGCAACGTGACAATATCCTTGGCCTCATATACTTGCCCCTAGAGCCTGCAGCTCTCCCGTTGCAACTGAAAATTGGGGGTTATCTGAGGCTGCAGAATTTGTTTCTAGGCCATCTTCATCTTTACAGGCTCAACTCGCAAAAGACACCAGGAAGCTGCTGCATCTCCTTACCAACTAGCCCAGCACAGATGAGGTCCTTTCTTCCAGCACTGGACACAAGGCAGTGATGGAGGGAAATTAGCTATGTTTTCAAAAGGACATAGAGCTGGTTGGTGTGTAGGTCTGTGGCAATGTTGGTGATACAAAAATGGGAGAGGAAGAAAGGAAACTGCTACTAACTGTGTAACCACTGGGCTGAGTAATCAGTACTGTGTGTCTGATTTCTCACAATTCCACTGTTCCTGAATTATGCCAGGAAACAGGTTCAAAGGGTAAAGTCATAGGCGTATAGTAACATGGCTTAACTGGCCTATTTGCAAGGTGACCACAACCTTTTTGGACTTTAGCACTTAATTTTTTGTTTTTCTTTTTTTTTTTACTCTACCATGCACCAAGTTTCTCCCCGCTGACTGAACCCTGATACTGAGTCATTTCCTAGGCAGGTTGATAAGAAGTCTAGGGGTCCCCAAGGAGAGAGGGGTCTGGAATTCTCAAGGAGGAAGAAAGGATAAACTTTTTTTCCTCTACATTCCTTAGGATTATATAACAGTAATGTATCTTAGCCTGAGTACAGTCTCTGGATTAAACCTGGCTAATCCTGTTATCTTAAAATGTAAATTATGGGAGTAGGTCTGGTCTTTCAGTTCAGTTCAGTTCAGTTGCTCAGTCGTGTCCTACTTTTTGCGACCCCATGAATCGCAGCATGCCAGGCCTCCCTGTCCATCACCAACTCCCAGAGTTCACTCAAACTCATGTTTGGAGCCCCCCAAAATAAAATCTGACACTGTTTCCACTGTTTCCCCATCTATTTCCCATGAAGTGATGGAACTGGTTGCCATGATCTTCGTTTTCTGAATTTTGAGCTTTAAGCCAGCTTTTTCACTCTCCTCTTTCAGTTTCGTCAAGAGGCTTTTTAGTTCCAGGATTATATAATAATAATGTATCCTGCCTGAGGACAGTCTCTGGATTAAACCTTCTGGCTAATTCTGTTATCTTAAAATGTAAATTATGGGAGTAGGTCTGGTGAGGTCTTTACAACCTCCAGACATTCTTTGGATTAATTGGAGAGTATATAACTCCATTGCTAATAGTAGCAAGTGGATACCCCTTCTGATGTCTATGTCAGAAGCTTTTTCTATCTCCTTTATACTTTAATAAAACTTTATTATACAAAAGCTCTGAGTGATCAAGCCTTGTCTCTGGCCCCAGATTGAATTCTTCTCCAGAGGCAAAGAATCCCAGCATCTTTGCATGATTCAGCAACAACCTTTCAATACCCCCAGGAGCCAGTGTTTCTGAATTCTCTGTCCTTGAGACCACTCTCTGAAACTGCAGTCCAGTCGTCTTGGGCCATGGCTCCAGCTCTGCCTTTACTTTGATTTTCGGCAAATTATCTTCCCTCATGGTCTTCAGGTTCCTTGACTGTAAGCATGAGAAGAAACATGATGCCAACCATCCAGTCAGTATTCTTGACTGATTGTGAACAGCTCAGTTCTCATTAGTAACTAATTTTGGGGTATATATATATTAATAATGACTTGTCTTTATTGATTATTTTAAATCTGACAAGATTGCATTTATGTATTTTGAGGTTTATTTTTAGATTATTTTCTATTTATGATATTAAAATTTTCTCTATAGCTGTGATATAAAATCTTTTTTTCAAATATATGAGTTTAAAAAACCTTATCCATTTAAAGAAAATGTAATAATTATTGAGGGATGTCAAAAATCATGAAGATGATATACATATGATTGAACTTTGGGAAGCACTGGACCCAGTGATGGAGAGAGAAAATGCCCAGAATTAAAACACTGAGGCTGTCCAACATTTAGACATTAAGAAAAATAAGAAGCTGATAAGACCAAAGAAGGAAGAGAAATGGTGACAAGAGGGCTTTTAAGAGAGTGTAATGAGCTGTTCTGGCCTGATGGATGCCAAATGTACCAAAACTGCTACGTCCCCTTAGGAGGCGAAGATCCCTAACCAGCCTCGGTCAAGACATTTAATAACATTGGGTGCTGTGCTGTGTTGTGCTTAGTTGCTCAGTCATGTCCGACTCAGTGCGACCCCATGGACTTTCCAGGCTCCTCTGTCTATGAGGATTCTCCAGGCAATAATACTGGAGTGGGTTGCCATACTCTCTTCCAGGGAATCTTCTCAACCCAGGGATTGAACCCAGTTCTGCATTGCAAGCGGATTCGTTACCATCTGAGCCACCAGGAAGCCCAATATTGGGTGGGGTTAACAAAAATTTCCTGAAGCAGTCCTGCCAAGTAACATCTATTGTTTTGTAACTCTCCTGTCCTGGGCTAAACAGGTGGAAACGGGGAAGAGAGAAAAATGAAGGGGATGGGAAAAGTATTTAGAAGTCAAAGTTGGTGGAAGTGTGGAAAAGTTTTGCAATGCAGTGAGAAAAATGAAGCCTAAATTAGGATTGTACCAACAATATGTAAGGATAAATTATAGCTTGAAGAGTAGTCTTTATTAAAGAAAATGGAGTAGAGTTTGATAAAAATAGTAAAAAATATTAATGGCTCTAATCTTGAACTGTCCTGCTGCTGCTGCTGTTGCTAAGTCGCTTCAGTCGTGTTCGACTCTGTACGACCCCACAGACTCATCAGGCTCCCCCGTCCCTGGTATTCTCCAGGCAAGAAAATGGAGTGGGTTGCCATTTCCTTCTCCAAAACATGAAAGTGAAAAGTGAAAGTGAAGTTGCTCAGTCGTGTCCGACTCTTCAGGACCCCATGGACTGCAGCCCACCAGGCTCCTCTGCCCATGGGATTTTCCAGGCAAGAGTACTGGAGTGGGGTGCCATTGTCTTCTCCCTGAACTGTCTTAGTATTCTTTAACTGTTGTACTTTATCCCCTAGGCATGGAACAGTCTAAAGTGCTTCTCAGGGTGGGGCTGCCAGATAAAATACTTGGAAGTGAAGTCGGCTCAGTCATGTCTGACTCTTTGCGACCCCATGGACTGTAGCCTACTGGGCTCCTCCATCCATGGGATTTTCCAGGCAAGAGTACTGGAGTGGGTTGCCATTTCCTTCTCCAGGGATTGAACCCGGGTCTCCTGCACTGTAGGCAGACGCTTTACCGTCTAAGCCACATGTGCTGGATTTTAAAAAGCTTTGTTTATGTAGTAAATATAAGATGGGTTCCCAAGAAGCAGGGATAAACTGGTTTTTGTGAATTAGAAATTAACAACTCTACGGATTTCATACCGAGTGTCACATACTTGAACTAGGGCACATATTGTTTTAAAATTTATTGTTTCAGTTCATTACCAAAAAAACCTAACTCTAGCTATATGATAAGGTGCTTTTAAAATCCAAACAACTTTGTTATTGTATATATTTTATATGAATACTTGGGACATACTTATATTAAAACAATTTCTTGTTTAGCTGAAATTCAGATTATACTGGGTGTCCTGTATTAATTAGTTAATTTTTTTGTTGCTAAATTTGGCTGTCTCCAATATTTTTGGGAGGCTTTCTGCTAGAGCTTAAACTCTGGGCAAAGATCCATCAAACTGGAGTTACTTGTTGATGTCACATTTTCTTCCTTGCTGTTCCTCTTTTCTTCCCTTTGTACATATGTATATTCTTTCGCTGACCCATTTGAGAGTTAGTTGCAGATATCTGGATGCCTTGGCCCCCAGACTTAGCATGTGTCTTTTAAAAGTGAGGATATTTTCCTGTGTAACCACAATGCAGTTACCACTCTCAGTATTAGTGATGTAATACTACTTTTTAAATATGCAGTCCATATTTCAATTTCTGCAATTGTTCCAGTAATGTTCTTTAGCATTGTTTTATTATTTTTTTGTATTAAAGATTTGAGAAAGGATCATACATTGTATTGGATTTATTTTCATGTCTTTTTAGTATTCTTTATTGTAGTACAGGTTGACAGTATTTTTTTCTTCCTTTTTTTAGTATTTCATTCATAATATTGATACTTTTGAAGAGTCCAGGCCCATTATTTTGCAGATGTCTTAAGTGTTTCCCCGCGGTTAGACTTAATGTTAAACATTTTTGGCAGGAGTGCTGCGTAGATGATGTATCACACATCTTGAGTGTCACAACATCTGAGTGATGTATCACACATCTGCGCATGTCACAACAGAGGACATAAGACATGAATATGTCCTTTTAATGATGATAGGTTGGATTATTTGATTAAGGTGTTATCTACTGTTTTTCTCCGTTATAAAGACTCCTTTTCCCTTTGTCATTAATAAGTGACTTGTGATGGAATACTTCGGGCTATGTGAAGATCTTGTTTCATTGTATTTCACCCAATGGTTTTAGTATCTATCATGTATTACTGTGGTGGTTATGAAATAGTGCTTTTCTATTTCTCATCTCTTTTATCTTTATTGGCATTCTTTTCTAAAGGAGGGCTTTCTCTTCTAATCACTTCAAAAAAAAAAAAAACACTAACTGTGGACTCATGGATTCTATTTTATTTAGTGTGTTATAATCCATTCCTGTCATTATTTACCTTGATGCTCATATTGTCCAAAATTTGGCAAGTGGCAGCCCCTTAAATGTGTTCTTATATCTCTGACATATCTTCCTCAGTTTGGGGTACTTCCTTAATTTCTGGCACAAGAAAATGCTCCATGCTCACCTTGAAATTAGGAATTTTCCAAAGGGCTTGGAGAATGGTGTTTAGAAAACACGCCCTTGTGTGCTCATTGCTCTGGAGTGAAATTGCTTTTAGGTCCTCTCAATGGACAGTACTAGAAACTCTTAAAAATCATGAGTTCATAATGATGCTGTAATTGATACCCAATCTGATGGAATTCCACCTCCATTTCATGTTTGTTCTCCCACAGTGAACCCCCTGCTTCCTTAGAACATCACCGTTTACTCCTTTGCTCATTTCTACAGTGTACACAAAACAGTTTCAGAACTGCTTCATCAACATCATCCAAAACAAGCTTACCAAGTAAAGGTCAAGATTTTTTGTCCTTAGAATATATCCCACTGAAAGTGTATCATTAGAATAATTTGTTATTATGTTCAGATGTTTTTTGGATTCTTTTTTTCTTTGTAATTGTCTTATTAACTTGGTTATAATCAAGCTTATTCATTTGTTTCACTTTCAGGTCCTCCTACCCACCCATTCTTGTTTAATTTATTGTTTTAATATATAAAATGTTAACATGGTTCAAAATTTGAAACTACATAAAAATTATATTCAGACAGGTCCTGTCCCCTTTCCATCTTTTCCATTTCATTTCCCAATCCCCATAGATAATCAAACTTGTTTCCTGTTAATCTTTTCTGTGTTTATTTTTGGTAAAAAGTAGCGATACATGTATCCTAACATTCATTGTAGCACTAATTACAATAGCCAAACATGGAAGCAACCTGAATGTCCAATGACAGATGAATGGATAAAGAATATGTAGCATACACACACACACACACACACACACACACACACACAGGAATATTACTCAGCCATAAAAAGAAGGAGATAATGACATTTATAGTAACATGGATGAGCCTAGAGATTACCATACAAATTAATCAGAAATAGACTTGTAGACATAGAAACAAAGTTATGGCTACCAAAGAGGAGAGGGGGAAGTGACAAGTCAGGATTTTGGAATTAACATATACAATTGTTTGTTTTGTTCTAGTTACTAAATCATGTCTACCCCGACAGGCTCCTCTGTCCAAGGGATTTTCCAGGTAAGAATACCGGAATGTGTTGCCATTTCCTTAGGATATCTTCCCAACCCAGGGATGGAACCTGCATCCTGCATTGGCAGATGAGTTCTTTACCACTGAGCCACCTTGGAAGGCCAACTACATAAAAATTAACCAACAGGGTCCTACTACATATTTGAACAGAACTTTGAACAGAACTATGCTACAATCAAATGAGACAAAATTTTCAGTCTCTCTGTAGTTTTATGTGAAGAAGGCAATGGCACCCCACTCCAGTACTCTTGCCTGGAAAATCCCATGGATGGAGGAACCTGGTGGGCTGCAGTCCATGAAGTCGCTACGAGTTGGACATGACTAAGTGACTTCATTTTCACTTTTCAGTTTCATGCATTGGAGAAGGAAATGACAACCCATTCCAATGTTCTTGCCTGGAGAATCCTAGGGACAGTGGAACCTGGTGGGCTGCCGTCTATGGGGTCGCACAGAGTCCTACACGACTGAAGAGACTTAGCAGCAGCAGTAATTTTATGTACAAAAGAGTAACTTTTATAAGGATCTTGAGGGCAATGACCTTCAAGATGAAGCTTCATTTTGTAACAGTATTGCAAAACAGTTTGATAGGTTAAAAATAAAACATTTTCTGATTTGAGTAAGTTGTGTATTTGCTTTGCAGTTTGATGAAAGGTTAATAATAATCTACTTGGTGTTACAAAAGGCTCTCACTTTAATTCTGTGAGATACATTGGGCAAGAGTTATTGCCCTAGTATATAGAGGAGGAAATTGAAACTGAGTGAGTTTTGGGAACTAATCCAAAGCCATGTGACTAATAAGTGTCAGGGTCAGAACTAAAATCTCAGGTTGTTTGATTTCTAATTCAGTATTCTTTCAGCAACTGATGACTAAATACTGAATTATGAGTTTACACACTTGGAGTTTATGTTTTGATGGCAACTCAAAATTGGGAGTTTTTCCTTGCATGTTGATGGAAAGTTCATTTAAAAATACCAGTGATTTAAGTGCAATTATTGGGTTAACAATTAAATGTTTACTTTTCTGATTTGGGGTGTACTGTTACACATTGATTGGTAGTCAGTAGGAATGATGAGATAACTGGAAATAAAGTATAAATGTGTTTCATTTGCCATTTTCAAACTTTTATGGGGATTTCTGTCGATTTCCCTTTGCCCTTAAAGTAAAGACGTACCATCACATAATCCACAGGCCCCAAGGAACCTGTCTGGTCCTTCCCTGCCTTCCAATGCCATGTTGCCCGTTTTCCTGGGCTGTCTGCCCTAGCCACACTTTGCCTTCTTTCAGTCTTCAAACCTGCCACCCAGGGCCTGTGTACGTCCTTGTCTTCCCAGGGCACTTTTCTCTCCTTTCTTCACCAAGTTAATGTCTCATCACTCAATGCTCACATCAGTAAGATCACTTGTTCAGGGAAGCTTCTCTGACTTCTCTGGCTGGGCCAGTCTCTCTGTTATCTTCTCTCATAGTGTCGTGTCCTCCTCCTTTATAGGTCCTCTCATAGTCACAATGTTACCAAAGTTTGCAATTACTTGGTCAATGTCCATCTTTGCCACTTGTGCACAGACACCAGGAGAACAAGAACTCTGGTTTTGTCTCCATGGTGCTCCACAGCCTGGTGCGGTGCCCAGCACATAATAGAGAGTTCAGCCAGTACTGATGTATCAGTGATGGTGTGCATGGTTGCATGCATGCATGAACCTGGGCACTTCCCTTGGTTGATGCACCACTTTCATACCTTCCCATCTTCCCTGGTGGCTCAGATGGTAAAGCGTCTGCTCGCAATGCAGGAGACCAGAGTTCGATCCCTGGATTGGGAAGATCCCCTGAAGAAGGAAATGGCAACCCACTCCAGTACTCTTGCCTGGAAGATCCCATGGACAGAGGAGCCTGGTAGGCTATGTTCCATGGGGTTGCAAAGAGTTGGAGGACTGAGCGACTTCACTTTCACTTTTCATTTTCATTTTCTCTAGGTCTTTTTGACTTTTGCATATCTGCTCAAGACATGGTCTTTAGTAGATACATGTTTGTGTAACCATGTTGCCTCTCTAGCTCCTGATTCTGCAGATATATTCTCTTTTGTAACTTCTCAACTCAGACATAAACCCCATACATACCATAACCCACTCATAAGCTTTCACAGATTTAGCCGTCTTGGTGAGAATTTGAGGAGCTATCTCTTCCATGGCTACCTACCCTCGCATCATTCCACTGACTCTTCTTTATTCTCTCTCTATCCCAGTTTCCTCTTCCCTCCTGACTCTTCTTCCACTCCAGCAGTGTAACAGGCATCTCACCCCATGCAGGGTCATTTAGCAGAAGCCATGATACCAACCAACATCTGTGACCCCCCAGACCCTTTCCCAACAAAGGTGCAAGATGAAGTCTAGTACCAGCTATTAAAAGTAAGTAATAACAAAGAAATACAATGTTGCTATGCTATATTAGAATATCATTTCTGGTCAAAGTTCGAAGACTGTCCAGTGCTGTAGCCCGTGGCATCTGGGGAGAGATTGGTGGAAGGGAGGATGAGAGGAAGTGAGGGTAGTGAATAACTCACACTTCCTAAAACGTGTTCTTTCTTGTTCAGTCACTAAGTCATGTCTGACTCTTTACAACCCCATGTACTGGAACACGCCAGGCTCCTCTGTATTCCACTAACTCCCAGAGTTGCTGAAATTCATGTCCATTGAGCCAGTGATGGTATCTAACAGTCTTACACTCTGCCATTTCCTTCTCCTTTTGCCTTCAATCTTTCCCAGCATCAGGGTCTTTTTCCAGTGAGTTGGCTCCTCGCATTAGGTGGCCAAAGTATTGAGCTTCAGCAAAAGTCCTTCCAATGAATATTCAGGTTGGTTTATTTTAGGATTGACTGCTTTGATCTCCTTGCAGTCCAAGGGACTCTCAAGAGTCTTCTCCAGCATTACAATTCGAAGCATTTGTTCTTTGGAACTCAGCCTTCTTTATGGTCCAATTCACATCTGTATATGACTACTGGAAAAACCATAGCTTTGACTCTATGGACCTTTGTTGGCAAAGTGATGTCTCTGCTTCTTAATATGATGTCTAGGTTTGTCATAGCTTTCCTTCCAGAGAGCAAGCATCTTTTAATTTCATGGCTGCAGTCATTGTCTTCAGTGGTTTTGGAGTCCAAGAAAGTAAAATCTACCACTGTTTCCACTTTTTATGCTTCTGTTTGCCATGAAGTGATAGTTTATTTTAATGTTAAGTTTCAAGCCAGCTTTTCCACTCTTATCTGTCACTCTCATCAAGAGGCTCTTTAGTTCCTCTTCACTTTCTGTCATTAGAGCGGTATCATCTACATATCAGAGGTTATTGATATTTCTCCCAGCAATCTTGATTCAGCTTGTGACTTATCCAGCCTGGCATTTCTCATGATGTACTCTACATATAAGTTAAATAAGCAGGGTGACAATATACAGCCTTGTCATACTCCTTTCTCAGTTTCGAACCAATCCATTTTTCCATGTCTAGTTCTAATTGTTCCTTCTTGACCAGCATACAGGTTTCTCAGAAGACAGGTAACATGGTCTGGTATTCCCATCTGTTTAAGAATTTTCCACAGTTTGTTGTGATCCACACAGTCAAAAGCTTTAGGGTAGTCAATGAAGCAGAAGTAGTTGTTTTTCTGGAATTCCCTTGTGTTTGGCATGATCCAGTGAATCTTAGCAATATGATCTCTGGTTCTTCTGCCTCTTCAAAACCCAGCTTGTACCTCTGATAATTCTTGGTTCAGGTACTGCTGAGGCAGTAATGTTCCATCTTCCTTTTGCAATCATTTGAGCCTGCTGGAATTTTCAAAGTAGGTGTTTCTGCCATCCTCAGTTCTTCTTTCAAGTTTTGTTGCATTTCTTCATCCAAAGCGATCTTAATAAGCATGTCTTGTGTTACTGTCACTTTAGGGTCTGAGGTTTTGGTGCCTACCCTGGAGAGCTTTAGTTTTATTCTGTTCCAGGTGCTTGTAAGAGTGAGCCTTTATCTAGACAAATCAACAACTGCCATCTCACTCCACTTTAAACCATCATGGAGCCCTTTTTGTGTGCCAAGAGCTGAACTGTGGTGGTTACCTGCGTTATCTCCTTATATCCTTACAACTGCCCTTCAAGATAGACCCGACCATTATCCCCATCATATAGGGGTGGAAACTGGGACTCAGAGGGGATAGTAATCATGTTCTAAGACACACAACTATTAATAGCACAGCCAGGTTATGAACCTCCAACTCACCCCAAAGGCTGTGAGCCTAAATGTGAAGGTATTTACCATGGTTGGGGGAGGAGGGGATGAGGAATGAAAACCAGTATTTTGTTAGGTCAACAGATATGTTTGCACTCTCCATATAAACAGTGCAATTTCCCCATAGGAGTCACATCAGAAGAGGCAGTAAGTCCTAAAAGCACACTGGTGAACTTGACTGTCTTAACTGCTATTAGCTTTGTTTGTGCATCAGTGTCTTTTCTTTTGCCATCATCTTTTTTTGTTTGTCAATCAAAGTGTCTCAACCAAGCTCTCATCTGGAAAAACTGTCTATAGTTTTCTAGAGAAAAATCTGCTTCCCTTTTCACTTTTTTCTAAGGTCTCTTCCCACAAAAGGCAAAATCCTTGAATTTGTATCATTCCTGGCATTAGTGAACCAGGGTCAGAAACCTGTGTAGGTTTTTTTTTTGTTTTGTTTTTTCCTTTTTTTTTTTTTAATTTAAATTTTTATTTTTACTTTATTTTACTTTACAATACTGTATTGGTTTTGCCATACATTGACATGAATCCACCACGGGTGTACATGCATTCCCAAACATGAACCCCCCTCCCACCTCCCTCCCCATAACATCTCTCTGGGTCATCCCCGTGCACCAGCCCCAAGCATCCTGTATCCTGCATCAGACATAGACTGGCGATTCATTTCTTACATGATAGTATACATGTTTCAATGCCATTCTCCCAAATCATCCCACCCTCTCCCTCTCCCTCAGAGTCCAAAAGTCCACTCTACATATCTGTGTCTCTTTTGCTCTCTCACATACAGGGTCATCATTGCCATCTTTCTAAATTCCATATATATGTGTTAGTATACTGTATTGGTGTTTTTCTTTCTGGCTTACTTCACTCTGTATAATCGGCTCCAGTTTCATCCATCTCATTAGAATGGATTCAAATGTATTCTTTTTAATGGCCGAGTAATACTCCATTGTGTATGTGTAGCACAGCTTTCTTCTCCATTCATCTGCTGATGGACATCTAGGTTGTTTCCATGTCCTGGCTATTATAAACAGTGCTGCGATGAACATTGGGGTACATGTGTCTCTTTCAATTCTGGTTTCCTTGGTGTGTATGCCCAGCAGTGGGATTGCTGGGTCATAAGGCAGTTCTATTTGCAATTTTTAAAGGAATCTCCACACTGTTCTCCATAGTGGCTGTACTAGTTTGCATTCCCACCAACAGGGTAGGAGGGTTCCCTTTTCTCCACACCCTCTCCAGCATTTATTGCTTGCAGACTTTTGGATCGCAGACATTCTGGCTGGTGTGAAGTGGTACCTCATTGTGGTTTTGATTTGCATTTCTCTAATACTGAGTGATGTTGAGCATTTTTTCATGTGTTTGTTAGCTCTCTGTATGTTTTCTTTGGAGAAATGTCTATTTAGTTCTTTGACCCATTTTTTGATTGGGTCGTTTATTTTTCTGGAATGGAGCTGCAGGAGTTGCTTGTATATTTTTGAGATTAGTTGTTTGTCAGTTGCTTCATTTGCTATTATTTTCTCCCATTCAGAAGGCTGTCTTTTCACCTTGCTTATAGTTTCCTTTGTTGTGCAGAAGCTTTTAATTTTAATTAGATCCCATTTGTTTATTTTTGCTTTCATTTCCAGAATTCTGGGGGGTGGATCATAGAGGATCCTGCTGTGATTTATGTCAGAGAGTGTTTTGCCTATGTTCTCCTCTAGGAGTTTTATAGTTTCTGGTCTTGCATTTAGATCTTTAATCCATTTTGAGTTTATTTTTGTGTGTGGTGTTAGAAAGTGATCTAGTTTCATTCTTTTACAAGAGAAACCTGTGTTGGTTTTTAAGGTAAATGACTTCTTTCTCCCCGCCTCCCCCCCATACATGTGTGTTTGTGCGTGTGTGTGCGTGCGTGCGCACACACACCCACACTACCTTTGCATAGTTATTATTAAAAATATAGACTTAAAAACTCTTGGGTTCAGTTAGTCTATTAAAATGACTTCAAAATACGTTGAGTTTGTGTAAGAGCGGAGTGGGGGTCAGTTGCAGTGTCAAGATCGAGCACACTGTGAACCAGCTCTGGAGCCCACTTACAGACCACAAAGATTTATGCAACGGGATGGCTAATGACAGGCTCCCTTCTTGAAAAATGGAATGACTCAGAATACAGATGTTTCGCCTACCCTTGCATTTGAAGTTAGGAGCAGGCTGTGGCAATTCCCAGGGAGTCTTTGAATCATCTGTTCTTATATTTTCTTATGCCATTGCTCTTTTTAGAACAATCTAGTACATGTCAGCTGAAAGAAAAGTTACTTGCAGAGAGTACTTTGCACATACTTTTTATGCGGGGATGGGGACACAGAGTTCTCTTTCTTCCTCTCCATGTGGGAACATGGTGATGAGAATGAGTTAATAATTCTCAGAGAAATAGATGAGTTCTTATGAACCCAGATACCTAGAGAACTTCATGAAATGAAGTCATTTCATTTTAACTTTAGTCCTGGGGTGTATAAAGTGATGAAGACATGGTTATTTCACTTTAATAGATAAATACTAACACAAAGGAGATGAACCAGAGAAACCTGAATTTGCGAATAGTCTTGTGAAGCAAAAATAAACCGGGTATCTATTGCGAAATCATTTTTGGTGCAGTATGCCCCAGGGCTGTGTCACTCCTGGTATTTTTTTCCATCTACATAAGAGTGTCCCAGTCCAAGCAGATCCTGGATTTAGATAAACAGACGGTTTCTTTTTAGATAAATCAGATGAGGTCCTAGATTGTGCTAGCACAGGAGAAAAGCTTATTCTTCTGTTTGTCAAGTGTTCGTCTTTACTAAAGCATTCTGTAAGGCACTAAATCCTGGTTTCCACCATGTTTTATGACCACCTCATTTCCTGGGATTCTGGGAGGAGTGGTGGAAAAGGTGGTTGTGGTTTAGTCGCTAAGTTGTGTCCGACTCTGTGACCCCTTGGACTGTAGCCTGCCAGGCTTCTCTGTTCATAGGACTCTCCAGGCAAGAATACTGGAGTGGGTTGCCACTTCCTTCTCCAGGGGATCTTCCCAACCCAGGAATTGAACCTGGGGCTCCTGTGTTGCAGGCAGATTCTTTACCATCTGAGCTACAAGGGAAGCCCCAGTGGAAGAAGAGGCAACAATATTAGTATCACAGAATTTTAGGTCAAAGTGTGCTTCAGAGGAAATACTCCTCAAATGTCCCTCAGATGTATGTTCATGAACTGATGATAATTAGATTTTCAGCATTTGAACAAAATGAAAAGCAAATAAAGTATATTTTGTGTAATGCAACATGTATTCAATTTAAAAGAAGATTAAAGAAAATATCTGTCCTACTTTTCTAGTTTGGGGGGAATGAAACCTTCATCTTCTACCTTTTCTTTGCTGCCCCCTTTTCTGTGAATGAAACTAGAATATGTCACCCCAAAATATGTCTCTTTGACAGGAAAAATTATTTTAAGCTGAAAGCAATTAAGCACAAATGTAGGAAAGCCTCCGCCTTTTGTGCCTAAAGTCAGGGTATAAATTCTCCTTTTACTGGAGATGGGCTCTTAGCAGCCCAGAGACACCAGAGAAATGTAGGAACAAACCTTACTCCACTAGTGCCCTCCCATACAGTTACCTCCCCTCAGCTTGCCACTTTTGAAGCCTAAAACTACTTTCTTTTGTCCCATTTCTCTAAAGACTGTGCTTTGTTGAAGTTGCTATATAATCTGGAGTTCTAAGCCATTGCTTTGAGTTACTCTTCTTTTAGGTTTCTCCTGACTGATGTGAGTTGCATGCTTTGTTTTTCTCTTGTTAATTTGTTGTTGTTGTTAAGAGCCCCAGCTAAAAACCTAAGATGGATAGAGGTAAAGTTTTATTTCTCTTGCACCTGTCAGAGGAGAAGAGGCTCAAGAAACTGAGACCCAAGTGGGTCAGACCCAAAGTATCACTTTGGCCCTGGGCTGCGCAAGGGCTCAGTAACACTGTAAATCCAGTCCAGAGGGCAGTCTCCTTCTCCCTCCTTTGCAACCAGATTCAACCAGATCCTCTCCACAAGGCGAATCTGACTCATACCCAGTCACAATCAGAGGAGGTGGAGCAGAGACAGAATTATGGCTTGATAGAGTGGGCCAAGCTTCCCAGGGGGCTCAGTGGTAAAGAATCTGCCTGCAGTGTGGGAAATGTGGGTTCAATCCCTGGGTTGGGAAGATGATCTGGAGAAGGAAATGGCAACCCACTCCAGTGTTCTTGCCTGGAAAATCCCATGGACAAATGAGCCTGATGGGCTACAGTCCATGGGGTCACAAAAGAGTTGGAAATGACTTAGCAGCTAAACAACAACATAATGGGCTGGGCTTAGCCTGCTTAACCACTGAAAGAGACATAGGTGCAGTGAACTCTTACCCAGACCTCGCCCACCAATGAGCCATGCCCAGTAAATGTCAGCTCATCTGTTGGTGCTTTTCCTTTTGGATGGCATGAGTGTGGAGTGGAAACTCTCTTTCCAGCATTGGCCTAGATGTGGAAATGTTGGAGGAAGATCCTCCATGAGCCAAAATGGAGAGTTCAGGAGGGCGGGGCTGGCTATAGAATTTACTGAAAGAGCCTCAATGCTTTGACAGTTTCATTGCGTCTGGCATTACTGCATAGCTGAGAGTTGGAGAGAATCATAGAAGAGAATCATAGAATGGAGTTTGTAGTTCCACAATCAGAGTAAGAGATTTTTCATAGTTAAAAATTTTAAAATTGTAAAATATATATGAAATTTACAGACTCAACCATTTTTAAGTGCACAGTTCAGTGATATTAGGTATATTCACATTGCTGGGTAACCATAACCATCATCTATCTCTAGAACTTTTTCACTTTTCAAATTGAAACTCTGTACCAATGAAACTATTGACCATGCCAAAGCCTTTGACTGTGTGGATCACAACAAACTGTGGAAAATTCTGAAAGAGATGGGAATACCAGAGCACCTGACCTGCCTCTTAAGAAAACTATATGCAGGTCAGGAAGGAACAGTTAGAACTGGACATGGAACAACAGACTGGTTCCAAATAGGAAAAGGAGTACGTCAAGGCTGTATATTGGCACCCTGCTTATTTAACTTATATGCAGAATACATCATGAGAAACGCTGGACTGGAAGAAGCACAAGCTGGAATCAAGATTGCTGGGAGAACTCTCAATAACCTCAGATATGCAGATGACACCACCCTTATGGCAGAAAGTGAAGAGGAACTAAAAAGCCTCTTGATGAAAATGAAAGTGGAGAGTGAAAAAGTTGGCTTAAAGCTCAACATTCAGAAAACGAAGATCATGGCATCTGGTCCCATCACTCCATGGGGAAAGATGGGGAAACAGTGTCAGACTTTATATTTTGGGGCTCCAAAATCACTGCAGATGGTGACTGAAGACATGAAATTAAAAGACACTTACTCCTTGGAAGGAAAGTTATGACCAACCTAGATAGCATATTGAAAAGCAGAGACATTACTTTGCTAACAAAGGTCCATCTAGTCAAGGCTATGGTTTCTCCAGTAGTCATGTATGGATGTGAGAGTTGGACTATAAAGAAAGCTGGGCACTGAAGAATTGATGCTTTTGAACTGTGGTGTTGGAGAAGACTCTTGAGAGTCCCTTGGACTGGAAGGAGATCAGTCCTGGGTGTTCTTTGGAAGGAATGATGCTAAAGCTGAAACTCCAATACTTCATGTGAAGAGTTGCCACCTCATGTGAAGAGTTGACTCGTTGGAAAAGACCCTGATGCTGGGAGGGATTGAGGGCAGGAGAAGGGGACAACAGAGGATGAGATGGCTGGTTGGCATCACTGACTCGATGGATATGAGTTTGAGTGAACTCTGGGAGTTGGTGATGGACAGGGAGGCCTGGCGTGCTGCAGTTCATGGGGTCACAAAGAGTCAGACACGACTGAGCGACTGAACTGAACTGAACCAATGAAACAATAACTCATTCCTCCCTCCAGTTCCTGACAACCACTGTTCTACTTTCTGTCTCTATTAAGTTGCTTATTATAAGTACCACATGTAAGAGGAATCATGTATATTTCTTCTCAGTTCAGTTCAGTTGCTCAGTCTTATCCACCTCTTTGTGACCCCATGAACCACAGCATGCCAGGCCTCCCTGTCCATCACCAACTGCTGGAGTCTACCCAAACTCATGTCCATTGAGTTGATGATGCCATCCCACCATCTCATCCTCGGTCATCCCCTTCTCCTCCTGCCCTCAATCTTTCCCAGCATTAGGGTCTTTTCAAATGAGTCAGCTCCTCGCATCAGGTGGCCAAATGCCCTATCAGTTCAGTTCAGTTCAGTTCAGCTGCTCCTTGTATATCTTCTTGTCAGTAGCTTCTTTCACTTAGCATAATGTCTTCAAGGCTGGTTTCTACTGTAGCAGGTATTGGAATTTCCTTCCTTTTTAAGCCTAGATGGTGATTGCAGCCATGTAATTAAAAGATGCTTACTTCTTGGAAGAAAAGTTATGAGCAACCTAGATAGTATATTCAAAAGCAGAGACATTAGTTTGCCGACTAAGGTCTGTCTAGTCAAGGCTATGGTTTTTCCAGTAGTCATGTATGGTTGTGAGAGTTGGACTGTGAAGAAGGCTGAGTGCTGAAGAATTGATGCTTTTGAACTGTGTTGTTAGAGAAGACTCTTGAAAGTCCCTTGGACTGCAAGGAGATCCAACCTGGGATCCAACCCGGGATCCTCCTTCAGATCCATTCTGAAGGAGATCAACCCTGGGATTTCTTTGGAAGGAATGATGCTAAAGCTGAAACTCCAGTACTTTGGCCACCTCATGTGAAGAGTTGACTCATTGGAAAAGATTTTGATGCTGGGAGGGATTGGGAGCAGGAGAAGAAGGGGATGGCAGAGGATGAGATGGCTGGATAGCATCACTGACTCGATGGATGCAAGTCTGAGAGAACTCCGGGAGTTGATGATGGACAGGGAGGCCTGGCGTGCTGCGATCATGGCGTCGCAAAGAGTCGGACACGACTGAGCGACTGAACTGAACTGAACTGAACTGAATAATTCCATTGTATGTATTTAACTGACTGTTCTCTGTTGAGCCAGACCCTCAACCTGGCAGCTGGTACCTGTTGAACCAATAGTTCTAGGAATGGCTTAAAAATGCCAGAGTCCTAGCATCTTCCTGAGCATAGAGCTGGGGACTGGGAGTTGTAGGGTACATTTTTATTTTTTCTGAGAGTTACTATATGGTTTCATTGCTGAGAAAATTAAGAACAGAGAACATAATATACAGTGGTAGAATTTAGAATAGTGGCTACTCTGGCGGGATATATGGAATGGGAAGGGGCAGAAAGGTTTCTAGATTGGTGAAAATGTTCTGTCTTGATCTGAATTGTGGTTACATGGATATATTCATGTATAAAAGCAAAAATGACAATACTTGTCAGGCTAAATACGGAAGCACCCATGGGATCTACCCTCCAGTCCTTGTCATCCAGGTGCAGATCTCAGTCTTGTGATCTGGCTCCTGTTTGGATGGATGGTGTTGCGTGGACCTGTGGCTCAGAGAACAGTGGAAGACGACCCTGCATACTGACATGGTCTCTGAATCACAGCACCCACATTTACACTGTCCACCATCAACACCTGCTGTCTTGAAACACTCTTCAGGGCCAGGAACACCACCTGTGACAGTTCATTCCCAACACACTGGTATATTATAATATCACTCATGTATCACACATTGTATATCACAATGCTTAGGTCATGAGCAAAGGTGCCTCATGTGACCTAAAAAACCCAATGTAACATACATTCTTTCCCTCAACTGAGAAGCACAGAGTGATCAAGGAGATACAGAGGTGCCACCATTTCTATGGTTCCTCTCTCAGGATCTATCCCTTGGGAAGCTAGCATGTGGATGGTACCTCTAACTTCTGACTTGACCTAAAAGTGCCTTTTGTGCTACTGGGATCCAGGACCTTTTGTCTGTAACACTCATGAAAGGGACAGTTCTGCTGTCAGGATTCAGTTCTTGAGAAGATTCCTACCACAGAACAATTCAACCTCTCTGGATATGTAATCATTAATGTGCTGCTGCTACTGCTGCAAAGACGCTTCAGTTGTGTCTGACTCTGTGCGACCCCATAGATGGCAGCCCACCAGGCTCCCCCGTCCCTGGGATTCTCCAGGCAAGAACACTGGAGTGGGGTGCCATTTCCTTCTCCAGTGCATGAAAGTGAAAAGTGTAAGTGAAGTCGCTCAGTCGTGTCCGACTCTTAGCAACCCCATGGACTGCAGCCTACCAGGCTCCTCTGTCCATGGGATTTTCCAGGCAAGAGTGCTGGAGTGGGGTGCCATTGCTTTCTCTGAATCATTAATGTAGGCTTATGTTAATATTTGGGTGTTTTTGTGTCACAGGCTTTGTGTTATTTAGAGTATTTTAGACTTTTGTCTGATGTTCATTGCAGGACATCTGGTGAGTGATGTTGAGCATTAAATGGAATATCATGTGGAATGGAAAACAGAAAAGGCAATGAATTTTGGTTTACAGTGTGTGTGGCGTTGAAGTTATCTTAACACTCTGTTCTGACCTGTTTTGGGGTCATCTGGGGCAGTAGCTGAGGTGCCCACTTTATAGCCCCTAGGGCAGGTGTGGAGAGCAAGGCCCAGCTTGTCTGGGCAAAGGAGGCACTTATCTGATAGGCTGCGCTGCTTCTAATTTGGCATCAGGTGTGGTTGCTAAGCCCAGCTCCTCCAGAGATGCCAGCCAGTATCCCCTTATTCAGCTTTGTGAGGCTCCCTGTTACTATGTGGGGCATTGGCACTTAACCAATCCCCTAATAAAATTACTTTTGGGTCCTCTTCTGGATCTCTGTCAGTTCTTCACTGGTTGAGAGTGAGGGTGAGAGGAAGGGTGATAGATGATTGTAGTTGTCGACATCTTTAATCTATTTTGAACATAAAGGGTTGGCAAGCCCATATGAATCCTTAAAGTTAAAAAAAACCTTTTTTTCTAACTGACCAATGGACTCATTGTCTGGAATCCACTATCTTAAAAACCACACAGAACTACATGATTGCTTTACAAATGAGAAATAAGAAGCCTAAAGAGTTTACTTAACTTGCACATGGTCACAGACAGTTGCCAAACTCTGCTGGCAGTTTCATCCAAACTGTTTACAAGTCCCATTTGAGTTATAGAACCCCACTATATTCACCCACTAGGATTGGTAACACCATGATAGTTGCTGCAGGACCCACAGTGGTCTGGTGGAAGGTGGGAGAGACCCCTGGCCCTGGGCTGTCAAGACTATCATGTCCATGACATGGGAGGCCAAGATGGAAAGGGAGAAATAGGGTAAATCCAGTTTCCCCTCCTTTAAAGCCACAAAACAGTGCAGCTGAAAATTATGATGTGCGATCTGAAAGTAGCGTTAGCATCTGGCTGGCAAGACTTTCTTGTGTGAGCACTTGTCGAGTCAGCATCATTTTACAAGCATGCCTCAAGGGCCACATTTCCAGATCAGCCTTTGTATATCTATCTAGTGAATATCCACCCATGAGATACTTGAAAACATTCTTTCATTGATTTTTGACTTGTGAATTCAGCTGCTCCTAATGTTTCCAATTGGACTTCCTTGTGGCTCAGTGGTAAAGAATTCACCTGTTATGCAGAAGAGGTGGGTTTGATCTCTGGGTCAGGAAGATCCCCTGGAGGGGGAAATGGCAACCCACCCCAGTATTCTTGCCTGGGAAATCTCATGGACAAGAGGAGCCTGGTGGGCTACAGTTCATGGGGTTGCAAAAGAGTCAGACACAACTTAGTGACTAAAAACAATGTTCCAAAGATAATTTCTAGGAAGTGCTTATCTCCTCAGAAGGGAAATGTGGACTGCTATAGTGATATACTGTGTGGCTTATGAAAAATAGTTAGTTTATTTCTCACAGTTCTGGAGTTGAAAGCCCAAGATCAAAGCACCAGCATGGTGGGGCAGACTTTCGCTGTGTCCTCACGTGGTGGAATGGCCGAGGGAGCTCTGTGAGGTCACTCATATGGGCACTAATCCCATTCTTGAGGACTCCACCCTCATGAGCTAAGCACCTCCCATAGGCCCCACCTCCTAATACCATCCATCACGTTGGGCATTAAGTTTCATTATATAAATGGGAGATGGGGGCAAAAATATTCAGTCTGTAGCAGGATGTGTTAAAAACTAGGTGGTAACCTGTGATGGAAAATGTGGTCTACTCAGGAGAACAGGTATCACTGTCATAAAGCAAAACAAATGTTATAAATACATCTTGTCCATTTCTAGAGTGCTCCCCATGTCTTCATTTATTTAATAAATGTTTATTAAATCATGTCATAATGTAGCATCCATTGCTCTACACACTTGGGATACATCAAAGAACAAAACAGGAAGAAAAAGAAGGCCAAGATCTCTGCCCTCCTGGAATTTGCATTTTAGTTTGCAGGAGGACAGCATGTGTAACAAATAATACCATTGTCCTGTGGGAAAGGAGGTGGGGAGGGAAAGGATGGAGCAGAGTCAGGGGGAGCAGGAGCCAGTGTGCGCTGGGGTGGGATATGGGGCCTCAGCGAGGCCTGAGCTCTCTAAACTGTCCAGTGTGTGCAGGCCTGGCCCTGTGGTCCTTCCCAAGGCTGATCAGTGAATGATCACCTGACCTTGGCCCCCTCGCCCTCTCCATTTCTTTCCTTTCCTCTTTATACCTTGGCTCTTTGGCATTTTCTCCTGTATTTTCCCTCTCCCATTTTCTTTCCTGTGTCTATACCCCATCTTTAGTGTTATTTTTTCCTGTCATCTATGTCCCTATCTCATTCTTCTCTTTCCTTTGAATTTCTCCTTTCCCTCTTTTCTCCTCCCTCCTTCCAACTTGTTACACTGTAAAGAAGGAAAATACCATCTGAAAGGCACAAGTACATGATTGGAGTGAAAGGGCCAAACAGGCCACATGACATTGGAAAAACAAAGCCTTATCATCTAAATTGTCTCACCATAGTGTGCTGCGGCTGCTGCTAAGTCGCTTCAGTCGTGTCTGACTCTGTGCGACCCCATAGACGGCAGCCCACCAGGCTCCTCCTCCCTGGGATTCTTCAGGCAAGAACGCTGGAATGGATTGTCATTTCCTTTTCCAATGCATGAAAGTGAAAAGTGAGAGTGAAGTCGCTCAGTCGTGTCTGACTCTTCGCGACCCCATGGACTGTAGCCTACCAGGCTCCTCCATCCATGGGATTTTCCTGGCAAGAGTGCTGGAGTGGGTTGCCATTTCCTTCTCCGCACCATAATGTGAAATATAGTCTAATTTTTCAAGTGTGACTTTTTTCTTAGAAATTTTACATGATGCAAAGCAAGAAGACCATGGTGGGTTTAGTTCCCAAGAATTTATTCTGCACTAAAACAGGCTTTGAATCCAGACAAGCAAATAGTACACATTCAGTTTCTCTTTTTACAGAGCCCAGAATTCTTTTTTCTCAACGCTAGGTGGCAGTAGAGTCAAAGAGAAACATTCAAAGCAGTTTAGGTGAATTTTTCCACAAGGCTGGGATGAAGATGGGGACCAAGACAAATAGTATAAAGAGAAAGTTAAATTACTACAGAGGTGTGATATGACACTCTGACATGTCACATGCTCATTCTGGAAAAATATGTTTGGGGCCGTGTCTCTTTACAGAGTAAGTAAAGCATTAGAGACCTGTTAAATCTAACTCCTAAATCATGATGTAACTTTTGGTTGGCAAGGTGAAGATTTTGAGTTTGCCTTTAAAAATAGTTCCTGGGTTTGTTAATATATATGGGTATTTTCGACTCTTCTTCCCGCGAGATCAGTTAGGTCTCAGAGGACATTTAATGTGAACATTGGAAACCCTGAGGAAATCAGCTCCTCAGTGGTTTTCAAATATTTTAGTAAGAAATTTAAGAGTAATTTACTGAGTCTCAAAATAGCAATAAAAATAATTATACAGAGTGGAGATAATGCAAATTTGTTAAACTGTTAGTAGTTGGTGAACCCAGGTGGAAGGTATATGATGTTCATTGGTTATATTGCTCTTATAACTTTTCCAGAGCTTTAAAATTTTTCAAAGAGTAGAAAATAGAAAACACAAAACAAAACAAAAACAAACTAGTGTGGGTAGAATGTTCAATAATTGGGAGATAGTTAAAACATCTTAAAACATTTGTTCAATAGAATATATGTCATATGATAATTGGAGAAAGCAATGGCACCCCACTCCAGTACTCTTGCCTGAAAAATCCCATGGACAGAGGAGCCTGGTAGGCTGCAGTCCATGAGGTCGCTAAGAGTTGGACATACTGAGCGACTTCACTTTCACTTTCCACTTTCATGCATTGGAGAAGAAAATGGCAACCCACTCCAGTGTTCTTGCCTGGAGAATCCCGGGGATGGGGGAGCCTGGTGGGAGGCTGTCTATGGGGTCGCACAGAGTCGGACATGACTGAAGTGGATAATATGTGAAAATGCTTATGACTAAATGGTGAATGAAAATGGCAGGCTATAAAACTTTATATGGAGTAGGATCTCATTATAGTTGCAAGAACACACATTCCAGGAACTAAAAATAAAAGCTACTTTACCATGATGTTAATCTCTAGGTGCTTATACTGTGGAAGAGATTTATTTTCATTGTGTTTTTATGTATTTGCATTTTTCCAACTTTTTATTATGGAATTCTTCAAACATTTGGAAAATTTGAAAGACTAATACAATGAACACCCCCATGTATTCATAATTTCAACAATAGTTAGCTCTCTCATGTTTGCCCTAACTGTATCTATCTGTGTGTATCTGTGTGTCAGGTTGGCAAACTAAAGTCAAGGCCAGTTCTGGCTCATTACTTGTTTTTGTACAACCCTGAATTAATGAAAGTTTATTACATTTTTAAGCAGCAACATTTTAACTAGTTACACAGTTGCCTCCAAAACATCCTTGATTTTGTCTTTTGATTTACAAAGCCTAAAACTGTTACTATCTGGTCCTTTACAGAAAAAGTTTGCCAGCCTTGGATCTACAGACACATGTATATACACACACACACAAGCAGAGTTTTGCTGAATCATTTGAAAAGCAAGTTGCAGACATTATAACATTGCTCCCTCAGTTACTTTATTAATGCATCTCCTAAGAACAAAACAGTACTTACTTAAATGTAATATTATTGTACCAAGAAATGAACAATTATTTTATAATACCATAGAATACCCATCTATATGCAAATTTGTGTAATTGGATTTGCAAACTTCACAAAATGAAAATGCATAACTTTGTAACACTAAAAAATTTCTTTAAAAAATCGGATGTTGTTAGAGTAAACATGAATTTTTAGCATTAATTTTATACAAGGGATTTAAGGAATTTTATATAAAGGATTTAGGAAAATTGCTCTCTGCAGCTATTCCCTTGGGCATTTCATGTCAAAATTTAATGTGTTTGCAGGTCAAATACAGCTCATATTCTGCAAAGCATTCAGTGTTGGTGATCATGTTATTGTTTCTACAGTTGCAGGTAGGAAAAGGTATGATGCTATGAGATTTTTTTCTTTGCATTTAAAAATATAATTGCTAATATCGCTAATAATTTTTGAAACTGGGTGATTGGTGTATGGAAATTTGCTATCCTATTCCCTCTTCCATTTTTGTGTATGTGTAAAGCTTTTGAACTGTGGTGTTGGAGAAGACTCTTGAGAGTCCCTTGGACTGCAAGGAGATCCAACCAGTCCATCCTGAAGGAGATCAGTCCTGGGTGTTCGTTGGAAGGACTGATGCTGAAGCTGAAACTCCAATACTTTGGTCACCTCACGCGAAGAATTGACTCATCGGAAAAGACCCTGATGCTGGGAGGGATTGAGGGCAGGAGGAGAAGGGGATGACAGAAGATAAGACGGCTGGATGGCATCACTAACTCAATGGACATGAGTTTGGGTAAACTCCAGGAGTTGGTGATAGACAGGGAGGCCTGGCGTGCTGCAATTCATGGGGTCACAAAGAGTCGGACACGACTGAGCGACTGAACTGAACTGAAAAGTTTCCATGATAAAAAAATGTATGTGTATACACATCACTATAGCAATAGGCTTGACTTGCGACCTACATCTGCAAATTTGCTTTTAAAATATGTCAGAATGCTAAAACTTAGATGTGAAAATTGTGTGTGTGTGTGTGTGTGTGTTTGAATGAACCTTTTATTTTAGAATAGGAAACATGGTAGTTATGGCAAACAAAATATAGAAAGATTGGCTTAAAAATTTGAATGGATTTTGAGAAAAGGCTACTTTGGGAGCCTTTTTTTGTAAACATTTCATTTTTTGTGGGATGTGAATCATGTGTTGGAATCACCTGATTTAGCTGTGGTATAACTAAGTCTGGAGGTTTTGGGGGACACTCTGTTTTTAAACTTCCCCACCACCAACCATGATTATGGTTACATGAGATTCGTGTCTTAAAAAAAAGAGATCTGTGTCCCAAAGCTCTGGAATTATTTAAACCATGTACTTTGGAAGCTCGTCTTTGTTCTCTTTGATCCATAATGTTATGTCTGCTTTTACCACAATCATATGGATAAGGAACTGTCAGGTCAGGCCCTCTCCCATCATGCCACAATGTAGAATCTGCTTTACAAAGTCAATGGAAAACTCTCTTCTTGCTTTATGAAGAGGTCAGAGATAAATATTCCAGTGCATTGTTTTTAAAACAACAGAGATAATCTTGTTGATTTTTTTTCATAAGAAAAAAGTACTCATAAAAATTTGGGAGAGAGTTATAGTGGGCCCTTGAAAATACTTGTGGTTAAAAGTGTGGTGCTATTATATTCTTGCAAATGTGAAACGT
Source organism: Ovis canadensis (assembly GCF_042477335.2). Taxonomy (NCBI): domain Eukaryota; kingdom Metazoa; phylum Chordata; class Mammalia; order Artiodactyla; family Bovidae; genus Ovis; species Ovis canadensis. Next base: position 33,536,191 of record NC_091246.1, on the reverse strand, counting down.
TCAGATTTCTAATGTGCTCAATGAGATACAAAGAGAAAAGTTGTTAATTATGGAGTGTTAAATTCAGGGCAGCCAGATATACTTCAATTTGCATGATAAATATTCACTCTTTAGGAAAGAAATTGTTACAGAATATTTTCTTCCCATTGAGTAGGACATGTACTCCTTCCCCTTTGTATGTTTTCTTTATTATATGATAATCCACTTTCTGACACTTCTTTATCATATCAACAATAAAATCTATATATGTTGGGCTTTGTGTGGGTTCATAAAGCAACTTTTCATCTATTAATGTCATTTCTCCAACAAATGGCTTCTTTTCTTCATGTTTTCATCTTTTATTTTTATTACAGTATTGTTTGTTAATTTCTACAGTCACCAGGAACACTGAATTAGCAATACCAAAGCATTACTCTTAGGAAAAATACAGGGTCCTAACAATCTCTGGTCATAATATTTACACAACTAGGTAAATTGGTCAATACATAAACTTGTTTTATGTGTGTTTTTGTTTAAGGAGATTTTATTTAATATATTATTATTGATTTATTAAAATTGAATTCACATTGATAGCACTAAAACTCATGCCTGAAGGAAGCTTATCTGACACATATTCTTTCTCTGTAAGGTACATCACAGCCTTCTTGCACTTTGGAATACTGGACAGCCCTTCTGCACTATGCTCAGGGGTCATTTTAAACAGTGAAAGCATTAACAAAAAGCAAAAAGTTGTGAAAATCATGGCACTACATAGACCCAGAAAAGGACACAGTTTGTATTATGAAAGCTGAAATAAGGCAGAGCCCTCTTAAACTGTTGTGAGGAAAGCATATATGGTAATACTATGCTTGGCAAGTAGTAGGTTCTCAGTTACGTACCCAGGATTGGTGCGGGGATGGGTAGTTTCATGGAGAAAGCCTTGAGCTGAGCCTTGACGTGTGAGAAAGGCATCCATGGTGCATGCTGGTGGCAGGAGGTGCACAACACAGTGGACTTCTAAGCCCTTTGTGGTTTTGTGCCTTATATGCCCCCTTGTAGTCAAGCATGGTGCTGGGAATATAATAGTTACTCAGTTAATAAATGTTGACAGGTTTTGATCTCTTTGTCATCTGTTGCTTTGCTAAGCCACCTGTTTTCATAACAACACATATCTTTGGCATGTTATATACCAATCTTTGGAGATTTAGTCTGTAGTAATTGAATAACAGAATGTACATACTTCAACTAAGAGTTGTATACTTCCAAACTGATTTTGAGTAAGAATGTGGCTGGAAAATGAAAGACAGGGAGAAAGAAGATAAGAAAATAGGTGTGTGTGGGAGAGAAAGAGAAAAGTGACATGTATCATTGTGGGTGAATCTTAGCAGTATAATATTAAGTGCAATAGTGATTTCCCAAAGAATATATGCTAACATATCATCTGGAGAAACACGGCACCTAATGTCACCAGTGAGGGGCCTCTGAATGTGATTTACTGAGAAAAACATAGCACATAGCATCACTTCTGTGATATTCCTGCCAAAATATAAATCCTGAATGCAATAGAAAGGAAACATCAGGAGAACCCAAATTGAGTGATGTTAATAAAATACCAGACAAATATTAAATGTCATGAAAAGCAAAGAATGGTGAAGGAAATGTTTGAGATTAAAGAAGACCAGAGACACACAACTGAACGCTGTTGGAATCTGGATCAGATTTTTGTACTTGAAAAAATTGCTATAAACACTATTGTGGGGACAGTTGAGAAAACTTAAAAATGGACTGTTGCTAAAATATAAGTATAGAATCAATGTTACATGTTCTCATTTGTGGTTATGTAGGAGATTTGCCTTGTTCTTAGGAAATACACACTGGTATGTTAGGGGGTGAAGAGGCAAGATACATGCAACTTACTTTCAAAAGAGTTGGAGAATAATAACTCTCTATAAACAAATATATAAGTCAAATATAAATAAAGTATATTAGGGCTATATGGGGAGTTCTTTGTGCTTTCCTTGAAATGTTTTTGTAATTTTGAACTTATTTCAAAATAAAAAGGAAAAATCTATAAAATAAAGCTAAAACAAAAAAGTAGATATAGCACTATACCTTCCATAGACTTAAGATACTAGAGTAAGATGTTCTAAAGAAGAACTACATGTAGAAACAATAAAACTGTATTAAAGGAAGGCATGATGGCCAGGATTTGGTATGGCCGCCATTCTGGGTTGGGGAACCAAGGGGTAGGATAGAAGGCTACCAAATGTTGTCCTGTAGAATACCGTGAGATTCCCCCTTTTTGTTTCAGCAGTTATTAGATTCACTGGTGCTTATTACATTATTAAAAACAAGAAATTAGAAAAAGCATGAGCCAAAAAAAAAAAAAGAGGGCTGTACATAGAATGTGCTGAGAGTGTCATGAAACATATAACATAATCTATTTGTTTTCATCTGAGGTCAGTTTAGAAAAAAAGCAAAACAAAAATGGTAAGTGAGAGAGAGGGCAGAGGGAAAGAGAAATGGAAAAATCAGAGTCAGAAAAGAGTGGGACATAAGGTCTTTTGAGGGAAAAGAAAAAAATAAAGCAAGTCTGAAGAAATGAGTGAGAAAAGACTGAGCTTATTTCTGAGAGAAGAATGGGTTGGAAGAAATCGAAAGAATGAGAACTGGGAATGCTGAGGCAGAAGAAAAACCTAAATGGCATTTCTGAACCACAAGAGGGACACTGTGTCTCCACAGAGGAGTGTCAGCCAAAGGGCCAGATTCCAGGAAAGGGTGATGTGGTTAAAACACACACTGAGGCTTAGGTCTGCAGAAGGCTGACACTCAGCCAGCTGGGCTTTCCCAAAAACTTGGAGAGTTGCGGTCAGTTTTGGCTTCTTCAATACTCCAAGCTATTAGTTAGGAGAAACCGCTGGGTTGACCTGTGGCCGTAATCACCCATGATTATGCCTAGGTATTTGCTGTCGGTAACTGAAGGCCCTCCTCTGGGAGCTGCCATCTTGTCTCAACCTCTGGTGTCTGGTGGAAGCAGTGCATGCTGGAAACGCACAAGGGAAACTGGGGACTGTGCAAAGTGCAGACGCACTGATCAAGGCAATTTGTCACCCGTAAGCATTGTCCTGTGGCCTTTGAACGCTCAGTGATGACAGGCCAACAAATGACTCTCCTTATCAGCACTGACATAACCAGAACACTCTGGAAATGCACAAGCTGTCTCCAGGTTTGGTCCTTCCTCTGTTTTGCTCTCTGATCTTTGGAAAGAAACCAGCCAAAGAAAACGCCTCTGTTGGAGTGGGAAAGAGCTGATTCATTTTGCCCTCGTGAGGGGGAAAACAAGCACTTTAGCTCCTGCTTACCTAGCCTTTGGGGCTTTCCTGGTGACTCAGACAGTAGAGAATCTGCCTGCAATGCAGATGTCCCAGGTTCGATCCCTTAGATCCCCTGGAGAAGGAAATGGCAGCCCACTCCAGTATTCTTGCCTGAAGAATCCTGCAGACATGGGAACCTGGCAGGCTACAATCCATGGGGTCACAAAGAGTGACTGCTCTTCACCTTGGATCTGTTTTTATGCTGAGCTAATAACAGCCCCCTGAACAAATGGTGATTTCCTCTTATCACTCCCTCCATTCACTTGAAATGTCCTATATCTCCCTATTTCTCTCAACCTGGGGAATGAATAATTTCCTTTGAAGTTAAATAAATGCTCTGTTTGAGTGGTACTTCCTCCATAAAACTCCTATATCCTGTGCCCCTGACCATCCCACTTACACACAGGGTCTCTCACCCCTTGGGAACCCCTCCTGTGTTCTTTGGATGTCTTTCAGAGTTAGAGTGCTTCACTGCATTGATTTACATATCTTCTACTTCTGTCCTTTGAGGACAGAACATTACATTCAATATCCAATGAACGTTGAGCAGCTCTATGATGAATAAGGCCATGTTAGTGCTTTATACACCTTGCCTCATTTAAGCCTCACACAGCCCTAGAAGGTGGTTACTATTAACATTAATCCTGTCCTTAGAGAAAACAAGCCTCACAGAGGATAAGCTATTCATCTAAGACCATAGCATTATTAACCCGTAGAAGTTGGATTTCAACATAGATAGTCTGACTTCAGAGTCCTCCCTTGATAGTTCAGTTCAGTCACTCAGTTGTGTCCAACTCTTTGGAACTCCATGGACTGCAGCCTCCCTGTCCATCACCAACTCCTGGAGTTTATTCAAACTCATGTCCATTGAGTCGGTGATGCCACCCAACCATCTCATCCTCTGTCATCTCCTTCTTCTCCCACCTTCAATCATTCCCAACATCAGGGTCTTTTCAAATGAGTCAGTTCTTTGCATCAGGTGGCCAAAGTATTGGAGTTTCAGCTTCAACATCAGTCCTTCCAATGCATATTCAGGACTGATTTTCTTTAGGATGGACTGGTTGGATCTCCTTGCAGTCCAAGGGACTCTCAAGAGTCTTCTCCAACACCACAGTTCAAAAGCATCAATTCTTTCTTTATAGTCCAACTCTCACATCCATACATGACTACTGGAAAAACTATAGCCTTGACTAGACGGACCTTTGTTGGCAAAGTAATGTCTCTGCTTTTAATTTTTTTTTATTTTTTATTTTTTTTTTAGTTTTTTATTTTTTAAATTTTAAAATCTTTAATTCTTACATGCATTCCCAAACATGAACCCCCCTGTCTCTGCTTTTTAATATGCTGTCTAGATTAGTCATAACTTTTCTTCCAAGGAGTAAGCATCTTTTAATTTCATGGCTGCAATCACCATCTGCAGTGATTTTGGAGCCCCCCAAAATAAAGTCTGCCACTGTTTCCACTGTTTCCCCATCTGTTTGCCATGAACTGAAGACCAGATGCCATGATCTTGGTTTTCTGAATGTTGAGCTTTAGGCCAACTTTTTCACTCTCCTCTTTCACTTTCTTCAAGAGGCTCTTTAGTTCCTCTTCACTTTCTGCCATAAGGGTGGTGTCATCTGCATATCTGAAGTTATTGATATTTCTCCTGGCAATCTTGATTCCAGCTTGTACTTCATCCAGCCCAGTGTTTCTCATGATGTACTCTGCATGTAAGTTAAATAAGCAGGATAACAATATACAGCCTTGATGTACTCCTTTCCCAATTTGGAACCAGTCTGTTGTTCCATGTCCAGTTCTAACTGTTACTTTCTGACCTGCATACAGATTTCTCAAGAGTCAGGTCAGGTGATATGGTATTCCCATCTCTTTCAGAATTTTCCACAGTTTGTGGTGATCCACACTGTCAAAGGCTTTGGCATAATCAATAAAGCAGAAATAGATGTTTTTCTGTAACTCTCTTGTGTTTTCGATGATCCAACGGGTGTTGGCAATTTGATCTCTGGCTCCTCTGCCTTTTTTAAAACCAGCTTGAACATCTGGAAGTTCATTGTTCATGTACTGTTGAAGCCTGGCTTGGAGAATTTTGAGCATTACTTTACTAGTGTGTGAGATGAGCGTAACTGTGTGGTAGTTTGAGCATTCTTTGGCATTGGCTTTCTTTGGGATTGGTACATCCCATGATAGTACAGCCTCCTGAATAATCATGAGTTACAGCTGGATCAAGATGTTGAGCATTTCTACCTACTCTATGTATTTCCATGCTCAATGTAATCATTGGTTGTTGTTTAGTTACTAAGTTACATTTGACTCTTTTGTGACCTCATAGATGTAGCCCATCAGGCTGCCCTGTTCATGGGATTTCCCAGGTAAGAATACTGGAGTGGGTTGCCATTTCCTTCTCCAGGGAATCTTCCTGACTCAGGGATTGAACCCATGTCTTCTGTGTAGCAGGTGGAGTCTTTGCCACTGAGCTACCTGGGAAGCCCCCAATGTAATCATTGCGTCTAATGATTATGGTGAATATTCATGAAATCTAAGACATGAACTTTGCCTCAAGTAGCTTGAACCACTTGAGAAACTCCAACTAATATATGGAGCATTTCATGAGCAATGTGAAATAATAGACACTCATAAATGTATGTATTTTTTTTAATGTATGTATTTTTGGCACTTCTATATACAAGGCATCTTGTGTAAATTCCAAGGGCTAGAAAGAAAAATGAAGTAACTATGATATCCCAATTTTCTGGGATGGACTGGATTTTAAAAAATGACAGCTCTATTAAAATACGCAATATACTCATATACCATAAAATTCACATACACCATAAAAATCACTCTTTGAAAGTGCAATTCAGCAGTTTTAAGCACATTCACAGAGTTCTGCAACCATTCAGTTTAGTTCAATCACTAAGTCGTGTCCGACTCTTTGCGATCCCATGAATTGCAGCACACCAGTCCTCCTTGCCCATTAGCAACTCCCGGAGTTCACTCATACTCATGTCCATCGAGTCAGTGATGCCATCCAGCCATCTCATCCTCTGTTGTCCCCTTCTCCTCCTGCCCTCAATCCCTCCCAGCTTCAGAGTCTTTTCCAATGAGTCAACTCTTCGCATCAGGTGGTCAAAGTATTGGAGTTCCAGCTTCAGCATCAGTCCTTCCAAAGAACACCAGGACTGATCTCCTTTAGAATGGACTGGTTGGAGCTCCTTGCTGTCCAAGGGACTCTCAAGAGTCTTTTCCAACATCACAGTTCAAAAGCATCAATTCTTTGGCACTCAGCTTTCTTCACAGTCCAACTCTCGCATCCATACATGACCACTGGAAAAACCATAGCCTCGACTAGACGGACCTTTGTTGGCAAAGGAATGTCTCTGCTTTTGAATATGCTATCTAGGTTGGTCATAACTTTTCTTCCAAGGAGTAAGGGTCTTTTAATTTCATGGCTGCAGTCACCATCTACAGTGATTTTGGAGCCCCCCAAAATAAAGTCTGCCACTGTTTCTACTGTTTCCCCATCTATTTCCCAGGAAGTGATGGGACCAGATGCCATGATCTTAGTTTTCTGAATGTTGAGCTTTAGGCCAACTTTTTCACTCTCATCTTTCACTTTCTTCAAGAGGCTTTTTAGTTCCTCTTCACTTTCTGCCATAAGGGTGGTGTCATCTGCATATCTGAAGTTATTGATATTTCTCCCAGCAATCTTGATTACCACTAGATAATTTTAGAACATGTTCATCACCCCAAAAGGAAATCTTTCACCCATCAGTGGCCATTTTTCCTTCCCCCTGACAATTCACTGAGCCCCTGACAACCGCTAATCTACTTTCTATCTCTAGATTTGCCTATTTGATAAACGGATTTCATGTTTATGAAATCTATTCTATTTGCAGAAATGGCCAAACTGATGATCTTAAGAGTCATGGAAAATTAAGAGACCCAGAACAGCCAAAATATCTTTAAAAAGTACAATATGGGACATTTCATGCCTGGTTTCTTTCACTTAGCATAATGCTTTCATGTATATGTCAATATTGTTGTTATTGTCGTTGTTTAGTCATTAAGTCATGTCCGACTCTTTGTAACCCCCTGGTGTTCTTCTAAAAGTTTTATGGTTTCAGCTCTTTGGGACATTGATCCATTTTTAGTTGATGTTTGTGTATTGTGTGTGGTAAGGGTCCAACTTTATTCTTTTGCCCGTGAACATTTAACTGTCCAAGATCATTTGTTGAAGGGGCAATTCTTTTCTGAAAGAATGGCCTTGGCATTCTTATTGAAAATCAGTTGGCTATAGATATATAGGTTTATTTCTGGTATATAAACCAGACAGTACAGGTATTGGTTTACTTATCCAACTGATCTATATGTTTAGCTTTGTTCCAAATATCATTGTTTTGGCTATTGTATCTTTGCTTCCTGCAGTAAAAGCACAGAATCCTAACCACTGGACCACCAGGGAATTCTTTGTAGTAAGTTTTGAAACTGGGCAACATGTGTTCTTTAATTTTATTTTTTTCCAATGTTACTTTGGCTGCTCTGGGTCTCTTGCATTTCCATTTGAGTCTTAGTACTATCAGTTCATCAATTTCTGCAAAACGAGATAGCGAGATTATGAAAGGGATTGTGTTGAACCTGTAGATCAGTTTGGGGAGTTTTGTCACCTTATAATAGTAAGTCTTCTGATTCATGACTTCAGGATGTGTTTCAATTAATTTAGGTGTTTTTAAAGTTTTTAAATGATGTTCTGTAGTTTTCAGTGTACGATTCTTGCACTTCTTTTATTAAGTTCATTCTAGAGTATTTTTCTTATTGTTATTAATTAAAAATTTTTAAAAATAAATTTATTTAATATTTAAATTTTTTATTGGGCAATAATTACTTTACAGAATTTTATTGTTTTCTGTCAAACCTCAACATGAATCAGCCATAGGTATACATATATCCCCTCCCTTTTGAACCTCTCTCCCATCTCCCTCCCCATCCTACCCCTCTAGGTTGATACAAAGCCCCTGTTTGTGTTTCCTGAGTCATACAGCAAATTCCTGTTGCCTATCTGTTTTACATATGGTGATGTAAGTTTCCATGTTACCCTTTTCCCCTCTCCTCCCCTCTCCCCATGTCCATAAGTCTATTCTCTATGTCTGTTTCTCCATTGCTGCCCTGTAAATAAATTCTTCAGTACCATTTTTCTAGATTCCATATATGTGTGTTAGAATAGGATCTTTATCTTTCTCTTTCTGACTCACTTCACTGTATATAATATAATAGGTTCTAGGTTCATCCACTTCATCAGAACTGATTCAAATACATTCCTTTTTATGGCTGAATAATATTCCATTGTGCATATGTACCACAACTTCTTTATCCATTCATCTGTGGATGGACATCTAGTTGCTTTCATGTTCTAGCTATTGTAAACAATGGGATACGTGTGTTTTTTCAGTTTTGGTTTCCTCAAGTTATATGCCTAGGAGTGCGATTGCTGGGTCATATGGTGTTTTTTTGCCTTGTTTTTTATGGAATCTCCATACCATCTTCCATAATGGCTGTGTCGGTTTACATTCCCACCAACAGTGCAAGAGCGTTCCTTTTTCTCCACACCCTCTCCAGCATTTATTGTGTGTAGACTTTCTGATGATGGCCATTTTGACTGGTATGAGGTGATATCTCACTGTAGTTTTGATTTGTATTTCTTTAATGATGAGCGATATTGAGCATCTTTTCTTGTGTTTGTTAGCCATGTGTATGTGTTCTTTGGAGAAACGTCTGTTTTAAGTCTTTTTCCCACTTTTTGATTGGGTTGTTTGTTTTTCTGGGACTGAGTTGTATGAGCTGCTTGTATATTTTGGAAATTAATCTTCTGTCAGTTGTTTCATTTGCTATTACTTTCTCCCATTCTGAAGGTTGTCTTTTTACCTTGCTTATAGTTTCCTTTGCTGTGCAAAAGCTTTTACGTTTAATCAGGTCCCACTTGTTTACTTTTGTTTTTATTTCCAGTACTTTAGGAGGTGGGCCATAGTTGATCTTGCTTTGATTTATGTCATTGAGTGTTCTGCCTATGTTTTCCTCTTACAGTTAGGTCTTTAATCCATTTTGAGTTTATCTTTGTGTATGGTGTTAGGAAGTGTTTTCATTTCATTATTTTACATGTAGCTGTCCAGTTTTCCCAGCATTATTTATTGATGAGACTGTCTTTGCCCCATTGTATATTATTGCCTCATTTGTAAAAGATAAGGTACCGATAGGTGCATGGGTTTATTTCTGGACTTTCTATTTTGTTCCTCTGGTCTATATTTCTGTTTTTGTGCCAGTACCATACTGTCTTGATGACTTGTAGTATAATATGAAGTCAGGAAGGTTGATTCCTCCAGCTCTTAAAGTCAATTTTATGTAATATTAATATAGGATTCCAGCTCTCTTTTTGTTACTGGTTGCATACTATATCATTTTTCCATTTTTAAACTTTTAATATATTTGTGTCTTTGGATAAAATGTCTCTTGTAGGCACAATATAATTGGATCATTAAAAAAATCCAGTGGGTTTGATTGGAATGTTTAGTCCATTTGCATTTAATACAATTACTGCTAAGTTAGGATTTATGCCGGCTCAGAGGTTAAAGAGTCTGCCTCCAATGTGTGAGACCTGGGTTCGATCCCTGGGTCGGGAAGATCCCCTGGAGGAGGAAATGGTAACCCACTCCAGTATTCTTGCTTGGAGAATCCCATGGACAGAAAAGCCTAGTAGGCTACAGTCCACGGGGTCGCAGAGTCGGACACGACCGAGCGACTTCACTTTCACTTTCTATACATCTTATATCCTTTCTGTTCTTCTAATTTCTCTGTTGCCTTCTTTGTATTAAGTAGATAGATTCTAGTATCCCATTTAAATTTTCTTGCTGTTGTTTCTGTTACTATGTTTTATGCATTATCATGTATGGGTGTGAGAGTTGGACTGTGAAGAAAGCTGAGCACTGAAGAATTGACCCTTTTGAACTATGGTGTTGGAGAAGACTCTTGAGAGTCCCTTGGACAGCAAGGAGATCCAACCAGTCCATCCTAAAGGAGATCAGTCCTGGGTGTTCTTTGGAAGGACTGATGCTGAAGCTGAAACTCCAGTACTTTGGCTAACTCACGCGAAGAGTTGGCTCATTGGAAAAGACCCTGATGCTGGGAGGGATTGGGGGGAGGAGGAGAAGGGGACGACAGAGGATGGGACGGCTGGATGGCATCACTGACTCGATGGACGTGAGTTTGGGTAAACTCCAGGAGTTGGTGATGGACAGGGAGGCCTGGCCTGCTGTGATTCATGGGGTCGCAAAGAGTCGGACACAACTGAGTGACTGAACTGAACTGAACTGATGCATTATTTTATTAGAAGTTGCCCTGAAGATTATAGTTAACATCTTAGCATAAAACAATCTAATTTTTATTAATAACCAGCTTACTTTTCACAGTATATAAAACCCTGCTGATGGATTGTATTTAATGTAATATTTTTTTCGAAACACATGAGTTGTTAAATATGATTTATTTTTATATTCTTTTAACATTTCTTATATAATTCCATGTCAAGTCATATATGTCTTGCCTCAAAGAACTTTTAATTTAGTTGAGGAAAAAACACAGATATATGTCAAACCCAGTGACAATGAAATATTTAAATATTAATTTAAGACAATAACAGACATGAGTAACAACTAACTTATTGACCTACAGTTGTACACCTACACATGTCTAGATAGGAAATGTGTAGTGGCTTAATAATAGGACATTTCAGGAAAATCAGAGTTGGTGTGAAGATGATCAAAGACTTTAAGGAGCTGGAATTTGGTCTAGTAGGTGTGGAGGTGAACAACTCACTGAAATGTGAGGAGAATGAATGGGAACTCTCTAAGCTGTCTTCTGTCTTTTCAGTGATACAGGGGATGAGTCTATCTGTTTACTGTTTGTCTGTAGCACCCAGAACATTGCCTGACACATTATAGGTGCTTAGTAAATATTGACCAGATGACAAAATGAGTGAATTTGGTTGCATACGTCAGTTAGGGGTGTAACTGCAACCTTGGAAGAGAGATGATACATTCTGAAACATCACCTTTGGACTATTTGCTAGGTAATTGATAAGAGGGAAATAGCCTATTCATTTTCAATTATTAGGGACACTGGAAAATTTTCACTTTTACTTAAAACCTGTACTCTAAACTCTTTTCTGGGAGTTCAGAGAAATTGAAGGTAGATACTTTTGTGTCTGTAAATTTCAGTGATAGAAGAATAGGGTGACAAAATTTCTGCAAATATTGAGAAGAGAGATAATAAGAAATACGTGGGAACACTGCTTTGAAAAATCTGAAATGGCTCTATTATTACTTTCCTTTCTTTAATTCACTTTCTAGTCCTTGACTCTCCAGGGTCATCAGCAGCAGAAAACTTCAATAATTCCAGCAAATATCAGCAAAAATACATGAATAGAGTTTATTTTTAAGCGTTTGAACATTTTTATGTTAACTCTTTAATTAGATAAATCTTGTATAAATCTTGTATATTTATAAATTTTATGTTGTATAAAAAAACTTGCTTCATCCTTTGATTTCTTGGCCACTGGAGAAAGGAATCTAGCTAAAGACTGAGAGTTGAGGTTAAATTTCTCTTTAACTGCAATTGCTTTGCCGACTTTGCTGACAAAGGTCTGTCTAGTCAAAACTATGGTTTTTCCAGTAGTTATGTATGGATATGAGAGTTGGGCTGTAAAGAAAGATGAGCACCAAAGAATTGATGTTTTTGAACTGTGGTGTTGGAGAAGACTCTTGAGAGTCCCTTGGACTGCAAGGAGATCAAACCAGTCAATCCTAAAGAAAGTCAATCCTGAATATTCATTAGAAGGACTGATGTTGAAGCTGAAACTCCAATACTTTGGCCACCTGATGTGAAGAACTGAGTCATTTGAAAAGACCCTGATGCTGGGAAAGATTGAAGTTGGGAGGAGATGGGGACGACAGAGGAGGAGATGGGGACGACAGAGGATGAGATGGTTGGATGGCATCCCCGACTCGATGGACATGAGTTTGAGCAGGCTCCGGGAGTTGGTGATGGACAGGGAAGCCTGGTGAGCTGCAGTCCACTGGGTCGCAAAGAGTGGGAGCGACTGAGTGACTGAACTGAACTGAACTGAACTGCAGTTGCAAAGCCAGTAGAGGGTGCAGTGTACCTATCCCTTGATTTCTGGGATTGCAAATAAGTGCATAGGTTGGATACTCCTCAAATAGCCTAGATGAACAAGACTTCATTTCATCTAGAGAGAAAGGAGCCTGGGACTATGATTTGGTCCTTGGTGATCTCGATTTTATGTTCAGGAATTAGCAAATATATATAATTGTTTTATTACCATTGGAGAATGCTGAGGAGGGTGCTTTATGAAGACTGTTTTTCTGTTTTGCTTCCCTGGTGAAAAGTCATTTGAGCATTTTGTACCAAGTCCACAAAAAACTGGCCTGATTAAACTCATCAACCAGATTAGATTCTGGGTATCCAGGATTGCTTGCGTAATGGGTTGGGCATTTTTGCTAATCCTTGAAATCTTTGATGTGGCTGCTGACTGGGAGCTGGGATGCATTCTTCCCCTCTGGCTCATCAGCTTCCATTCCGTGAGTCTCCAGTGTCTGGGCTACTTTATCTCCACAGCTGACTTAGCAGAGATAGGACGCCTCCTGTTCTCTCCTTTCTTGCCTGACTCACTCCCGCAGGGTTATTCTCCCCTAGCAACAGGGCGGTGGGCTGAGCAAATGAGGCAGCACCCCCCGCTTGCCAGCTCACCCCCTTCTGAAGCTGTCTGTTTATGCAACATTTTGTTCATTCTTTCTCCATCAGATTCTCCCAGTTTCCAGGTACTTATTCAGAGGGGTTCATGTGAGGGCTTTTCTTTCGCTTTGCTTATCTTTCGTCATGGAAATGAATGCAGTAATAGTATTATCAGTCCACCGTTTTTTAGCATTTCTTGGGGATCTTATGCTTTTGACATTCACTTTTTGTCTTGTGATATCTCTTGTATTTCTTGAGCAGGTGTTTAAATCTCTCCTTTTAATTTAGCTCCCCCCCCCCCACCCCTCCCACCCCCCCCACCCCCCCCAGGTGAATTAATACTTGTGGCTGAAAGGAAGCTTTTTTGACCTAGGATCTTGGTCTTCTACATGAGAGTTAAGGCCTTTCTCATTTGGCTAAAAGTATTTCAGAGAAAAAAATATAGAAATTCAATACTAATCAATAATTCTGTCCTCTACCCTTTAGAGAAAAGGGATTTATACTTTTGGGGATCAACTTATTCTCTCCTTCCCTTTTGACAGGTTTTGGTAAATGTTTAACTCCAATAATATGTTAACATTTTCAGAGTTGATCCAGGTTAAAAAGTAAGTAGACTCTGTTTTGTTCTCCTTCTCCTTGGTTCTTTCTCACCGTCACCTTTAGCCACTGCCTCTCTCCCATTTCTTTCTCCTACCAGGTCAGAATCTGCCCTCTGCTTGTTTCAGGTCAGTATGCTTGCAAGAATTCCAGTTTACTGCTTGGTTAATCACTAATCACTCTCATGTGACATGCTTTGTGAGATCGACTAACTGTTGGCTATTCTCAAAGTATAGCTGTAGTGACAAAATCATTACAAATGTCTTTGGCTACTGTATTCAGAAAATATCTTAAATATATAAGAATTTGGAAAGCAGCTTTATCCTTTAAAGCAGTTTTACTCAATACTGCAGTTGGCTCAGAGATCAAGAAGGGATCTGAGGCTGTCTAATCTGTCTAATCCCCAGCACCAGGATTGTGATGGAAAAGTTAAGGTGTTTGTTTGCTTGTTTTTTCTTATTTTTGGCCATGCCGCATGACTTGTGGGATCTTAGTTCTCTGATCAGGGATTGAACTGAGGCCCTGGCAGTGAAAGCACTGAGTCTTAACCACTGGACCACCAAAAAAAATTCCTGGAAAAGTTCAGTTTTGAGGGTTGCTGAAGTGGAATAGGTTTGGAGAAGGACAGGAAATTAGAGGTTAAAGTTATTATAATAGAGGTGGAAGAACTAGGACAGAGAACTCAGAATGAGGGACCATATTTTGTGAGGACTCCAGGTATGTCTTGCGTCAAAGGGAAATAAAGGCAGAGGGTTGTAGAGAGTGAGGATTAAAAACAAAGTTACCATGTCTAAAGAGTTACTACTGTCGACTTGGGAGTTTCAGTTCGGTGAAGGAAATTCATCATTCTACTCTGAGATATAGAACTCTTACTGCCTTAGTTATTATTTTGTTTGATGTTTATATAGCCACTTTAGCTTTCGCTTGTTGTATGTATACTTAGTATATATATTTCTAGGCTCATCAACCTTTCATTTTAGGTGCATCACTTACAAACTATATAACATGGCTTCTGATTTTTTTTTTTAACTCAGTTTTGTTTTCATTTAGTCCATTTAGCTTTACTATTTTGTCTCTTTTTCCCCTAACTCTCCCTCCTTTCCTTTTTTTAAAATTCTTTCTTGACATCCTTTCAATTCAGTTGTTTTATTTTTATTTTTTAATTTTTAAATTGAAGTTTAGTTGATTTACAAGTTGTGTTAGTTTCAGGTGTACAGCAAAGTGGTTCAGTTATACATGTACATATATAAATATACATATATAGTTTCTTTTTCAGATTCTTTTCTCTTCTAGGTAACTATAAAATACTGAGAATAGTTCTCTGTTCTATATAGTAAGTCCTTGTTGGTTGTCTATTTTACATATAGTAGTGTGTATATTTTAATCCCAAACTCCTAATTTATTCCTTCCCCTTTCCTCATTAGTATTCCACATATAAGCAATATCATATGATATCCGTCTTTCTCTGTTTGGCTTACTTTTCACTTTGTTTGATAAAATCTCTAGGTCCCAAAAACAAAAAATCCAATCAGAAAATGGGCAGAAGATCTAAATAGATGTTTCCCCAAAGAAGACATACAGATGGCCAAAGGACACATGAAAAGATGTTCAACATCACTAATTATTAGAGAAATGCAAATCAAAACTACAATCAGTTATCACCTCACACTGGTCAGAATGACCATCACCAAAAGTTTACTAATAATAAATCCTGGAGAGGGTGTGGAGAAAAAGAAACCCTCCTATGCTATGGGTAGAAAAGTAAGTTGGTACCAACTATGGAGAACATCTATTTCTGCTTTATTGACTATGCCAAAGCCTTTGACTGTGCGGATCACAATAAACTGTGGAAAATTCTTCAAGAGATGGGAATACCAGACCACCTGACCTGCCTCTTGAGAAATCTGTATGCAGGTCAGGAAGCAACAGTTAGAACTGGACGTGAAACAACAGACTGGCTCCAAATAGGAAAAGGAGTATGTCAAGGCTGTATATTGTCACCCTGCTTATTTAACTTATATGCAGAGTACATCATGAGAAATGCTGGGCTGGATGAAACACAAGCTGGAATCAAGATTGCCGGGAGAAATATCAATAACCTCAAATATGCAGATGACGCCACCCTTATGGCAGAAAGTGAAAAGACACTAAAAAGGCTCTTGATGAAAGTGAAAGAGGAGAGTGAAAAAGTTGGCTTAAAGCTCAACATTCAGAAAACGAAGATCATGGCATCTGGTCCCATCACTTCATGGGAAATAGATGGGGAAACAGTGGAAACAGTGTCAAACTTTATTATTTTGGGCTCCAAAATCACTGCAGATGGTGACTGAAGCCATGAAATTAAAAGACACTTACTCCTTGGAAGGAAAGCTATGATCAACCTAGATAGCATATTCAAAAGCAGAGACATTACTTTGCCGATTAAGGCCCGTCTAGTCAAGGCCATGGTTTTTCCAGTAGTCATGTATGGATGTGAGAGTTGGACTGTGAAGAAGGCTGAGTGCCAAAGAATTGATGCTTTTGAACTGTGGTGTTGGAGAAGACTCTTGAGAGTCCCTTGGACTGCAAGGAGATCCAACCAGTCCATTCTGAAGGAGATCACCCTGGGATTTCTTTGGAAGGAATGATGCTAAAGCTGAAACTCCAGTACTTTGGCCACCTTATGTGAAGAGTTGACTTGTTGGAAAAGACTTTGATGCTGGGAGGGATTGGGGGCAGGAGGAGAAGGGGATGGCAGAGGATGAGATGGCTGGATGGCATCACTGACTCGATGGATATGAATATGAGTGAACTCCGGGAGTTGGTGATGGACAGGGAGGCCTGGCGTGCTGCGATTCATGGGGTCGCAAAGAGTCGGACACGACTGAGCAACTGAACTGAACTGATGGAGAACAGTAGGCAGTTTCCTTGAAAAAATAAAAATAGAGCCACCATATGATCCTGCAATCCCACTCTTGGGCATATATCTGGAGAGAAACATAATTTGTAAAGATATAGATACGTGCATCTTAATGTTCGTTGCAGCACTGTTTACAATAGCTAAGACATGTATGCAACCTAAACGTCCATCATCTGGTTATTTGAATGAATGAAGAAAGAAAATATGGTATATGTATATTGGAACGGAATACAATGGACTATTACTCAATTATAAGAAAGAATGAAGTAATTCCATCTGCAATGACATGGATGTTTGTTTTTGATTTTTTTTCTAATTCTGTTTTGTTTGCAAGTTATGTCTTCTCTATTTTATGTCACTATCAAAGCTACTTTAATGTATATGCTCATCAAAGTTTAAATTAATCAGTATCCTTATTGTTCTCTGATAAAAGAGACCTCACAATGCTTAAACTCCATTCTCCTTCCTCTTTATATACTACTGCAGTTGTATTTTACCTCTAGAATGTTTTCTGCCACAAACCAGAGTATTATCATTGGTTTAGACAGAGAATTTTAAAAAATTTACTTGCCTATTTACTACTACAATATCTCTGCTCACCATTTGTTTTTACATTAAATCCTTTTGATGTTAGACAATTCTTTTGTCTGAAGTATAGTCCTTATAATGTTTCAGTTATCTGAAAATGTATTTATTGTACCTCATTCTTGAAAAGTATTTTTCTAGCATTTTATTATGAAGATTTTCAAACATACAGCAAAGCTGAAAGAGTATTGTAGTGAATACCCATATGCTTACCTAGATTCTACCATTATTATTTGAAAAGGATATTTACTGGAAATAGAGTTCCAGTTTGCTGGTTATTTTCTTTCTTTCAGTGGCTTTTATTCTGACTTCCAGTGGCTGGATATCAAAAAGTCAGTCATCAACCCTAATGCCAATTCTCTGTAGATCTATCTACCTTCTGTGGCTGTTTTTAAAAATTCTTTTCATCTCGACATTGTTCAGTGATGTGTCTAGTGTGTGTTTGCTTGGGTGTCACTGAGCACCATGATCTGAAGACTGATATCTGTCAGCAATTCTGAAAAATCTTATCTCTTTAAATATAATTTCTTCTTTATTCTCTCTAGTAATTCCTTCTGCAGCTACTTTAAACTGACTCCTCCACATAAGATTGTTTGGACTGTCTAAAGCACTAAGAATTAGTACTGCAAACCCCACTGAGGACCACCTAGTGAGTCTCACTCCCAGGAGAATTTTCCCTTCTCTCCCTTTCCTTAGCTTCAAAGATGGGGTGGGCAGGTTTACATGCTGTCCTCTTCCTGTGTGGTGGAGTTTAACTCTTTTTCAGTCTCACTAGGTAGGTGATACCCTGTGGGGCCTCAACTTTATGCAGGGGTCTTCTGTCACATTCTTCACCTTCGCAGAACTTGGGCTTCACCACCTGTCTCTCTGTACCACTTTCCTCCTAGAAGACACGAAAAGGGAAACACAGCGGCTCTAGGAATGCACCGGAAGCTTCAGGTAATGGCAGATTTGGCATTTCCCTCTTCCTCAGAATTGGTACAAGTTAAGTAACTCACACGTAGAGATTCTGGGTGGATAAAATAGGACCTGGCCGGATAAAATAGGTAAAAGCATTAGGACTCATTTCAGTGCATGATGATCAGACAATTAAATCCAAGGAAAGCTTCTTCCAATCAAATGCGGGACCATCTGTGGACATAGATTCTCGGATTTAGCTCTCAATTACTTGACCTCATCAACGGTGATGAGGAAAACATAACTTTTAGAAATGATCACTAATGCCGAGATTACAAATAATCATTCATACAGCAAAATAGGGGCTTCCCAGGTGGTGAAGAATCAGCTTGCCATTGCAAGAGATGTAAGAGACGCAGGTGTGATCCTTGGGTCGGGAAGATCCCCTGGAGGAGGGCACAGCAACCCACTACAATATTCTTGCCTGGAAAATCCCATGGACAGAGGAGCCTGGCAGGCTACAGTCCATGGGGTAGCAAAGAGTCAAACACAACTGAAGTGACTTAGCATGCATGTACAGAGAAATGGAGCTCCATAAATACCAGGTTAATTTGAAATGTTCATTTCTATTCTAGGTAAGCTTTCTAAGCATATGGAAACTTCTTTCTTTCATATCAAGTTGTTTTTTTGGGAATCAGATGTAATCTCAGGACTTTTTTTCATTCTAATTGTTACAACTGTGTTTATATTAGCTAAAACTAGGCGTGTTATTATTAGCAGAGGTTATTTGTGTCACTTTATCAATCATCATCAATACTTGATAGTTTCCGTAAATATTTCAGGATGTAAATTAAATATCCCTTGCCACTTGACTACATTTCTTTTGGTAGCTTATGCCAACTATGTTTTGACCATATCTAAAAAACTTATGCTATAATTTGGTCTTTTGGAATATATTAGGTATACTTTGGCAGTTAATGAAAAGAGATACGCTTCATGAAGATTTAAGTATTTACATCCTTATATCATCTTAATATATGACTCAATGGAAACACACACTTATGTACAAAGAAGAACTGTAAATGGACCTATGCTTTTTACATTAGGAGAGTAAAGCAAATGTTGAAAGTGTACTACAGTGCTGTGTTGCTATTTATACTTCCTAAATCATGTAACTGTAGTGGATTTTAGCTACATTTCTCATGTAACAAGTTGGTAATTATGAAAACAATGGAAACAGTGACAGACTTTAATTTTTTGGGCTCCAACATCACTGCAGATGGTGACTGCAGCCATAAAATTAGAAGACACTTGCTCCTTGGTAGAAAAGCTATGACAAATCTAGACAGTATATTAAAAGGCAGAGATATTTCTTTGCCAACAAAGGTCCATATAGTCAAAGCTATGATTTTTCCAGTAGTTGTATATGGATGTGAAAGGTGGACCATAAAGAAGGCTGAGAGCCAAAGAATTGATGCTTTCAAACTGTGGTGTTGGAGAAGACTCTTGAGAGTCCCTTGGACGGCAAGGAGATCAAACCAGTCCATTCTAAAGGAAATCAACCCTGAATATTCATTGGAAGGACTGAGGTTGAAGCTCCAATACTTTGGACACCTGATGCAAAGAGCTCACTCATTGGAAAAGACCCTGATGCTGGGAAAGGTTGAAGGCAGGAGAAGGGGACAACAGAGAATGAGATGGTTAGATAGCCTCACTGACTCCATGGACATGAGTTTGAGCAAGCTCCAGGAGAGGTGAAGGACAGGGAAGCCTGGCATGTTGCAGTCCATGGGGTCGCAAAGAGTTGGACATGACTGAGTGACTGAACAACGATTATTTTTATAACCATTATTGTTTGGCTACAAACACAGTTTGGCAGTAATATCTTATTTTTAAAAATGGTTTGTATATTTAACATTAGATAATTCTTACTGTCTTTTACTGTTTCATCTTGTGGGGTATCATCCTTGTAAACATGTTCAATAAAAGTGAGAAGCAAATATGTGAACAAACTTATGAAACTCATTGAACAAAGTGAAGCTCTTAAAACATTAACAAATCTCTTAATGATATCCAATTTATTATCAGAGAACCATTTAGACATTGGGCATTATGACTGAATAAGTAATTTGAGCACTATGTATTATTTTAGATATAATTTCTCACATGTGAGCCATGTGTTTTCAAATTTTACTTTTAAATAAATGTTTCTGCTCACTGGAATTTAAGCTCCATGAGGACAGGGACTTTGTTTTGTTCACCGTTAATTTCTAGTTGAGGACATAATTGTCACCAACATCTTTTTCAATGAACAAGTTAATACATAATTAAAACTAATTGATGGTGAAAAATGTTTTTGTAAACAGAAGAAATCAAATGTGGTCTTAGTTTCAGTCAGTATTTCTTCAAGACTGTTAATATTTATTTAACATGTTTTGTGACTACTGGGTTAGGTGCATACAAATCTAAAGCAAGTGTATTTTCTTGGTGTATTGTTCTTTTTATCATTACACAAAGACTGTCTTTGGAGAAAGGAATAGCAACCCACTCCCATATTCTTGCCTGGAGAGTTCCATGGATAGAGGAGCCTGGTGAGCTACAGTCCATGGGGTCGCAAGGAGTCGCGCCCAAGAGACTAACACTTTCACTTTCAAAGACTCTTCCTGTGAAATCATGTCTTTTTTGATGTTAGTCTCTGTCTAATATTGCTATACTGGTTTCTTCCTGCCCTCGTCCCCTCTCCTTTCGACCTTCTCTCCCTCTCTCCTCCCCTTTCTTTCCCTTTACCTGTTCTTCCTTCTCTTTCCTTCTCCTCTCCTCCTCTTCTTCCTCATCCTCATCTTCCTCTTCTTTCTAAGAATTTGCCTGGTGTATCTTTTTTCATCCTCTTATTAATTTATTCTTGACATTTTTGAGCCATTGTAGATACGTTTATATAAAGCACATGGCTGGGTTTTTTGGTCTGTTCTTTAAAATCTTGTCTGGGAATCTTCTCCTTTATAGGGTTATTTGTTTCATTACACAGTTGCTTTGATTACTAGAACATTGGGCTTATGTGTCTATATCTCATGGCTTTTATTTTTGCTTTCACTTTCTGCTTTCCTAACTTGGGGCTTCCCTGGTGGCTCAGAGGGTAAAGAGTCTGCCTGAAATGTGGGGGACCAGGTTCAATCCCTGGGTTGGGGAGATTCTCTGGAGAAGGAAATGGCAACCTACTCCAGTATTCTTGCCTGGAGAATCCCCATGGACAGAGAAGACTGGTGGGCTATAGTCCATAGGGTCGCAAAGAGTTGGAGATGACTGAGGGACTTCACTTTCTTTTCCTAACTTATCTTGGAAAGACTGAGTTTTCTTTATTCCTATCCCCCATTCCAACTACCAGTTTGGAACGTCTATATTTTTATTTCTGACCTTTAAAGAGTCAATCTTAAAACATCTTAACATCAACACATGACTTAATATGATTTAATATTAATTAGTAGCTTTATGCTCATACTCTTAGATACATATTAGCTTTCTCCTTTCATTCCAACTTCCATGGTTATTTTATTATTTTTTTAATTATATTTTTATTTATTGTTGTTTAGTTGGAGAAGACTCTTGAGAGTCCCTTGGACTGCGAGGAGATCCAACCAGTCCATTCTGAAGGAGATCAACCCTGGGATTTCTTTGGAAGGAATGATGCTAAAGCTGAAACTCCAGTACTTTGGCCACCTTATGCGAAGAGTTGACTCATTGGAAAAGACTCTGATGCTGGGAGGGATTGAGGGCAGGAGGAGAAGGGGACGACTGAGGATGAGATGGCTGGATGGCGTCACTGACTCGATGGACGTGAGTCTGAGTGAACTCCAGGAGTTGGTGATGGACAGGGAGGCCTGGCGTGCTGCGATTTATGGGGTCCAAAAGAGTCGGACACGACTGAGTGACTGAACTGAACTGAACTGAACTAGTAACTAAGTCCTGTGCAACTCTTTTGCGACCCCATGGACTGTAGCCCACCAGGCTCCTCTGTCCTTGGGATTTTCCAGGCAAGAATAGTGAAGTGGGTTGCCATTTCCTTCTCCAGGGGATCTTGCCGACCCAGGGATGGAACTTGAGTCTCCTGCACTGCAGATATGTTCTTTGCACTGAGTCACCCTTTATTAGTCAATGTTTGTTTAGATTTACAAATAACTGCTCATTAATGCTTCACTTTTCTTCTCCTTGAAGCATATGTCTTTTAGTTTGAATCATAAGAAATTGTCACTTTTGTGCATCAAAAATGGCTGAATATCAGACATTTCATGTGGTTTAATAGTCATTTCTTGGAAAAACTGTGGGCCGTAAACGTTTTCAATTTAAGACTCTAAAAACGTTTTCATTTCACCATCACTTCTGTATAGTTTAGCTGTGTGTATCCCCTGCTGCTGCTGCTGCTTAGTTGCTTCAGCTATGTTTGACTCTGTGTGATCCTGTGGACTGTAGCCTGCCAGGCTCCTCTGTCCATGGGGATTCTCCAGGCAAGAAAACTGGAGTGGGTAGCCATGCCTTCCTCCAGGGGATCTTCCCACCCAGGGATGGAACCTGCATCTCCTGCACTGCAAGGCAGATTCTTTACCACCAAGCCACCAGGGAAGCCATGTGTATCCTCTGCTTGGGTTACTTTTCCTCATTGCTTCAAGATGTCTCATTGCCTTCTGGAATCATCACTGCTAATAAGAAGTCTACCGTCATTCTAATCACCATTTATTTATAGATAACTTGTCTTTACTTTCTTATTCCTTTATAATTGAAATTTGGTAAGTTTTCTATAACATATCTGGGTGTGGATATTTTTATTTGTTTTTAACTTCAGAGAGTTTGCCCTTCTTTTCTAGATGTTTTAAGTCATATATATATTTTTCTTTAGGTTGGCCTATTCATTTTCTGCTTCTAATCTTTTCCTTATGGTTTTTGATCCTTCATTATCTCCTTTAAGTATCTTATTATACTTCCTTGTAGTCCCTTTCATACTGTTTATAATCTATATTTTGGGAGTGCTTAATTTTCCTATTGACTGCATTTTCTTAATCTCTTCTATTGTGTCTTGATTTCTCACTGAACTTATAAATGATTTTCAGCTATGGTAACTTCCCTACCTCCATTCCACCCCCACTTTCCTGGAATTTTCTTAAATCCTTATTTTTAAGATATTCCCAAAGAATGGTTTCACATGTTTTAGGATGCAAAAAGTGCTTTTTATAGTAACAAGTTTTATGTCAGTATCAACTGCATGGTTTGTGGTGCCTTAATCTTGTGGGTGTTACACACATAAACTCTACATCTGTGTTAACGGGTACCTTGCATTTTGATTTCTCACTGTTGATTTGTGTTTCACTCAAGGCCCTGGAGAGGTGGCAATCTTTTGAACTGCTTTTACAGTTAGGTGGAAGGAGTTACCTTAGTCTCTTCATGGAGGAGGTAGTTCTTCCAGGCTCCATGCCTTACCTGGGAAGTCCAACTACAGGTCTTGCCCCATGAAGACATTCTATCTCTGGTCCCCATAGAGACATTAATCCTGAGCCTCTATTGTCTGTGATTGATGTTGAAGCTGCGGTTGAGTCCTTTCTCTCCTCTGACCTTGGTTTCTCTATTTATTTGGCACAATGGGGATTTTCTATTTTTTTCTAGAGTGGTTATGTCTTATTTTTTTTTGTTTTTGCTACATTTTATTCATTTGGTTATGGTCCATTTCTTGGCTTATGCTTACATTTCTTTGTTGCTTTTTAATTTTGACCTTTTTTTGTTGCTTCTAACTGAAACTCTAACATTCTTTGTGTGATATATTTTATTTTTGTGTGCGTGATATATTTTAAAATAAGCTGTATTATCTTACAAATTTGGTATAAATTTAATTCACAATACTTGTAGAACAACTTCTCTTTTATACAGATGCCTTTTGTCTTGTATTTACATTAAGTGCAAGAATTCTTACAATTGTGAAAATCCAGTTTGCTGAAAATTGCCCACCAAGAGATAGAGAACTTTCTCTAAGGAAGTAGACATAGATTATTAAATGATAAATTGTCTTCTCTCATTCTTATTAGTTTAGAATGCTGAAATTAAGAATTTTGAGGATATCCGTGTCCAAAGGTTAACGCAGGATTTTTAAAGCAAGACATTCTAGAATAATCAACCATTTTTCATTCCTTTTTACTTTTTATTCTCCTCTTATATATTTCAAACAACAAAAAGTAAATCAACCTCTCATCTTGAAAGATTATTAGGTCTTAAAGGTGCTATTTTCTTGGATAAATATTTGTTATAATTATATATTATTTTTTAGTGGAGATAGCTCATTTTTAAAAGAAATGATAAATTTGGATTAATTAATCCTACTGTTTGTACTAAGTATATTTTACTTATTGAGTCTTTTGAGAATTGACAATTTGTTCTATTTTAAAATATTTGTTCTATTTTTATAAAAATAGAACATCTTTATATAAAGTAGAAGAAATATGTAAGTAGAGTAACTTTTATAGCATAGCAGAACATTTACTGTAGATGTACACAGACAGAGAGACACACACACACACACAGCCATGCCCTGCCATCGACGTCATTTTCATTTACTTTTTGTTTTTTCTGGCAACAGTGGAACATGCCCTGACAATCCACCTTCCATTATAAATATTTTAAAAACTAGGCAGGAGAGAGTCATCCCTTAACCACAGTCATATAATGTAATGAAGGATACACACAGCTGCAGCAACACTCTGTAATTACTTAATTTGTTTTTGACAGCCCCCATTTGCAGAGGTGAGGAAGGTATGAACCACACATGAGTAAGGATTTTACGTACACCCGAATTTGTTTGTCAGTTGTGAATATTCACACATTTTCTTGGAAAATGACACAAATTATGGGGCAGGAAATCAAAACCAACGTCACCCTTTTCCCAGCAGAGAAAGAGCTCAAGATGATGTTTGCTGTCAGTGAAAAGTTGAAGCAAAAACTCAAGCCAGCATCTCCTCACCAAGAAGAAGTAAATTAGCCAGCACTTTCCAGCTTGTGGCATTAGAGTGGGAGTGTGAGTTAAGAATGTAGGTCTTGCTCATCAGATGGAAGAGCTTATTTTAATGTCTAAATGGAGCCTAGAACAGGCCACCATATTTATCCCAAGTAACTTTCATAATAGTTATGTGTTGAGTGGTATAATGGTTCTTTCTGTGGGTTTTGTAACTCAACCATGGGCATTCAGAGTGATCCCCATTATGCACTTCCTAGGTAACCAGTGTTGACCTACATAGGAGGGAGGTTGATGGGGCTGTGGGGTGTTTCCTGGATCCCCAGAGACATGTCCTGAATTGTCTGGAACTGAACACTTTACAGGGACTGGTCTTGAAGTGGAATTAGGGCAAGATGAAACCCAATGATCAGAGATAAGTGACTGAGATCTGATCTCTTTTGAGGAGTATGAGAAGTCTCCTCCTACCGCAGCTGGGATTTGGAGTGGTGATCCAAAACAACAAAATCCAACTGTTCTGCAAAGGAATGATGGAAACCTTACAAAGTGGGGAAGACAGAACAATGAAATAATTTGAGTTATCTCAGAGTTATCAGTGGTCAAAACTATGCTTTTCAATGCAGTAATTGGGCCTGATTAATAGGATGTCTGTCACCTTATGAAGATGGGATAATTAACATCTTACATAAATCAGAGTAAGGAACTGTAATAAAGGGTATATTATTAACATCAGATTGAGAAACTAGGCAGAGCTCTGGACTTATTTACCTGATAGAAATCTGACCAAGTGGAGTTAAAAATCTGTCTGTGCTTTCCTTGTCTCCAATTTTCTTGGTTCTTTTTGGTAATAGGATTCCAATACATAAAACTATATGCAAATATCATAAGCAGTAATTGAAGGCAGAGTTACATGTGACCTGAGCTTCCCAGGTGGCGAGTGGTAAAGAATCTGCCAGCCAGTCCAGGAGATGCAAGAGACAAGAGTTTGATCCCTGAGTTGGGAAGATCCCCTGGAGGAGGAAATGGCAACTCACTCTAGTATTCTTGTCAGAAAAATATCATGGACGGAAGTCTGGCGGGCTATAGTCCATGGGGTTGCAAAGAGTCGGACATGACTGAGTGATAGCACGCACATGTGATCTAGTTAGCTCACCATGAAGAAAGTTCTTGGGATGAGTTTGGGAAGAATTTTATTCCTGAAGAAGGAGGTCATGAGGGGAGGAATTTGAGTTATAAAAAGAGTCACCTTGAAGTTATAGAGAGCTCCTAGCGATGCTTATCTGTAATTGCCCCTCTGCCTTTGATCAAAATCATGAAGTTACATATTCACATTATCTTGTATTTTCTACTCAGCAGGCAAGAATTAAGCCAGGGAAGAAGCAGGCATTTCCTCTCAGGTGTCCTGAATACTTTGGCCCAAGGTCATTGTCATCAGACAGCCTGTGACCAAGGTTGTTTTTTCTGCCCTTCCCAGCACCCAGTAGCCGCAGGCTTCCAGAGCAGACCATGGAGTCAGAATTATGCTTGATCCTGCCTAAAGACAAAGGAGGTGTTTAACAGTCGGGTACTGAAAGTTGTGGGCATCTTTGTCCTTATATCATTTTATTCCAGTTCTCAAGGTCAGTCTTCCAAAGAACACCCTTTTAAGCTATGGTACTTAAGGCAGTACTCACCTTTCTCAACAGTCCTCTCCAAATGTTATTTGATGTTTCATTGGTGGACCCATTTATACATACTTACTTGAATGTCTGTCCTTGGAATTTTCCAGGCAAGAATAC
Source organism: Ovis canadensis (assembly GCF_042477335.2). Lineage (NCBI taxonomy): Eukaryota > Metazoa > Chordata > Mammalia > Artiodactyla > Bovidae > Ovis > Ovis canadensis. The sequence goes on along the minus strand of NC_091246.1, from coordinate 33,509,299 downwards.
TGGAGTGGGTTGCCATCTCCCACTCCAAGGGATCATCCCAAACCAGGGATCAAACATGCCTCTTTTGCATCTCCTGCATTGGCAGGCAGATTCTTTACCACTAGCACCACCTGGGAAGCCCTGATAAATCTCAACAGCTTAATATATACCTATAAGGATTGATCTGAAGGCACTGGCAAATTAAAGATGAATGTATTGAAATCAAAGTCCTATGGCTCCTGACTCATTTTTCAAGTTTTTTTTTTCCCTCTCTCACATTAGAAACATGTAAACTGATTGCTTACAACTTCAGTTAAGTTCAGTTCAGTCCAGTCGCTCAGTTGTGTCCGACTCTGCGACCCCATGAACTGCAGCATGCCAGGCCTCCCTGTTCATCACCAACTCCCGGAGTTCACTCAAACTCATGTCCATTGAGTTGGTGATGCCATCAAACCATCTCATCCTCTGTTGTCCCCTTCTCCTCCTGCCCTCAATCTTTCCCAGCTTCAGGGTCTTTTCAAATGAGTCAGCTCTTCACATGAGGTGGCCAAAGTATTGGAGTTTCAGCTTTAGCATCAGTCCTTCCAATGAACACCCAGGACTGATCTCCTTTAGGATGGACTGGTTGGATCTCCTTGCAGTCCAAGGGATTCTCAAGACTCTTCTCCAGCACCACAATTCAAAAGCACCAATTTTTCGATGCTCAGTGTTCGTTATAGTCCAACTCTCACATCCATACATGACCACTGGAAAAACCATAGCCTTGACTAGATGGACCTTTGTTGACAAAGTAATGTCTCTGATTTTCAATATGCTGTCTAGGTTGGTCATAACTCTCCTTCCAAGGAATAAGCGTCTTTTAATTTCATGGCTGCAATCACCATCTGCAGTGATTTTGGAGCCCAGAAAAATAAAATCTAACAATGTTTCCACTGTTTCCCCATCTATTTCCCATGAAGTGATGGGACCGGATGCCATGATCTTAGTTTTCTGAATGTTGAGCTTTAAGCCAACTTTTTCACTCTCCTCTTTCACTTTCATCAAGAGGCTTTTTAGTTTTTCTTCAGTTTCTGCCATAAGGGTGGTGTCTTCTGCATATCTGAGGTTATCGATATTTCTCCCGGCAATCTTGATTCCAGCTTGTGCTTCCTTCAGCCCAGCATTTTTCATGATGTACTCTACATATAAGTTAAATAAGCAGGGTGACAATATACAGCCTTGACATACTCCTTTTCCTATTTGGAACCAGTCTGTTGTTCCATGTCCAGTTCTAACTGTTGTTTCCTGACCTGCATACAGGTTTCTCAATAGGCAGATCAGGTGGTCTGGTATTCCCATCTCTTTCAGAATTTTCCACAATTTGTTGTGATCCACACAGTCAAAGGCTTTGGCATAGTCAATAAAGCAGAAGTAGATGTTTTTCTGGAACTCTCTTGCTTTTTTGATGATCCAACAGATGTTGGCAACTTGATCTCTGGTGTTCTTCCTTTTTATACAGCATTATTTGATGCTAGATTATTCCTGGATATGTATAAATCCTTTTTATAAAACTGAGAAGTGGTAGTTAAATTAGATAAATCTAATTTATAAAAAATAATCCTGGATGAATTTAAGGTGGAAAGAATTAACTGAAGGAAGAAAATACTCAAAGGCAAATATAGGTTACTGGAAATAAATTATTTGCATTTGAAACTTTGAAAAAATCTTTTGGCATCATTTATGCTCCCTTCCCCCTTCATTTTCCTTTTTTACTTTTATTTCTTCTGTTGTTATTTGTAAGGGTAATTTATGATCATGATAGCTAAATAATAAAAAGATGTATAAAGAAAATTTTTATGATATCCCCTCTCTCCAACTGTTAATGGGCTCCCCTTGTGGCTCAGCTGGTAAAGAATCTGCCTGCAATGTGGGAGACCTGAGTTTGATCCCTGGGTTGGGAAGATCCCCTGCAGAAGGAAAAGGCTACCTGCTCCAGTATTCTGGCCTGGAGAATTCCATGGACTGTATAGTCCATGGGGTCTCAAAGAGTTGGACACAACTGAGTGGCTTTCACTTTCAATAGCCTAGAATAAATGTTTTTCTCATTCCTTTCTGTGATCCATACTAAAATATATATGCATATATATATCTTTATAGAAATATATATATGCATATATATCTTTATATATGTATATAAAACACATATATTCATATACCTACATAAAGGTAATTTTTTTAAAAATTAGGATTACAATATTACAGATTCTGTATATATTATGCTGGATTCTTTTTGGCCTATGCTTTCCTTTTTCTTTGCTGTACCCAAAATTTTCTTTCCTGAAGAAATTAAACAAGCTTCTTTTTTCACTTTACATAACATAGGATTTTCTGTGGGGTATTGAATATAGATCCAAACTCACTTTAAAAAATAAGACTGTAATATTTCATATTAGCTATCACAATTTATTCAGGCAATGGATAGATATTACATAAGAAATGCGTCCTTACTTCTTAGGGGAGAAAAGTGTATTTAAGCTTTCTTCTCAAGGTCCTAACATGTAAGAGGAAAAAGGCAAGAACTTTCCTCTAAACTTTATTCTGTATACATGTATACACTCTCCCAGGGACAGGGGAGCCTGGTAGGGTCCTGCCTATGGGGTCGCACAGAATCAGACATGACTGAAGCGACTTAGCAGCAGCAGCATACACTGTTTATAGAGGTTTCTTATTTCAAACATTTTAGGAATACTGTTAGATAATTACATAAGCCATGAAACAGTGGTTATTGTGAAAACTGATAATGATTTAAAAATGTAACAGCTAATGTAAATGGTTCATCAGGAAGCTTATTAAATCTTTCATAAAGGTCCATTGTACTTAAAATCTAGTGAAGCTCATTTTGTCTTGGGACTGTTAGATGAGCAATACACTTGGATATCTCTTACTGTAGTAGATTTAAAAAAGGCAATTTTTGTCTGTAAACCCAAACATAATGCACTATGTTTTGGGTTAGCGTTTTCTTTCACAATACTTAAATCACTACAAATAACCAGCAATCAAAGGACTACTACTGCCACATTATGTACTGCCACATTACTCAAAGTGGGGTTCCTGAGTTAGAGGGAATGCTTTTTAAATTTTTTAATAGAGGGTGGCAGATGGCCTTCCCTAAGAGGTAAAGCAATTCATATTACCTTGTTTGCTCAAGCTGTTAATATTACTTTAGAAAGGGACATTAGGGAATATGCTGACTTTAAGCTGCCACCTTTCTAGCTGGCTCCTTATTTTAAAAAATGATATAAATAAATAGCTTAAATTATTCCCATCTGATCTTAATTTGCTCTTGAGATGAGAACTTAGAAATTGTATACAGTCCAAACACAAGTCCCCTTTAGCTCCTGCTCAGATAGATTTTTTTTTTCACCCATTTTCTCCAAATTGCTCTAAGAGATGAATGGGACTTGTGGGTTTAGAAGACAAACAGATGAAACAATTGCAAGAGTAGATGTTTCTCTGTTTGGATCACAAGGAGGAAAACACACATTAACTTTCATCATAGCTCTAGCTTTTTCAGTTAGGTTTTCTGTCTCTGGTGATTTACCTATTGGTGAAGAATAAGTAGAACAATATTATGGGGCTAGAGTGAGATGGGAGGGGAAGAAAATGAAAAGGCAGCAAAGTAAAGAAGGTTAGTTTGAATTCCAAGTTGTAATCTCCTATGTGCCTGATGCACTGTGGGATCTAAATGAATACTTACTGACATTTAGAGGTAGCATAAGACCTCCTTTGCTCCTACATTGAATAAAAGACCTATTTTTAACTGAAAGATGAAGTGATACTCAGCACTTTCTGTGCTGACTCTCGAAAGAGGTTTTTTGTTGTGATTCCGCAGAGGATGGGTTAAAAAAACACATCTAACTGATAAAATGTGTGCTCGGTTCCTCAGTCATGTCTGATTCTTTGTGACCCCATGGACTGTACCCCACCAGAATTCTCTGTTCAGGGGATTTTCCAGGCAAGAGTACTGGAGTCAGTTGCCATGCCCCCCTCCATAGGATCTTCCTGACCCAGGGAAAGAACCTGTGTCTCCTGTTTGGCAGATGGATTCTTTACCACTGAGCTACCTGCAAAGCTGCAACTAGTAAAATGAGACTTGGTTAAAACATTGGTTTTCACTTAAAAAATTATGTATGGCCTGTTAAATATCGAATGTTTGTGTTTCCTCACATTCATATGTTGAGGCTCTAATCTCCAATATGATGTGTATTTGGAAATTGGGCCTTAACTGGGAAGTAATTAGGATCAGATGAGATCGTGAAGGTGGGTTCTTGGTCCAAAGAGATTAGTGCTCTTTTAAATAGATACCACAGACTGCCCTCTCTCTCTCACTTCATGCACTTGTAGTGAGCAAAGACCAAATGGAAAAACAGCAAGAAAGAAGCTGTCTATGAGTGAGGAAAAGTGCTCCTATCTGTAACTAGGACTTATCATTGTCTGTGCATGCGTGCATGCTGTTGTTTCAGTTGTGTCCATCTCTTTGCATCCCTATGGACTGTAGCCTACCGGGGTCCTCTGTCCATCAGATTCTCCAGGCAAGAATACTGGAGTGGGTTGCCATGACCTCTTCCAGAGGATCTTCCCAACTCAGGGATGCAACCCAGGTCTCTTAAGCCTCCTGCACTGGGAGGTGAGTTCTTTACCACTAGTGCCACCTGGAAAGCCCATCACTGTCTGAAATCATATTATGTATTCATGGATTGATTGTCTATAAGTCTAGAATGTAAACTCCATTGAAGACTTGTTTTTTCTCTTTAGTGTTGTATCCCTGAAACTCACAAATAGTACCTGGCACATAGTAAGTGCTCAATAAATATTTCTTGAACAAGAGAATGAACTAACTGGAAACCAGAATTATTCCCCAAGTTTGAGTCCTTCTCTCAGACACAAGTCTAATATTCTGAGTAAAAGTTCTGAGTAAGATCGTTCCCCTATTCTGGCCAGTGTCCACACAGAGATTGTAAATAGCCCATAAACCCTGGGTCTAAATCAAGGAACACTTGCCTGGGATTCCAGGGCTCAATTCTTCATGAGTCCTCTGTTCCCATTGCCCACCTACCTGATCATGGTGGACTCCTTTGTCTGTGTGGTAGACTTCATCTCACCTCTGTTTCTAGCAGCTGGTGCTTGCCTGTGTTTTTCATGTCCACCTGCTGGTCTCGTCCTAGTTTACACTGACTCCCAGCCTAGCCCAGTCGAATCCACTTGATGTTTCTCAAAGAATGGTAGAAGATATGGTATAGATGGTATATTTTCATTTTTATAATGTGTTTGTGCTTTGATATGGATTATAGTAGGATTCACATATCAAACAAATTTAAGTAAAAAAGATCACATACTGCATGATTTATTTGGTGATGTTGACTGTATCCTAGTTGTTTATTTAAGCCTACATATTTTTTAAAATTATAGATCTATTTATTTTCGCCTGTGCTGGCTATTGGTTGCTTTGCATGGGCTTTCTCTAGTTGCTATGAGCAGGGGCTACTCTTCATTGAAGTGTGCGGTTTCTCACTGCGGTGGCTTCTCCGGTTGTGGAGCACAGGCTCTAGGTTCATGGGCTTCAGTAATTGCAGCAAGCAGGCTCAGTAGTTAGGGCACACAGGCTTAGTTGTTCCACGGCATATGGAATCTTCCCAGACTAGGGACAAACCTGTGTCCCCTGCATTGGCAGGCAGACTCTTATCCACTGCACTACCAGGGGAGTCCTATTTAAGCAGCTATTGAAGTATAGTTGATTTACAGAGTTGTGTTAGTTTCAGGTATACAGCAGAGTGATTCAGTTTTATATAGAGATATTCAGATTCTTTTCCCTTATAGATTATTACATAGTGTCAAGTATAGTTTCCTGTGTTATACAGTAGGTCCTTATTGGTTATCTGTTTTATATACAGTAATGTGTTTATATTAATTCTAAACTCCTAATGTATTCCCCTACTTTGGTAACCATAAATTTGTTATGTCTGTGGGACTATTTCTGTTTTGCATATTAGGTCATTTGTATCATTTTTTTTAGAGTCCACATAAAAGTGATAAATAAGTCTTTAGGTCCATACATGTTGTTGCAAATGGCATTATTTCATTTTTTCATGGCTGGAGTAATATTCCACATTATAAATAGTATACTGTATGATTCTTTAAAAAGAAAAAAACAGGCTGGAAGAGGCCGATTTATAGGGACAGGAATCAGATCTCTGATTGCCAAAACCTGGGGAAAGGGGTGGAGATGGACAATAAAAATAGGCCCAAGGGAAATTCTGGGATGATAGAAATATGTATCTTGATTGTGGTGATGGTTACACAACTGTGTTTATTAAAATTTATCAAACTCAACACCTTAAAAGACTGAATTTTACTGTGTGTAGACTATATCTCAATAACCTGCCAAAAATCACATCAAAAGCATTAGTTTAAAGACAATATCCAACGTTTAACTGTAAAGGTGGTATGAAGCAATGGTAAAAGATGGCAAGCAAATGATCAGAAATTATAAAACAGTGTATTTAATGATATTTCAAAACTGGAGCACTGCTTAATATTGCATTAGATCATTACTTAGAGTATTATTGTCTCCCTCTGTTTTATATTTCATCTGTGGGTTGAACATCATTTCAGGTCCCTATGGCCTTCTCTAGCCCCCTACTGCTATAGGACTCTGACCAGTTAAACATGTGTGCCACTCAACTGTGTCTTGCTTCGGACAATCAAACCACTTGATTCCTTCTGATGTGTACCAACTCACTGGAAAAGACCCTGATGCTGGGAAAGATTGAGGGGAGGAGAAGAGGTTGACAGAGGATGAGACAGTTAGATAGCATCACTGACTCAAAGGACATGAGTTTGAGCAAACTCTAGGAGATAGTGAGGGACAGGGAGGCCTAACATGATTGCAGCCATGGGGTCACAAAGAGTCAGACAAGATTTCATGACTGAACACAGCAACAATACATAATGTAGGGATTCCCAAATGGCACTAATGGTAAAGAACCTGCCTACCAATGCAGGAGACATGAGACGTGGGTTCAATCCCTGGTTAGGAAGATCTCCTAGAGGAGGGCATGGCAACCCACTCCAGTATTCCTGCCTGGAAAATTCCGTGGACAGAGGAGCCTGGCGGGATATAGTCCATAGGGTCGAACAGAGTTGGACATGACTTAGCAACTTAGCATGCATGCATACATAATATAAAATTTACTTTATTAATTGAGATATAATTGACATATAACTTCATCTTAGTTTCAGGTGTACAACATGGTAATTTGATATTTGTATATATGGCAAAATGATCACAACAGTAAGTCAGTATCCATCAGCTCACGCAATTAATTTTTTTTCTTATTATGAGAACTTTTAAGATCTGCTCTCTTAGTAACTTTCAAACATATAATACACTATTATTAACTATAGTCACCACATTGTACATGGGGAAGTTTGTACCTTTTGATCACTTTCATGCATTTTGCTCACCTTCCACCTTGCAACCGCCAATCTTTTCTCTGTACTTATGAGTTCAGTTTTTTTTTTAATTTCACATTAGCAAGATCATACAGTATTTGTCTTTCTATGTCTGACACTTTACTTAGCATAATGCCCTCAAGACCCATCCATATTATTATAAGTGGCAGGATTTTCTTTGTTATGGCTGAATAATATTCCTATGTATGTGTGTGTATATCATATTTCAAACCATTTAAAAGTATACAGTTCAGTTGTATTAAATACATTTTATTGTTATGCAAACATCACCACCATCCATCTCCAGAACTTTTCATTTTATACAGCTGAATCCCCATTTACATGAAATAATAACTCTTCATCTTAATCCCCATCCCACACCCCAGTAATGTTTTGTTCATTAACTTTGCCTTGATTACTGCTTTCTGGGTAACCAACACCCAAACTCTGTTCCGTACCCAGTCTGCCTTTGTCCTTTACTAAAATGGAGAATCTACGAAAAATAGCTTTACTAAGTTGGGACGTGAATTATAGTTTTTGTTCCTTTATTTCCTCTTTCTTGGACTGATTTCTTCTCCTTTAAAAAATTCATTTAGCACAAGGGTGGGGGTTCTCCTGTGCTTTTGCATATGGTGTGTCCTCTTGAGCATTCTGTTTTGCTCAGTGGGAGAAACTGACCTTATATTAACTTTATATTGAAAAGAACAAGGTTGCTGTATGGGGACAATGCAAATTTTTCATTAATTTGTAAGCTACGTGATATTTACAAATGCTGGCTAAGTGCTTCGGAATCTCTAGGGGATATGAATCTACTCTCCTCTATCTATGGTTTCTTTGGAAAAGTCTGAAAAGACCAGTGTTAAAGCCACCCCTTAGCCTCTTTGGCTTTGGTTTCTTTTAGTAAGTGAACTTGAACATGGTGGTCTTCTGTCCCTTTCCTATGACTTTGAGTGTTCCTGACCTTGCCTTGGCCACTTGGTTCTCACCTCTTGCGTTCTTGACCTTTCTTCTTCTTTTCTGATTCTTTCTGATTCAGATTTTTTTTTTTTGCCTGCACCTCACACCCTATTGGGATTTTAGTTCCCTGACAAGGGATTGAACCCCGGGCCCTCAGCAGTGAGAGCTCGGAATCCTAACCACTGGATCCCTAGGGAATCCCTTGGTTTAGATTTTTTATCTCTAAGCTTTTACTGATCTAAACTCTGTTTGAAATCTCACCCTAAGGCACCTGGATCCTCCTGACATTTGGGCAAAATGAAAGCAAAGGCTGAAAACCATACAAGACTTTCAGTTCCTTGGACATCATTTCCTCATTCTTGCTTATACTTCTGTGCTTCTTTCTCTCCATGTTTTGGATTATCTCCATGTAGTTATTTTAAATGGCTGTTTCATAGGCAGCCTTTGCATTTCAAAAAGTCTCCATACTTTCTTGTTTTGCAGGCAAGCTTTTCTTACTAGGGTTGCTGCCGTATGCTGATTTACTGTCCTTTAACAATAAGATTTCTTGTTTTCCCCAGATTTTTCAAAACCTGAGAATTAAATTTCCAGAAAGGCCAAACCACTGCATTTCATCTTGCCTAATTTGTCATTTGGGCAGGCTTCCCACTGCAAAATCAGCATGAGGGTTTTTTTGGTATTTTTTTTTTTTAAAGAAAAAGAAAGCAATATGATTCTTTGGCACAGTCACCATGACTTTCCCACCAATATGATAAAATTCCATCCCTCCACTCCCCAAAAACAAATTTTGAGCTAAACTTTCAATTTTTTTTTTTTTTTGGAAATGAGCTTAAACAAATGCACTCAATTTTGGGAAACATCTCTAAGCAAGGCAGGCTGAGCTACATTCCTGCATTTCTCATGCTGTAGTGGGAAAAGTTCATGAATGTAAGTGAAAGCTTTTCTAAAGTTATCTGTGAAGGGAAAGGAATAATTACTTCTGTGTGGTTCAAACCTGGGCACCATCCAGGTTCCCCCAATTAGCCGCGAGAACAGTGCCTGCTATTGTGTATTAGGTTTACCTTGAATTCTCTAGGGACTCGTGCTTTTCTGATCACTATGAATATTAGAAAGCAGGATCCTACAAGATTCTTCTTTCTTGTCTTGAAGCAAAAGGGGCCTATACGACTACAAGGGAGCTTTTGAGACAAACAACTGCTGTAAGCATTGAATTGCCAGGGGTGGAAAGGGAATGGTTATGTCATTTTTAATAGAAAAAATCAGAAACTTCTGCATTATGAGGGTGGCTGGATATAGATACTTTTTCATGCATGGGGAAATGGTGGGAGTTTTAAAATTTATTTTTTCTTTACTTGGGTAGCCCTGTTTTTCAGTTTTACTTCCCCTTCCAAAGTCACAGTGGCTTAGGAGTAATATTAAGATGAAAATAAGTCACAAATAGGCTCTACCTCTACGAACTCTGAAAATTTCAGATTCTCAAATTCTTCTTAAATAGTGTTGGAAGAAGTCCACATGGACTCATGTGTTTCCTGGATGCTACATGGCACCTGCCATTTCCCTCCTTTTCAGGTGTGGTTCACACTGGAAGGCAAAGGCTGTCACTTTTTTGTTTTACCTTTTCTGACCCTGATATCTAGTGTTAAGGCTGTGGTGTCTGTGGTAGGAGCATCACTGTTAATCCTTACCTGTCATGACACCACTGCCAATTGGGATGCCTGCTGCAGTGATGGCGCTTGGCAAATCTCATGCTAGGGCTGCTGGTGGCTCTTGCTCATGGTGCTCACCTCAGCATAGAGGTAGTTCTGGGAAAGCCATTGACTCCTCTGTGCTCTCAATGCCCCATGGAGTGTCTGTGGGTGTTTCTTTCCTTTCAATAAACTTATCTCAACTTAGGACATGAGGCATGTGTCCTTAAGACTGGAAGGGTAATCTGTGCACCAGGCACATATTTTATTCAGAAATCATCTTCCTCTCTTATCTGGCTCCTTATTGTGAAATGGACCTAGCATCATTAACCTTGGTAATTTCCCCTGTGACTTCTTTGACCCTGGTTCACATAGCCTCTGTTCTCAGTTATGCCTGGATATGTCTTAGTCTTAGGGTGAGAACAATTGATCTTGCATAGCTGCACATACTTGACTCCATTCCATGTGGGTGCAATTAGATGAGCTAAGAATGTAGCATTCTGCAAGACCTGTCCAACACACAGATCAGAATGAGATCTTTTCCTCACCTACCTAGGCAAGGACAGGCCTGTGTTTTGTGTATATGTGGGTGTGGTGAGGTAGAAATTCTAGAGTCCATTTCAGCATATCTTTTGCACAATAACTCTCAAATATATGGTTCCAGTCTAGACCTTTCTCAGTGTCTGATTCTCATCTTCCCTACAAAATGATTCTCCTCTCATGAGCTCTGTTTCCATCAGTGGACCAACAAGTTTCTGTGCTAGAATCACCCTTACATCCTCCAACGCCCCCCCCACCCCCAACCAAAAACAGTTACCAAATTAAACACTAAACCTCTGATAATTCTCATATTAGTGGAGAGGAATAAAAGGTAAGGACTATGAGACCTCTCAGGAAAAAAGTACTGGACAATAATAATCTCATAATTGAAATATTGAAGTAATACTCCTGTCTGAATAGGAGGAAAACATTTCCCTTGTGAATATCATGGGATGAAACCAGTGAAAATTCTTTTCCTCTCACTTATTTATATCTTCAGCATTTTGGCCACCTGATACGAAGAGCTGACTCATTTGAAAAGACCCTGATGTTGGGAAAGATTCAAAGCAGGAGGAGAAGGGGACGACAGAGGATGTAATGGTTAGATGGCATCACTGACTCAATGGACATGAGTTTGGGTAAACTCCAAGAGTTGGTGATGGACAGGGAGGCCTGGTGTGCTGTGCTTCATGGGGTTGCAGAGTTGGACACGACTGAGCTACTGAACTGAACTGATTAATATTTTCTATAGCCAAAACAATGTAGGCTTTATCTTGACCATATTTAGGACATGGAAAAGAATATATTGTCCTAAAAACAAGCATGCTTGAGGAGTACACATTTAGTGAAAGTGCTGCAAGTGTGTATGTTTTACCCTTTAGTGCGAGGTAAGGAAATTACTGGGTGTAATTGCTTAGAAAATGGTGACTGTATCCTGTGTTGTATACTTAAATACATTTTATAGGATTTAAAAAGAATTGATGACCCATCTGTAAATGTCCCTTAAGAAATTATTCAAGATAGAAGGTAGATCTATTTGCTGATAGCTGTTTAGGTCTGCTGAAGGCAGGAATGTCTCTGAGCCATCCAGGATTCCCTGGGGTCCTGGGCAGGGGAAAGGAAGCCCCCGATTCAGATGGACTCCTTGTTTTCTGCGACTAGAGACCAAGGGTGGTATGGGCTTCATCCTGTCTGTAAGTTCGGTTGAGTATGGAATTGAGTGATGGATGAACCCACTGAGGAAAGCCTTGCCTCATCAGAACCTGTGAATTAACAGTTTAACCAACTGAACATCAAATTCAACTAGTTAAACTCTAACCAAACTACTTCTAAACTTCTGCTGCAAACCCCGATTGTTCTCTGCAGGTTAGTTTTATATGAGCGCAAATATCTGCAGAAGATTTCAGGTATCTTGGGATATCTACTGTTATCTTGAGATATCTATTCTAGAACAAGGTAAAAAGACCCTTTAAGATGTTTAGAAGTTCTTTACTTCTATCTCTCACATTAAAATGGAGTTTTAGGTCCTAAAACTATAATATATTATAATTCATGCTCTGGTTGAAGAGAGAGTTATAATTTTCCAAAAGCAAACTATCTTGAGAGTTCAGTAAGGGGTTTCCTTACTGAAACAATATTTTGCAGTTTTCAGTCCTGCAACCAAAGGACTACTGAACATTGATTTATTTACAATGAGGCATTAGTACAAAGCTTAGTTAAGTCAGCACAAATAAATGTTGAGCCAGAGGAGTTTTGGGTATTGGCTTTCCAGCCTAATAGTTACATGGCTTTAGACAACTGATTTAAATATGCTTTTTTTTGTCCTTTAGGGTATTTCTCCACTTACTTAGATTTTATTTGATTTTTTTCCACACTGTTTCATAGTCTTCTGGACCTAGATATGTACATATTTTGTTAGATTTATAATTAGATATTTCATTTTTTGGTGCTATTGTATATGGTATTTTTAAAAATTTCAGTTCTAAATACCTGGAACCAACATAATATTGTATATCAAATATATTTCAATAAAATTCATTAGTCAAAAATGTCAATTCTGACTGTTCATTATTAAGTGTAGAGAAAATACACTGACTTTTGTGTAAACACTGTACTTTGCTATTTGTTTTCTCTGTTCACTGTTAAGACAGGAGATATTGAATTCGTTTCCCTGCCATGGTACTGCAGATTTCTTTTTATCCTTTTTCCTTAAAATGATTTTATTGTTGTAAGAATGCTAAAATTTTAATGTACAATACAGTATAGTTATCTATATGAACAATGTTGAACAGCAGATCTTTTGAACTTATTTGTTTTGCATAATTGAAACTATACCCATTGAACATCAAAGACCTAAAGATTCTGAACTTCAGTGTTTCTTTTTCTTAGAGTCAATAGGTTTTATTGGAACACAGCTACACACACTAACTTCTACATCATGTATGGCTGCTTTTGCATTGGAATGCAAGCTTTTTCACCCATCTTTATTGAGATATAATTTACATATAACAGTGTAAGTTTAAGGCATACAACATGACGATTTGATATATGTATACAGTTGTGAAATGATTACCTCAATAAGGTTAGTTAGCACTTCCCTCTTAGATCTCAGAAACATATTCATCTCAGCACTTTCTGTCAATATCACCCCTTTGTCCCACCTCTAAACCTCTGACAACCATCATTCTGGTTTCTACTCTGGTGAGTCTCACTTTTTAAAATTCCACATGAGTGAGACCAAATAGTATTTGTCTTTCTCTGAGACTTACTCTACTTAGCATATTGCCCTCAAGGTCTATCCATGTTGTCAGAAAAGGCAAGCTTTCCTTCTTTTTACTAACTGAATGATATTTCATTGTATTTACAAACCACATCACTTTATCCCTTCATCTGTTGGTGAACACTTGAGTTGTTTCCATGTTTTGCCTGTTGTGAATTATGCTGCAGTGAACATGGAGTGCAGATATTGCTTCAAGAGAGTGATTTCATTTCCTTTGGATACCTACCCAGAAGTGAGATTGCTGGATCAGATGGTAGTGCTCTTTTAGTTGTTTAGAGAACCTCCATGCTGTTCTCCATATAGGCTGCACCAATTTATATTCATACCAACAGAGTACAAGCTCAAGCTGTGTTTCTTATCTATGAAAAGGAGCAAATAATACCTACCTAAATTGTCAAGGCTAGGTTTAACATAATGCTTGTAAAGCATTTATGGTAGAGTGCTGTGCTTCCTGTGAACAGAGGCTATTATTGACTACTTTAATTCTGGAAGTGATGAGAACAGTCCTGAATGGAGTTGTTATCGGTGGAGTGTTTGATTCTGAAGCTAGTACTGACGTGTGTGTGCGTGCATGCTCATTTGTGTCCGACTCTTAGCAACCCCATGGACTGTAGCCTGCCGGGCTCCCCGTCCATTGAATTTTCCAGGCAAGAATACTGCTGTGGGTTGCCATTTCCTACTCCAGAGGATCTTCCTGATCCAGAGATTGAACCCACATCTCTTGAGTCTCTTGCATTGGCAAGTGGATTCTTTACCTCTCTGCCACCTGGGTAGCCCATAGCACTCACATGTTATATTCTAAGTGTTTATATGCCATTTCTCCCACTACATTGTGAATTCCTTTAAGGCAGGTAGGCCCTTATTTGTCTGTGACACCTACTAGGATTCAGAAGCTTGTTTCTAAATAAGTAAATAATGAACTCAGATCCTTAACTCAGAGCTGCTTAAAATTATTTAATAAATAATTATTCTCCTTTCTTTGACTAAAAAGCAAGGAATCTGGACATTTGGCCTGAGGGAGGTTTTGGTAAAGCAATTAACTAGAAATATACTATTAAATATCAAACCCACTACAAATTAGGATAAATCTAAGAACTGTGTTTTATGAGATAATTCTTATGTTGTTTTTTCATGATTTTTCTTTGAAACTATTTTAACAATTTGCCATAAGTATATTTTGGGTTTAGTCAATTTGTTGTACTGGATGTTTCCCCTAGAGGTGAATGGTTTTTTTAAATAAAACTCACTCGTTCCATATCAAATCTACAATATAAGATTATTGAATGTATTTTTTTTTTACTTTCTAGCCTGAATTGGAACCTTATGGACACTGAATCTAGAAACATATGCTGATGTGATTTATGTGTAGAAAATCTCTGTTCATATTATTAACAAAATCACTATTGTGCTCCAATCTTTGTTCTCTGGGGATGAATCTTAGTAAATCACTTCCTGCCATTTGGATACCTCAGATCTCAAACTGCCTGAGGCTTTAACAGATTCACCAGAGTAGACAATTCAAAACTCCATGAAGGTTCTGATGACAGGAAAAGCATTCCCCATTTCTCCTGCAAGGCTGGGGAGGGGACAGGAAGGAAAGGAGAGAGTTTTAGAATCTGGTTCTTCTATGTCTGAAAGACAGTTCAGATTAATTACTAGTGCCTTAAATAAGAAACAGGAAAACATCCTCCACAGAGACAGTCACTTTAGCCAGCTATAAACATGTGGTACTCATTCACAAGCTTCGAGAGCAGAGAAATTTAGATAGGTCTGAAAAAAGTCAGGCGAGCTTGTCTTTAAAAATGAAAATTGGAAGTAAAATGCATGGTGCTCAGACTTATCCACTGTCTGTCTTGAGTCTATCAGTTTAACAACTCTGGAAAGTTCGAGGTTTCCTGAGTATGTGTGTATGTATACATATTATTCCACCCCCCCAACTTCTGATAGAACATATTTTATCAGTTTAGTTTACAAAGAGAATTCAGTTCTTCCCTGTCATGCTTAACTCACCTATGATGTGGGGATTGTACATATATTTCCATCTTTGAAGGAACATTCTCTCACATTCCTTTTCTGAGATGTGCTAACTTGATGTGATGGGGTGAGTCATTTTCAAAATTTCTTCAAAGCAGGAATGTCTTAGTGGAAGACAGTATGTTATTTATACAGTGACAGGTTACAAAAGCATACCTTTTGTTTGAATAGGCAAGATGCATCTGAACTTCCATTTCTTTTCCTGTGCAGCCCTGGATTTCTATTATGGGGAATATGATGGAGAAGGGGCTGAGAGTTTGGAGAAGGTTTGAGGAGGATGTCAGATTGCTTCAGATCTATTATTTTCCAATTCCTGAACACTCAGATTTTATGTACTTGTTGCTACCTGTAAGTCTGAATTCTTGGGAGATAGCCTAAAAATACTGATGGGTCTGCCTTCCAGGTTATGGAGGCTGATTCTCCTTAGTAACCATTGCTGTGTCGATAGGAGCAGTGACTTTTGTGAGTTAAGATCATTCAAAAGATGAATTTGATGATGCTGGCTTTTTTTCTATGAAAAACTGCTCCTCACATTACATCAGTTAGAAAAAAAAAATCCATTTTTGAAAAAGGGAATCGCAAAAGAAAAGGGGATGGTCTGAGAGGCCATGTAGTTTTATGCATTGATTCCACCCATAAAGTGGGCGAGGAGCGGGTGAGGCAGGGGTTGATAGTTATAGCTAATCAAGAGTACATATTCTTCTGCTTCTTTTTTCGTGTCCTTATAATTTGCTTTCCAAAACTTAAATAAAGGTAATCTCAGTGGTTCTCGCGCTTATTTAGACCCTGAACATTCTGCACAGACACTTTGAAAGCCCTTAGCTATGTATCACAACACATCATAATAGGAAAAAAAATTTAGAAGATCTGGGACCTAAATATTGGGCATGGACTTTATTGGATTGCTTTGTGTCAATTTTTTAACCTTCCTAAATTCCCTAATGAGCAAAACAATAATAATATTATTTTTCTCACAAGGTGGTTGTAAGGATCCAGTGAGACCTGATTGAACCATTGAAAATTAACTTTTTTTGGCCTTCACAAACTGCTATTTTAAATGGGCAAATTCATATAAGCAGTGTTTTGTAAATTGTAAAATAGCATTTAAATTGTAGTTAAAATAATATATAAAGTTGCTTTCTCTTCTCATTGGTGAGGGAGAAGTGGAACTTTCCTAATAGCTGGAGAATAATTGTTACAGGAGGGTGTGTGCAGCTTTTAAAAAGAAAGACTGAGGAAGATAATAGTAAGTATGAAAATAAATTTTTATTTTTGTTATTTTAATGTGAAATGGTGATAAACTTAATCCATTTAATGAGCTGCATATATGTGAAATATTCACACCATTCCATGTTAGCAGTTCAGAAACTTAGCCATTGATGTTAATAAACCATTATATCTTCAAAGGGCAAAACATTCCCTATTCAAGCCTCTCAATCGAAGCCCTCTAATTTAATAGGATTAATGAGGTCATTTGGATGATATTCACACATTGTATGAAGGAAAAGTAACTTGATGTTAGAGGTCATCTGAAATAAATGATCTGTATAATATTTAAGAAAATAACAAAGAGAAATATAACACTGGCCTTTTTTTAAGGTGATTTTATAGTTCAAGGTTCAATAAAGTTTAGGAAATAAGCTGGGTATTACACTTGATAACATAATTTGATAATTTCTTTTTTTTATGTAGTTGAGATATGTTATACAAGAAGCATATTTCTGCTTCCTTTCTTTCAGATTGATGTTCTGAAGACAGAGTTAATAGCTTAATCTTAAATCCTTTAAAAATGATTGTAACAGTCAAAAGTAGAAGATTTAAAAGTGCAAAATCTCTACATTAACAGAAAAAGATCAATTAGGAAGAGCTAATATTTTCCAAAGATGCAGGAATCCTGTAATTATATGATTTCATGTAAAAATCAAATGAGGGTATTCACACTGAAATTCTCAGACGTGAGTTTTTTGTCTTCTTTTTTGTTTGCAGTGAATTATGCAGACTGTTAACCTGTTTGCAGTTGTACTTTTACTGATAAAGATGCTTCATTAAGGACTTGACTTAAAAAAAATTTTTGTTGGCATATAGTTGATTTACAATGTTATGTTAGTTTCTGCTGTACAACAAAGTGAATCGATTATACATACATACATATGTATTGGGGCTTCCCTGGTGTCTCAGACAGTAAAGAATCTGCCTGCAGTGCAGGAGACCCAGCTTCGATCCCTGGGTTGGGAAGATCCCCTGGAGAAGGGAATGGCTACCCATTCCAGTGTTCTTGCCTGGAGAATTCCATGATGAGAGGAGCCTGGTGCACTACGGTCCATGGAGTCGCAGAGTCAGACATAACTAACTAAACACATACACACACACATATATATGTATATATATATATGTGTGTGTGTTTTAAAATATTTTTTATATCTTTTCCCTTTTTAGGTCATTACAGGGTATTGAGTAGAGTTCCCTGTGCCTATACAGTAGGTCCTTATTATGTATCTATTTTATAAATAGTAGTATGCATATGTCAATTCCAATCTCCCAGTTTATCCCTCCCCTGTATTTCCTGAGTCTGATTTTTACATCCATAACTATTTCTGTCTTGTAAATAAGCTCATTTGTATTATTATTATTATTTTAGATTCCACATATAAGTGATATCATATAATATTTGTCCTTGATTTACTTCATTCAGTATGACAATTTCTAGGTCTCTCTATGTTGCTGCAAATGGCATTATTTCATTCATTTCCATGGATGAGTAATATTTCATTGTATATACATACCACATCTTATTTACCCATTCCTCTTTCGATGTACGTTTAGGTTGCTTCCATGTCCTGGCCGTTGTAAATGGAGAACAGTGTGGAGGTTCCTTAAAAAATTGAAAATAGAGCTACCATATGATCCAGCAACTTTGATCCTGGACATATAGCCAAAGGAAACCATCATTTGTAGAGATACAAGCACCCAATGTTCATTGTGGCACTATTTACAAAGACTTGACCTTTTTTTCCTCTCTTTTTCACTGAGTAGAGAGTTTCCATATGCACAGAATGTGTGTATGTAATGAAAATTCAGACGTTTTTGAGACTGTATAAAATGAATTATAAACCCTGAGAAGTTTCACTATTTGGAATATACTGCTGCTGCTGCTGCTAAGTTGCTTCAGTCGTGTCCGACTCTGTGAGACCCCATGGACAGCAGCCCACCAGGCTCCTCTGTCCACAGGATTCTCCAGGCAAGAATACTGGAGTGGGTTGCCATTTCCTTCTTCATTGGCATATACTATGTACATACTGTACATACTACATAGGGGATCTTCCTGGGTTGGAAGATGCCCTGGAAAGGAAATGGCAACCCACTCCAGTATTCTTGCCTGGAGAATCCCATGGACGGAGGAGCTTGGAGGGCTACAGTCCACGGGTGGCAAAGAGTCAGACACGACTGAGTGACTTCACTTTCACTTTCACTATGTACATACTAAGGGCTTCCCTGGTGGCTCAGTTGGTAAGGAATCTGCCTGCAATGCAGGAGACACAGGTTTGATCCCTGGGTTGGGAAGATCTGGAGAAGGAAATGGCAGCCCACTCCAGCATTCTTGCCTAGAAAATCTCATGGACAGAGGAGCCTGGAGGGCTATGGTTCATGGGGTTTCAAGAGTCAGACATGGCTTAGTGACTAAACGACCACAATATATTCAGAAAGCCAGGAAAGATCGTTCTGAAGGAAACCTGATCTGTGAAGTTGTTCTAAGTGATCCATCTCACTGTGGGGCAAAACCCTAGTGGAAATAAAATTGATTAGCCAAGACAAGTGTGAATCATACAGACTTGGTTGGAGGCAGAAGAAACGAAGGAGGGGGTGTTTATGTCTCCTTTCCAGCAAAAGGATTATTAGCATCTCTTTTTATGTTCAGAACTGTCTCAATATGGATGATAAATTATATGGCCACCAAAGGTTCAGAGAGTGTTACTTTCTGTAATATAACATGGGGGCTAGAATATACCAGAACTTCCTTTGCTCCCTCAGATGGGTACCAGGGCTGTAAGAATGTTCACTGTGCCCCAGTTGTGGTTGATCCTGATGTTATCTTTCTGTATTCCCAAGGTGTTCAGTAGCCTGATCTTGTCTTCACCTTGTGAACTTGTCTTCAGAGTCAACAAAGAAAGGATGGGAAACATACCAAGGAACCTGTTGGTGTCAGGGAGGGGAACATAAAGATGGAGTCAGTAGTGGTCTTGGCATGGACCTGGGGTTGAGTTATAGAAAAGCCTGCGGACTCTTCCAGTGGTGTTCTGTTGAATTACCTTGTCGTGATCATAGCACTGGAGTTGGGAGTGGTCTAAGAAGTTAATCTAATTTCTCCTTTGGCCTCTAGTAGACCTCAGTTCAGTTCAGTCACTCAGTCATGTCCTACTATTTGTGACCCCATGGACTGCAGCATGCCAGGCTTCCCTGTCCATCACCAACTCCCAAAGCTTACTCAAACTCATGTCCATTGAGTCAGTGATGCCATCCAACCATCTTGTCCTCTGTTGTCCCTTTCTCTTCCTGCCTTCATTCTTCCCCGGCATCAGCATCTTTTCCAATGTCAGTTCTTCACATCAGGTGGCCAACGTATTGGAGTTTCAGTTTCAGCATCAGTCCTATTCAGGAGCGATTTCCTTTAGGATGTACTGGTTGGATCTCCTTTCTGTCCAAGGGACTCTTAAGAGTCTTCTCCAACACCACAGTTCAAAAGTATCAATTCTTTGGCACTCAGCTTTCTTTATAGTCCAACTCTCACATCCATACATGACTACTGGAAAAACCATAGTTTTGACTAGATGGACTTTTGTTGGTGAAGTAATGTCTCTGTTTTTTAATATGTTGTCCAGTAGACCTATGCTGACATTTTAATGGCTTGTGGAATCTTGTTGTAGTATGTTAGAGCAGCAAGTTACCCCCAGGCATATTCAACAACTGATTTACTTGGAGAGCCAAACCAGCCTAGGAAATGAATGTTTCAAGGAAATTAGTGGAGCAGGTTATTAAAATGGAAGTACTGGCTAACATCCACCACTCATAATTAATATACAGTCAGCACTCTGTATTTGCATGCCTTCCATTCATTTTGTTCTGGTTCAGTCACTCAGTTGTGTCCAACTCTTTGTGATTCTGTGGACTGCAGCATGCCAGGCTTCCCTGTCCTTCACCATCTCCAAGAGCTTGCTCAAACTCATGTCCACTCATGAGTCAGTGATGCCATCAAATCATCTCATCCTCTGTCATCCCCTTCTCCTCCTGCTTTCAGTCTTTCCCAGCATCAGGGTCTTCTCCAGTGAGTTGGCTCTTCGAATCAGTTGGCCCAAGTATTAAAAGTTCAGCTTCAGCATCAGTCCTTCCAATGAATATTCAGGATTGATTTCCTCTAGGATTGACTGGTTTGATCTCCTTGCAGTCCAAGGGACTCTCAAGAGTCTTCTCCAATACCACAGTTCAAAAGCATCAATTCTTTGGCGTTCAGCCTTTCTTACGGTCCAGCTCTCACATCCTTACATGACTACTTCCATCCATGGATTCAACCCATTGTGGATCAAAAATATTTGGAAAAAATTCCAAGAAGTTCCTCAAAGCAAAACCTGAATTTGCCACACTCGGCAACTAAGTACACAGTATTTATTTGCAACCATATGCATAGCATTTACATTGTATTTAGGTATTGAAAGTAATCTACATTAAGAAAAAGTAGTCATGAAATGATTTAAGGAAGTTTTGAAGGAGTCTTTTGGGCCTAGAAAAGAAAACAACAGTCTCAAAGGCCCTTGCTGAATCATCTAACTTAGGAAAGAACAAAACAGGACTTTAGGTCCCGCCCTGATGCTCCAGGCCGGATGCATCTATCTGGGACTTATCACCCCCTGCCCAGAAACCTTGGCCCAGAAGACTTATCACTCCCTGTCCGGAAACCTTCCATCCCCTACACCTGCCCAGAAGACTTATCACCCCCTGCCCAACTACAAATGCCATCTCAACTAAGAATACTCAAAACATCCCGCCTCATTAACATTTCCCTTATTGCTTCCAAAAACCTCCCTATAAATGTGGAGCCTCCCTGATCTCTCCCGGTGCTCAGCCTGGTCCTTAGGCCGACTGTCACCCCTCCTTGCCTGAATAAAGGTAACCTACTTCTGTTGAGGTCGTCTTTCCTTTTTCTGCCTCGGCCAGAACTATACCTTACAGGTTTTTGATATGCAGATGTGATCCCATTTCACATTAGGGACTTGAGCATCAGTGGATTATGTTATCCAGGGGAGGTTCTGGAATCAATGTTCCTCAAATGCCAAGGGAGCAGGGAGGACTGTGCATGTGTGTGTGTGTTTGTGTTGTGTTGTGTGTATGTGTGTGTGTATGTACATACACATATATGTATTTCCATATATATAATTCCAAAGTGAGGGTGAAGAACAGGTTGGATATGGATAAAACCCAGTCTCATTAATCTAATATTACCTTGCCACATTAAGGTTATAACAGACAGATTTGGGAGATTAGATGAGAGAATTTTTAATATGGTCTGTCTATGTGGTGCAAATCATCCCCAGTATTGGGGGAGAGCTATGGTTGTCTCTTAGCTAATGTCCAGGGGGCTTGACTTTAATGGGACAATTTGCATAATTTAATAAATGGCCCCTGAGGTTTTGTAGGTAGCATCAACTGATGTTGGACTCAAATTTAGAAATCTACAGGATGAGTGACTGAGTGCTCAGCTGCTGTGATGATGGACCACAGGCCGATTTCCTGCACCTCTGGGATCATCCTGCACTCAGAGTTTGTAGGAGCACAGGATTCATGAGCATTTCTTATGGAACGGATTTTCTCAAGAGAGAAAAACCAAAGTAGGGTTGTCTCAGTTCCTCCCAGGATTCCATCTAGAGGAGTACAACTTACTCAACAAAAAGATGTGAGAGGTGTGTCTCTCAAAAACTATCGCCTGCAGGAAAAGGCTCCAGCAACCAGTTGGAGTAGAGACTCATTTGCCCAGGTAGAAGAAACTGCAGGTTAAAAATTCCTGTTGAGAGAGGGAAATGGTGTCTGAAAACCCTCAAAAATACTCAAAAGGAAGAAAGTCGACCTTAAACAAAAGTCAAGTCCAGAGGGCACCATGGTCCTGTTGTAGGATAGTAGCATCCAAGAAGAACTCCCCTAGCTCCTTTTCTCTGCTCTCCTTGCTCCAACCCTGGAGGGCTACCAGATGGGGTAGAGGAATGGAAGGTTTAGACAGGGAGAGAGAACATGTTCCCACCGCATCTCCTCCTCTAACTGCAGCCCTCCTGTCTGCAGTGGACCACATTTGGGGGTCATAAAACATTCTTCAAAATCTGAAGTAAGATGAAAGCTTTACCTATTACATATTATTAGGCATTTTAAATCTGAAATTGACTTTGTGCTATGTGACTTGAAACCCACACTGTTCATGTTATGTAAAAGGGGCGAGAAAAATAAAGGAGCTGATTGAGTTTTCTTCTAGGATTGTGGAAAGAAATAGATCTGTAGGGCACATTTAAAAGGACAGGAAAGAATAAAAATGAAGTTCTTTTCTGTTGATACCCTACAATTTCTTCTATTTCCATATAATGTTTGCACTATTTTTACAAGTTGCAACCTTTGATTTTAAATAAATATATTTAGATTGTCTTTTTGTTTTTCTAACCATACTTAAAATATATCTGGTCAGCTCATGATTTATTAGCGTCACCTTTAACTTTGTTTACTTTGTTGTTGTTTTTCTTATGAAACAGTTCAAGAATTGAAAACACATTTTCAAACTGACACTATTATTAATCAGCCATTCCTGTGTTGCTTGTTTCAGTTCTGTAATTTTGCATTAGTTCTAATGATCTACTATTGTTTTTTTAAGCTGAAATAGGCCTTCCTGTAGTTCTCAACAAATAAATCATGTAACTGTCACACACTCCAGCACAAATTTTATTTCTTAGTCCTAACATCTTTATATCAAGTTTCTGCTGCTTGGATGGATGGCATTAATAAGGCACAGACATTCAGATAGGAATAAACCTTGTCAGAGCAGCATTTTGTAAGGGTGATTGTTGGCCTGATGACTGAATTTAATCAAATTTAACTGATATTTGTGTTTTCCCAATTCAGATATCCAACTGTAGTGACATATTTGCAGGAATTCCCTAATTGAAGTTTTACAACGATAAGCAAAGGAGTAATTGAGAATAACTGAACATACAGATAGGAATGCGGAGTGTGTCGTAAACAACAGACAGCAAACAGATGACATGGATCTGGGGTTATTGTCTAATCTCATCTCAGTGTGAATTAGTGAAGGTAAAAGATTGAAAAGATTTCTCCGTAATCTCTGGAATTTTCCTTCACCCCCCGCAAAAAAACATAGCAAGATTATATTTTAATACACAAACAAAATACAAAACACCAGAGTAAATTGGCAGCAATAAAATGTGGTATTTCATTTGCGCTACACTAAGACATTGATCTGGAGAAGGCAATGGCACCCCACTCCAGTACTCTTGCCTGGAAAATCCCACAGATGGAGGAGCCTGGTGGGCTACAGTCCATGGGGTTGCTAAGAGTTGGAGATGACTGAGTGACTTCACTTTGACTTTTCACTTTCACGCATTGGAGAAGGAAATGGCAACCCACTCCAGTGTTCTTGCCTGGAGAATCCCAGGGATGGCGGAGCCTGGTGGGCCACCATCTATGGGGTTGCACAGAGTCGGACACGACTGAAACGACTTAGTAGTAGTAGTAGTAGTAGTAGTAGTAGTAGTAAGACATTCATCAGAGAAGGCAATGGCACCCCACTCCAGTATTCTTGCCTGGAGAATCCCCGGGACAGGGGAGCCCGGTGGGCTGCCGTCTATGGGGTCGCACAGAGTCGGACACGACTGAAGCGACTTGGCAGCTGCAGCAGCAGCGGCAGCAGCAGCAGCAGCAGCAAGACATTGACATACCAAGGAAAATGAAAGGAGTGAAAAAAACACCCAGAGAAAAATGAAATAACACAAGAAACTGGAAAGGAGTAAGCATGTATGAAGATGACACAACTGAACAGTAACAGGAGAAAAGGCAATTTCTTTGTAACATAATATTGCCAAAGAATAAAAATGTAACATTTGTACAGTTTGAGGAAATAAATTCACATCAACACTCGTAGGTAAGATTGATGAAATCCTGTCTGTATGATAGAGGAAAATCTATTTTGTCTGGACTCAAAACTATAAATTTTGGATATTTTTATCCTCACAGTTTCATTGGAATTATTCCAACAAATTCAGCTCAGTTCAGTTCAGTCTCTTAGTCCTGTCCGACTCTTTGCGACCCCATGAACCACAGCATGCCACACCTCCCTGTCCATCACCAACTCCAGGAATTTGCTCAAACTCATGTCCATTGAGTCAGTGATGCCATCCAACCATCTCATCCTCTGTCATCCCCTTCTCCTCTCACCCTCAATCTTTCCCAGCATCAGGGAAAGACTCTTTTCAAATGAGTCTGTTCTTGGCATCAGATGGCCAAAGTATTGGAGTTTCAGCTTCAACATCAGTCCTTCCTAATGAACACTTGGGACTGATCTCCTTTAGGATGGATTGGTTGGATCTCCTTTCTGTCCAAGGAACTCTCAAGAGTCTTCTCCAACACCATAGTTCAAAAGCATCAATTCTTTGGCACTCAGCTTTCTGTATAGTCCAACTCTCACATCTATACATGGAAAAACCAAAGCTTTGACTAGATGGACCTTTGTTGGCAAAGTAATGACTCTGCTTTTTAATATGCTATCTAGGTTGGTCATAACTTTCCTTCCAAGGAGTAAGTGTCTTTTAATTTCATGGCTGCAGTCACCATCTGCAGTGATTTGGAGCCCCCCAAAATTAAGTCCTTAGTAATAGTAACCCCTAATATTTCAAATAGAAAAAACAGAGGCATATGGATACACCTCAGCATGCACATTTAATTATTATCTGTTCAAAAATGACAATTAAAAGAATCAACTTAAAACACTCTTCAATATCAGAATATTTTTTCAGTGTTTGAATGACAGTCATACAAATTAGCTATCATTACAATTCTTCTTTTAATGGTGTATATTTCAGACATTCAAATTATGTTATAATCTCTAACATATTTTCTTCTTCATGAATTTGAGAACAATAATAGGTAAAATTCCATCAGCAAGTTTTATCATTTCTAAAGTTTTACATATTCAGATTTTGATTGTCATTGCCAAACTGCTACACAAAATAAGATACACTAATTATACTTCTAAGAAATTTTTATTATTTACATTATGGGCAACTGAGAATACTCTCGACAGTGGTTACTGATTATAATATACAAATTTAACTACTCATCAGAAAATTTTCTAAAGCTCTCAGAAAAATAAAATACTCATAATCATAGAAATTATGTTCTCAAACAGAGGATATATGAAAACATTAAAAAAATACACAGCCACTTAAACATTTAATATAAAAATTAACATTCATTTAGATATAAATGAAGCAGACTTCTACATATTTAAGCTTACAACTGAAATTCCATTTCCATTTTTCTTTTAAAGTAAAGCAATGATATAGTAGATGATTAAAAAGAAAATTATCATATCTCATGCAAAGAGTTGACTCATTGGAAAAGACTCTAATGCTGGGAGGGATTGGAGGCAGGAGGAGAAGGGGACGACAGAGGATGAGATGGCTGGATGGCATCACTGACTCAATGGACGTGGGTCTGAGTAAAGTCCGGGAGTTGGTGATGGACAGGGAGGCCTGGCGTGCTGCGATTAATGGGGCTGCAAAGAGTCGGACACGACTGAGTGACTGAACTGAACTGAACTGAAAACTAATTTTACATGTGTATGTGTATATACATTTACAATATGTGTACATATGCATATAAATTTGCAAGCAGTAGGTTTATATAGTATAGCAAAATAACCATTGCTTTATGTTAACTATGAAGATAGCTATGATTTAAGTGGCAATTCCCTTTAATGTCTTCCTTTCTTCCTAAAGATAAAAATAAAATTCTTTGGGCATTTTTCTTTGTTAAAAGTATACAATCTAATCTTTTCTTATGAGAATCTAACAATCTGAAGACATGGAGACAATCTGTGTATCCCTGTGCCCAAAAACGCACTGCATAAACACCAATTGTAATGATAGACCCAAGATGGCGGAGTGGAAGGTCGTGTGCTCATCTTCCGTGAGAACTCCAAAATTACAACTTGCTGCTGAACAAACATTGACAGGAGAATGTTGGATCCTACCAAAAAAAGATACCCTAAGTCCAAGGACAAAGGAGAAGCCCCAGCAAGACGGAGAGGCAGAATCACGTTTAGAATCAAACCCCATACCTGCCAGAGATGCTCAGAGGGCTTAAACAAAACCTTGTGCTCACCAGGGGACCGCACAGAGTCTGAGCCAGACTGCCAGTGTTTGAGTGTCTTCTGTGGAGTTACGGATCAGCAGTGGCCTGCTGAAGGGGCAGAGGCTCTGGGTGCAGCAGTCTTGGGTATGGCATAAGCCCTCTTGGAGGAGGTTGCCATTAACCCCACAATAGGGCTGCCAGAACTTACAGAGGACTGAGGAAACAGACTCTTGGAGGGCACAAACAAAACCTTGTACACACCAGGACCCAGGAGAAAGGAGCAGTGACCCCACAAGAGACTGACCCAGACTTGCTCGTACATGTCCAGGAGTCTCTGGCAGAGGCGTGAATCGGTGGTGGCCTGCTGCCAGGTCGGGGTCACTGAGTGCAGCAGTGGATTTTTTTTTTTTTTTAATTGGATGATTTTTCTATTACTTTTCTTTATGGTTGGTTTGTTATTCTTTTTTTTGTTTGTTTTTTTATTTTTAAAATTTTAAATTCAATTTTTATGTTTGAGCATAGTTGATTTACAATGTTGTGTTAGTTTCAGGTATACAGCAAAGTGATTCAGATACACATATAGATATATCCAATCTTTTCCAGATTCTTTTTCCATCTAGTTTGGGATTAACATATACATACTGTCATATGTAGACTAGATAATCAACAAGGACCTTCTGTCTAGCACAGGGAACTCTAGTCAATGCTCTGTTTTCTTGAGCTCTGCTTGGTCTTGTGTCAGCCACTTGCAGCCTTGTGAAGGTTCATGCCATCACCAGGGTCTAGGAAGCTGGCCCAACCCAGCAGTCACCCTCTCCACAGACCAACCACCAGGTTGGATGCCAACCAGCAGGGAGAGACCCTGGCATCCAGGGAACTAACTGGCTGATAACACTCTGCGAGACTCTGGCTTCCTCAGTCACTGCCTTGAAATAATGGAACCAGAGTGTGGACGATGGTGTGGGATGGGAGGGCAACTGGATGCTATGTCTGAAGACAGAAGAGTTTCAGGGGCTTCTCTGGGAGTTGATTGCAAAGGCCAAGTAATGAACTGCCCCCCATATGGATTATCTTTCTTGCCTCGTCACCTTTCCTTTGCTCTTACTTTCCTGGACTTTCCTCTTCCCTTGGGAGTCTCCCTTAAAAATCCTTCTTTATTTTATGTACTATTTATTCAGCAAGTGTATCTTGATGGTGCTAGTACAGTTCCTTGTGGGCTGTCCTAAGACGTACTTAGTGACTAAGCAACAACAACAACAACCTGGGTGTGTGACATGACGAAACAGATGGGTCATGTATGGAAATGAGGAAGTTGGCAGGGGTGAGGGGTCATGAGAGGATAACCAGTTTCGTGGGATAAATAGGAACATTTCAAAACTTTCATGGACTCAAAGGCACATCACTAATTCACCTCTTGAAAATCCCCTTTTCAGGAATTTCCCTGGTGGTTCAGCGGTGATCCCGTTTCAGCTAAACAAACTGTTTTAATAATATATATATATATATATCTATATTTCTTTGTACATACTAGATCATAGTCAACTGTGTAAAGATAGTGATTTAAAAAAAACTCTCTGTTTTTAATTTTGTGACTCTTTGCCAACTTTTCTTCCTTACCCATTAAGGAGTTCTGCTCTCAGTATCTTTGGCTCATTCAATATAAATAATATATTTTGGTTAACTTTCTGCACTTGTGAACAAAGCTTTATCTTTTGTCACCCCAACTGTATGTCCTCTAGAACCCACACTAATTTTTCAGTACATAGTCACCAACCATACTTAGACTTACATTTTACATTTTAAATGGCCATTTTCCTTCATTCAATAGAAAATAAGTGCAAAGAAACGGACAAACTTCTTTAGTGTAAGCAATTTGATGAAGATGTTTCCAGAGAAACTAAGGGGATAATTCAGGGTAAAAATTCTTCTGGAAAACACATAGTTTCTATTTTTTAAAATATTAGTTGTCAAGGAAATTTCATAAACCATTGGTTAATATTTGAAGACAAATATGGAATTAGACAGGCTTTCCTGGTAGCTCAGGCAGTAAAGACTCTGCCTGCAATGCAGAGACCTGGGTTTGATCCCTGGGTTGGAAAGGTCCTCTGGAGAAGGGCATGGCAACCCACTCCAGTATTCTTGCCTAAAGAATTTCATGGACAGAGGAGCCTGGTGGGCTGGTGGGCTGGAATCCATAGGGTTGCAAAGAGTCAGACATGACTGAAGTGACTTAGCATGAACATGAGCACATGGAATTACACAGAAATACTTTCCCCAGAAATATCCCAGCTGTTCCCAACACAACTTCAGAGTCGCACTCTCATTCAGGATCTGGACTGAACAACAGTCATTTTAGGACAATGTTCCCCCATGCCAAGATATTTGTGGCTGGGAAAGTCAAGAGAGAAATTTAGACCAGTTTTATTGTACTAGTTCAGTAATTGTCAGTACTAGTTTAGTAATCACACTGGAAGATAACAGCAAAATATTTCTAATTCAGAATTCCTCAGTAAACGATCATTTGGAATTTAATACAAGAATTTCCTCTCAACCCCACTAAATTTTCATGAATCTGTATTTTTCTGGCTTTCTGTGGCTATCCCTTGTCTGAACCTGGTGGTCTTGATGAGTACACATTTTAGAATCAAAAAACACATCAGAAATTTACTGAGGTTGAGGCTTATATCTAAGAAGATAAGCGCTTTGTTGAACATTCACTATTCCCTGACCCTCAACTCTCCTTCCCATTTTTAGATGGAAAAGCAGAATGGCAATAGCTTTCGGTAGGTGGAATATTAATGCTCGCCATCAATGTAAGCTTGGTGTTCAGAACAAGGAAGCGAGATCTTTGGTTTCAGGTTGGTTCATACCTTGAGTTTGAGACTGGATTCCCTGTTTCCCTGGGGGCTGTTGTGGAGCTTAATTAATCTGTAATTTGTAATATGCTTTGAAGAATAAAAGGACTTCATAGAAATAATATTGTTTTAACTACAACCTCTGTGTTTGTAAGCAAACTATTAACCCTATTGAGGCTGTTTACACATCAAAAATAAAATGAAAACTTGGCCATGTTCCAGTTGATTTAATAAATGTAGATAGCTAAAAGATATACTTCATTACAGAAAATGGACTTTTTTTCTGGAGAAAGAGGTACTCTTTTTAATAAGTAAAATATTTATTTATTTTTAGCTGCATCAGATCTCAGCTGTAGCATGCAGGCTCTTCTTTGCTGTACACACACTCCAGAGCAGGCTCAGTAACTTGCATCTCCTGGGCTTAGTTGTCCTGGGGCATGTGGGATATTAGTTCCCCAACCAGAGATAGAACCCATGTCCCCTGCATTGAAAGTCAGATTCTTAACCACTGGACCACTTGGGATGTCCTAAAGAGGTATTCTTGAACAAACTAGTTTCCCTGTCTGTTCAAATAAACTGAACAACTGTTAAATGTTCACTTTTATTTGGTAGATGCAGTTCTACAAGGATAGTGAGTGGTTTTAGTCATTTGTTTTTAAAAGAAAGTAGTTACTTCTACTGATAATGCTAAGTGTTGCCAAGGATCAGGGTTACCTGGCAACAAGTAGGAGGCTCTGTTAAATTTGAAATTTAGATAAATAGTCATAGTGTTTTGGTGTATGCACATTCCATGCATAAATTATAGCATATATAGCATAAGTAGAATAAATTGTAGCATTTATTCTACAATAAATTGCAGAAATAAATTGTAGCATGTCTGACAAAAAGAGTCGGACATGACTTAGTAATTAAACAACAACAAATATTCCTATAATACAGTGCTATACAGCAATGTAGATAAACAAATTGCTACTATATGTAATCATGGGGATGAATTTCAGAAACACAATATTGGAAGGAAGGCAACAGTCACAAAAAGTGCATACTGGATTATCCCACTTATATGAAATTTAAACAGAGACAAAACAAAAACCTGGGGTTAGGTCAGCTTAGTGGTTACTCTCCGGAGAAGGCAATGGCACCCCACTCCAGTACTCTTGCCTGGAAAATCCCATGGATGGAGGAGCCTGGTAGGGCTGCAGTCCCTGGGGTCTCTGGGAGTCGGACACGACGGAGCGGTTTCGCTTTCACTTTTCACTTTCATGCATTGGAGAAGGAAATGGCAACCCACTCCAGTGTTCTTGCCTGAAGAATCCCAGGGACGGGGGAGCCTGGTGGGCTGCCATCTCTGGGGTTGCACAGAGCTGGACACGACTGAAGTGACTTAGCAGCAGCAGCAGCAGCAGCAGCAGCAGTGGTTACTCTCAGAAGGTTGTGGCTGGGAAGAGGCGGGAGGAGGCAGGAGGAGGCCATGGGGTGCTGGTCAAGTTCTGTTTCATCATCTGGGTGCCAGTTACATGTGTGTCTTCATTTTGTGAAAATTTATTGAAGTGTTATAATTATGGCTCCTGAACTTTTCTATATGTATGTTATGAAAGTGTCAGTAGCTCAGTCATGCCTGACTCTTTGTGACCCCATGGACTTTAGGTCACCAGGCTCCTCTGTCCATGGAATTCTCCAGGCAAGAACACCGGAGTGCATTGCCATTTACTTCTCCAGGGGATCTTCCCGATGCAGGGATCGAACATGGGACTCTTGCATTGCAGACAGATTCTTTACTGTCTGAGCTACCAGGGAAGCCCCTGTTAAGTTATGTCTGAATACAATTTACAAGAAAAAAGAAAAGTAGCAGGGTTTAACCTACTTTAACAAATTTCTTAAATGTACAAAGTTTTCAGAGAGGAATTTGAGAAAGTAAAAAATGACAAATATTCATATGCTGCTGCTGCTGCTAAGTCACTTCAGTCGTGTCCGACTCTGTGCGACCCCAGAGACAGCAGCCCACCAGGCTCCTCTGTCCCTGAGATTTTCCAAATAATCATATAGTTGTGTATTTATTGCTATATATGAATATTCTATGAAATTAAGATATCTATATAAGCTTACAGTTATGTTTAATATCATTATTTGTTCCTAAATATACTTTGAATGCATAAAAACTAATAATTAACTTTATTTGTTCATATACAAAGTCATTTTTCATGGGGACTGCATGAAGCAATGATTATCAGATTTGATCACAAATATTAAGTGAATTCTGTTTCTTAAAAATTACTTGGGTAAGAGTAATATAAGTGATTAAGGATGAGTTCAAAGCAAATAATTATTTAAAAAGAGGAAGAAAATATCAACATTCATTTAAAATTGAAAATCTGCCAAATAACTTAATGACTTCTACTGATGAGAAGGTACTGCTGCTGCTGCTGCTAAGTCACTTCAGTGGTGTCCAACTCTGTGCGACCCCAGAGACGGCAGCCCAACAGGCTCCCCCATCCCTGGGATTCTCCAGGCAAGAACGCTGGAGTGGGTTGCCATTTCCTTCTCCAATGCATGAAAGTGAAAAGTGAAAGTGAAGTGGCTTAGTCGTGTCCGACTCTTCGCGACCCCATGGACTGCAGCCTACCAGGCTCCTCCATCCATGGGATTTTCCAGGCAAGAGTACTGGAGTGGGGTGCCATCGCCCTCTCTGGATGAGAAGGTATAGCCTTTATCATAAACACAGGGAACTGACTAGTGATTTTTAAAATTGACTTTACCAGTAAAATACATTTATACACGCACACACACACACAAAATCTACACAAAATAAATATATGTAAATATATATGTGTGTGTGTATAGGTCCATAATGAAAGACAATGTTTTACTCTTTGAAAAAGTAATTATGATTAAGATGGGAGGGTTTTTGATTTGCATTAAGAACTCAGAGCTTCTTGATGAAAGTGAAAGAGGAGAGTAAAAAAGTTGGCTTAAGGCTCAACATTCAGAAAACTAAGATCATGGCATCTGGTCCCATCACTTCACTTCATGGCAAACAGATGGGTAAACAGTGAAAACAGTGGCTGACTTTATTTTTTTGGGCTCCAGGATCACCGCAGATGGTGATTGTGGCCATGAAATTAAAAGAAACTTACTCCTTGAAAGGAAAGTTATGACCAAACTAGACAGCTTATTAAAAAGTAGAGACATCACTTTGTCAACAAAGGTCCGTCTAGTCAAGCCTATGGTTTTCCTGTGGTCATGTATGGATGTGAGTTTTGGACTGTAAAGAAGGCTGAGCGCCGAAGTATTGATGCTTTTAAACTGTGGTGTTGGGGAGACTCTTGAGAGTCTGTTGGACTGCAAGGAGATCTAACCAGTCCATCCTAAAGTAGATCTGTCCTGGGTGTTCATTGGAAGGACTGATGTTGAAGCTGAAACTCCAATACTTTTGCCACTTGATGTGAAGAGCTGACTCATTTGAAAAGACCCTGATGCTGGGAAAGATTGAGGGCAGGCGGAGAAGGAGACGACAGAGGATGAGACGGTTGGATGGCATCATCGACTTAATGGACATGAATTTGGGTAGACTCTGGGAGTTGGTGATGGACAGGGAAGCCTGGAATGTGGCAGTTCATGGGGTCACAAAGAGTTGGACATGATTGAGTGACTAAACTGAACTGAACCAAAGGGCGTGGTTTGATGCTTTTCTTAAAATAAGGTAACAATTGTCTTCCTCTCTCCCTCTTGGCAAAGACAAGTCTGTTCTCTATGTCTAACTCTCTTTCTGTTTTGTAAATAGGTTCATTTTGCCATATTTTATATTCCCCACACAAGTGGGATCATATGATATTTGTCTTTCTCTTTCGGACTTACCTCACTTATTATGACAATCTCTAGTTGCATCCATGTTGCTACAATCAGCATTATTTTGTTCTCTTTATGGCTGAGTAGTATTCCACTGTATATATGTGCCTCTGTTATCCATTTCTCTGTC
The DNA here is from genome assembly GCF_042477335.2 of Ovis canadensis. Taxonomy (NCBI): domain Eukaryota; kingdom Metazoa; phylum Chordata; class Mammalia; order Artiodactyla; family Bovidae; genus Ovis; species Ovis canadensis. The sequence continues at coordinate 33,475,609 of NC_091246.1, read as the reverse complement.
GATGGACATTTAGGTTGTTTCCATGTTTTGGCTATTGTGAACAGTGGTGCTATACACACAGGGGTGATGTACCTCAGAAACTTGCTTTTCAATGTAAGATTTTCTCAAATTAGCCAATGCCGTTCCTACCTCCCCACTATAAGCTTCAGGTACTCATTGCCTGTACATGAGGACTTGTCACATATTGCTGTCTACGTCAACTAGACAAGAATGTTGCTTCTACTGCAGGTATGTACCAGTAAGGATTAGCTTCATAATACTGCAACAACAAACATCTCCCCAAAGTTAATGGCCTAAACCACAAAGGTTTGTTTCTCATTTATAGGCAAGGGGTCTGTGATCATTCTCTCAGAGACCCAGGGTGTCTAAGCAGTTACCACCTTGAATCACAGACAGGGAAGGGACAGGGAAGAGAGAACTTGAGTCTTATATCAACAAGTCAATGTTCTGTCCTGAAAGCGGCCTGTGTCATTTCTGCTCTCTACTCATTGACCAAAACCACACGTCCTCATCCAATGACCTGGGAACCAGAAAGTACAATTCTCCCCTGAACCTAGGAGATTAATCACTTTGGTGAACAGCAGCAATAGTCACCACAACATTCTGAATAAGTATCTGGTGATAGATTCACTTTTTTTCCTCAGAAAGAGCTCATGGATTTTTCTTACTTTCTTTTGGATTCTGTTTTATTTTTCTTTTTGAGGACCTAGAGATAAAATGGGCCTATCACATAGAATCAAGAATGCATTTTACTTTTCATTCTGTTCAACTTTATTTTCCTTGCATTATTTATTCCACTCTGGGGACTTGTGACTTGTTAGTTCCCACCTAGCTATGAGAGTACTCTGAAAACCCGAGACTGAACCTTATCGGGCTCCTGACCAACATGGGAAAGAGCATTTTCTTGGCTTTCTTTCTGGGGCCTGTCTTGTGTCACGCTTTTTTCCCTTGCAGATATTCTTACATTAGTATTACCAAATTCCTGAGCTTTCCTGCGAGAGCCCCACATTCTTCCCCACCTCCTCTCCTGAACTTTCAACTCCAGAATCTCTTAGGCCTTGTAAAGGGATTTGTGTTGAGAAAAATCATAGAGTCTGTTCAGAGTCACTTCTCTCTCCCAGCAAAAAAAAAGTAGGTTTCATAAAAGAAGGAGATATGCTAGAAGATAGTTCTAGCTGCTGCTTACACTGAATCTGCTCAGATTTAATGCCCATGTCGTATAGTGTTAGTAACCACCGTGGTTGTTCAGGCCAAAGCTGCAGTAATATGAGTTATCTACTTAGATTTAAAAAATAGTAGCTGTTGAGAACTGTGCAAAACTAGCTTCTTCTGGGTGAAAAAGCTTTGTATTTTTAAAGAACAGACACATTGCTTATAATCAAACCCTTTAAAAACTTTGGTATGTATTTAACAGGCTTAAACTTTCCCATGATGAGATAGTTCAGGCTGAAGTAAAACAGACAGATATGTTTATCCAAACATGGGTATAGTCTTACTCCTAAGTCCTTCCCTTAAAGCCATCTATAGAGATACACACAGCTATAGAAATGTCTCTGCGATAGGGAAACGCAATGGAAAATAAACCAGATCATGCCTTGCATTGAAAGCAAGGGATGTGATATATTGCAGGGCAGGCAATTTAAACACTTCTGTTAGGTCAAGCTCATTTTCTAGCCTAAGATCAGAATTCAGACATGGCTAAGCTACTATATGTGGATCTCTGTATGAAACACATGTGAATAACATTATTTTTTTGGAGAGATTATGGGCAGGCCCTTTCTTGTAAATATAATTATCAGGGATTATGGTTCAATTCCTGGCACTGTCGGTGAGGCTTAGGAGCTCCCCAGGGAATGGCAGTTTTTGCTCTCTGTACGTCACAGCTCCATTTGACCAAGAATGACAGTACATAAAGCAAGAAAGATTGTTTTTTTTTCCCCTGCCAGGTGTGAGATGCTCCTGTAACAAGAGCAGCATGGAGGCTCCTTTCTAAAGAAGAAAAGGTGATAAAAAATGAGAAAAAATTCAAGTGACACAAAATTTGAATAGAACAGGCTTTTTATAACTGTGTTGGTTTTGGTTCCACAAGGTGGCAGTAAATATGTTCTTAAGTAGCCATCTGCTGGGGGGAAGAATGAAGTCACTCAGTGGCTGAGTAGTTACTCTGTATGCTACGGGAATTGATGCTATTGAAACCAGAGGAAACACATTTAAAACCTGGGTGAGTGTTGTTCACGACAATCCCCCTCTGCAAACTGATTCCTTACCTCTCAGGAGGGTCATGAGGCAGAGGAAGAAAAGAGAAGTATGACTAGAAATAGTGAGATTCTGCCAGCTGCCAAGTTGGGGACCCCAGGACTGGCTTTCTCTTTACTACTGTCTTGATGTTTTCTTTAAGTTAGATAATAACTAAAAGGCTTCAATAACTTGTTGGCTTCAAGGCTGGAAATACAGTTCATACTTGAAGGATGAATTGGATGAAAAGAAATTCAGAAGCACTGTAATTAGAGCAAGTGGTCACAGAATGACCGAATGATACTAACGTCGGTTCATTTAGACTTTTACTTAGAAAGATAAATTCATCTAGAAGTTTCACATAGTTAAATTCAGACTTTTAAAGATGTCAATGTTTTAGTCTGGATCAGTAGAATGAGAGTGATTGCTTTAAAGCCATGCTTTCTGATGCTATTAATACTGGAATAAGAAAATGTAAGATTTGGATCAGATATAGAAAGTTTCTAAACTTGGAAATTGAAGTCCCTTTTCTGTAGATGTAGCCAAAATAGATGAGTCCATATGAATTATTTAGGACCCTCCTGATCCTGTGTCTGGATCAACATCTCTCCCGTAAGGGGAGCATCAGTCATTTGGCAGCATGTATTGGATTACTTAGCACAAATGTCAACAAACATTTGATTGAACAACCACTATCCAATTCAGGTCCAGAAACTCAAGGATAAGAGAAGCACATTGTCTGCTCTCAAGGAAAGAACGTCCCTTCTTCTTCATCTCTTTGTGAAAATTGGTTAGTAGCTTTGTTTATGACCTTTGTTTGCATATAAAACTTGAGAGCACAGTTGATGAAGAATTAATCTGAAGATTCTATTGGGTCCCTGAATAGGCATTTAGCTGTGCAGCTAGTCTTAGGTGGGTCTTTCTCATGACATTTACGTAGGTAGTGGAATAAGAGTTTCCATTAACTTTCCTTGGCAAGGGCTACAGAATAGTTTTATTTTCCTCTCTGATCATGGAACAACCCATAATTACTAAGTAGCACTTTCTTGGGACAAAGTGAGGAAATAATGTCTAATATTTAATATGAACTTTACATTCCTTGAAGACCTTCTTTCTAGTGAGTGCAGTCTGCTCCTTACAATGACCATCTCAAGGCATAAAACACAGAGAAGTGCATTGTCCCCATCTGACAGATGGGGATACTGAGGCAACAGCAAATGTATCATCTGTTGAGGGGGAAGTTCATAATGGGTACTATAGTATGTTGTACAGCATGAAGCCTCTGTTTGACTAGAAAATAATTTTTTGTACGTTAGGTAAAGGTGTACCCCTGGGCAGATATAGCCCCATGGGTACCTGGCTTGGTAAAAGGAGCATGGGCTGGATTTCAGTTCCTAGTCACCTCCTTGGTTGAGTACCTTTGTGCAGTACAGAACTCGCACTGCTCCGTGTCGTCCCTGTTGCTATTACCACTTCATACGTGGGAATTAGACTTAAATAATTTAGGGAGAAAATTGAGCATTAACATCCAGAGACATGGCAGATGTGTAAGTGCGTGTTCAATGGCTGGATTAAATCAGGCATTCTATCACATGGGCCTGGTCATCCTAACTCCTTGTATCACCATGGCCGTGGATCTCACTATGAGGGCATATTTGGGGCAGAGGCAGAGCTTGGGGTTAGGCATGATTCTCAACTGAGTGCCTCCTAAAAATGTTATATTCCTTTGAAAGCACTTGCTCCTAATCCTTATGCAAAAGAGAGATCAGAGGACTAAAAACCACCCAGACCATTTGTCATTTCCTTGGAGCTGACCGTATACCTGTAAGTAGGTGGGGGCACCCTGAATTGAGGGGCTGGGGAGAGAAGACCACTGACAGGTCTCCTCCTTTCATGCCCACAGAAGTTTTGGGCAAGAGAGGGTGGGGCAGAGGGCCATCTTAGAGATCTAGTAGACAGACTGAGACTTACTGATATATATATTTATACCACGTCTTCTTTCTCCATTCATCTGCTGATAGACATTTATGTTGCTTCCATGTATTAGCTATAGTAAACTGTGCTGTTATGAACACTGAGATGCATGTATCTTTTTGAATTAAAGCTTTATCTGGATATATGCCCAGGAGTGGGATTGCTAGATCATATGGTAATTGTATTTTTAGTTTTCTGAGGAACCTCCATACTGTCTCCCATAAGGCTATACCAATTTACATTCACACCAATAGTGTAGGAAGGTTACCTTTTAAGAAAAGTTTTCAATGCCAAAAAAATAAAAAGTTTAAATGCTAGGCACAATTTTAAGTGCTTAACTACATCAGCACATTTAATCCTCATGATAGTCCCAGAGGAGTGCTTCATTGTCATCCACACCTTATAGATGAACATGCAGGGGAACCGGACGCACATGACGGTAGAGGAGGTTGTCCAGTTCAGTGAGTGGCAGGGCTGAGGTTTGAACCCAGGCATCTTATGCCCAGAGATTGTGTCTGAAACCACGATCCCATCATAACTCTCAAGCTGCCAATGTTTTGGGGTGCCCAGGAGGAACATGATATAAAGTGAAAGTCATTAAAAAAAAAAAAAGATACGCTCTTTGCTTTAAGTCTATCCAAGATGTTTGTGATTTGGTTCAACAGTTAGGGAGGGAAAGTGGAATCCATCAAGGTACACATCAGTGTACTGAAATCTTATCTCTGCTGATTTCCTATCTCATATTTCATGTTGCACATAAAATACCTCTGACTTCTTTGTCCTCAGAAACTCTCACAAAGAGCACTTGATTTGAGGACGTCTAGTGATCAATCTTTGTACTGTAGTCTTATCACAAATGTTACAAAACTATTTTTATTGTGTTTCCTTTTGAGTAGCTATCGAGACAGTCCAGATCCACAGCTAATTCCCATTTCTATGAAACTTCCTCAGCATATGGTGGGTGTTTATGTCTAGACAGTCTGGCCATAAAGTAAACTTGAAGCTAAAGGGCTGTGACTCTGGATCATGGATTCAGTTCCATAAGCACCTCTTGTGTTCTTTTACTTATTTGTAATTGTCAATTATACTTAGTAATTATGAAAATAATACATAACTGTCATAAATTAAACAATGTGAAGATATATAAAGAAAAAGTTAATACTTCCTTAACACACACACACACATGCACACATACACACAACTTTCTCTCTCTTCTAGCAGAGTAACAGGCAAGTTTTTATCTTTCACATTTCTCCTTATCCTCGTGGAATTATATACAAATATAGATACATATATTATTAAACACATTTGTGTCCATTTTAAAACAATTTAATAGACTTCCTTTTTTAGAGCAGTTTTAGGTTCACAGCAAAATTGATTAGAAGGTACAGAAATTTCCCATAAACCCCCTGCCTCCACATATGCATAGCTTCCTCCATTGTCAGCTTCCCCAGCTAGAGTGGTACCTTTGTTACAATTGATGAGCCTACATGCAATGTACTTTTTTAAAAAAAAAATTTTATCTTTACTTTATTTTACTTTACAATACTGTATTGGTTTTGCCGTACATTGACATGAATCCACCATGGGTGTACATGAGTTCCCAAACATGATCCCCCCTCCCACCTCCCACCCCATATCATCTCTCTGGATCATCCCCGTGCACCAGCCCCAAGCATCCTGTATCTTGCATCAAACATAGACTGGCGATTCGTTTCTTACATGCTAGTATACATGTTTCAATGCCATTCTCCCAAATCATCCCACCCTCTCCCTCTCCCTCAGAGTCCAAAAGTCCACTCTACATATCTGTGTCTCTTTTGCTGCCTCGCATACAGGGTCATCATTGCCATCTTTCTAAATTCCATATATATGTGTTAATATACTGTATTGGTGTTTTTCTTTCTGGCTTACTTCACTCTGTATAATAGGCTCCAGTTTCATCCACCTCATTAGAACCGGTCCAAATGTATTCTTTTTAATGGCTGAGTAATACTCCATTGTGTGTATGTACCACAGCTTTCTTATCCATTCATCTGCTGATGGACATCTAGGTTGTTTCCATGTCCTGGCTATTATAAACAGTGCTGCGATGAACACCGGGGTACATGTGTCTCTTTCAATTCTGGTTTCCTCGGTGTGTATGCCCAGCAGTGGGATTGCTGGGTTATAAGGCAGCACTTTTAAATATATAGTTGCCAATACGAAGTTGCCAGTATTTGACCATTTTGACCTATAAAATTGGTAATTTCATCAACATAATTTGTTGTTGTTGTTCAGTCGCTCAGTCATATCTGTTTCATTGTGACCCCATGAACTGCAGCACACCAGGCTCCCCTGTCCTTCACCATCATCCCGGAGCGACAAGGATGATGATGGCTGGTGACGCTCCAGCATCACAGTTCAAAAGCAGCAATTCTTAGGCACTTAGCAACAGCAGCAGTAGCTGTCTTTATAGTCCAACTCTCATATCCATACATGACTACTGGAAAAGCCATAGCTTTGACTAGACAGACCTTTGTACTCTCTGTCTATAGTTTGTCTCTATAGATCCCCCCATTCTGGACATTTATATTAATGAAATCATATAATATGTGGTCTTTTGAGAGCATAACAATACTGTAGCAAACGTCCTTTAATGTTTCTCTCTTTCAAACAGCTGCTGCTGCTACTGCTGCTGCTAGGTCGCTTCAGTCGTGTCCGACTCTGTGCGACCCCAGAGACGGCAGCCCACCAGGCTCCCCCATCCCTGGGATTCTCCAGGCAAGAATACTGGAGTGGGTTGCCATTTCCTTCTCCAATGCATGAAAGTGAAAAGTGAAAGTGAAGTCGCTCAGTCGTGTCCGACTCTTAGCGACCCCATGGACTGCAGCCCACCAGGCTCCTCTGTCCATGGGATTTTCCAGGCAAGAGTACTGGAGTGGGGTGCCATTGCCTTCTCCAACTATTCACAGGTATATCCCACCTTCTTAGCATGTAATTTGGCACATGGAAGGTGTTTAGTAAACATTTGTTGAATGACTAAATGAATGATGGGGCTCTGATGCTGTCATACCAGCTGTGTGACTCTTAGGCTGCTCATTTGATTTGCTAACTTGGCATTGGATGGGATCATGGGTTCCACATGGCCCTTCTTACCCTTCCTATGTCTTCCTGCCATTCACTTCTACCTGGGGCAGCCAGTGAGTGCTTCTTATACTCATAGCTTCCTTTATATTTCCTTAAAAAAATGGTTTATCGATATATAATTCACATACCATACAATTCACACATTTGAAGTAAACAATTTTGGGGTTTTTAGCATATTCACAGATATATGCAACAGTTAGCACAATTTTAGAACATTTTTATCACCTCAAAAATAAATTTCATGGCTTTTATCTATCACCATCCTATCCCTCCTCCTCTTCTAGCTCTAATAAACCACTAGTCTACTCTCTGTCAAGGCTATGATTTTTCTAGTAGTCATGTATGGATGTGAGAGTTGGACTATAAAGACAGCTACTTGCTAAAGAATTGATGCTTTTGAACTGTGGTGTTGGAGAAGACTCCTGAGAATCCCTTGGATTGCCAGGAGATCCAATCAGTCCATCCTAAAGGAGATCAGTCCTGGGTGTTCATTGGAAGGACTGATGTTGAAGCTGAACTCCAATACTTTGGCCACCTGATGTGAAGAACTAACTCATTTGAAAAGACCCTGATGCTGGGAAAGATTGAAGGTGGGAGGAGAAGGGGACAACAGAGGATGAGATGGTTGGATAGTATTACCGATTCAATGCACATGAGTTTGAGTAAACTCCAGGAGTTGTTGATGGACAGGAAGGCTTGGCATGCTGCAGTCCATGGGGTCGCAAAGAGTTGGACATGACTGAGCGACTGAACTGAGCTGAGCTACTCTGTCCACAGCTTGTTTCTACAGATTCCCCCATTCTGGACATTTATATTAATGAAATCATATAATATGTGGTCTTTTGTGATTGGTTTCTTCCACTTAGCATAATGTTTTATCTATGTTGTAATGTATATCTGTACTTTGTTCCTTCCTATACTGAATAATATTCCATCTTAAGTCTATACATCATTTTATTTATCCATTTAGCAGTTGATGAACCTTTGAGCTGTTCCCACCTTTGGCCATTATAAATAATGTTGCTATAAACATTTGTGAGTATATTTTTGTGTGAATGCTTGTTTTCTTCTTTGAGTATATATCTGGGAATGAAATTGCACAGTTGTATGGTAATTCTACTCTGAAGTTTTAAAGAATTGCTAGACTATTTTCTAAAATACCATTTTATATTATCATCATCAGTGAATGAAGGTTTCAGTTCCTCCACGTCTTTGCCAACATTTGTTGTTATCTGACTTTTTTATTTTAACCATCCAGTAGTGTGAAGTGATATCTAATTATGGTTTTGATTTGTGTTTGGAGGGAATGATGCTGAAGCTGAAACTCCAGTACTTTGGCCACCTCATGCGAAGAGCTGACTCACTGGAAAAGACTCTGATGCTGGGAGGGGTTGGAGGCAGGAGGAGAAGGGGACGACCGAGGATGAGATGGCTGGATGGCATCACCGACTCGATGGACATGAGTCTGAGTCAATTCTGGGAGTTGGTGATGGACAGGGAGGCCTGGTGTGCTGCGATTCATGGGGTCTCAAAGAGTCGGACACGACTGAGCGACAGAACTGAACTGAACTGAACTGAATGACTAATAATGTCAAGCACCTTTTTATGTGCTGCTTTGTCATTCATATATCCTCCTTGGAAGGACATGGATTAACCTTATCTTAACTAGGTTATTAGTCTTTTTATTATTGAGTTGTAAGAGTTCTTTACATATTCTGGATACTGGTTCCTTATCAGTTACATACAAGTTCCTTTTTACTCAAGTTCTCTATGTGATATTCCCCACTTTCTTCACCTCACCCTGCTTGCTCTTGGATGATGTGGCCACAAGGCAGAGAGAGGAAGAAAGTAAAGTCTAATGTCTTCAGCTGACATTCTGGAGCCTGTGTACATATCTCCTCAGCCTGATAGATCCTAGACCAGTAAAGCCAGAACTGGTCCTTTTCAAAAACCGCCTCATTGCAGAGTGCTGCTTACTGAGTAGCAGATTAATGTCCAAACCTCTTAGCTAATTAGTGTGGAACACGAATCACCGTTATGTAATGAGGCTTGACAATCAAATGAGAAGTCAAAGCAAATGTTTCAACTGAGTGTCTGCCTCTTAGAGCCTTTGAGACAGCTGGATGGGCTGTTTTATGTCTTCTCTAGTATAGGGCTGATAACTTCATATTATGACTAATACTTTCTATTTTGCACAATCAATTACTTCATGGAAAAATCCAAGAATGCTTTATATATTAAGTTTATTTTCTCAAGTTCTAAACAGAGAATTAATCTTGAATGATTGGATTTCATTCCAGTATGAGATGTTTGTGGATTTCTTTGAAAGGAAAAATCAGAATTAGTTAAAAGGAAGAAAAGACCAAGAGGACTGATTAGTGAGGTAACTGTTAAGTTGAAAATGGAGAAAATAACAATCTCTACCCCAAAACCCCTCCAGTATTCCTTTGAAGTCCTCTTAATAGATGGGCTATATCTAAATTGGCATCTGAAGCTGTTACTCCAAGGACATTCCTTTGGATAGATGCCTAACATTTGTCCTTTTATGTAACGGTCTTTTCGTTACAAGAATGTATTGTGTAATGGTAATTGGTAAATGATAAATTTGGTTGTAATCACCAGCTGTCCAGAAACTGAGATATTCAGTCTGTGGGCAATATGAATATTTGTTTTTAATTTGTTTATCTTCATAATTTTTTTTAAATTGTAAGTTCTCTTTATTATTTTCAAACTATTTCATTTTCTCCTTAAGGCAAAAAAAAAAAAAAAAAAAAAGGGAAATATTTCTTCAGGGAAAGTGTTTAAATATACAGGCTTTTAATCTAATCCAAAAAGTGCTAAGTCAACTTTTTAATGAATTAACTGATTATGGGTCTCCATACATAGGGTAATTCAGTTTATTTTATGCACATTCAGTTATTTACTGGGAATATCTAAAATAATGACAATATGCATGTATTGTGTTTTTAACACCAGTTAAGTTACTAAGGGAATATAAAAGTTCTTAAAAAGAAGAATATTTTGTATTATTTAAAGACCAATTGGACTTTTAAACATATCCTATTGATTATTCAAATTATCAAATATGAATGTTGAAGTTAATTATTCAAATACATCTCAGTGGTTTTGAAACCACCCACTCTAAAGAAGACTGACACACAGAGAGTCTTTTAAAAAACTGAGATATAATTGAATTATAACATTGTATAAGTTTAAGGTATACAATGTAATGATTTGATGCATTTTTATATTGCAATATGAGGACCACTCTGGTGATAGCTAATACCTCTGTCGTGACACAGTTTTAATTTTCTTTCATGGTAAGAATAGGTAGGACTAGTCCCTTAGTAACTATGAATTTTATAACACAGGATTGTTTTCTATAATCACCCTGCTGCACGTTAGGTCTCTAGAAGTTATTTATCTACTAGTTGCCAGTTTGTACCCTTAAACAACATCTCCCTAATTCTCCCATCCCCAGCCCCTAGTAAACACAAATTCTGTTTTTATGAGTTTGGATTCTTTAGATTTCATATCTAAGTGAAATCACACATTATTTGTCTTTCTCAGTCTCACTTATCTCACTTAGTGTAATGCCCACAAGAGAGTCTTAAGTATTGAAGATCAAAAACACTAAGTGAAACTGAATTGCCAAATTCGAATTGGCTGACCATGTGAAGGTGGTATTGACTATGGGAATGGAGATGTTAGGGAAGTAGAGCCCAAAGCTGCAAACAAGATTCCTCTGGATTGTGGGCATGGAAACTTGCACCTACCTGACTTTTCTGTGCAGGCCATAGACTCACATTTCCACTGATATTTCCACTTTGGCCAAGAAAGGGCATACACATGGGAATGAGACAGATCTGGGTCATCCTCCTAGGTTCATCCCTCACCAGCTGAATGATGCAGGACCAACTTATCTGATGTCTCTGAGACTCCATAGAGGTGACAATCTAACTTATCTAGAAGAAATACTTGGGGAAACATCTATAAAGTGCATACTCCAGTCCCTGGCTCAAGGCAAGCATTCTCCACATGCTACTTTCCTTTCCCTTCCTTCTTCATTTTCTGTTCTCTTTCTTTCCACCAAACTTGCTCCTCCACAATTTAGGCCAGTTCAGTTCAGCACTTGAACTCTCAGGTGTTCATGGCCAAGAAAGAGGAGGATGTGGATACTCAGATCAATGTGAAAAGTAGAACTCCCTTCAGTTATCACCAGCCTTTTAGCAAAATTAACTGCAATTCCCATCTCCCAACCCTTTTCCGTGCACATGTTCTTACCAGTTGTTCTTTTTTTTTTAAAAAAAATGCACATACAATTGACATATAGCATTATATTAGTTTCATGAATGCACCATAATGATTTGATACACGTAGGCATGTTCGACTCTTTGCAACCCCAAGGACTGCAGGATACCAGGCTTCCCTGTCCATTACCAACTCCTGGAGTTACCTCAAACTCATGTCCATTGAGTTGGTAATGCCATCCAATCATCTCATCCTCTCTCATCCCCTTCTCCTCCCACCTTCAATCTTTTCCAGCATCCAGGTCTTTTCAAATGAGTCAGCTCTTCGCATCGGGTGGACAAAGTATTGGAGTTCAGCTTCAACATCAGTCCTTCCAATGAACACCCAGGACTGATTTCCTTTAGGATGGACTGGTTGGCTCTCCTTGCAGGCCAAGGGACTCTCAAGAGTCTTCTCCAACACCACAGTTCGAAAGCACCAATTCTTCCGCACTTAGCTGTCTTTATAGTCCATCTCTCAAATCCATACATGACTACTGGAAAAACCATAGCTTTGACTACATGGACCTTTGTTGGCAAACCAAGTCTCTGCTTTTTAATATACTGTCTAGGTTAATCATAACTTTTCTTCCAAAGAGTAAGTGTCTTTTAATTTCATGGCTGCCATCACCATCTGCAGGTATTTTGGAGCCCCCCAAAATAAAGTCTGTTATTGTTTCCATTGTTTCCCCATCTATTTGCCATGAAATGATTGGACCAGATGCCATAATCTTAGTTTTCTAAATGTTGAGTTTTAAGCCAACATTTTCACTTGCCTCTTTCACTTTCATCAAGAGGGTCTTTAGTTCTTCTTCACTTTCTGCCATTTGCATATCTGATTTATTGATATTTCTCCAGGTAATCTTGATCCAGCTTGTGCTTCTTCCAGCCCAGTGTTTCTCATGATGTACTCAGCAAAATGGCTGTCTGGGGAGGCCTTACAAATAGCTGTGAAAAGAAGAGAAGTGAAAAGCAAAGGAGAAAAAGAAAGATGTAAGCATCTGAATGCAGAGTTCCAAAGAATAGGAAAAAGAGATAAGAAAGCCTTCCTCAGCGATCAATGCAAAGAAATAAAGGAAAAGAACAGAATGGGAAAGACTAGAGATCCATTCAAGAAAATTAGAGATACCAGGGAAGATTTCATGCAAAGATGGGCTCGATAAAGGACAAAAATGGTATGGACCTAACAGAAGCAGAAGATATTAAGAAGAGGTAGCAAGAATACACAGCAGAACTGTACAAAAAAGATCTTCACAACCAAGGTAATCACGATGGTGTGATCACTCACACTCACCTAGAGCCAGACATCCTGGAATGTGAAGTCAAGTGGGTCTTAGAAAGCATCACTACGAACAAAGCTAGTGGAGGTGATGGAATTCCAGTTGACCTATTTCAAATCCTGAAGGATGATGCTGTGAAAGTGCTACACTCTATATGCCAACAAATTTGGAAAACTCAGCAGTGGCCACAGGACTGGAAAAGGTCAGTTTTCATTCCAATCCCAAAGGAAGGCAATGCCAAAGAATGCTCAAACTACCGAACAATTGCACTCATCTCACACACTAGTAGAGTAATGCTCAAAATTCTCCAAGCCAGGCTTCAGCAGTACGTGAACCATGAACTTCCAGATGTTTGTTTTAGAAAAGGCAGAGGAACCAGAGATCAAAATGCCAACATCCACTGGATCATGGAAAAAGCAAGAGAGTTCCAGAAAAACATCTATTTCTGCTTTATTGACTATGCCAAAGCCTTTGACTGTGTGGATCACAATAAACTGTGGAAAATTCTGAAAGAGATGGCAATACCAGACCACCTGACCTGCTTCTTGAGAAACCTATGTGCAGGTCAGGAAGCAACAGTTAGAACTGGACATGGAACAACAGACTGATTCCAAATAGGAAAAGGAGTATGTCAAGGCTGTATGTTGTCACCGTGCTTAATTAATGTCTATGCAGCGTACATCATGAGAAACGCTGGGCTGGAAGAAGCACAAGCTGGAACCAAGATTACTGGGAGAAATATCAATATCTTCAGATATGCAGATGACACCACCCGTATGGCAGAAAATGAAGGGGAACTAAAAAGCCTCTTGATGAAAGTGAAAGAGGAGAGTGAAAAAGTTATCTTAAAGCTCAACGTTCAGGAAACGAAGATCATGGCATCTGGTCCCATCACTTCATGCAAAATAGATGGGGAAACAGTGGAAACAGTGGCTGACTTTATTTTTGGGGGCTCCAAAATCACTGCAGATGGTGACTGCAGCCATGAAATTAAAAGATGCTTACTCCTTGGAAGAAAAGTTATGACCAACCTAGATAGCATATTCAAAAGTAGAGACATTACTTGGCCGACTAAGGTCCATCTAGTCAAGGCTATGGTTTTTCCAGTGGTTGTGTATGGATGTGAGAGTTGGACTGTGAAGAAAGCTGAGTGCCGAAGAATTGATGCTTTTGAACTGTGGTATTGAAGAAGACTCTTGCGAGTCCCTTGGACTGCAAGCAGATCCAACCAGTCCATTCTGAAGGAGATCAGCCCTGGGATTTCTTTGGAAGAAATGATACTAAGGCTGAAACTCCAGTACTTTGGCCACCTCATGTGAAGAGTTGACTCATTGGAAAAGACTCTGATGCTGGGAGTGATTGAGGGCAGGAGGAGAAAGGGACGACAGAGGATGAGATGGCTGCATGGCATCACTGACTCGATGGATTTGAGTCTGAGTGAACTCCAGGAGTTGGTAATGGACAGGGAGACCTGGCGTGCAGCGATTCATGGGGTTGCAAATAGTTGTATACGACTGAGCGACTGAACTGAACTGAGCTGAACTCTGCATATGAGTTAAATAAACAGGGTGACAATATATGGCCTTGATGTACTCCTTTTCTGATTTGGAGCCAGTCTATTGTTCCATGTCCAGTTCTAACTGTTGCTTCTTGACCTGCATATAGATGTCTCATGAGGCAGATCATGTGGTCTGATATTCCCATCTCTTGAAGAATTTTCCACAGTTTGTTGTGATCCACACAGTCAAAGACTTTGGCACAGTCAATAAAGCAGAAGTATATGTTTTTCTGGAACTCTCTTGCTTTTTTGATGATCCAGTAGATGTTGACAATTTGATCTCTGGTTCCTCTGTCTTTTCTAAATCTAGCTTGAACATCTGGAAGTTTCCAGTTCACATACTGTTGAAGCCTGGCTTGGAGAATTTTGAGCAATATTTTGCTGGTTTGTGAGATGAATGCAATTGTCAGGTAGTTTGAACATTCTTTGGGAATGTCTTTTTTTGGGATTGGAATGAAAGCTGACCTTTCCCAATACTGTGACCACTGCTGAGATTTTCAAATTTGCTGGCATATTGAGTGCAACGCTTTCACAGCGTCATCTTTTAGGATTTGAGATAGCTCAGCTGGAATTCCATCACCTCCACTAGCTTTGTTCGTAGTGATGCTTCCTAAGGCCCACTTGACTTCACATTCCAGGAGGTCTGGCTCTAGGTGAGTGATCACAGCATCATGATCATCTGGGTCATGAAGATCGTTTTTGTTCAGTTCTTCTGTGTATTCTTGCCACCTCTTAATATCTTCTGCTTCTGTCAGTTCCATACCATTTCTGTCCTTTATTGTGCCCATCTTTGCATGAAATATTCCCTTAGTATCTCTGATTTTCTTGAAGAGATCTCTAGTCTTTCCCATTCTATTGTTTTCCTCTATTTTTTTTGCACTGATCACTGAGGAAGGCTTTCTTATCTGTCTTTGCTATTCTTTGGAACTCTGCATTCAGATGGATATATCTTTCCTTTTCTCCTTTGCCTCTTGCTTCTCTTCTTTTTAAAGCTATTTGTAAGGCCTCCTCAGACATCCATTTTGCCTTTTTGCATTTCTTTTTCTTGGGGAATGGTCTTGATCACTTCCTCCTGTCCAATGTTGCTAACCTCCATCCAGAGTCTTTAGGCACTCTGTCTATCAGATAATCTTTTGAATCTATTTGTCACTTCCGCTGTACAATCCTAAGGGATTTGATGAATGATCATGAAACCATACCCCAAAACCAAAGTAGTGGTTTTCCCTACTTTTCTTCAATTTAAGTCTGAATTTTGCAATAAGGAGTTCATGATCTGAGCCAGAGTCAGCTTCCATTCTTGTTTTTGCTGACTGTATAGAGCTTCTCCATCTTGGTGGCCAAGAACGTAATCAATCTGATTTCGGTATTGGCCATTTGATGATGTCCACGTGTAGAGTCTTCTCTTGTGTTGTTGGAAGAGGGTGTTTGCTATGTCCAGTTCATTCTCTTGGCAAAACTCTATTAGCCTTTGCCCTGCTTCATTCTGTACTCCAAGGCCAAATTTGCCTGTTACTCCAGGTATTTCTTAATTTCCTACTTTTGCATTCCAGTCCCCTATAACAAAAAGGATATATATATATATATATATATATATATATATATATATATATATATATTTTTTTTTTTCGGGGGGTATTAGTTCTAGAAGATCTTGTAGGTCTTCATAGAACCATTCAACTTCAGCTTTTTCAGCATTACTGATCGAAGTATAGACTTGGATTACTGAATGATATTGAATTACTTGGATTACATAGACTTGGATTACTGAATTACTGATATTGAATGATTTGCCCTGGAAACAAATAGAGATCACTCTGTAGTTTTTGGGATTGCATCCAAGTACTGCATTTCGGGACTCTCTTCTTGACTATGATGGGTACTCCATTTCTTCTAAGGGATTCTTGCCCACAGGAGTAATGGTCATCTGAGTTAAATTAAGATCTACTCTTAGCAACTTTCAAATTTACAATAGAGTATTATTCACTGTAGTCACATCCCAGTTATTTTGGACCCTGACTCTATATTCCATGTGTTTTCTGTTTACCTTGTAGGTGTGTCACTTGAGAGAAAACTTAGAAAAAGACAATCAAAATAAATGACCCAATAAAAATATTGGTTATTTATAGATGAGTGAATCAAAACAACTAAATGTGTTATAAGAGATGCTCAAACACACTGGTAATTAGGAAAACACAGATTAAAGTGATAATGAAAATAAGCTATAAAGATATATTGTATAGCACAGGGAATATAGCCAATATTTTATAATCTTAGATAAAGTATAATTAATAAAAAAGTGGAACCACTCTGTTGTATATTTAAAGCCAATATAATATTGAAAATCAACTATATTTGAATAACAAATTTAAAAGTCACACACAAACACAAATAAAGTAATAAATACCACTGGCAAAAATTTAAAAGACTGTAATACTTATGCATGGCTAGTAGCAAGGTGAATTAACACCATGTTTACGGAAATAACCAGGAAACTGCTAATTCAGTCAGTTCAGTCACTCAGTCATGTCCTACTCTTTGTGACCGCATG
Organism: Ovis canadensis; assembly: GCF_042477335.2. Classification (NCBI taxonomy): domain Eukaryota; kingdom Metazoa; phylum Chordata; class Mammalia; order Artiodactyla; family Bovidae; genus Ovis; species Ovis canadensis. The sequence goes on along the minus strand of NC_091246.1, from coordinate 33,458,596 downwards.
AAGGGCAGCACGCCAGGCCTCCCTGTCCATCACCAACTCCTGGAGTCCACCCAAACCCATGTCCGTCAAGTCGGTGATGTCATCGAACCATCTCATTCCTTTGTCGTTCCTGTCTCCTCCTGCCCTCAATCCTTCCCAGCGTCAGGGTCTTTTCCAATGAGTCAGCTCTTTGCATCGGGTGGCCAAAGTACTGGAGTTTCAGCTTCAACATCAATCCTTCCAATGAACACCCAGGACTGATCTCCTTTAGGATGGACTGGTTGGATCTCCTTGCAGTTCAAGGGACTCTCAAGAGTCTTCTCCAAATCACAGTTCAAAAGCATCAATTCTTCTGCACTAAGCTTTCTTTATAGTCCAACTCTCACATCCATACACGACCACTGGAAAAACCATAGCCTTGACTAGACAGACCTTTGTTGGCAAAGTAATGTCTCTGCCTTTGAATATGCTATCTAGGTTGGTCATAACTTTCCTTCCAAGGAGTAAGTGTCTTTTAATTTCATGGCTGCAGTCACCATCTGCAGTGCTTTTGGAGCCCCCAAAAATAAAGTCAGGCACTGCTTCCACTGTTTCCCCATCTATTTCCCATGAAGTGATGGGACCAGATGCCATGATCTTCGTTTTCTGAATGTTGAGCTTTAAGCCAACTTTTTCAGTCTCCTCTTTCACTTTCATCAAGAGGCTCTTTAGTTCTTCTTCACTTTCTGCCATAAGTGTGGTGTCTTCTGCATATCTGAGGTTATTGATATTTCTCCCGGCAATCTTGATTCCAGCTTGTGCTTCCTCCAGCCCAGCGTTTCTCATGAGTACGCTGCATAGAAGTTAAATAAGCAGGGTGACAATATACAGCCTTGACATACTCCTTTTCCTATTTGAAATCAGTCTGTTGTTCCATGTCCAGTTCTAACTGTTGCTTCCTGACCTGCATTAAAATTTAAAAATTCACATGATTTCCAACCTAGAAGCCTACTGCTATGACTGTAGTCTTTAGAAATTAAATCATGAATATGGAAAGTTACATTCAGAAACAAATTTCCCGAAGCTTTGTTAGTTAAGGAAAAATGGAAAATAAAACACAAATGCAAGCTAAAAAGTGGTAGGGGAAAGTCTGGTGAAATTGTTGGCATCACCTCACCAGGTATATTTTTAGATACCAAAAACAATGAACTTAGAGATATAGTTGAGAAAGTATTATAGAATGAGAAAGTAAAAGGTGCAGAAGAATCTGTGTAAAATGATCCAAACTCCAGGTGTGTGTTTATGATGATATAAACATAGAGAAAAATAAAGACAATAATTTTAGTCTACTAATATGGGATACTGAGGAATTGTGAGGATAGGAAAAATGAGGACAAGAGAAAAAGAAAGAAAAAGACTACATTAAAGCAGATATTTGTCAAAGATGATATGATTCCATTTATGTAAAATTAACTTGTGTATGTATGTGTGTATAAAGAAGTGGGAAAAAAGGATTAGAATTTGAGAAACCAACCTAGACACAATTGCACAGATTGAAAAAGAAAATATTAAAGTAATGGAGATAGTATTATTTTAGATTGTACAACAGAAGTTATCCAATCAATTGTTAGTGAACCCATCTATATGTATAGGTATGCTTTTGTATTTGCAGGTACTTGTGTAATAGGGAAGAACAAATCTGACTCCATATTAAATCTGTTTTTTTTTTTTTTTACTTTAACCTTTGTATTCTATTGCTTTTGCTTCCAGTTAAGACTGTTGCCTGTAGTCTGAAATATACAGGATAGTTCATTCTTAAGGCTCTGACTTTTAAAGGTATAACCCTTTCCAGTTTATACAGAGATAAAGAGTTGCAGAGCAGAAAATAACATTTGTTTTGTTGGAGGTTTACTGGAGCATTGTGATCTGACCTCTGCGGACAGTTGCAAGAACAAAGGATTCTGACACCAAGAAGTTTGCAACGACCAGCTACACCTTCTTCCCTTTTCAGTAGAAAAAGAAGTCTAAATTCTAACTCAGGTAAGATGGTTCTCTAAGACATTAGCCTGCTGTCTTCTTGAACCTCTGGCTTTTCGAAGAAAGTCATTGTTCTTTGACCCCAAACCTCATTTCCCTATTTATTGCCCTGTCATGTGGTAAGCATGTTGTAGCCCCGCATTCCAGGAAACAAACTCACTCAGAAGGACAATACAGATAGTGGAGTGCAGTTTATTACACCGGCGGGCCCAAGGCAGAGTCTCCTCTTAGCCAAGGACCTCGACCAGTTTTTGTGAAAACCTTATATACCCTAAGTGTACTTGCTCAAACCCACCTCCTCAAATTCCTTGACACTAGTCTGGACAAGGTAAAAGAGAAACACGATCAAAGTTAACCCATGATTCATGTGTCACAAGACTAGATAAACCGTGGATATTTATCGATAGGCCTGTGGTCATATCCCAATAAACAGAATGGAATTTACCACTTTGTTCTGTTACAGAGATAATTAGCATATTCTTTAGGCAACGGAGCGTCCAAGTGCAAGTCCTGAGGCTCTTTTATCCGGGGGTCTGGTTTTCCATTGGTATGCCATTTCTATAGACACCGGACACAAAGTTCAGAGTCCATTGGGAGGGTGACTATGCGTGTAGCCTAATGTTTGCAGCCTGGCCTAAGACAGAGTCCACCTCTGTCTGTTTCCTCCTTCAAGCAGAACAAGCTTGGACTTAGTAACATGTGTGTATATACATGTGCTTAGTCAGAGTTATGAAAGACACACATGGACATGTTGGACAGCTTTTTATTCATACAGCTTGTGGAAATTCGAAAAAATATTTATTTTTAAAAATTTCATTATTTTTATAATTAAAAAATGTCTAGTAAAAAGATTATTTTAAGATAATAAAATATTTTTTCAAAGAAAAAAAAAAACCCAAAGTAAGCTAATGGTTATCAAGGGCTCAGAGGCACTTTACAATTCTGTTCAGACAATCTGGTTAGCTACCTCAGTGGGTATTAACTCAATGTTAAGTAAGTTAGTAGTGAGTTAAAATGAAAATGGTAATAAGAGTGAATTTGATGTGTGCATCCAAACTTCACTTTGAGCCAGATCCATTCTAGTTCTTGAGAGGTTTGGCCAGAAGGCTAAGCTGCAATCACTTGTTCTAACCCTGACCTCTGCCTAGGAGGGGCTTATCTTTTAAAGGCAGGGCCTGGCTGATAAAATGCCTAGACAGGGTTTGTGGTTTTCTTGCCCAGCACAGCAGATTTCAACTTGGACTGTCATTACAGCTTCCATGAAGAGTCCCAGGAGTTCTATAAACTTGAGGTTAAACCCTGGCCAGTACACAGAGACCTGGGAACAACCTTTTCAAAACAATTCTCTACAAATGCTTTTTGCCTCAGTGGGAGGAAGGGAGGGACATGCAGCATTATGCGATCGGCGGATGTTCCATCACACAATGTCATGCAGCTGATTAGAGCCTCGGACAGAAAATTAATGATAGTTTGTTTTCCCATGACTTGGGGTTTGTCTCACAGTCTGTCTTGGAATTCCAGACTGTTTTGGATCACTGTGATTGCTAAATTCCTGTTGGTCTTTAAGAAGAGATGCTTGAGACTCTAAAGAGGTGGACGCTGAGTACCTCCGATTATCTGAACTTTTCACCACTCAGAAGGATGAACAGTGAATTAAAAGGCCTCCTCTGCATTCTGCCTCCATGTCCCCTACCAATTTTCTTCCTCTTCAATTTACTATCATATATTAATAACAAGGCAGTTATAGATGTTGAATCAAAGTACCTAAGTGCAATGGAATTTTATCTCATCTGAATATTTCTTTCACTGGAGATTATGAATCTCTTAAGAGCCCTGATTTATTTACTTATTATTATTCAAATATTTTATTTATTTATTTGGCTGCACTGGGTATTACTAATAGTTCCAGCAGGCAGAATCTTTAGTGTTGGCAAGTGAACTCTTACTTGGGACATATGGACCTAGTTCCCTGACCCAGGATCAAACCCTAGCCCCTTGCATTGAGAGTGTAAGTCTTAACAGTGGGACCACCAGGGAAGTACCCAAGCCCTGCTCTATTCAGTTCAGTTCAGTTCAGTTCAGTCTCTCAGTCATGTCTGACTATTTGCGACCCTATGAATCGCAGCACGCTAGGCCTCCCTGTCCATCACCAACTCCTGGAGTTCACTCAAACTCACGTCCATCTAGTCGGTGATGCCATCCAGCCATCTCATCCTCTGTCGTCCCCTTCTCCTCCTGCCCCCAATTCCTCCCAGCATCAGAGTCTTTTCTAATGAGTCAATTCTTCACATGAGGTGGCCAAAGTACTGGAGTTTCAGCTTTAGCATCATTCCTTCCAAAGAAATCCCAGGGCTGATCTCCTTCAGAATGGACTGGTTGGATCTCCTTGCAGTCCAAGGGACTCTCAAGAGTCTTCTCCAACACCACAGTTCAAAAGCATCAATTCTTCAGTGCTCAGCTTTCTTCACAGTCCAACTCTCACATCCATGCATGACTACTGGAAAAACCATAGCCTTACTAGACGGACGTTTGTTGGCAAAGTAATGTCTCTGCTTTTGAATATGCTATCTAGGTTGGTCATAACTTTTCTTCCAAATAGTAAGCGTCTTTTAATTTCATGGCTGCAGTCACCATCTGCAGTGATTATGGAGTCCTCCAAAATAAAGTCTGACACTGTTTCCACTGTTTCCCTTCTATTTCCCATGAAGTGATGGGACCAGATGCCATGATCTTCGTTTTCTGAATGTTGAGCTTTAAACTTTTTCACTCTCCTCTTTCACTTTCACCAAGAGGCTTTTTAGTTCCTCTTCACTTTCTGCCATAAGGGTGGAGTCATCTGCATATCTGAGGTTATTGATATTTCTCCTGGCAATCTTGATTCCAGCTTGTGCTTCTTTCAGCCCAGCATTTCTCATGATGTACTCTGCTCATAAGTTAAATAAACAGGGTGACAATATACAGCCCTGACGTCCTTTTCCTATTTGGAATCAGTCTGTTGTTCCATGTCCAGTCCTAACTGTTGCTTCCTGACCTGCACATAGGTTTCTCAAGAGGCAGGTCGGGTGGTCTGGTATTGCCATCTCTTTCAGAATTTTCCAGTTGATTGTGATCCACACAGTCAAAGGCTTTGGCATAGTCAAGAAAGCAGAAATAGATGTTTTTCTGGAACTCTCTCGCTTTTTCCATAATCCAGAGGATGTTGGCAATTTGATCTTTGGTTCCTCTGCCTTTTCAAAAACCAGCTTGAACATCTGGAAGTTCTCAGTTCACGTATTGCTAAAGCCTGTCTTGGAGAATTTTGAGCATTACTTTACTAGTGTGTGAGATGAGTGCAATTGTGGAGTAGTCTGAGCATTCTTTGGCATTGCCTTTCTTTGGGATTGGAATGAAAACGGACCTTTTCCAGTCCTGTGGCCACTGCTGAGTTTTCCAAATTTGCTGGCATATTGAGTGCAGCACTTTCACAGCATCTTCTTTTAGGATTTGAAATAGCTCAACTGGAATTCCATCACCTCCACTAGCTTTGTTTGTAGTGATGCTTTCTAAGGCCCAGTTGACTTCACATTCCAGGATGTCTGGCTCTAGGTGAGTGATCACACCATCATGATTATCTGGGTCGTGAAGATCTTTTTTCGTACAGTTCTTCTGTGTATTCCTGCCACCTCTTCTTAATATCTTCTGCTTCTGTTATGTCCATACCATTTCTGTCCTTTATCGAGCCCATCTTTGCATGAAATGTTCCCTTGGTATCTCTAATTTTCTTGAAGAGATCTCTAGTCTTCCCCATTCTCTTTTTTTCCTCTATTTCTTTGCACTGACCACTGAGGAAGGCTTTCTTATCTCTTTTTGCTCTTCTTTGGAACTCTGCATTCAGATGCTTATATCTTTCCTTTTCTCCTTTGCTTTTTGCTTCTCTTCTTTTCACAGCTATTTGTAAGGCCTCCTCAGGCAGCCATTTTGCTTTTTTGCATTTCTTTTCCATGGGGATGGTCTTGATCCCTGTCTCCTGTACAATGTCACAAACCTCCATCCATAGTTCGTCAGGCACTCTGTCTATCAGATCTAGTCCCTTAAATCTATTTCTCACTTCCACTGTATAACCATAAGGGATCAGATCTAGTCCCTTACATCTATTTCTCACTTCCACTGTATAACCATAAGGGATTTGATTTAGGTCATACCTCAATGGTCTTGTGGTTTTCCCTACTTTCTTCAGTTTCAGTCTGAATTTGGCAGTTTAAGTCTGCTCTATTAACGAGCCCTAATCAAGAAAGTGCATAGACACATTGGGTGACTATGACAAAGGCACACTGGCTGTGAGGACTGGTGATGAGTCCCGATATGTTGGGCCACTTGCAGGTTTCCCTTTCAGTCTGCATTTTTTTTTAAGCTAAGAATTCTATATAGATAGGACAGGAGAGCAGCAATGTTTCTGAACATACTACTTCCCAGTCTTACTGTGGGAATATCTAGTCTTTAGGAAAGTATGGAGTAATTCAGAGAAAGTAGAACACTAGTTGATTTGGGCGAATTTGTATTCTTTGCATTTAGCTTACTTTTGGCCACTCCTTTATCAAAAAATCACCCATCTTCAGTACTTTTCCTTCAAATGACTGAGGCTGTTCATCCCTCAGTCTGTATATTTTCATTCTTTAATTTCTCCTTTGGAAGTCATGTGATACACATATTTATTATAAGATGCCTCAAATATCATGCTTGACACATAATAGGCATTCAGTATGTATTTTTTATATGAAGGAATGCCATGATCTTTAATACCTTTAGTCAGGCCAGGCTAGGATATGCTGTAGTAACAAAGAACTCTGAAATCTCAGTGGCTTAGCACAACAAAAGTGCACTCCTTGCTCATCACTAGCTCTGATGTAAGTTGGCAGGGACAAGTCTTCTACATCTAGTGAGTTAAAGATTCCCTTTAATTTGTGAGGTTGTCTTCTCAACAACTGACTTCCAGACTAGTCCCAGTAAGGGAAGGGAAAGATCAAAGAGACCTATCGACTTTCAAGTGCCTTGGGATAGAAATGAGAAATCACTTGCTCTTACATTTCTGTGTGCCAGATGTAATCATGTGCCTCTGATCCAGCAACAGGGAGTGTGGGAGATACAAGGACTTCATGAATGTTCAGTGAGGACTACAGGCCTCTGCTGACCTTGAATTTTAGGAAACAATGGGGTATAAATCAATATCAATGCAATATCTTCCATATTTAGTTGTCTAGACTTCATTGCCTCTGAAAATTACAGAGAATTTTGTGGGGAAAATTTTTCATGGTAAAACAAGTTTGGGGAATGCTGTGTACTACATTTAACTCATTGAATTTATAATGTGTAATTATTTATTAAAGATTTGAGAAGTTCCACATTAAAGAAACCTGTTAAATGAGAATAGACAAGATATCACAGAGAGAGGTCAATTAATTTTTTTTATTTGATAAATATTTTTTGAATATCATTCTTAAAAGATCCTTTCCTTGCTTACAAGGAGATTAATTCTGAGAGAAGAGTATAAAGCAATTCCGTATGAGTGATCACATTACAGTAGTGGATAAATACTTTATGTATTCACTAATGGGTATCTATATGTTTTTATACCAAAAAAAATGGTCTTGTGGTTCATTTGCACATAGTTGGGGTGTTATTTTATAGCATTTTTATCCTACTGTAGGCAGGCAATTTTTAAAAATACACAATTTTTTAGAGCAGTTTCATGTTCCCAGTAAAATTGAGCAGAAGGTACAGAGACTTCCCATATATGCTTGTCAGACAGTTTAAAATATTATGACACCAGTTTACTTTCTGCATAGTTGACGGTTTTCCTTAGTAGTATATACTATAAACAATTGTGTTATCAAGATAATATATCATAGATGCTAAATTAATAACAAAATATTCTAATGTGACTCTTACACTGTTAACTAGAAATGGTGCATTCTTATGTTATAAATATTAAACAAGCCAAATGGAGTATATAAAAATGTTAAAACTTTTGCCTACAGCCTTTAAGTCCTCTAATGTCTTTTTCCAGAAGTAGCTACTGTTGCCTTTTTTCTTTCTGTATTAACATATGTACATGCCTACGCACACATATCCCTGGCCCTCTGTATGTGAAGATTCTATATTTGAGGGTTCCGCATCTGTGAATTCAACCAACTGTGGATGGAAAATATTCAGAGAAATATTCGAGAAGTTTCCAATAAGCAAAATTTCAACTTGCCATACACTGGCAACTATTTACATAGTGCTGACATTGTATTTACAACTATTTACATCACTTCATGGCAAATAGATGGGGAAATAGTGGAAACAGTGTCAGACTTTATTTTTTTGGGCTCCAAAATCACTGCAGATGGTGATTGCAGCCATGAAAGTAAAAGACTCTTACTCCTTGGAAGGAAAGTTATGACCAACCTAGATAGCATATTCAAAAGCAGAGACATTACTTTGCCAACTAAGGTCTGTCTAATCAAGGCTATGGTTTTTCCTGTGGTCATGTATGGATATGAGAGTTGGACTGTGAAGAAAGCTGAGCGCTGAAGAATTGATGCTTTTGAACTGTGGTGTTGGAGAAGACTCTTGAGAGTCCCTTGGACTGCAAGGAGATCCAACCAGTCCATTCTGAAGGAGATCAGCCCTGGGATTTCTTTGGAAGGAATGATGCTAAAGCTGAAATTCCAGTATTTTGGCCACATCATGTGAAGAGTTGACTCTTTGGAAAAGACTCTGATGCTGGGAGGGATTGGGGGCAGGAGGAGAAGGGGACGACCGAGGATGACGTGGCTGGATGGCATCACCGACTCAATGGACCTGAGTTTGAGTGAACTCTGGGAGATGGTGATGGACAGGGAGGCCTGGCATTCTGCAATTCAAGGGGTTGCAAAGAGTTGGACACGACTGAGTGACTGAACTGAACTGAACTGAACATCATGTTAGATATTGCAAGTACTCTAGAGATGGTTCATAGCATGCAGGTGGATGTGCATTGGTTATATTCAAATACTGTACCACTGGGTATGTATCCTTTAGGGCTTCCCTGGTGGTGCCAGTGGTAATGAACCTGCCTGCCATGCAGGAAATGTAAGAGATGCGGGTTCGATTCCTGGGTCAGGAAGATCCCCTGGAGGAGGGCATGGCAACCCACTCCAGTATTCTCTTATGGAGAATTCCATAGACAGGGGAGCCTGGTGGGGTAGAGTCCATGGGGTTGCAAAGAGTCGGACATGACTAAAGCAACTTCGCATGCATGGACATGTATCCTTACACATCCAAGTATGTATCCTTATGCAAGTCCGTTGACTTGAACATTTGTAGATGTTGATATTCAAGGGAGTTCTGGAACCGGTCCCCTCAGATAGAAAAGGATGATTGCATATGTCCCCTTTAAAAACATAAATGATAAACTATGATAAGCATTGTTCTGTATTTTTTAAAATTAAAAATGTTTCTAGAATTCTATTCCATATACACACAAATTGCTTGGATGTACCATGTAGCTAGCACACTAATGATGATCATATAAGTCAAAATGGTCTTCAAAGTTTATTTTTCAAAATGTTATACTTTTGAAATTAAAGAAAAGCTGCCAAAGTAAACTAATGCATCCTTAAAATGTGGTTCTTGTGAGATTTTAATACCCAAGTGGGTTTTATTTTAAAGTACACTGTTTTGTACTTTTAACATATAATAATATACCTATGTTCACTCCACACAGTTACGTATGTCTTTGTGTATGTATGTTTTATGTGCAGTTTAGAATATGGGTGTCTTTTTTTAAAAGAACATTCATTGATTTCAGTGTTAGACTCACTAGGAGATAGCATTCAAGAGTTAAATATTTTAAACTCATAGAAATATACCCTTGAACATAACATGGGTATAACAGAAAATGTTACTGATAATAATTCCATAAGCTTTGTGGAACTTCTCAAAGATATTAATTTTAAGTTATCACATCTAAATATATTATTGCTTTTTATACTGTGATGAAAACATAGAATTGAGAACACAGAAATATAGGAAAAAAGGTTAACAAGTTTCCCTTTGAATATCCAATGTAAATAGGAAAATGGACTGGCAAGAGTAATTAGTTACTTTTCCCTCCCTCATCTAAGAGAGCTGCCAGGAAACGGGGAGGAAGGACAGGAGCCAGAGATCTTCCACCTGCCATAGCAGTGAGCAATCACTCCCATCTTCAAAGTGATTTACAAACATTAATGTAGCTTCCCAACAGCCATATAAGGCAGGGAGGTTATAATTACCCTGTTTTACAAATGGGAGATGGAGACACAAATAGGTTAAGGGTTTGCCGCAGGCACACCGTGATTTCTCTGGTTAAAGAACAGGAGAGCTTGGCGTCCCTGGCTCCCCTCACACCCCAGCCCAGTGTGGCTTCCATCTTCTTCCAGGAGAAGGTCCTGGCCCTCAGACAGACACCAGCACTATCCTAGGAAAAACACAGGCAGGTCTCCACTAGGACAAAGAGGTAGAGAATTAGGGCCACGTGCAGTAATTCAATGACTCTGTGTAGATAATCTCATTAGCTGTCTAAGGGCAAGGATGTGCACCCAGTGGGCGTTTGTCAAGAACCTGCTGGTAATCATGGCGAATCACTTGGGTCATAGAAGCAACTGCTCTACCACAACTCTGTAGATAATTGTCTGATCTGACTTTTCTGAAGACTGGCAGGATCTAGGTTTCAAGCTAAAACAAAAGGTCTCTCTCATCAACTGGTGTTGAACTCTTTCCCAAAGAGTTTCCCTGCTGCTTTCAGGTGTAAGGCAGACAGTTGAGAGAATTGCATGATTCTCTCAAATATTAAATGATATGTAGACTGGCCTTCTGGGAATGAGTCATTGGACCTATCTTTCTATCTGTCCTAATCCTATTACTTTCAAATGTAATAGTGGTTAATATTGCTGGAATTCTAAAGGTGAAAAATTGTGTAAGGGAAAGTGTAAAGAGAAATTTTTCTTTTTGGCTGCACTGCACAGCATGTGGGATCTTAGTTCCCTGATCAGGGATTGAACCCAACAGCCCTGCAGAAATGCAAAGGCCTAACCCCAGAGAAGGCAATGGCATCCCACTCCAGTACTCTTGCCTGGAAAATCCCATGGATGGAGGAGCCTGGTAGGCTGCAGTGCATGAGGTCACTAAGAGTCGGACACGACTGAGCGACTTCACTTTTACCTTTCACATTCATGCACTGCAGAAGGAAATGGCAACCCATTCCAGTGTTCTTGCCTGGAGAGTCCCAGGGACAGAGGAGCCTGGTAGGAGGCCATCTATGGAGTCGCACAGAGTCGGACATGACTGAAGTGACTTAGCAGCAGCAGCAACCCCTGAACCACCAGGGAAGTCTCAAAGAGAAACTTTTAAAATAGATATCATTTGCCCATTCATTTGCTATTGGCTAGGCATAGAGTTGGAGAAGGCAATGGCACCCCACTCCAGTACTCTTGCCTGGAAAATCCCATAGATGGAGGAGCCTGGTAGGCTGCAGTCCATGGGGTCACTAAGAGCCAGACACAACTGAGCAACTTCCCTTTCACTTTTCACTTTCATGCATTGGGGAAGGAAATGGCAACTCACCCCAGTGTTCTTGCCTGGAAAATCCCAGGGATGCGTGAGCCTGGTGGGCTGCCGTCTATGGGGTTGCACGGAGTCGGACATGACTGAGTGACTTAGCAGCAGCAGCAGCAGTAGCAGTAGGCGTAGAGTAAATTTTGGGAGGGAGAACAATTAGAGTTATAAAGATTTTTAGAAACAGAGCTTTATTATAGCTCAAGAATTGATGAAAAACCTCAAACCACCTTCCTATTTTCTATGTCCCTGGGGATGGCAAGTGGGCAATCAGATAGGACACACATGCTGATTATGGAGAAGGCCTAGAACAGGCTCCTGCTGCTGCTGCTGCTACTAAGTTGCTCCAGTCATGTCTGACTCTGTGCGACCACACCAGGCTCCCCCATCCCTGGATTCTCCAGGCAAGAATACTGGAGTGGGTTGCCAGTTCCCTCTCCAATGCATGAAAGTGAAAAGTGAAAGTGAAGTTGCTCAGTTGTGTCCGGCTCTTAGGGACCCCATGGACTGCAGCCCACCAGGCTTCTCTGTCCATGGGATTTTCCAGGCAAGAGTACTGGAGTGGGGTGCCATTGCCTTCTCCCTGAACAGGCTCCTAGATAATCTGTATATGTCTTGGACAATATATGCATTTGCACACATATATACATATACACACAGATACACAGGCACATATATATGAGAGACACATTTCCCAAATGCAAGTGTGCATAAGGAATAAATACATACATATTTACTTAATTATACATTATATATACATATGTGTTTCAGTTATTTGTGCAAAATCTTATCTCCTAACAGGAGGGTAAGCTTCTTGAAACTGTGGGGAACATGCTCTTTTCATCTTTTTCACCCTACCCAAGACCTAGCAGTTTTTTGCTTACCACATATCAAATAATATCCCAATATGTGTGAATAAAGATGTAGTCTCAACTCTCAAGATACTTAAAGCTTTGAAACACCTTCCAGGACTGGCTTGATCTTTCAGAGCCTGCTATTTATTTAGAAAAATAAATCTAAAGTCTCTCCTTGAAAGGGTGTTCTAAAAGACCCTGGTACAATTACTCTTGTTCTGGAGACAGGGCCCAAAGGTAAAGGCCAAAGTTTATAATTTAAGTGCCTTCATCATTTTCACATTGTATTTTCCTTATAGCAATGAACCTTGAATTAACTATTATTAAGAAATATTAGGAACTACTCCTGCAAAAGATGATAATATAATACTAAAGTGATTATTTCTTTATACCATCTATATTTTGGTGGAGTGTAGAATTTCAATAAATTTCAATGGACTCTGCATTTTTTTTTTTCCTCTTTTCCCAAACTCCTAACCTAGTGAGTAAACTTCAGTGTTTACCCAAATTTTCTTCTCTTGAAGGGTTCTGGTTAAGTCTGAAGATGTTGAAACTGCATTTCAAAAAGGCACAAACCCCTGCTTTTTAAAAATTAAAAAATCAAAACCACACCAAACCACAATGTTGAAAATGCATTCCTTTTATATTTGTATATATAGATAACTAGGAAAGTTCCTGTAAGAAGAAATTCCATAGACATGTATTCATCTTATGCATTTCAATTGCAGTAAAACTATCTTGCTGCTTTTTTTTTTTGCTGGTTGTAATACTGGCCCAGCCTTTGGTGGCCTTTTTTCTCCTCTGGCTAGCCTCTTTAGGTTGTGGGCCCTGGTTGGTTGCTGACTGCCAGTGCTGATACCTGACTGATTATTTTGCCTTCTGCCCCTGGTCTTGGATGTTCTTTCAGGCAGCCCAGCCCCCTTCTGTAACAGTGGCGCTCATCCACCTGTGAGTCGATCAGTTCCATCTGTCCTCAGCCCTCTTTGAACAGTGGCTCAGTTCAGAGCCATAAATGCCTAGGTCCATGAGCTAATCCAGTCTCCTTGGTTGATAGAATCCATGACAGGATCACAAGCCCCAGGGTCATAAACATCATTTGGGCGCTAATAAATTTCAAGCTTTGAAAGGAGGTGTTTATGTCTAGTAAGAGATACTGTTTGCAGAAGGAACTTTCTTGGGGCATCTGTAATTTGTTTGGTAGCAGTGACATGCTGGGGGCCTGGCAAGAGAATTTCTTTCGGGTCTCAGGTAAAGGGAGAGAGCGCCATGTGGTGGCAAGAGCCCTGGGGCTGCCTGGTATACTCTCCCGTCCCAGCCTGTCCCGCCTCTGACAGCTCGTTCTCAGCGCAGTTACTCTCACAACCCATCTTTTGTAGCTGTCTCTCTTCATCTGCAAAGGAATAGCGATGCAGACTTTAATCTTCTGGGAAAAGGGATGGTAATATTTATTACACTGCTTCCCTGATAGCTCAGTTGGTAAAGAATCCGCCAGCAATGCAGGAGACCTTGGTCTGATTCCGAGGTGGGGAAGATCCGCTGGTGAAGGGATAGGCTACCCATTCCAGTAGTCTTGGGCTTCCCATGAGGCTCAGCTGGTAAAGAATCTGCCTGCAATGTGGGAGACCTGGGTTTGATCCCTGGGTTGGGAAGATCCCCTGGAGAAGGGTAAGGCTACCCATTCCAGTATTCTGGCCTGGAGAAGTCCATGGACTCTATAGTCCATGGGGTTGCAAAGAGTTGGACACGACTGAGCGACCTTCACTTTTTCAGTCCCTTTGGTCTCACTATTTGTATCCTTCCCTACATGTGTAATAGAATTTTGGAACTTTGATATTGCAGTTCAAGGCGTTGGGTTGGATTATAGAATAAAATGTATGGAAGTTTGTTCTTTGGATGTCTTTAAAAATAGGATAAATTCCTATTTCAGTTGGTCTGTGTGGTATGGTTGCATGTGTTCCACTAGGTGTTCACACAGAATTGTACTGATCAATGAGCATTGATAAATGATCTCTCAGGACTCTCCAGCGATGCTGGAGATACAAAAGGGAAGAGAAGCCGTGGGTATGCTATCTCGCTGGGAAGGAAAGAAATAGGAAAATGAGAAAAAGGAGTAAGCGAGCCTGTGGTTAGTGGATGTGTGGTCCACCCCCTTTCCTCACCAGCATCAGGAGCCTGGCTGGCCATTGGTGCGACTACGTTTCTTCCAGGCTGAGGGGAAACATGAGGACACTCGGCTTGGCTTCAACTGGCCATTAGGATTTCAATTTTTGCTCTACTTTGGCTGACTGCTTTACAGGGACTAGACTATACAAACAGAGGGTGGTTTAGTGCTTTGATGGCTCCCAGAGATGGTGGTTGGAGAAGGCAATGGCACCCCACTCCAGTACTCTTGCCTGGGAACTCCCATGGACGAAGGAGCCTGGAAGGCTGCAGTCCATGGGGTCGCTAAGGGTCGGACACGACTGAGCAACTTCACTTTCACTTTTCACTTTCATGCATTGGAGAAGGAAATGGCAACCCACTCCAGTGTTCTTACCTGGAGAATCCCAGGGATGGGAGAGCCTGGTGGGCTGACGTCTCTGGGGTCGCACAGAGTCGGACATGACTGAAGCAACTTAGCAGCAGCAGCAGCAGCAGCAGCAGCAGCAGAGATGGTGGTACTGTTTAGTTAGTAGTTTCAATCCCTGGCTTGGGAAGATCTCCTGGAGAAGGGTATGGCAACCCACTCCAGTATTGCAGGGAGAATCCCCATGGACAGAGGAGCCTGGTGGGTTACAGTCCATAGGGTTGCACAGGCTTGGATACGACTGAAGTGACTTAGCATGCAGGAGGGGTTAGGTGGTTTATCGAGGTGCCTCTGGGTTTTCTCTCTCTCTTGCTGACTTCCTCATCCTGGTGCAGCTGCCCTGCCTCAGAGATGTCTATCCAGGACGTGTTCCACATTGGAAGGGCTGCTAGGTTAATATATGAGTGCAGAATGAGATCTTTAGAGGGTAAAACATGTGACAGTCATAATGAGTTTTATGGCCAGAAATCGAAAGGTCAGCCTGTGTCAACCCTTGGTGGGGGTTTCACCAAAGGGCATGGTGAATTTACTTCTTTATTTTTAAATAAATGTAGCTGCCAACAGCATAAAGTTCCCTAGCAGGGAGAAGTGCTTCGGTGAACTGCATCTCCCGCCTTCAGCTTCTGCCCTAGCTCCTAAATCTCCCCGCCCTGCTCCCCCTTATGAAATATGTAGCTGACACCCTGATGAATGGATGCATCTCTGTGTAGGTCCTGTGGTGAGCAAGTCTGCAGCTGATTAAATCACACATTTCCCATATCATTCTAATGAGTTCTGTGGCATAGTTCCTTGAGCTGACAGCGGTACAATAGCACCTTTTGAACTGTTCCTGGTTTCATGCCAGCAAACTTATCTTTTAATGGTTTTGCACCCACCTCCCAGCTCCCAGGGCAAGAGGAGAAAGGAAGGAGTATGTTTTGAAAGAAATTCCAAGCTTCTATTGTGTGTTTTCCCACTTATAGTCCAGTTTGTCACTGATAAAAAGCGTCAATGGAAAGCAGAAGACTGTTTTAGAATTGTTTTAAAATCCAAGTTCATCAGGTTTGAAGGCTTTCATTGAATGTCTACATACACCAGGCACCCTGCTAAGTGCTGGAGATAGGTAGGCAAACTGTTTTGTCATTATCTTTTTTTTTTTTTTTTTTTTGCAATTTTAGTTATCTAAATTGCATATCCTGATTATGAAGTGGGCAAGGAAATGTCTTTTTTCTGTTTTGTTTTCTTTTGAAGAAGATCCCCCACTAAAAAGAGCAATAATATGTTTTTTTGTTCTGTTTTCCATAACTTAAATAGATACTGCCTCATGAAAACTCATCTCTGTAGGATTTTCTTGAGAATTCTGTTAATGTAGCAGTATTTTTTTCTTATGCAGAATCATGAAAGAAATGTCTCTCAGGATTCACCACCCTGAATAACTGGACTCTTCACAAGTGATTGGTTTGCTTTGGTCTTGTGAGCACAGTGAACTCTGAAACTGTTGTTTTTCTCTTTGTGCAAACATTGGACCCCTGAAGCTAGGGAGACACTGGGATGTTTCAGTGTACAATTTCCCCCTACTTCTCCTATTTTTAACTTCACTTATTTATCCTCCCCCTATTGCCTGCTGCTGGTGCTGCTAAGTCGCTTCAGTCATGTCCGACTCTGTGCCACCCCAGAGATGGCAGCCCACCAGGCTCCACCGTCCCTGGGATTCTCCAGGCAAAAACACTGGAGTGGGTTGCCATTTCCTTCTCCAGTGCATGAAAGTGAAAAGTGAAAGTGAAGTCGTTCAGTTGTGTCTGACTCTTCGCAACCCCATGGACTGCAGCCTACCAGGCTCCTCCGCCCATGGGATTTTCCAGGCAAGAGTACTGGAGTGGGTTGCCATTGCCTTCTCTGCCCCTTTTGGCACTCTATTGGATTTTCTCACTTATTTTAATCTTCTAGAACCATTTACACATATTTTAATAAATCATATTTTTAATAAATCTCAGATTCTTTTCGGAATGAGGCACAGTATTGATAAATACATCCATAAAAAAGAAAATAATTATACCTTAGACAAACTGCATGCCAGATACTTTTATGGTCAAAATTCTCTGGAGTTTTGAGTTTATGTAGATAGTTTTCATGTTCTTCAGTTCCCCAAGTAAAGAATTTGTATATTTCCAGAGAGTTTAATAGGCAAGATGGACTGTAGCTCTATCTAGTTTATTTTTTAGAATATTTTTCATTTACTCTTGTTTGGGTATGTGCATATAGAATAAGAACAATATTTCCCATTTTATATTATGAAAATAATACAAGTTCATGTTAAGACATTTTACACAGCATATAAGTTGGAATTAAGTATGAAATTAAAAATCTTTTTCCCTCATTAGTTCTCTAAATTTTACTCCCTTTTATGTAACATTATAGACTTTTCTATGTACTGATAAGAATATGTATGTATATATATATACTTTGATGTCACCTGAATGGATTATACTCTTCTGTGAAGTAAGCTTTGTCAGTTGACAAAATATGGAAATTCTTTTTCAGGTCCGTATAGACAGATCTCTTTTATTCTTATTACTGGTTTATTGTTCCATACTTCATAGCTTATTTGACTAGTCTCCTAATAGTGGGCACTTAGGACTCCCTCCCTTTTATAAAAGCAAACATCACTGCCAAAAATATCCTTGTTCATATAATTTTAACACACCTGCTGGCAAAGTATATTTCTGGAAATATAATTGTGGAATATGTGCATTAAGATTTGTGATAGTGATTGTCAAATGGCTCTCTGAAATGATATTCTCAAAAAAAGGTAATTGTTATTCCCTTATCTTAGATGAGACTTGATATAATCAAACTTTTATATGCAAAAAACAACTTTTACATTTATTTTAATATGACTTTTATTATGAATGAGTTTGAACCCCTTCATTTATTAATTGCCTCTTTGGGTTTCTTTTTCTGGACTACGTCTTTAGGATCTTTGCACATATTCCCCTCACTGGATTGTTTAGATTTATCTTATTAGAAAGAGAACTTTATGTAAAATTTCTGTCACAGTATAATTTAAAAAAATCATAATTGATCACCTACATTTTTCCTTGTGCTGTGTATAGATATATGCATATATCCTTCCATATTGATTTCCTTTTTTTACTTTAATTAACTTTTATGGTTACATGCTGCTGCTGCTAAGTCACTTCAGTCGTGTCTGACTCTGTGCGACCCCATAGACGGCAGCCCACCAGGCTCCCCCGTTCCTGGGATTCTCCAGGCAAGAACACTGAGGTGGGTTGCTATTTCCCTCTCCAATGCATGCAAGTAAAAAGTGAAAGTGAAGTCGTTTAGCCGTGTCCAACCCTCAGTGACCCCATGGACTGCAGCTTACCAGGCTCCTCTGTCCATGGGATTTTCCAGGCAAGAGTACTGGAGTGGGGTGCCATTGCCTTCTCTGATAGTTACATAATATATTACAATTATTTTTTAAGTAGATAAATTAAGATTTGTAATTGGAGCTTCAACATCAAACTTAAAAATTAATAGAATGAATAGACAGAAAAGTAGAAGAATATAGTATACCTGAAATGCACTATGACCCAATTCAACATAAATTGCCAACATCCATTGGATATTAAAAAAGCTTGAGAATTCCAGAAAAACATCTACTTCCACTTCATCGACTACAAGTCATTCAGTCATGTCCAACTCTTTGCAACTCCATGGACTATACAGTCCATGAAATTCTCCAGGCCAGAATACTGGAGTTGGTAGCCTTTCCCTTCTCCAGGGCATCTTCCCAACCCAGGGATCGAACCCAGGTCTCCCGCGTTGCAGGCAGATTCTTTACCCGCTGAGCCACCAGGGAAGCCCCCTCATTGACTACGCTTTAGCCTTTGACTAAACAAAGTTTGATCACAACAAACTGTGGAAAATTCTTAAAGTGATGGGAATACCAAACCACCCTACCTGCCTTCTAAGAAACCTGTATGCAGGCAAGAAGCAATAGTTTGAACCAGACATGGAGCAACAAACTGGTTCAAAATTGGGAAAAGAGTACCTCAAGGCTGTATATTGTCACCCTGCTTATTTAACCTATATGTAGTGTACATTATGAGAAATGCTGGGCTGGATGAAGCACAAACTGGAATCAAATTGTCAGGACAAATATCAATAACCTTAGATAGGCAGATGACAAAACCCTTATGGCAGAAAGGGAAGAGGAACTAAAGAGTCTCTTGGTGAAGGTGAAACAGTAGAGTGAAAAAGCTGGCCTAAAACTCAACATTCAAAAAACTAAGATCATGGCATCTGGTCCCATCACTTGATGGCACATAGATGGGGAAAAAAATGGAAACAGTGACAGA
Source organism: Ovis canadensis (assembly GCF_042477335.2). Classification (NCBI taxonomy): domain Eukaryota; kingdom Metazoa; phylum Chordata; class Mammalia; order Artiodactyla; family Bovidae; genus Ovis; species Ovis canadensis. The sequence continues at coordinate 33,439,247 of NC_091246.1, read as the reverse complement.
CTTTATTTTCTTGGGCTTCAAAATCACTGTGGATGGTGACTATAGCCATGAAATTAAAAGACACTTGCTCCTTGGAAGAAAAGCAATGAAAAACCTAGACAGCATATTAAAAAGCAGAGACATCACTTTGCAGACAAAGGTTCGCATAGTCAAAGCTATGGTTTTTTCAGTAGTCATTTATGGATGTGAGAGTTGGACCATAAAGAAGGCTGAGTGCTGAAGAACTGATGCTTTTGAACTGTGGTGCTGGAGAAAACCTTTGGAGTCCCTTGGACAGCAAGGAGATCAAACCAGTCAATCCTAAAGGAAAACCCTGAATATTCGTTGGAAGGACTGATGCTGAAGCTGAAGCTCCAATACTTTGGTCACCTGATGTGAAGAGCCAACTCATTAGAAATGACCCTGATGCTGTGAAAGGTTGAAGGCAGGAGGAGATGGGGATGACAGATGATGAGATGGTTGGATGGCATCATTGACTCAATGTGCATGGGTCTGAGCAAACTCCGGGAGATGGTGAAGGATGGGGAGGCCTGGCATGCTGCAGTCCATGGGGTTGCAAAGGGTCAAACACAACTTAGTGACTAAACAATAACAACAATGATCCTATTACCATTTTCTAAATTGTTTGGGGTTAATTTTTTGTAGGTCTTTTCCTTCTCTTGTGTTTCCTGCCTAGAGAAGTTCCTTCAGCATTTGTTGCAAAGCTGGTTTGGTGGAGCTGAGTAAAGCTTTTGATTTTGCCATCAAATCTGAAGGAGAGTCTTGCTTGGTAGAGTATTCTTGGTTGCAGTTTCTTCCCTTCCATCAGTAAATATATCGTGCCACTTTTTCTGGTTTATAGAGTTTTTGTTGAGAAATCAGCTAATAACCTTATGGGAGTTCCCTTGTATATTATTTGTCATTTTTCCCTTGTTGCTTTTAATATTTTATCTTTGTCTTTGATTTTTGTCAGTTTGATTACTATGTGTCTCACTCAGCGTGTTCCTCTTTGGGTTTATCCTGTCTGGGACTCTCTGCACTTTCTGGACTTGGCTGACTCTATCTTTTCCCATGTTTGAAAAGTTTCAGCTATTATCTCTTTAAATATTTTCTCAAGTTCTTCTCTCTTTGCCCTCTGTGACCCTTATAATGGTGTGTTTAATGTTAGCCCAGAGGTCTGCCTGCATTTTTTTCCCCATCCTTTTTTCTATATTCTGTTTTTCAACAGTGATTCCCACCATTCTGTCTTTTAGGTCACTTAACTTGAGGTTTTTCTGCTTCAGTTATTCTGCTGTTGATTCCATCTAGTGTATTGTTCACCTCTATTTGCTTGTTCTTTAGTTCTTCTTGGTCTTTGGTAAACATTTCTTGTATCTTCTCCATTCTGTTTCCAAGACCCTGGATCATCTTCACTATCACTATTCTGCATTCATTTCTGGAAAGTTCCCCATCTTCTCTTCATTTCATTACTTTTCTGGAGTTTTGTCCTATCCCTTCCTCTGGGACATAATATTCTGCATTTTCATCTTGATTACTTTCTGCGATGCGGTTTTCATTCCGGCAGCTGCAGGATTGTAATTCTTCTTGCTTCTTCTGTCTGCCCTCTGGTGGATGAGGTTAAGAGGCTTGTGTGAATTTCCTGATGGGAAGGACTGGCAGTGGGAAAAACTGTGTCTTGCTCAGTAAACTTTTATCTGATTGTCTGCCGATGGGTAGGGCTGTGCTCTGTGTTAGCTGTTTGGCCTGAGGTGACCCAATCCTGGAGTCAACAGGCTCTATGGTAGGATTAATGGCAACCTCCAAGAGGGCTCACAAGGGGGACCTCCCAGGACTGCTGCTGACAGTGGCCCCGTTCCCATGGCCAGCCACTGCTGAACCACACCTCCACAGGAAACAGGCGAACACTAGCAGGTAGTCTGTTTCAGTTTCCTGTGGGGTCACTCCTCCTTTCCCCTGGGTCCTGGTGCACGGACAATTTTGTTCGTGCCCTCCGAGAATGGAGTCTCTGTTTCTTCCAACCCTGTGGAAGTTCTGTAATCAAATCCCTTCACTGGCATTAAAGTCAGATACCCTGGGGATTCATAGCCCTTTCATCTGATCCCCAGGCTGGGGAGTCTGATGTGGGGCTCAGAACTTTTACAAACTTCTTTGGTATTATTTTTCTCCAGCCTGTGAGTTGATCATCCACCAGGAATGGGATTTGATTTTATCGTGATTGCTCCCCTCCTACTGTCTTGTCTTTGGACGTGAGTATCTTTTTTTGGTGAGTTCCAGAGTCCTTCTGCCGGTGGTTTTTCTATAGCTAGTTGTGATTTTGGTGCTCTTGCAGGAGGAAATGAGTGCATTTCCTTCTACTCCGCCATCTTGGCCCAATCTCCCATACTGATATTCTTTTTCATAGTTGAATTTATCAATATTTCTTTTGTGCAGGTTTTTTTTTTTATCATTCTTTGATATCCTCAAAATTGTAAGCATATCTAATTATGCTTTTCAGGTACTTTTTATGATTTAATTTTTTAAACTTCAGTGTTGTACCCATTTAGAATGAATTTCATTCAAAAAGAAATGTATGAATTGAGGTTTTTTTTTTTTTTTTTTTTTGCCTAACCAGTTTCCCCAATACCAGGTTTTACTCATTGTTTTTAAATGTCACCTTCATCTTTTTTCCTGGACTCTTTAGCTTATCTCATTGATCTATTTCTGTCTTATCTGCTCTAGTACTGGAAATGTTTACTCTTTTTAGTCTCTTTTTAGTCTTAAAATGTATTCAACTTTGAGTCAAATTATTTGCCTCTGCTTGGAGTCCCTGTGGGACTTAGGGGAACCTGCTAGTGTGGGAAATGGGCTAGACCTCTTCCCTTGGGATCTGTGTACCTCTAAACACAACCCACTGGGGCAATCAGCTGATATTCCACTACCGTCATATGTTTATTTTACATTTCAGATAGTGCTTTAGTGTGATTATTTCATTAATCCTAACAACAGTCTTGTAATGTGGAGGTTGCTATTTGGCAAGTGACTTTCATAGAGGTTCTAGGGTTTGACCAGCATTGCATAGCTCCCACATGCCACAGCCAGGACTCCTGCCCCAGTTTCTCTGTGTGCTTTCTTTCCCCAAAGCACAGCAGCTCTATTTCCAGGGTAATACTGGATCTTTTACTCAAGGTCATCTCTACCAAAAGGTGTTCCTTCTTCAGGCTTTTGAGCAAGTTATGCCTCAACAGGATCTGAGATTTTATTTGTGGATCTTTTCAGTTAAATCCTTAAACACCCTTTGGAAATACACCCTTAGTAGCTGACAGCAGGCTGGCCAGCATTGAGAGCTTGCTCCCCAGACTTTTATCTGCAGCTCCACCAGCAAGAGGTTGGCAAGATAGGTGTGGCCATTGCTGATTGTTTTAAACTCTCTGCTTTTTTTAAAAAAAAAGATGAAATCTTTTAGATAACACTCTAAATTCTTGGAGTTGATATTTATCAGCACCCTCTGTGATAGCAAAGTACTTTTCAGCAGAGAGAAAGTAGGTTTGACAGATAAGCTGCATAATTAAAGGATTAACATTGTTTCTCCCGAAATTAAATTAAGAACAGACGACTTTTGTGCTGACTTGTTTATGATAAAATTATTTGATGCCATTTTGCAGGGAATAACCCTTCAACCATGAGATAGTGTCAGTTTTAATATTTTAGCCTCAGAGGTAAGTGGGAAATGACATTTACACGACGTGACAGGTGGCACATACCTGAATTGTCTCCAACTTGTGAAATCTAGGTGTTTCTCTTTTCATGAGTGTAGGTGAATACCCCCTTTCCTGCTCTTTTTTATCTGTGGAGAGAAATTTTTTTTCTTCTAGTTGTGTTCTGGAAGCAATCTAAATTTTGTGCGGATTGGGTGATGCTCTAATTGCGTGATTCAATCTCTTCCTCTGACCCAGGCCACAGTGACCGAAAGCATGGTTGGAGAAAACTGATGGGAGGGATTTTAGGTGGGGGTATAAGACTTGGATAAAAAAGTTGTGCAGAAGACTAGTTTTCTTTCCCCCTTGAATCAAATTTTTATTTTTTTAAATCAGGCCTGAACAAACATCTGCTACTGTAACTAACTTTTATTTTCACATATTTTCTTATTTGTCCATTAAAAAAAAGTCCTCAAGGTAATTTAAGCTCTCTAGAACCTAGTGATGTGAAAGCAGAGAGAGAGAAAAATAGAACACCATGTTTAGAAATAAAAATAAAAATTTTAAGCAGGAAAAATAGTTCTTCTTTGATATATCTAGAGAAAGTGGACTCTCCCTATCCTTTGCTAATTCTTTTCAGGAAATTTTAGAAACTTGATGGGGAGAGGGAAAAGGCATTGGTAAGAGAAGGCTGGTTTCATACAGTTATCAAAGTCTATTCTTCTGACCCTCTTCTGCTTTCTTTTATTGCAGGTGCTTTCCCCCCCCCCCCCCCCCCCCAGAGAATCAGAGCTCATTTGGCTGCAACATGCTGGAATTTGCTTTGAGACCTTCACTGCAGGAGGATGTCATCTTCAGCAGAGGCTCTGGCTGAGTCAGATGCCCTATGACTGTGCTTGGTGAGGTCACATGCACAGAAACAATTAAGTCTCAGGTGCATTGGAAAGAGCTGAGCTAGGACTTGTTACCGGTGGTGGGCCCCAAAGCCCAAAGATGCTGCCTCTCAAAGGTGGTACAGAGAGTGGGATTTTGAGAGACAGTAGGATTATTTTAAGCTCAGAGGTGTAGGGATCATTGCATGGGGAAGAAAAAGCATAAACTAGATAGCGAAGGCAGAAAAGTTAGAGCCACTTTTGGGAAGGAGAGGGAGATGCTGCAGGAGCCGCGTTGGGGCTGGTGTGGGAGGGGCAGGAGCAGGCATGCTCCCCGACTTGTGTCACTTCCCTGTGGCCCTCTGGTGACTTGGATGTCCCTGTGGTGCATAGTCACCTGCATGCTGGCAGCACCCCCATCACATGCATGCCTCAGGGTCTCTCTTGCTTTGTCCCAGGGCTTCCTCCGGGGTCCAGAAGAGCATTCACCTGACTGCAGGAGCTTCTCAGGCTGAGGGCAGCCCCCAGCTGAGTGGGATGAGAGTTGGTGGACAGGTGCCCTGGCAGCTGGGATGTGTGGTCCATGCAGTTCTCTGAGGGTTGAGTCTGGTGCCCACAGAGGGAACCAGTGCAGTAATACTGCTAAACTCTTCCTCTTTCTTGTTTCTGCTTCTTGGGCTCATCTCAAGAAATCACCTGCACGTGAATCAGAGGAAAAGACTGAAGGGTACACAGTTGGTTGTTAGCATGATTATGTGGTGCAGAGCAGGGAAAGGAAGGTGTGAAATATGGGTGAGAGAGGAGAGCATGAAAGGGAATGGGCGTAAAATATGCTGGGAAAAAACCCCCAGTGCCCTTGGACACAGTATGCCAGATCCTGCTGGTGTGGGAAGTGGGCTAAAGCTGTTCCCTTAGGCTCCGTGTACCTCTAAACACAATCCACTGGGGCAACCAGCTAATATTTCACTATTATGTGTTCATTTTACACTTTGCAAAGTGCTTTTAGTGTGATTATCTCATTAATCCTAACAACAGTCTTAGATGGTGGAGGTTGCTATTCTTATTTTTGGAAAGTGACTTTTTAAGGAAAAGAAAGGGGAATTGTATGATAGAAAGAAATAAAGACTTTTTAAAAAAATGGACAAGACTAAGCTATACTACCTAGGATTTCACAGTTAGGTGAGAAGACCATAAAGAAACACAAAGAAGAGATTGTAACCAAAGTCTAGAGAGTGATTTTTTTCAAAGGGGTCAGGTAGTGGTTATGATTTAGCACTTGACAGAAATTTCTACGGTGGCAGCAAAGTTCTATTTCTTGACCTGAGTGATACATATAATAAATCTTTGAAATGTGCATTTGTTTTGAATAGCTCTCTGCATTTGTATCATATTTTATCAATACTTTGCAATGAAAAGGTTAAAATCCCTAGTACATATGATACTATCAATCTGTGCATTTACAGACAATTATATGTGTGTGTGTGTAGAAACAAGCACACATAAAAACAGCAACTGCTAATTTGTCCCTCCTCCCAATTAGGAGGTTGAGATTAACATATGCACACTATTATATATAAAATAGACAACCAACATGGACATATTATATAGCATAGGAAACTGTGTTCAATATTTTGTAATAACCTATTGGAGAAGGAAATGGCAACCCACTCCAGTACTCTTGCCTAGAAAATTCCATGGATGGAGGAGCCTGGTGGGCTACAGTTCATGGGGTCGCAAAGAGTAGGACACAACTGAGTGACTTCACTTTCACTTAACCTATAGGGGAATAAAAATCTGAAAAAAAGACATATACATATGTATGTATATAACTGAATCATTGTGCTTTACACCTGAAACTAACATGATATTGTAAATCAATTGTACTTCAATTAACAAAAAACTCAGCTGCTGACCTTTGGTATATAAAATTATCCCTGACAGTTAAAGAGAATGTTCCAGAATTAGGTTGAGAACTCTCCCTTTCCAAATCCTTGATGCCTTGAAGTGTCAGGCTGGGCAGCTTTCCTACCTAACTTTGTTCAGACAGATGAAGGCAGGAAGGATTAGTTTTGATCATGCCGGCTAGATGTGTGAGTAACATTCTGCCTGGTAATTATTTTTGACATTTGACAGTTCTAGGCACAACCTTTCACAGTTTGAAATGTTGGCAGTACATTTATTTTTTAAGGGTTCATATTTTCCTATGAGTAACCAAGTGTTTGCAGGATACTTCTTAGGGTGCCTTGTTTCAAATTAAGCTAGAGGGGTTTGGAGAGTCAAAAATCCAGAGGGCAGCTTGAAGTTTCAGGGAAGAACTCATCACTTAGCAACCATCACCACCACAACAAAAGTGTGCCTTTTAAATTATTTCTAAAAGCCAGTCTCAGTGTATAGAACTAGACTTACAATCTTCGAGCATAGAGACAAGGTGAATCTTTGTTCCCAGATATCTCCCCTGCTTGTCTGCCACACTGCTGAAATTCTAATTCTATTAGATTATTCTTTTGGCTACTTTCCTAGAGGAAGTAGCCAGGTTAAGGATTTTATGAGAACTTAATACTATTACCAAATTCCGACTCAAACTGAAGAAAGCAGGGAAAACCGCTAGACCATTCAGGTATGACCTCAATCAAATCCCTTATGATTATGCAGTGGAAGTGAGAAATAGATTTAAGGGCCTAGATCTGATAGATAGAGTGCCTGATGAACTATGGAATGAGGTTCGTGACATTGTACAGGAGACAGGGATCCAGACCATCCCCAGGGAAAAGAAATGCAAAAAAGCAAAATGGCTGTCTGGAGAGGCCTTACAAATAGCTGTGAAAAGAAGAGAGGCAAAAAGCAAAGGAGAAAAGGAAAGATATGAGCATCTGAATGCAGAGTTCCAAAGAATAGCAAAAAGAGATAAGAAAGCCTTCTTCAGAGATCAATGCAAAGAAATAGAGGAAAACAACAGAATGGGAAAGACTAGAGATCTCTTCAAGAAAATTAGAGATACCAAGGGAACATTTCATGCAAAGATGGGCTCGATAAAGGACAGAAATGGTATGGACATAACAGAAGCAGAAGATATTAAGAGGAGGTGGCAAGAATACATGGAAGAACTGTACAAAAAAGATCTTCATGACCCAGATAATCATGATGGTGTGATCACTAATCTAGAGCCAGACATCTTGGAATGTGAAGCCAAGTGGGCCTTAGAAAGCATCACTATGAACAAAGCTAGTGGAGGTGATGGAATTCCAGTGGAGCTATTTCAAATCCTGAAAGATGATGCTGTGAAAGTGTTGCACTCAATATGCCAGCAAATTTGGAAAACTCAGCAGTGGCCACAGGACTGGAAAAGGTCCGTTTTCATTCCAATTCCAAAGAAAGGCAATGCCCAAGAATGCTCAAACTACTGCACAATTGCACTCATCTCACATACTAGTAAAGTAATGCTCAAAATTCTCCAAGACAGGTGTCAGCAATACGTGAACCGTGAACTCCCTGATGTTCAAGCTGGTTTTAGAAAAGGCAGAGGAACCAAAGATCAAATTGCCAACATCTGCTGGATCATGGAAAAAGCAAGAGAGTTCCAGAAAAACATCTATTTCTGCTTTATTGACTATGCCAATGCCTTTGACTGTGTGGATCACAGTAAACTTGTGGAAAATTCTGAAAGAGATGGGAATACCAGACCACCTGACCTGCCTCTTGAGAAATCTGTATGCAGGTCAGGGAGCAACAGTTAGAACTTGACATGGAACAATAGACTGGTTCCAAACAGGAAAAGGAGTATGTCAAGGCTGTATATTGTCACCCTGCTTATTTAACTTCTAGGTAGAGTACATCATGAGAAATGCTGGACTGGAAGAAACACAAGCTGGAATCAAGATTGCCAGGAGAAATATCAATAACCTCAGATATGCAGATGACACCACCCTTATGGCAGAAAGTGAAGAGGAGCTAAAAAGCCTATTGATGCAAGTGAAAGAGGAGAGTGAAAAAGTTGGCTTAAAGCTCAACATTCAGAAAATGAAGATCATGGCATCTGGTGCCATCACTTCATGGGAAATAGATGGGGAAACAGTAGAAACAGTGTCAGACTTTATTTTTTTGGGCTCCAAAATCACTGCAGATGATGACTGCAGCCATGAAATTAAAAGATGCTTATTCCTTGGAAGAAAAGTTATGACCAACCTAGATAATATATTCAACAGCAGAGACATTACTTTGCCGACTAAGGTCCGTCTAGTCAAGGCTATGGTTTTTCTTGTGGTCATGTATTGATGCGAGAGTTGGACTGTGAAGAAGGCTGAGCGCCAAAGAATTGATGTTTTTGAACTGTTGTGTTGGAGAAGACTCTTGAGAGTCCCTTGGACTGCAAGGAGATCCAACCAGTCCATTCTGAAGGAGATCAGCCTTGGGATTTCTTTGGAAGGAATGATGCTAAAGCTGAAGTATTTGGCCACCTGATGTGAAGAGTTGACTCATTGGAAAAGACTCTGATGCTGGGGGGGATTGGGGGCAGGAGGAGAAGGGGACGACCAAGGATGAGATGGCTGATGGCATCACGGAGTCAACGGACGTGAGTCTGAGTGAACTCCGGGAGATGGTGATGGACAGGGCGGCCTGGCGTGCTGTGATACATGGTGTCGCAAAGAGTTGGACATGACTGAGTGACTGAACTGAACTGAAGTGAACTGGATGCTATGGTCCGGCTTCCAGGTGACGCTAGTGATAAAGAACCTGCCTGCCAATGTGGGAGACATAAGAGACCAGGGTTCAATCCCTGAGTCGGGAAGATCCCCTGGAAGAGGGTATGGCAACCCACTCCAGTATTCCTGCCTGGAGAATCCCATGAACAGAGGATCCGGGCAGGCTATCATCCACAGGATTATAAAGAGAAAGAGTTGGTCACGACTGAAGAGCCTGAACATGAGCTTGCAATGCTATGGTGAAAAGAATGCATGGAGAAAAGGCTTCTGAATTGGAGAGGAGAAAAGGACCTTTGTAAAGGCCAGTACTTTGGCCACCTCATGCGAAGAGTTGACTCATTGGAAAGACTCTGATGCTGGGAGGGATTGGGGGCAGGAGGAGAAGGGGACGACAGAGGATGAGATGGCTGGATGGCATCACTGACTCGATGGACGTGTCTGAGTGAACTCCGGGAGTTGGTGATGGACAGGGAGTCCTGGCGTGCTGCAATTCATGGGGTCGCAAAGAGTCGGACACGACTGAGCGACTGAACTGAACTGAACTGAAAGCACAGGGAATTGCTCAGAAGAAGAATGTCTGGAGCTTTTCAAAGGCAAGCAGTGAAAAGCCACTGAATATCTATAGTGATACCTATGCATATTTATGGATAAATATCCACTTATGGATATTTAATCAATCAAATTATTTTGGTTTCAAGTGATAAAAACCCAACATAATTGGGCTTAAGAAAGAAAAGGAATCCATTGGCTCATATGGTATAAAAAGTCTCATGGTAGATTTTTGGATGGGGTTTCATGCATGGCTTGATCCAGGGGTACAAACAATGCGTTGAAAACTCTGTCTTCTCTGCTCTTGAATTTGCTTTCCTTTCTTTTGAATTTCCTCCCAGCCCTGGGCTCCTGTCATCTCCCAGATGTAGCATAAAAGGTTCTTCCTTCTGATCACTCAGCAAAAATTGTGGGTTTAGCTCTCACTGGCTCTGATTACCTCTGAATCAGTAATCAGTAACCAGCAAATTCAATTCTCTGGTGGGTCATGTTGGAGTTATATGCTTTCTTCTGGAGCCAGAGGTGAGCAAATTCCACCAATTCACCTGCACTGTGGAAAAGCAAATGTGAGTAGAAGAGGGAGGCGGGTCTGAAGATATAGAGAGTGTGTGTCCCCTTCATCAGTCTCTGTGAGTCCCCATCCAGAGTGGCTGTGAGATCGTGTTGGTGGATCACACCAGCATCAGAAAATTCTAAAGAAGACAATTTAAAAGAACAGGAGATATCTGAGTGTGTCATATGTGGTAGGTCACGTACAGGGGTATGTGTACATATGTGTGTGTGTGTGTGTGTGTGTGTGTGTAGCTGTACCTACATGTGTGTATCTGCATTCATATGTATGTATCAATGTGTAGGTACATATGTGTGAAACATATCTCCCTCCACGGGGCATGGTAAGAAGGTGTAAAAACACTGTTCCCTAAGATCCTATGTGCCAGCCACATAGACTGATGTTGCCCTTTCTGGGGTCTCCCCCTCTACTCATGCTGTTCCTCCAGCTGGAAATGACCTCTCCCCTGCTCTCACCCACTCCCTCCTATCGTCAAGGTCTGACTCAAATACATTTTCATCATTGAAGACTTCGCTTCCTGATCCCCCACCCATGCAGGAGTACAGAGCCCTCCTCTGTGCCCTCAGTGAGGCTGAGCTGTGCCTCGTCTTGCTATGGATGGCTGCCGGGAGAAGGGTACAGCTGTGCTACTAACCCAGTCACCATTAACCTTAGGTGGCCACTGAACCCTTGAAGTGTAGTCCGTCCAAATTGAGATGTCCTATAAATTTAAAATGTGTATTAGGTTTTGAAGAAGAAAAAAATTGCACGGTATCTCAATAGTTAAAAAAAATATTTTCGGGGCTCTGCCATGAAACTTGCAGGATCTTAGTTCTTCAATCAGGAATTGAAAACAAGGCCCCTGCAGTGGAAATGCCGAGTCCTAACCACTGGACCACCAGGGAAGTCCATCTCAACCGCTTTTGTGCTTATTTCACGTGGATAAGGGGCTTCCTTGGTGGCTCAGATGGTAAAGAATCTGCCTGCAATTCAGGCGACCTGGGTTCTATCCCTGAGTCAGGAAGATTCCCTGGAGCAAGGGAATGGTAACCCACACCAGTATTCTTGCCTGGAGAATCCCTCAGACAGAGGAGCCTGGCTGGCTACAGTCCATGGGGTCACAAAGAGTCAGACACGACTGAGCAACTAACACTTACATGTGGATAGGATAGTATTGGGGGATGTACTGGGTTAACTAAATTATATAATTAAAATTAGTTTCACCTGTTCCTTCTTACCTCTTTTTCAAATGTGGCTACTAGAAACTGAAAATTATATGCATGGCTTGCATCTTATTTATACAAAGCAGTACTGGAGTAGCAAGCAGTAGATGAAGGCTGAGCCCTGGAGGTAGAGAGCGTTGAGCAGGGGGGCAGGTAAACCCCTGAACATCCTCATTTCCCATGTAGACAGAAGAGGAACCAGACTTGTGGGGTTATTTGTGCCTATTAATGGGGTAACTAATAGCACATGGGGCATACTTACCAAACGGTTGCTGTGGCTTCTGTTATCCACAGTGAGGTCCAATCTCCCTGCTGGACCAGCTGCCAGTTTTACCTTTCGAGCACCTAACAGACTGCTGGCTCACAGAAGGAAGTCAAGAAATGTTTCTTAAAGGAAGAAAGGAAGGAACCAGTATCAGACATGATTTGAGCAAATTTCTTCAAAGATAAAATATACCCACTTGATAATTTTGTTGAAAGACAAGCATGTCAGAGATTGTAAATAGCATTGTGATTGCTGAAAGAAAGTTCTTAGCTGTAAATTGGCCATTCCAGGCCATTCATAATAACCCACCTCCCTCCAAGCATGTCTCACTTTTTGTCGGTGGGCCTGCAGTTTGACCTAACTTCTAATCTGAATGAGTGTTTCAGTCATTTCAATTCCTACCTCATTCTTGTTCACTTTCTTCTTTCTATTTAAACTTTGTTTTTTTTCATAGCCACATCTTTTTCAGTTTTACCCTGGATATGTAAAATCAAAACCATGTGAAAATTACATGCACTTTGCAGGGTAACTTCATGTGGTTTTCCCATGACCTATTACATATATATATGTCTGTACATGCATATGTGCGTGCACACACACTTTTTTACCCTAAGGGTGTTTGATGCAGCAGATTCAGAAATGAAATGTTCATATTACAAGTCCCTGCAGGATATGGGGTGTAGCAAAGGCAAATCTGCCAGGATAGACGACTGTGAAATATTAGGGTAGAAAGGCTGAACCTCATAGAAATGGGCAAGAGGGTGCTGGGAGAAACAATTTCAGATACTTCCTGTCCTTCTTACTCCCTGCCTTTCTACTTCTCTCCTGAGATTTTGGCTACAGCATTTACTTAAAATGCACTGAAGGCAATTCGTCTGAATACAGGAGGCTGGGAGTCTGGAGCTGCTGGTTTTTGTCCCCAAGGGGCATTTGGGGGCAAACTTCAAGCTCAGCAAGTTACACTGACCTGTAGGCAAGTTCTTTAATTCTTATGAGCCTCAGTTTATTCATTTGTAAAGTGAGACTGCACCACTTATCTCATGAGTTTTTTGTAAAGATTAAATGTGATAATGTGTTTGAAAATAGTGTATCAAATATGAAAGTGAAGTCGCTCAGTCATATCTGACTCTTACCAGGCTCCTCTGTCCATGGGATTTTCCAGGCAATAGTACTGGAGTGGATTGCCATTTCCTACCTTAAAATCATCATGTAGGTAGCATGATGCAAGTGAGTCTTGGAGTTAGCAAGAAAGTTGAAGACATGAGACAGGGACTGAGAAGGGAGTGTCAGAGTTGGCCAAACTCAGTTTTCCATCTTGCAAGACCAGGCTTGAGTGATGAATAATTGGAAAGTCTATTTAATGAATCTCTAGCTAAAGCAAAATTATGCCCTTGAGACATGCAGTAGATCATCAAATAAAAGAAAAATGATGTCCTGGAGATACTGAACACGCAAGGAAGCTAGAAGGTCTTACTCGGGGACAGGTGCCAACAACAGACATATCTAAGGCCAGACAAGGCCACTTTGAAGAAGGAGACCTTCAAAGGGCATGGATCATGTCCAAGCCACACTCTATAAACATTTGGCCCCCAAGTTTTAACTCCCAGAAAGAGGTGCAAGCAACAGGCTGCTGCTGCTGCTGCTGCTAAGTCGCTTCAGTTGTGTCCGACTCTGTGCGACCACATAGACGGCAGCCCACCAGGCTCCCCCATCCCTGGGATTCTCCAGGTAAGAACACTGGAGTGGGTTGCCATTTCCTTTTCTAATGCATGAAAGTGAAAAGTGAAAGTGAAGTCTCTCAGTTGTGTCCGACTCTATAGACCCCATGGACTATAGCCTACCAGGCTCCTCAGTACATGGGATTTTCCAGGCAAGAGTACTGGAGTGAGGTGCCGTCGCCGCTATAGCTATGCTAATAGAAGCATCACCAAACCCTGATTGGAGGGAAAAGGTCCATGGTTGGCTTCATGAAGGAGGCTGGGCTAAGCCTGTGAGAAGGCAGAAGGTAGGTAAGTGGAGAAGGGACATGGGAAGGAAGAATGGTCTTGGAGGAAAAAATGGTGGTGGCTGAAGGACCATGCCACCTGATGGGAGAATGAATAGGATAATTCAGCAGGACTAAAAGATTGGGAAAATATAAGGGCATGGGAATAAATCTGATAGGTTAAGTTGGGGTCATACCAAGAGCTAAATGGAAGTACCTTTACTGTTCTGGGTAAATAGTGGAGAGCCACTGTGAGCAGGCAAATGTCACAATCAAACTGATATTTTAGGAAGATTAAATGGAGGTAATATTTAGGATGTATTGGAAGTACACAGAGGAAGATCTGCTGTTGTCAGGTTCTAGTGCAAAGAACAAATGAGAGAGATTTGGAATCAGACTTATTTTTGATTCTTGACTGTGACTTATTAGCAGTGGGGACTTGGGAATGTTATTTAACTTCCCTGGTGGCTCAGAGGTTAAAGCATCTGCCTGGAATGCTAGAGACCTGAGTTTGATCCCTGGGTTGGGAAGATTCCCTGGAGAAGGAAATGGCAACCCACTCCAGTATTCTTGCCTGGAGAATCCCATGGAGGGAGGAGCCTGGTAGGCTACAGTCCATGGGGTCGCAAAGAGTCGGACACGACTGAGCGACTTCACTCACTCACTCACTTCCTTAAGCCTCAGTTTTCCCATGGATAAAATGAGGGTGATGATAGTACTTATCTCAAAGGATTGGTCAATGAGATTCTGCAATGAATTTAAAGTATCAGATACAAGGTCTGACACACACCAATAAATGGGTAAGTGATATTATTAGGGACAGGGCAGATAATAAGGCTTAGACAAGAAGCCATGAAGGAAGCCATTAGAAGTGTGGGTAGGTAACATCCTTTCTGCCCTCCTATCTTCTAAATCAAAGGTTGGCAAACTATGGCAGACAAAGAGAGTCTGGTTCACACTATCAAGCTAGAAATCATTTTTATATTTTTAAAGGTTTGTAGAAAACAAAGAAGATTCATCAAAGACAATACATGGCTGGCAAAGCCTAAAGTGTTTACTATCTGGCCCTTTTCAGAAAGTCTGTTGTCTCCTCTTCTACAGCAAATCCTTCAGCATCTGAGCAAAGAACCCATCCATGGAAAGCACACATTCATACAATGAGGACCTTTCTCTTGGCTAGGGGGCCAGCAAAGCCTTTTTCATGTCAGGAGCAACTGCTTTCTTAGATGCTTCACCCTCTTATTATTTTCTGAAATGCAGTCATCTCCCAGGCCCAGGCTCTCCATACCTCACTCCTCTCCCAAGTCTCTGTTCTTGCTTCCTACAAAGGAATATTGTAAGAATCTCCAATGTCTGCAAGCATTCATAGGCCCTTGAAGGGGAAAGGATGTCTTTAGTATTTGCATAATATTTTGGAAAAGAGAGTCTTTGTGTCCTGCAAACTTGCAGAAAGTTTACATTATATAAATGATAAAACAGCAAAAAGAGTGTCCCCAGGTACACTGATCATATCATTGTGTTACAAATATGAGGCTTATCTAAGCCAAAACAGATTTTCTGGTCCAGAGAGTACTAAGAAATCAGATATTCAAGCTATAGTTACAAAATACATGACATAATGGAAATATATAGGAAAATTTCAGCCAAAAAAAAGAAGAAAGAAAAGGAAAAAAAGAAAAAAAAAAAGACAGCAGCTTGAAGCTGAATAAATCAGAGCCAGATGACGTATGTAAATTTGACAAAAAGGAATGAGCTTCAGGAATAGTATATTCCTTGATACCGTGTACTGTGTTTCTGTAGTACTGTGTCTAACTCTACCCTTCAAAAGTCATTTAAAAATATGTCCTCTTACTCATAAAACTGTCATATCATACTTTAGTTTAAAAGATTAATATTATCAATGAAAAAGTCATCTACTTTGCATTTTATTTTGAAATTTCAGGAGTAAATTCATTAATTCATACACCTATTCCTTCAATAGATATATATTAAGTACTTACTATATACCAGGAACTAGGCTTGTTCAATTCAAGAAAATTAGTGATACCAAGGGAACATTTCATGCAAAGATGAGCACAATAAAGGACAGAAATGGTATGGACCTAACTGAAGCAGAAGATAGTAAGAAGAGGTGGCAAGAATACACTGAAGGACTATTCAAAAAAGATCGTCATGACCTGGATAACCATGATGGTGTGATCACTCATCTAGAGCCAGACATCCTGGAATGTGAAGTCAAGTGGGCCTTAGGAAGAATCACTACAAACAAAGCTAGTGGAGGTGATGGAATTCCGGTTGAGCTACTTCAAATCCTGAAAGATGATGCTTTGAAAGTGCTGCACTCAATATGCCAGCAAATTTGGAAAACTCAGCAGTGGCTACAGGACTGGAAAAGGTTAGTTTTCATTCTGCCAAAGAATGTTCAAACTACCACACAATTGCACTCATCTCACATGCTAGCAAAGTAATGTTCAAAATTCTCCAAGCCAGGCTTCAACAGTACGTGAACTGAGAACTTCCAGATGTTCAAGCTGGATTTAGAAAAGGCAGAGGAACCAGAGATCAAATTGCCAACATCCCGTTGGATCATGAAAAAAGCAAAAGAGTTCCAGGAAAACATCTACTTCTTTATTGACTATGCCAAAGCCTTTGACTGTGTGGATCACAACAAATTGTGGAAAATTCTTCAAGAGATGGGAATACCAGACCACCATACCTGCCTCCTGAGAAATCTATATGCAGGTCAAGAAGCAACAGTTAGAATCAGACATTGAACAATGGAGTGGTTCCAAATTGGGAAAGGAGTACGTCAAGGCTGTCTATTGTCATCCTGCTTATTTAATTTATATGCAGAATACATCATGCTAAATGCTGGGCTGGATGAATCCAGGAAAATCTCTCTGAGAGTTTTAACATTTCACGAGACACTACAGGCTGTCTCTGATTAGGTTCCTAGAAGCAGAGATTGAAATGAGGACTGTGTGTAAGCCATTTATTAGTAAAATTTTCTAAGAGGACAGGGACTAGGATGGGGGCCTAGAGTATATAATTTAAGAGACTCTAAATAGCCAAAATAATCTTAAAAGTAATGAACAAAGTTGGAGATCTCATATTTCTGACTTCAAATGTTACAACAAAGCTACAATAATCAAAAGTGTGATACTGGCATAAAGACTAACATATAGTCAGTGGAATAGAATAGAGAACCCAGAAATAAATTACCTATGTGGTAAAATAACTTTTGATAGGATGTTCAAGGCCATTCTATGGGGAAAGGTTAGTCTTCTAAACAGATGGTAATAGAAAAACTGGATATCCACAGGCAAAAGAGTAAAGTTGGACCCTTACCTTATACCATACACAAAAATTAGCTCAAAATGATTCAAAGACCTGCATGTAAGAGCTAAATTTATAAAACTCTTAGAAGAAAATCCATGAGAAAAGCTTCTTGACATTGGATTTGATAATGATTTGGAAGGGTATGATACCAAAAACACAGTCAACAAGAAAAAGTAGGCAGATAGGAATTCATCAAAATTAAAAAACAACAACAAAACTTTCGTGTATTAAAAGACACTGTCAACATAGTAAAACAGCAATTCACAGAATGGGAGAAGATATTTACAAATTATATATATAGTTAGTGATGGACAGGGAGGCCTGGTGTGCTGCGATTCATGGGGTTGCAAAGAGTCGGACACAACTGAGCGACTGAACTGAACTGATGATGAGAAATTAATATCTAGAATATACAAAGAACTCCTACATCTCAGAAACAAACAAAAAAACCTCCCAAATTAAAATAATGGGCAAACAATTTGAATAGGTGTTTCTCAAAGAAGACACATAGATGACCAACAAGCACACAAAAAATATGCTCAATATAACTACTCACAGGGAAACAGAAATGAAAACTACAATGAGATAGCACTTCATGACCATTAGGGTGGCTAGTCTAAAAAAAAGAAAAAAGAAAAACCCTCAGAAAATAACAGGTGTGGAAGAGGATATGAGGAAATTAGAAACTTTGGGTATTTCTGGTGAGAATGTAAAATGGTACAGAAATAGTACCATTGTTTGGAACCATAGTTCCAAATGTCTGTTGGAAATAGTTTGGTAGTTACTCAAAAAATTAAACATAGAATTACATAGAATAAATGCAATAATCTAGCATTGCATTTCTGGTTTTATTATTTTTTTTAAGTGAAAAAGTTTTTTAAATAAATGTTATTTATTTTTTATTTTTAATTAATTAATTTATTTATTTTTGGTTTTGCCATACATTGACTTGAATCCACATGAGTGTACCTGTGTTCCCCATCCTGAACCACCCTCTCACCACCCTCCCCATCCCATCCCTCTGAGTCATCTCAGTACACCAGCCCCAGCACCCTGTATCATGCATCAAACCTGGACTGGCGATTCATTTCACATATGATATTTTACATGTTTCGATGCCGTTCTCCCATATCATTCCACCCTCGCCCTCTCCCACAGAGTCCAAAAGACTGTTCAATACATCTCTGTCTCTTTTGCTGTCTTGCATACAGGGTTATCATTACCTTCTTTCTAAATTCAATATATATGCATTAGTATAGTGTATTGGTGTTTTTCTTTCTGGCTTACTTCACTCTGTATAATAGGCTCCAGTTTCACCCAACACATTAGAACGGATACAAATGTATTCTTTTTAATGGCTGAGTAATATTCCATTGTGTGTATGTACCACAGCTTTCTTATCCATTCATCTGCCAAGGGACATCTAGGTTGTTTCCATGTTCTGGCTATTATAAACAGTGCTGCGATGAACACTGGGGTACACTGTCTCTTTCGATTCTGGTTTCCTCAGTGTGTATGCCCAGCAGTGGGATTGCTGGGTCATATGGCTGTTCTATTTCCAGTTTTTTAAGGAATCTCCACATTTTTCTCCATAGTGGATGTACCAGTTTGCATGCCCACCAACAGTATAAGAGGGTGCCCTTTTCTCCACACCCTCTCCAGCATTTATTGCTTGTAGGCTTTTGGATAGCAGCCATTCTACTGGTGTGAAATAGTACCTCATTGTGGTTTTAATTTGCCTTTCTAAATAGTTGTGGAAAGAAGAGAAGCGAAAAGCAAAGGAGAAAAGGAAAGATATAAGCATCTGAATGCAGAGTTCCAAAGAATAGCAAGAAGAAATAAGAAAACATTCCTTAGCAATCAATGCAAAGAAATAGAGGAAAACAACAGAATGGGAAGACTAGAGATCTCAAGAAAATTAGAGATACCAAGGGAACATTTCATGCAAAGATGGGCTCGATAAAGGACAGAAATGGTATGGACCTAAATGAAGCAGAAGGTATTAAGAAGAGGCGGCATCACTATGAAACAAAACTAGTGGAGGTGATGGAATTCCAGTGGAGCTATTTCAAATCCTGAAAGATGATGCTGTGAAAGTGCAGCACTCAATATGCCAGCAAATTTAGAAAACTCAGCCATGGCCACACGCCTGGAAAAGGTCAGTTTTCATTCCAATCCCAAAGAAAGGCAATGCCAAAGAATGCTCAAACTACCACACAATTGCACTCATCTCACACACTAGTAAAGTAATGCTCAAAATTCTCCAAGCCAGGCTTCAGCAATACGTGAACTGTGAAATTCCTGATGTTCAAGTTGATTTTAGAAAAGGCAGAGGAACCAGAGATCAAATTGCCAACATCCGCTGGATCATGGAAAAAGCAAGAGAGTTCCAGAAAAACATCCATTTCTGCTTTATTGACTATGCCAAAGCCTTTGACTGTGTGGATCACAATAAACTGTGGAAGATTCTGAAAGAGATGGGAATATCAGATCACCTGACCTGCCTCTTGAGAAACCTATATGCCGGTCAGAAAGCAACAGTTAGAACTGGACATGGAACAACAGACTGGTTCCAAATAGGAAAAGGAGTACATCAGGGCTGTATATTGTCACCCTGCATAGTTAACCTATATGCAGATTACATCATGAGAAACACTGGACTGGAAGAAGCACAGGCAGGAATCAAGATTGCTGGGAGAAATATCAATAACTTCAGATATGCAGAGGACGCCACCCTTATGGCAAAAAGTGAAGAGGAACTAAAAAGCCTCTTAATGAAAGTGAAAGTGGAGAGTGAAAAAGTTGGCTTAAAGCTCAACATTCAGGAAATGAAGATCATGGCATCTGGTCCCATCACTTCATGGAAAATAGATGTGGAAACAGTGTCAGACTTTATTTTTTTGGGCTCCAAAATCACTGCAGATGGTGACTGCAGCCATGAAATTAAAGGATGCTTACTCCTTGGAAGAAAAGTTATGACCAACCTAGATAGCATATTCAAAAGCAAAGACATTACTTTGCCAACAAAGTTCCATCTAGTCAAGGCTATGGTTTTTCCAGTAGTCATGTATGGATGTTAGAGTTGGACTGTGAAGAAAGCTGAGTGCCGAAGAATTGATGCTTTTGAACTGTGGTGTTGGAGAAGACTCTGAGAATCCCTTGGACTGCAAGGGGATCCAACCAGTCCATTCTGAAGGAGATCAGCCCTGGGATTTCTTTGGAAGTAATGATGCTAAAGCTGAAACTCCAGTACTTTGACCACCTCATGTGAAGAGTTGACTCATTGGAAAAGACCCTAATGCTGGGAGGGATTGGGGTCAGGAGGAGAAGGGGACAACAGAGGATGAGATGGCTGGATGGCATCACTGACTCAATGAACGTGAGTCTGAGTGAACTCTGGGAGCTTGTGTTGGACAGGGAGGCCTGGCCTGCTGCAATTCAT
Source organism: Ovis canadensis (assembly GCF_042477335.2). Taxonomy (NCBI): domain Eukaryota; kingdom Metazoa; phylum Chordata; class Mammalia; order Artiodactyla; family Bovidae; genus Ovis; species Ovis canadensis. The sequence continues at coordinate 33,418,670 of NC_091246.1, read as the reverse complement.
GGGGTCTCAAAGAGTCGGACACGACTGAGCAATTGAACTGAACTGAACTGAACTGATAATGATTGATGTTGAGCATCTTTTCATGTGTTTGTTAGCCATCTGTATGTCTTCTTTGGAGAAGTGTCTGTTTAGTTCTTTGCCCCTCTTTTTGACTGGGGCTTTTATTTTTCTGGAATTGAGCTGCAGGGGTTGCTTGTATATTTTTGAGATTAATTCTTTTTCTGTTGGTTGGTTTGCAATTATTTTCTCCCATTCTGAAGGCTGTCTTTTCACCTTTCTTATAGTTTCCTCTGTTGTGCAGAAGCTTTTAATTTTAATTAGGTCCCATTTGTTTAATTTTGCTTTTATTCCCAATATTCTGGGTCATAGAGGATCCTGCTGTTGTTTATGTTGAAGAGTGTTTTGCCTATATTTTTCTCTAGGAGTTTTATAGTTCTTGGTCTTACGTTTAGATCTTTAATCCATTATGATTTTATTTTTTTGTATGGTGTTAGAAAGTGTTCTAGTTTCATTCTTTTACAAGTGGTTGACCAGTTTTCCCAGCAACACTTGTTAAAGAGATTGTCTTTTCTCTATTGTATATTCTTGCCTCCTTTGTCAAAGATAAGGTGTCCATAGGTGCGTGGATTTATCTCTGGGCTTTCTATTTTGTTCCACTGATCTATATTTCTGTCTTTGTGCCAGTACCATAATGTCTTGATAACTGTGGCTTTGCAGTAGAGCCTGAAGTCAGGCAGGTTGATTCCCCCAGTTCCATTCTTCTTTCTCAATATTGCTTTTGCTATTCAAGGTTTTTTGTATTTCCATCCAAATTGTGAAATTATTTGTTCTAGTTCTCTGAAAAATACCATTATATCTACTACTGCGGGCAGGAATCCCTCAGAAGAAATGGAGTAGCCATCATGGTCAACAAAAGAGTTTGAAATGCAGTACTTGGATGCAATCTCAAAAATGACAGAATGATCTCTGTTCATTTCCAAGACAAACCATTCAATATCACGGTAATCCAAGTCTATGCCCCAACCAGTAATGCTAAAGAAGCTGAAGTTGAACGTTTCTATGAAGACCTACAAGACCTTTTAGAACTAACACCCCAAAAAGATGTCCTTTTCATTATAGGGGACTGGAATGTAAAAGTAGGAAGTCAAGAAACACCTGGAGTAACTGGCAAATTTGGCCTTGGAATGCAGAATGAAGCAGGGCAAAGGCTAATAGAGTTTTGCCAAGAAAATGCACTGGTCATAGCAAACACCCTCTTCCAACAACACAAGAGAAGACTCTACACATGGACATCACCAGATGGTCAACACCAAAATCAGATTGATTATATTCTTTGCAGCCAAAGATGGAAAAGCTCTATACAGTCAAAAAAAAAAACAACAAAACCAGGAGCTGACTGTGGCTCAGATCATGAACTCCTTATTACGAAATTCAGACTTAAATTGAAGAAAGTAGGGAAAACCACTAGACCATTCAGGTATGATCTCAATCAAATCCCTTATGATTATACAGTGGAAGTGAGAAATAGATTTAAGGGCCTAGATCTGATAGATAGAGTGCTTGATGAATCATGGATGGAGGTTCGTGACACTGTACAAGAGACAGGGATCCAGACCACCCCCATGGAAAAGAAATGCAAAAAAGCAAAATGGCTTTCTAGGGAGGCCTTACAAACAGCTGTGAAAAGAAGAGAGGTGAAAAGCAAAGGAGAAAAGGAAAGATATAAGCATCTGAATGCAGAGTTCCAAAGAATAGCAAGAAGAGATAAGAAAGCCTTCTTCAGCGATCAATGCAAAGAAATAGAGGAGAACAACAGGATGGGAAGACTAGAGATCTCCTCAAGAAAATTAGAGATACCAAGGGAACATTTCATGCAAAGATGAGCTCGATAAAGGACAGAAATGGTATGGACCTAACTGAAGCAGAAGATATTAAGAAGAGGCGGCAGGAATACACAGAAAACTGTACGAAAAAGATCTTCACGACCCAGATAATCATGATGGTGTGATCACTAATCTAGAGCCAGACATCCTGGAATGTGAAGTCAAGTGGGCCTTGGAAAGCATCACTACGAACAAAGCTGGCGGAGGTGATGGAATTCCAGTTGAGCTATTTCATATCCTGAAAGATGATGCTGTGAAAATGCTGCACTCAATATGCCAGCAAATTTAGAAAACTCAGCAGTGGCCAGAGGACTGTAAAAGGTCAGTTTTCATTCCAATTCCAAAGAAAGGCAATGCCAAAGAATGTTCAAACAATTGCACTCATCTCATATGCTAGTAAAGTTATGCTCAAAATTCTCCAAGCCAGGCTTCAGCAATACATGAACTGTGAAATTCCTGATGTTCAAGCTGGTTTTAGAAAAGGCAGAGGAACAAGAGACCAAATTGCTAACATCCACTGGATCATGGAAAAAGCAAGAGAGTTCCAGAAAAACATCTATTTCTGCTTTATTGACTATGCCAAAGCCTTTGACTGTGTGGATCACAATAAACTGTGGAAAATTCTAAAAGAAATGGGAATCCCAGACCACCTGACCTTGAGAAATCTGTATGCAGGTCAGGAAGCAACAGTTAGAACTGGACATGGAACAACAGACTGGTTTCAAATAGGAAAAGGAGTATGTCAAGGCTGTATATTGTCACCCTGCTTATTTAATTTCTATGTAGAGTACATCATGAGAAACACTGGACTGGAAGGAATACAAGCTGGAATGAAGATTGCTGGGAGAAATCTCAATAACCTCAGATATGCAGATGACACCACCCTTATGGCAAAAAGTGAAGAGGAACTAAAAAGCCTCTGGATGAAAGTGAAAGAGGAGAGTGAAAAAGTTAGCTTAAAGTTCAACATTAAGAAATCAAAGATCATGGCATCCGGTGCCATCACTTCATGGGAAATAGATGGGGAAACAGTGGAAACAGTGTCAGACTTTATTTTTGGAGGCTCCAAAATCACTGCAGATGGTGACTGCAGCCATGAAATTAAAAGACCTTTACTCCTTGGGAGAAAAGTTATGACCAACCTAGATAGCATATTCAAAAGTAGAGATACTGCTTTCCCGACTAAGGTCCGTCTAGTCAAGGCTATGTTTTTTCCTGCAGTCATGTATGGATGTGAGAGTTGGGCTGTGAAGAAAGCTGAGTGCCCAAGAATTGATGCGTTTGAACTGTGGTGTTGGAGATGATTCTTGAGAGTCCCTTGGACTGCAAGGAGATCCAACCAGTTCATTCTGAAGATTAGTCCTGGGCGTTCTTTGGAAGGAATGATGCTAAACCTGAAACTCTAGTACTTTGGCCACGTCATGAGAAGAGCTGACTCACTGGAAAAGACTCTGATGCTGGGAGGAATTGGGGGCAGGAGAAGGGGACAACAGAATATGAGATAGCTGGATGGCATCACGGACTCAATGGACGTGTGTTTCGGTGAACTCTGGGAGTTGTTGATGGACAGGGGTGCCTGGCGTGCTGTGATTCATGGGGTCACATAGAGTCAGACACGACTGAGCTATAGAACTGAACTGAGCTGATTGCATTGTTTATTATATATTGACTCTTTTTCATTTCTTCTAGGTCCTTGTTTAACCTTTCTTGCATTTTCTCAATCCTTGTCTCCAGGCTATTTATCTGTAACTCCAATTTGTTTTCTAGATTTTGGATAATTTTCACTATCATTATTCAGAATTCTGCATTAGGTAGATTCCCTATCTCTTCCTCTTGTGTTTAGTTTGGTGGGCATTTATCCTGTTCGTTTACCTGCTGGGTGTTTCTCTGCATTTTCATCTTGTTTATATTGCTGTGTTTGGAGTGACCTTTCTGTATTCTGGCAGTTTGTGGTTCCTCTTTATTGTGGAGGTTCCTTGCTGTGGGTGGGGTTGGATGGGTGGCTTGTCAAGGTTTTCTGGTTAGGGAAGCTTGTGTTGGTGTTCTTGTGGGTGGAGCTTGATTTCTTCTTTCTGGAGTGCAATGAAGTGTCCAGTAATAAGTTTTGAGATGTCAATGGGTTTGGTGTGACTTTGGACAGCCTGTATATTGAGTCTCAGGGTTTTATGTTCCTGTGTTGCTGGAGAATTTGTGTGGTATGTCTTGCTCTGGAGCTTGTTGGCCCTTCAGGGGTTTTTTGTTTCAGTGTAGGTATGGAGGCATTTGATGAGCTCCTATCGATTAATGTTCCCTGGAGTCAGGGGTTCTCTGGTGTTCTCAGGATTTGGACTTAAGCCTCCTGCCTTTGGTTTTCAGTCTTATTCTTACAATATCCTCAAGACTTCTCCATCTCCTTTCAAAGACAAAGGGCTGCTCTTCTGGGTGCCTGATGTCCTCTGCCAGCATTCAGAAGTTGTTCTGTGGAATTTGCTCAGCGCTCAAATGTTCTTTTGATGAATTTGTGGGGGAGAAGGTGGTCTTCCTGTCCTATTCCTCTGCCATCTTAGGACCGCCTCCTCTTCAATTCCCAAAGCCTGAGGCTCAATGGCAGATCTGGCTTGGCTCCTGAGGCTAGTCCGAGGAGAGTGGCTTTCCTCTGCCCTCCAGGCCACTGAGTGCAGACGAGCACCCCCACTTCTGGTTTTATACCCTGAAAAACTTAAGTAAACAGATATTTGTATCAGTTCAGTTCAGTTCAGTCTCTCAGTCATGTCTGACTCTTTGTGACCCCATGAATCGCAGTATGCCAGGCCTCCCTGTCCATCACCAACTCCCAGAGTTCTCTCAGACTCACATACATCGAGCCAGTGATGCCATCCAGCCATCTCATCCTCTGTCGTCCCCTTCTCCTCCTGACCCCAAACCCTCGCAGCATCAGAGTCTTTTCCAATGAGTCAACTCTTCACATGAGGTGGCCAAAGTACTGCAGTTTCAGCTTTAGTATCATTCCTTCCAAAGAAATCCCAGGGCTGATCTCCTTCAGAATGGACTGGTTGGATCTCCTTGCAGTCCAAGGGACTCTCAAGAGTCTTTTCCAACACGACAGTTCAAAAGCATCAATTCTTTGGCACTCAGCCTTCTTCACAGTCCAACTCTCGCATCCATACATGACCACAGAAAAAACCATAGCCTTGACTAGACGGACCTTAGTCGGCAAAGTAATGTCTCTGCTTTTGAATATGCTGTCTATGTTGGTCATAACTTTTCTTCTGAGGAGTAAGTGTCTTTTAATTTCATGGCTGCAGTCACCATCTGCAGTGATTTTGGAGCCCCAAAAAATAAAGTCTGACACTGTTTCCACTGTTTCCCCATCTATTTCCCATGAAGTGATGGGACCAGATGCCATGATCTTCGTTTTCTGAATGTAGAGCTTCAAGCCAACTTTTTCACTCTCCACTTTCACTTTCATCAAGAGGCTTTTTAGTTCCTCTTCACTTTCTGCCATAAGGGTGGTGTCATCTGTATAATCTGAGGTTATTGATATTTCTTCCGGCAATCTTCATTCCAGCTTGTGTCTCTTCCAGTCCAGTGTTTCTCATGATGTACTCTGCATAGAAGTTAAGTAAGCAGGATGACAATATACAGCGTTGATGTACTCCTTTTCCTATTTGAAACCAATCTGTTGTTCCATGTCCAGTTCTAACTGTTGCTTCCTGACATGCATACAGATTTCTCAAGAGGCAGGTCAGGTGGTCTGGTATTCCCATCTCAGAACCTCCATACTGTTTTCCATAGTGGCTGTACCAATTTACATTCCCATCAACAGTGTACAAAAGTTGCATTTTTTCCACATCCTCACCAACATTTGTTATTTGTAGACTTTTTGATGATAGCCATTCTGACGGATATGAAGTGATATCTCATTGTGGTTTTGATTTGCATTTCTCTAATAATTAGTGATGTTGAGCATCTTTCATTTGCCTGTTACTTAAAGCTATACATTTTCCATCAATTCTTTTTTATAACACATTTGAGTTTTTAAGAATTGGAGTACTTTAACAAAACGGCTTGATTTTCCTTTAATTTGCATATTCTTATTGCTATAGAAATATTGAAAACTGTGAGCAACAAATAAGTAGCTTTACTCAAATGCATTATATAAAGGTCAGCAAGAAATTTGGGATCTTTCTTTCATAATTAAATAAAGATTTCAGTGCTCCAAATAAACTAAAGATTCTATCAACTTTTTAATATTTGTTAAAGAAGGCCAATGGATTTTTTTAATGAGAGCAGACTGAAGAGTTCTAAAGACTAATAAAATCACAAAACTCCTTTAATCATTTTGTTCAAACATTAGAAATGCTGAATTAAGAGAACATACAGTAGCTGGCAATAGAAATTGATGTCAAGGAAGGCCATCAGATGCTGTTTGAGCAGTGTTATTTAAAACAGGGGCAAGACAGCCAGCACTTTTATAGAATCACATTTGCTTCAACTTTGAATAGGTTTTGTTTGTACCTTTATTTGAGCAAACATGCACCAAAATTTGTTTGTTATCACCAATGAAACTATAATTTTTTTCATTAACTCCTAACTTGATAAGTAAGTCTCTGCAAAAATCTGCTGCCATTTCTAAAGTCTCATGTAGAAAGGATTTTACGCTTAGTGGCCTTATACTCAAAACTTTTTCACGAGAAAAATACTGCACAAGAGAAATTTTTTCTGCATCGTCATTACGAGCATCCATAGCTGTGACAAAATAGTTGAGGTGCTCAGACTTTTGATAATCTACACAATAGTAAATGAAGCTAGTACATTTTTATTCTTCCAGTGGATTTCATGTGGGCACTTGAAAATTTGCTTGTGTTTTGGAATTAGAAAATACTTCTGGTAGCAGGACACTTGGATATTTGAGTTGAAAGACTGAAAATACACAATGTAGAAGGTCATTGCAATATCTGCTATAATTATTTCTCTTATTCAAAAATCTGTCATTTTGCTACTTTCTTTGGTACTAGTTGGAGAACTCATGCATCTCTTATGCCTACTGTTAGGATATGCCAGCTTACATCTGACTTTGATATTGAATCAATAATCACATGTTGTACAAAAATCTTCAAAAGGATCTTTCATCATTTCTATTGTCCAGAAAATTTACCATGAGTTTTACATTTTTGCTTTGACACTTGGGACTTCAAATACATATCAATAAAATAATAGATTATAGCAACCATCACAGTCACAAAAGAGACTGAATTTGATAATCTCATGGCAGTTTCAGTGCCAAACCCATAACTAACTGGAAGCAGGTTGAACCATTGAAAGTGTTGTAAATTTGTGAACTAACAGTAAAGCAAACTTGATATTGGTGCAAAAAGGTAAACTTTCCATTTGCCTGCAAAGTACAGTCTTGAAAGGTACAGTCTCTGAAGAAAGCCAGAGCTTTCCTGTGTGAGGTTTCAGAAAGCCTGGTGTTCAAGAAATGATGGACTGTCAGAATGGGCTGTTTGGGAACTAATGGCCTTTCTGTGGTTAGTGTGGTCACTGGAGTTTGGGGCTCCTGACCTGCTAACTTAGAAGCATGGCCCAGTGAGTAAGACTGTTGATAACTGGCTGGGTTTCAGACTGTGTGGACTGACTCAAAGTTATTTTTAATTAATAGTGATTACTTGTTCACGACATGGAATTGTGGTCAAGTAACAGTCTCATCCTTTCTTCAGTATGAAAAATGTGTTCTTCAATTTCTCAGTCTCTGTGTTTGGTTTTCCTTCAACCAGACCTGCAGGGAAGACCATGGAGAATTGTCCAGATCTTTATGTATGGAGGTGTGACTTTTCAGCCAGTGTTGCCGTTTACTGTGGTGAGAAAATAGCTTTAATTGTCAAATTGGTATAATTCATTAAAAATGAAAATCTGTGTTCTGGTCATTTAGAGCATTCTGAAAGTCAGTACAGGATATAGGACATAATTACCTTCTAGAGGACATGTCTGTATTTATAGGATGCTGCCCAACAACCCTAGCTTCCCTGAGTATCACTAACTGAGATGGAAAAACATTTCATCTATTTAATAGCCATTTCTCTTCAACTTGTGTAAATCCTGTGTTGATATCTTTGCCCGCTTATCCATATTGTTTTAGTTATTATATTTCTGAATCTCTTTATGTATTAGTTTTTTAATACACTATGACTTGTGTGTATTTTTCTCAATTATCATTTATCTTTTGACTTTATTTTTAGTGTTGTTTGCCAAACTAAAGTTTTTGAATTTTATTTTCAATTTATTAACCTTCTTACTTATTTCCAAATTCTGTGTGATTTTTACAAAGGCCACTCCCAATCCAAGGTTACAAAAACGTTCTTCAATGTTTTCTTGTAATTCTTTTATAGTCTCATTTTTTTTTTTACATTTAAATTATCTTGGGAATTTATTCTGAGTACCGTGTGAAGTCTAGAGCCAACTTGATTATTTTTCTCCACAAAAAACTGGAAATCAAATTTGGAGATCAATCAAAAAATCTGCTGAGATCACCTTTTCCACATTTGAGATGTCACCTCTATCATGTACCAAAGTCCCCAATATATTTGAGTTTATTTCTAGATTTTTGAAAAGTCTGTTCCTTTGGTCCGTCCGCATAGGTGTACCCCTGTTTTAATTACTGAGACTTTGGCAAAAGTTGTGCTATCCGGTAGTGTATATCCTCCCTTGTTACCTTTCCTTTTTAGAGTTTTGCAAGCTCTTGTTATTTATATTTTTCTGGATTAATTTTAGAGTTAGCCTGCCTAGCTTCAAAGCTAAGCAAAGTAAAATAAAGCAGAGACCAAAATCTGTTGTGTGTTCATTGAGGTTACATTAATTTATGAATCAACTTGGCAGGCATGTCACCTTTGTGATGCTAAGTCTTCCTTCCTAGGAAAGTGGTGTGCCTCACAATTTTCTCCACCTCTTTTATTTTGTACCTGTTGTTGTTTAGTTGTGAAGTCATGTTTGACTCTTTTGTGACCCCATGGACTGTAGCTCGCCAGTCTTCTCTGTCTAGGAAATTTCCTCAGCAAGAGTACTGAAGTGGGTTGCCATTTCCTTCTCTAGGGGATCTTCCTGACTCAGGGATCAACCAGTGTCTCCTGCAGTGGAGGCAGATCCTTGACCACTGAGCCACCAGGGAGGCTCATTTGTACCTTAATGGTGTTTTGATGTTTTCTTAAACACAACCCACATTTTAAAGTTGTTTATTCCTATATATTTAATCTTTTTCATTGTTATTATAGTTTTTTCACTTTATCTTCCAACTGCACTGTTTAAGTATTTGAAAGTCATTGATTTCTGTATAGTGATTTTGTATCCCACCACTTTATTAAATTCCTTTTACTGTTTACAATCATTACTAAGTTGATAATTGGGGGTTAATCAGATATATATAATGGAGAAGGCAATGGCAGCCCCCTCCAGTACTCCAGTACTGGAAAATCCCATGGACGGAGGAGCCTGGTAGGCTGCAGTCCACGGGGTCGCCAAGAGTTGGACACGACTGAGCGACTTCACTTTCACTTTTCACTTTCATGCATTGGAGAAGGAAATGGCAGCCCACTCCAGTGTTCTTGCTTGGAGAATCCCAGGGATGGCCTGGTGGGCTGCTGTCTATGGGGTCGCACAGAGTCGGACACGACCGAAGTGACTTAGCAGTAGCAGTAGCAGCAGATAAATAATCACTATTTCTGCATATGTTTATGGTTTCCTTCCTCTTTTCAACTTCTTATTTAATTACACTGGTGAATGCAGCTAATACAGAGAGAAACACCACTGCTAGTAGTGCATGTAAGAGTTACCAATTTCTACTGTAACACTTCAGAACAAACTCTCCCCAAATTTAGAAGTTTAAAACAGCATCTTCATAGCTGCTCAGACAAGTTGCCTGACAGTTCTGTAGGCTGGGTTCCACTATATATTTTTAGTCAACATAGGTCAGATGGTCTAAGATGGACTTATCTGGGAAAGTGAAGTTGCTCAGTCGTGTCCAACTCTTTGCGACCCCATGGACTGTAGTCTTCCAGGCTCCTCTGTCCATGGGATTTTCCAGGCAATATACTGGAGTGGATTGCCATTTCCTTCTCCAGGGGATCTTCCCAACCCAGGGATTGAATCTGGGTCTCTCGCACTGCAGACAGACACTTTACCATCTGAGCCACCAGGGAAGTATATATTAACTTAGATCACCTCCTTGTGGCCAAATGGTGTGGCCAATTTATTTATTTATTTTTCTTGTGGTCTTCCCTAGTGGCTCAGATGGTAAAGAATCTGCCTGCAATGTAGGAGACCTGGGTTCAATCCCTGGGTTGGGAAGATCTGCTGGAAGAGGATATGGAATCCTCATAAGTTTGTGAATAAATGAATGAAGTTAATTTACTAAAAATAAATAATGATTCTGATACCCTTGAGGAAAAAATGGGTGTGACCAGTTTTCCTGAGTTGAACTCTCACAGTTGCCACACAGAACTTGGATTTGCAAGAGAACTAAGGAAAACCTATTGAGAGGACATGCTGCTTGGGTATATAGCTCTGTTATCTGGTTCTGAAGTTCTTAATCTCTGCCAGAAAGATGAGACCGTATGCTGAAATGTTTTCAATCTTCAAAAAATTATTTTTCTGTAAAATATTTATTAAAGATCATGAAGGTTGCCATAGGCAGAGCTGAAGCTGGTCCAGTTTCCTTTCAGACACCTTTTCTGTGAGTACAAATAAGGTTCCAGGGTATTTCTCTACACTTTCCTTTCCAGGATAGAAAATAGAGTGAGAAAAAGGTATTTACAGAGGTGTTTGCACTAAAGGAAAAAGCCAGATACATTTTCAATTCTCCACATCAAATACACAGAATGTCCAAAACTAAAGGCTTGAATACATTAATAATGCAAACTTGTCCTTGCATTTCCCTGTGTGTTTGGTAAATGTAAGGCCAAGGAAAACTGGTCACATTTTATAAAATCACTCAAGGGTCTCTTGGGACCTTGTGTTCTGCCAGATCTCACACAAAACACAGAGTTCAGTTCATTTCCTTCCTTAATTCCAGCCCCATGTGACATGTCTGGACAGTTGTATGCAATCTGCATGTGTCTGTTATAGATGAAATAACAACTATGGCTTGAAGTGCATAAGGACTCAGGTGAATAGGGTTAATTCAGAAATCAAAGTAAAACAAGAACTTGAAGATATGAATTGCCAAATAAAATTAGTTTGTGAGTGTGGAATGACCTACACCATTGAGAACGATGGTCTGGAGACATTCTTAAATTTTTAGCTTGTATATCAAATTTAATTTTTTTTCTCTTTCTCTCTCTTTTTCTTTCTTTCTTTCTCAAATTTAATTTTGACATGAAAATGAGTTATAAACCCTGTGGCTTAGTAGAAAATAATATACTAAAAGAAAATTAAGAATTACAGTGATCTTTGTCCTGAAATTAGGGCTTGCTTTGTGGGTGGCAAAATGGAATAATAGGGAGATGGTTCATACAGTTTGAGGAATGAAGAGAGGCCCAAAATAAGAAAAGGAATCATGAGATCAAAATGAGGAAAACCAGGGCTGGAATGGGGAGTAGAGTGTGAAGTAGGTGGGAAAACTGATTCTAGATGAATGGGCAACAATAGTACCAAAACAATACCTGTTTATGTAGCATGGAGAGAAGGCTCTTATGTGGCATTAATAGCAAGGCACAACATAGGGCTTGATGCAGTAAAGGACATGAATAGAAGTAGGTAGATATTAATTGACAGTTATTTTTCAAATCTGTGGTAATAGAGAGGCACCGGTAATTCAAGGGAGAAGGCAATGGCAACCCATTCCAGTTCTCTTGCCTGGAAAATACCATGGAAGGAGGAGCCTGGTGGGTTGCAGTCCATGGGGTCGCTAAGAGTCAGACACGACTGAGCGACTTCACTTTACTTTTCACTTTCATGCATTGGAGAAGGAAATGGCAACCCACTCCAGTGTTCTTGCCTTGAGAATCCCAGGGACAGGGGAGCCTGGTGGGCTTCAGTCTATGGACATGACTGAGGCGACTTAGCAGCAGCAGCAGCAGCAGCAGTGATTCAAGGAATAGGTTACCAGTATTAGGTATTGCCTTAAAGTGCTAAATGCTAGTTAAAAATGGCATTTACTTCTACCTTATATGCATGAATTGATTATTATTGAACATTTTCCCACATATTTGCTTAAAATTTTTCTTTTATGAATTATTTATACTTTTTTTCTGTTTGTAGCGGACAAATTTATTTTCAAAATGGAAGTAGCTTTATTACCTTTGCCAATAATAAACAAAATAATAAAAGTTGTATCTATACCTTATAAAATTCAGATTTTCAGCCAAGGATAGAGAGAGAAAAATCAATCATGATTTCATTGCTCAGAGAATAAATATTTTTCTTAATAATAATATATTATTATTATTTTGGGCTTGCGTGGTGGCTCAGATGGTAAAGAATCTGTCTGCAGTGGAAGAGACTCAGGTTTGATTGCTGGTTTGGGAAGATCCCCTGGAGAAGGGAATGGCTACCTACTGCAGTATTCTTGCCTGGAGAATTCCATGGACAGAGGAGCAAACAACTATTTTCACAACACTTACGAAAATTAGATTTAGTAAAAAAATTTCATTGTGAAAAATACACATAATGTAAAATTTATTGTTTTAGCCACTTTTGAGTGTAAAATTTAGGGGCATTAAGTACATTAACACTATAGTGCAAACATGTTGTATTTCATCCAATTTTTTCACTTACACTGATAACTTCTCATGTGAAAAATAAAGATACAATTCTTTAAATGCTCCCTGTGGTTGCGTTGTAGGGCGGGCCCATTGATGGACATTTGGATGTTTCTAATGTTTTTAGCTATTCAAAACCATGTTGTGATGAACATTCTTATGTCGTTACTTGTACATTTTTGCAGACCAATCTATTTACTTTAGGTTAAACCCCAAAGGGTGAATGACTGGAATGAACAATAATTGCATTTGTAATGCAGATGACACATATTGTCAGACTGACTTGCAGAAATGCCATAACAGTTACACTCCTACTGGCAGGAAATGAGCTTATGGGTAGTGATAGCAGAGGGGCTTCACAGGTAGCTCAGTGGTAAAGACTCTGCCTGCCAATGCAGGAGCTGCAGGGGATGTGAGTTTGATCCCTGGGTCGGGAAGATCCCCTGGAGTAGGAAATGGCAACCCACTCCAGTATTCTTGCCTGGGAAATCCCATACACAGAGAATCCTGGTGGGCTACAGTCCATGGGGTCCCAAAGAATTGGACCTGACTAAATGATTGAGCACCCGTGTCATAGCAAAACAGGATTTGCCTCATTTAACCACCTCATGACCATTCCTTGGAGTACTCTTACATCAGTAAGGTGTGAGAGACCCTGTGGTCTAATGGTGTAGAACACTTGGAAAATTTGAGTGAATGCAGTCATAGCTCTTGTATATTTAACACTGGTCTTGAATAAACAGTTAAATTTTATATTAAATTAGTAGGATTTCTAATAACTAATGATAAAACAGCAAAGTATCCATTAAGTCATATGGTCTGTTTGGGTGTAACCAAGAAGGACAAATCTGACTCCATATTGGATCTGTTTATTTTATTTTAATCTTTATATTCTATTGCTTTTGCTTCAAGTTAAGAATGTTGCTTATGGCCTGTCATATATAGGATAGCCTGTTCTCAAGACTTGGACCATTTAAAGGTATAACACTTCCATTCACATAGAGATAAAAAACATGTAGAACAGAAAATAACATTTGTCTTGCTGGAGGTTCACAGGAATGTAGTGACCTGATTTGTGTGCAGCAAGAACAAAGGATTCCAAGAAGTTTGCAGTAACCAATCACACTGCCTCTCCTTATAGTAAGTATAAAAGAAGCCTGAATTCTAACTCGGGTAAGACGGTTCTTTGGGACACTAGTCCACCATCTTCTTGGTCTGTTGGCTTTCAAAATAAAGTTCCTATTTCTTGCCCCAATAATACTTGATTTATTGGCCTGTCATGTAGTGAGCAGTAAGAGCTTGGACTTGGTAACATATGTTGTTGATTTTCTGTTGCCCATTCATCTATTGACTATCCACCCATCCATCCATCCATTCTCTTTCTACTTCCAAAAATAACTCAAGGTGTTCTTGATATATTGAGGTAGTTTTTCGAATTGTGGTTTGTACACATTTGTATTAGAATTGGGCTTCCTGGATGGCACTAGCAGTAAAGAACCTGTCTGTCAATGCAGGGATGTAAGAGACATGGATTTGATCCCTGGGTTGGGAAGATCCCCTGGAGGAGGGCATGGCAACCCACTCCAGTATTCTTGTCTGGGAAATCCCATGTACAGAGGAGTGTGGAGAGCTACAAGTCCATAGGGTCTCAAAGAGTCAGACACAACAGAAGAGACTTAGCAAGCACACATGCAGAAGAGCTCCAGATGCCCTTTCAAAATGTAGATTTTTGATTCTCATCACGAACCAGCCGACTTGGAATCTCTGGAGCATGGGGCCTGGGCACCTCACTAACAGCCTCCCCCTATACTATATGACTCTGGAGCGCCCTAAAGTGTGTGGACACCAGAGATTATTGTGCCGGGGGCCAGCGTGAGGAATTCCGCCCATGGCAAAGGTCATGAGGAAGGAGGCTTGGCATACGCAAAGGCGTGATCAAGCCTCAGGAAACCCCCTGTTCCCGAGCATCTAACCCCAAAACCAGAGTCTGTTTTATGCTCTCACCTACACCTCTGACTTTACGGGGGGCTCTCCCCCATAACCGTTTCTCTCGGAGAAGGAGTAAACGTGCAGCTCCAAGGCAATAAAAATTCTTGGGCGTGACAAGAGTGTTTCAGCTTACAGACTCCTCTGAAGGTTATCTAGCCCACCTGTACAGGTTCGTCCGGCCACATGTGATTGTCTACAGCCTCCTAACCTGAGAGGCACGAGATGTTTTAGACTTACTAAAGGCAAATTCTTTTGGGGAGTTAGAAATTATTAGTATAGTTGGTTAGGAATTATATTGGTGAAGGGTCTCTTCATTTGTTGTGTCAATAATTGCTGCTGATTCCCTGCTCTGGGTGGGACAAGGATGTCTCAGGTCAAACCTCTCTGCTGACAGACTAGATTGTGTGACAGGATTATCCTTACTGCTGCCACTAGGCACATGATTGTTTACTACCTCTCAACCATAAACAGCACAGAGAGTTTTGGAGTATTTTGAGAGTCTTGATTAGCATAGGACTTTTTCTTCTGTTTGAGTCAATAATTGCCGCCAGGCCTCTATATCCTTAGGCACCTGGGAATATATTAATCAATGTATTTGGAATATAGCAAAGGAAATATAGTAGTTTTTGATGTTAGCAATACTAGACTTTGAGTTAATGGATTTTCTCTTTTGTAATAGATCACTGTACTTTGTTATATATCACTGTGTCCTTGCTATGTAAAAATGTAGCTTTATCATATCTTAAGACTAAATAGATCTTAAGAGGAGCATTGGTGAAAGGATTTTCATTTGTTGGGCTGATGTTTGCTGCTAAATCTCCATGTTCCCTACCCTTATAATGAATATAACTAACATATAGGAGAAATAAGTATTAACCTTTAAACATATAGGATAAATAAGTATTAACCTTTAAGCATATAGGAGAAATAAGTATTAACCTTTAAGATTAATCATGTTAACCTTGGGTTAAATAAGTTCCTTTCTTGATTGTAACTCACTACACCCTCACCCTATAGGAATGCAACTTTATTTGGAGGGTGGTGCCTGGTTTAAGAAAAAACACCCTTGGAAGAAATAAGTTTTTTGGTTATCAGAAAGAAAGGATCATAAAATGTCAGCAGGTCTCACTCATGGCCAGAAGATGATGTAATATTCCTAAGACCTTTTTTTTTATACATTTATGTGAAGCACCTGATTTTGATAAAGGTCAGGACTGCTGACCCCCGCACGACTCTGTATTCATCCCTATGTGTAACAAAAGGTATATAAGCAAACCCAAAAATAAAGAAATCGGATCAGTTTCCGGAAAGACTGATTCCCCCATGTCGCTTCTTTCTTGCTCCCGTTTTTCTGGCTGAATTCCCATCTGGAGCATGGATGCTATTCCACGTAGTCCAAGTTATTCAGCCTCCTTTTCTCCACTAATCTTCCTACTACACTATCCATTTCTAATCTTTCTCTATCTGTGATTAAATATGTATTTTTCCAAAGACGCCGACTCCGTCCCCCCACCTTCGAATCACCCTGGATCCACCGGGGCTGGACCCCGGCATTATTGGGATGAGTGTGTGGACACCAGAGATTATTGGGATGTTGGAGTGTGGAAATTTGATTGTCCAACTAAGTTAATTAATCTCTGTATGGAACACTGTGGTTGTTCTAATTTTGTGGTTATTTTTCCAATCATTTGTTGCTTTTTTTTTTTTTTTTGAACTGGGAGTCATATGAAAAATGTTGCCCACACTCATATGTTATTACATAACTTTAGTAATCCCTTCATCCCAATCCAATATTTTTCTCTAAGAAAAGAAACAATGTAGGGAAGGAAAACATCTGAATAGCAACACCCATTTATTTTTCAAGGGAAGTTTTGAAGGAAATTGTCAGGTGTTTTCAAAAGCCACACTTTTGCCCTGAAGGCAAAGGGTGAAAACTTGGATCTTTTGAGCCTCCTAATCCCACTGGAAGAACCCGCAATTATGTGTACTTTATGAGGGGTACTGTGGCTTGTAGTCTTTTCCTCATTCACAAGGTAAGAGTCACCTATGATGAACTGCCCAAGATACAGTTTCCAGAGCTCTGCCCCAAAGATGCTGAATTGGAATCTCCAGGGGAGTCAACTGAGAATCAGATTTTAAACAAGTACCCTGGAATAGAATAGTATTATTCTATTCAGGTACATTTGCTTTTGGAATCAATTTTAAACAAGTACCCTGGAATAGAATAGTATTATTCTATTCAGGTACATTTGCTTTTGGAATCAATTGTGTGTGTGTGTGTGTGTGTGTGTGTGTGTGTGTGTTAGTTGCTCAGTCATGTCCAACTCTGCAACCGTATGAACTGTAACCTGCCCGGCTCCTTTGTCCTTTGGACAAAGAATGCTGAAGTGGGTTGCCATTTCCTTTTCCAGGGGATCTTCCTGACCCAAGAGTAGAACCTGTGTCTCCTGCATGCCATGCAGACGCTTTAACCTCTGAGCCACCCTGCCAAATGTGGTATGGAGTCAGTTATATGTGGGTTTAAATCCTCGCTCTGTTACCTTAGCTTGATGATCCTTGGCAAATTACTGCTTTTCTTCTCCAAACTCAGTTTCTCCGCTTATTAAATTGAGATGGTTCCTTACTCA
Source organism: Ovis canadensis (assembly GCF_042477335.2). Taxonomy (NCBI): domain Eukaryota; kingdom Metazoa; phylum Chordata; class Mammalia; order Artiodactyla; family Bovidae; genus Ovis; species Ovis canadensis. The sequence continues at coordinate 33,401,441 of NC_091246.1, read as the reverse complement.
GGCATCGTGAACTAAACTAATAGTAGGTTAAGTTGCCAATACAGTGTCTAATGTAGTCAGATTTGTTACTTCCCATTCTACTCCCTTTAGAATGATTATGTTTGTTCAGATCCTATTGACGTTAGGAATTTATGATTGCCCTTCATGCAAATAATCCAGACTAGCTTGCTGGCAGGGAAGCATATGGCAAAACCACAAAAGGAAACTTCTCCCTGTAGATCTGAGCTCTGTTTTTCAAATTGTGGTTCATACATGTGAATCACCTATGACTCGCTTTAAAAATAATTAAATCAGTAAACTAGGCTCCTGGCTCTGACTCCACACTCATCAAATCAGAAACTCTAGGAGCAGGATCCATGACCAGCCTTTACAACAAACACTCTAAATAATCCTTACGTATCTGAAAGTTGAGAGGCAAAGAGAAAAAGCTCCTAACAGTCAAAAGAACCTCCTTCCAAAGAGTGTCCAGAATTGCTGGCTGACATTCCAGTGTCTGTGCCATAGCCCATCTCATTCATCAACATTCTCCTCGGTAGGCAGCATCCTCCTCTGTCACTCTGGCTTATTTAACGGTGCCCAGCCCTGGGATGTTCAGAGGACACCATCATTCCAGCTGGAGTGGAAAAGAAGCTTGATCTAACACTTCCTGCAATGCCTCTGCTTTCCATAGCCTACTTTCCCGGTCTCCCTCCACACGCTTTCCTGGCAGCAAGGGCTGTGACTTGTGCACAACTACTGAGTTGTATCATCTCCAGTTGACAGTGGTCCTTCTGAGACTGTTGGCCCAGAAGATGACCTTCGTTGAAAAACCATCTAAGAAACATGATTCTGAAGACAAAATGCTGAAAGTACAGCATGTCCTGAGGGCTGCTTTGCAGAAGTGACAGGTGGTAACTGGACTGAACCCAGAGATATCGGAATATTCCAAGAACAAGTGTCCAGTTTGGGTCCCTCCTAGCCTCTCAGTTTTCCAATGACATCAGCCTCAGTGTCTGAAGATAGGGAGCACCTCAGATTCTAGACTTGTTCTAGTTTCAGGGATGCTGGGCTTGTCTGCTGACTTCAAAATCAGGAGTCTCTATTCTTTCAAAAATTTAGCTCCTGTGCCTATGTTCTGGCCAATAACTAACAAATAAGAGCAGTTTCAAGCTCAGAGATGGAGCTTTATTTCTTCCATGGCTGCACACATTGGTTAGTGGTAAAGAAAGCCCCACCCAGAATGTACTAGGAGAGATCCAAGCAAATGAGGTCCTGAGCTTCCCAGAACTCAAGATGACCCTGAAGTTAGTGTTCACGTTTGTACTCTCAAGAGAATACCAGGGGAATAAAGGGGGGAAACTCTGCCCTTATCTTCGAACATAGATCTCTCCTTCCCTGCCCTTGCCGAGTGGAGATAAAGTGATTTAAGGCAAACAATATCTGAACAGCATTCCTCATCCTGGCTTTTAATTAAAGGAATCTATGAAAGATCAGTATTAACTCACTCAGGTCTCCAAGACCAAAAATGATTCACATAACTGAAAACAAAAACAAAACCTAGCAGAGCTCCCCCTTTGCCAAACTTTTCCGGGCTAGCTCTCTGTGCTGCTGCTTTTCATGTGATAACAGTGTGTCCTAATGTTAATAATTCTTGTATTCAAGGAACACATGTTCTTGAGTCAAACGCCTTAACAAATTGATGATCCCAGTTTCCTGTGGATTAATTTTCAGGCATAAGAAATAAATTGTCGAAGTGTAATCCCATGGTTCAGCTAGACATTGAACAAGTTTTCCCTAGAAAGTTGTCAAGGAAATCCCAGATACAGATGGTGTCACAGGTTGGGAGGTAGACCTGTGATGAATTTTGATGTGTGGGATATTTATTAAAGGGTGTCCTTGGGAAGGGGGAAGGGATCAGGAGTGGGAAGAATGCAGACACATGGCAGTCTTGGCTGATGCCATCGAAGCTCTGGAAATAGAATGGCCCTTCAGAGTTACCCCAGGTGGAGGTGAGATGGACCAGCAATTAGATGTGAGCCACCCCAGAGAGTGTGTCACTTTGTACAAGACAACTTCTGTAGCTGAGGCAGTCCTGTGAGGGGCTGATGGTAAAGGCTTCGGGCCAACAGCATTCTCAGTGACTGAGACCAGTCCTTCACTGCAGGGGGCCTGCTGGGCACATCTTTATGTCCACCATAGATGGTGCTCCACCCATGTGTCAATAACACCCGTTAGAAATACTCTGGTGTGATTTGGCACCACTACTCACTTTGCATTGAGGGGTCTCCCCCTTTCTCCCTCTTTTGTTCTTATCTTCTCTAGCTCTTTGTCTTATTCTCTCTCCTGCCTTTCAAGATAATTCTCCACCCAGCTTCTACCATTAACATTTGTTTTAGCATTTAGTGACTCCATCCACATTGGTCCCTGGTTTGAGCATTGTGTTTTGAGCGCTGACCCAAAGCTTTGCATTTGGGTTTATAGCTTTAGGAGTATGTGCCACTCCCACTTCTTCTGATAAGTCATCACCCTTTCTGTGTATCATCTCTATCTGCAAAAAGAGAACATTAAACCCCAGCTTTGTTTGAGATGGGACAGCAACCTAGAGGCCACGTACTGTCTTTGACACTTAGCTTTGTCATTTCCCTTGAGAAAGTCCCTTTGAGGGACTTGGGTTTGGGTTTGGATCCAGCCTTGAATGTTTGTATATTGCCTAGCTCCCAGCCTTTGGCCCTCCTAAAAATGAGCCGGCTACTCATCAAGGGCCATACAGCAGCGCTCATATCCATGAATTCTGAGGGAATGTCACTGAGTGTCCCTTACTACCCAAGGCCTGTAGGTCTGGAAGGGTCATAGCCGCTAGCATTGGCGCCTTAGCAATAACAACTGCTTTATATTTTCTGCTCAGATTCAGCTGAAACTCATCGGAAATCAGATCTGATGAGGGCCTTAGTTCTGGTGACTACACTAACCTCATCTGATCAGGTTTCCAGTTAGTCAAGCTGGTTGCTGAGTCCTTTGTCCTGTTGTTTCCTTGAGGCCAATTTGGAATGGTGGTGCTTCATGAATAATCCATGGGTATTAACCAGCTGCATACAGAAGGGCATTTCCACTGTGTCTTTGCCATGGAATGTTAGATGGTTCTGATGTAATTCATAAGTAATCAGGAAGCGCTAGGCTCTGATTTAAAGTATCTAGAGACCTTTGAGGGTCTTTTCAAGTTTCCAAAGGAAAGGCACGCTATTAACTGTGAGTGGTCATAACAGGGGAATTTCCCCTGGGGAGTCTTTAATGTCACCGTTGGCTATATTACAGGGACAAAGAAATATATGAGATACTTCTCAAAATGTTTGAAGCAAAACTTGATGCCAGCTTTTTTTGGTTTCTGTTGTTGCCTTAATCACCAAGTGGTGTGGGTTAAAACAAAAGCCATAATTAAATTGAGCCCAGTTTGGGGGGAAGAACTGGGCAACTCTCTGCTTAAACAGAAGCAGGTGGTGTTGGAATGCTCAGTGGAAGTGAGCTGTGAGGAGGGAATGCAGATTTTTTTTCATTGAAATCACAGTTAAAAATACTTGTGCCAGGCTGTGATTAAGATATATACATATATATATCTTAATTTTATGTTTATATACATATATACATATAAAAACTAGGATGTATGTGTGTGTGTGTGTGTGTATATATATATATATATATACATATATAAAACTGAGATAGACATATCTATCTCAGTTTCAGAAAAACTGTGACGGAAATGCAATACAGTTTTAATTAGAGGGTGATCTTTTGTGGTAAGGGAGGGTGGGATTTGTTTCTTTGTCTGTGTGTGTGAGAGAGAGTTTATTTTAAGGATTGCTGTAAATAAAGATGTTCTCCTATTCCAATTAGAAATGTGATTTAACTTGCACTCCATTCAGGAACTCATCCATGCTGGAATGGCCATCATTTATGTAGCAAATTTCACAATGGAAAGGAGGACGGATGGAAAGATTTGGTCAACACGTCACTGGCTGTCTGGGACAGGAGAGCTGCCCTGCCTCTCACGACTCCTGAGAGCAGGAGTCCTGTTCTTCCCTAATCATCCTAAGATGTTCATTCCTGAGGGCATGTTTTGGTGGACTTTCCCAGTGGGGTCACATGTCTCCATGGCATGGGGAATGAAAAGGGCCACAGCCCAACTGCTGAATTTCCATTTCCCTCAGCTATTGCTGTCAGATAAAATACATGATGCCCAACTAAGTCTGAATTAAGATAAATAATGAATAATTTTTTATTAAGACTATGTCCTATGCAATACTGGGGACTGAAAATTACTCATTTTAAACCTAGACTTCAAGTTTAACCTCATGTCCTGTAATTTTATTTGCTATATCTGGCATCCCTAACTCCAAAGGGCATTTTTTCCCTCTGATGGAAAGTGAGGCTGACACTTTTTGAATTGTTAGATTTCTTTTTTGTTACTGTTGTTGTCATTGTGCTTTTAAAAAAATTTGCAATTGTTATTTTTGATCTTATTAAATTCACAAAGATGCCTGGATGGAATTGCCTAGCTCCCACTCCATCACTGAAATAGAGCCAGGCTTCATGATTTCTGCTTAAGAAAAGGATAATAAGGCAGCCAGCATATGCTCCCACTTGTACATTACCATTCCATTTTTCTTAGTTGAATGCACAGTGTAAATGCTAGTAACTTGCCAAGTTGGTTCTTTGATGATTTTTTACAGATGAGGAAAAACATTAGGGTTGTGCCTTGGGAAGACTTGTTATAAAAGCAGAGGAAGCTTATCAAAGGCCCTGATAGGACCAAAGATGATTAGTAAAATTTGTGGTGATATTACAGGTTCTGTTTCCAGCTCTGATGATAATTAGCTGTAGACCTTAAGCAAAGCACTTTATCTCACTGGCCCTTATTTTCTCCTTTTACAAAATGAGCTGGCTGGATTAGATGACTTTTAGGGTCCATTCTGACTCTCTTATTCCACTAAAAATATGTAATTTTTCCAATACTTCAGTACTATATCATTTCTGATTTGATAACTTGGGAGTCTAATTCCGTGGAAAGCTAGGATAAAGTACTTTCCAGGCATGACAAATAACTCCAATGAATAGCAGTTGTTTTATCAGTTCAATAACAGCAGCCTGTTCGAGCAGCAGTTTCTAGTTTATTCCATTGCTCATCTCGCAACTTTTGTGTGGATTTGAGGAATCAGAAAGTGCAAGACAGGGTCTCTGTCTCAGTCTAGGGGGTATGGGATAAGGATGGTCATGGAGAGGGACCAAATGAACAAGTCAGGAGCTTGTGGAATGTACTAGGCTAGAGACAACGGTGGAGGAGTATGAATGCCGCACATATGACTGGTTTTTAAGGAAACTGTTTCCCTAGTTGTGGGTGATTGAATTCACCATAAATTCTAGTATCTCTAGTGTCTGGCCACTCTGATCAGATGCAGAGTCAGAATCCCATTATTTACTCCCATGCTACGGCATGCGTGTTCTCATGAGCTGATGCATACACACACGTGCACACACGGACACACAAGTGAAAACTTTCTAGAGAGGGATAAAGCGAGAAGTTATGTGTGTAGAAGAAAGGAAAGAAGAGAGCAAGATAGAAGAACTGCTGCTCAAAAGAGCCACTCTCTTGTCTCCATTTTTTCTATTCTATATTATGTCACTAACATAGTGAGAGTTGCTCAGTCATGCCTGACTCTTTGCAACCCCGTGGACTGTAGCCTGCCAGGCTCCTCTATCCATGGAATTTTCCAGGCAAGATTACTGGAGTGGGTTGCCATTTCCTTCTCTATTCACTAACATAAGATTATGTTTATTCTATACTATGTCACTTTTTGAAAAAGCTGAAATTTATGAAATACTCACTATGTGCTAGTCGTTGTTTTTAACATGTTACACTCATTCATGTAACAGATATTCAGCACTATTTTTAACCCATTTTATTGAGGAGGAAATAGGCATATATTTTATTTGTTTGTTTGTTTGTTTTGTATGTTTTCCCTTTTTTTGGTTGAGAAATCCTTCTACTATTTTTACAGTGTAACTGGTCCAGGTCTAAGAAATCTATATATTATTCTTCTGAGGGCTTTTATTTCCTAAGGAATTAATAATTATGATTTCGTGAACTATTTCCTCATAGCTGACTTTTCATAACTCAAATACAATGCTTTTACAACTATTTTTCACATTTTCCCCATTTTCCCCATGAGTAGTTTTTTCCTCATTATTTCAGAGGGGATGGTAGTTATACAATGTGTACTTCTTCCCTTCAGCTCCATGCCTAGAAGATAGAGCAATGTATTATTTGAATTGGTTTGCACAAATAATTCAGAAATCATATTTTAAAGAACTATTAGATATGAATGTGAGAATTCCAAACTGGGTATTAGATTAGAAGTCACCAGATCAAAGCCATGTTTAACAATAATCTACGTAAGAATTGGTGAGAAACGTTTGTGAAGCTTTGATGAGGAGCTGGAGGATGTGGGAGGCAGTGGGGCGGTGGAGGGTGGAGCCTGCTCTTGGCTGTCTTAAGCTGTCCGCGCCCGCCACTGGAAGATGGGGAGTAACAAAGGACAAAGCAAACACTGACCGTCCTCTCTTACGTACCTGGGAAATTCATCTTGAATTTATTACCCACATAAATCACTTTTCTGCAGAGCGTAGCCATAAATCACCACAGAAAGATTGAAATGGTATCATTTCTTTGGGAATAATAAGCTAGAGGTGGTATAGCAGTCCAAGAGCAATTATAACACAATTAAACGTTCAGGTTACTCCCTCTTCCTCATGATTTATGCCTGAGAAAAGTGCACCCAAAGGTCTATGTTTTCTAAAGGAGGTCAGAGCTGCCCAGAAGCCAAGAACAGCAAAAAAACATTGACGATTGCCAAGCAGAAGACCAGCAATTTGTCCTTTCTTTCTTAGAAGGGATAATATTATACCACATAAAACATGTAAAAAACAAAAATGCCATGTAAAAGACATGTATCATGTGTACACGCAAAACATGTATACCACATAAACATGTTGACAGCACATATCCTATGTAAAATATGTGTACAATGAAACATGTAACATAATACACACCTTGTAAATATGTATGTCATATCTGTAAAAACCATGTATTCTAGGTAAACATGCTGACCATGTAAAACAGGTAAAAATATGCATACTATGGAAACATGAAAAAAAGATGTGTATCAAAACTGACTTATATATTTATGATTTTTCTAAGAGTCTAATAGGGCTTCCCAGGTGTCAGAGTGGTAAAGAATCTGCCTGCCAATGCGGGAGATGAGGAGATCCGAGTTCAACCCCTGGGCTCGGGAAGATTCTCTGGAGAAGGAAATGTCAACCCACTCCAGTATTCTTGCCTGGGAAATTCCATGGACACAGGAGCCTAGCAGGATTGCAGGGTCTTAAAGAGTCAGACACGGCTGAGTGACTGAGCACAAGAAACAATATGTTGGTTTAAGGAAATTATGACATAATCTGAAATATGATTTCAAATAGCCTTAGAGTCCTAGAATGTTTGAGATGGACTGGAAGTTAAAGATCGTTTTCTTCAGCCAAATAGATATAGGAAACCATCTGACAAACATTGGTTGACTTCCTACTAGGTGTGTAGGGCTAAAAGGGATGATTGGACTCTTCAACATTAAACACATTTGTGTATCAAAGGAATAATCAAGAAAGTTAAAACACCTTAGAAAATGAAAGAAAATATTTTCAAGCCATAAATTTGATAAGGGTCTAGTATTAAGAATATAAAGAACTCCTACAATTCAGCAAGGAAAGTAAAAGTGAAAGTCACTGAGTTGTGTCCACAGTGAAAGATAAGTGAAAGTGAGTCACTCTTTGTGACTCCATGTACCATATAGTCCATGGAATTCTCATGGCCAGAATACTGCAGTAGGTAGCTATTCTCTTCTCCAGGGGATCTTCCCAACCCAGGGATCAAACCCAGGTCTCCCCCATTGCAGGAAGATTCTTGACCAGTTGAGCCATCAGGAAAGCTCAAGAATATTGGAGTGGGTAGCCTATCTCTTCTCCAGCAGATCTTCCTGGCCCAGGAATTGAACCAGGGTCTCCTGCACTGCAGGCGGATTCTTTACCAGCTGAGCTACCAGGGAATCCCCAACAAGAAAAAGACAATCTAAAAGAGGCAAAAGACTTGAACAGACAGTTGATGATGATATATAAATGGCCAGCAAGTCCAGGAAAATATGCTCAAAATCGTTAGTCATTAGGGAGAGGCACATCAAACCTATAGGAAAATGTTCTGGAACTTGACAGATGTGGTGGTTGTACAATGTTGTGTGTATATTAAATGTCACTGAATTTGACACTTCTAAATGGTTAAATTTTATGTTGATGTAAATTTCACCTTTATTGAAAAATAAAGAAGTGCATTGTAGAATAAAAAGGGCACTGGATTTGGAATCACACTTGGGTTTGTGACTTGGCTTTTCTTTCTCTTTATATGAATCTGAAGAAATCATTTAATTACACTCTGGAAAATGCACATTCACAAATAGGTAGCGTTCTAAACTACCTCAGTTAGGTTTTCAGGTAACAGTTGGTAAACAATTGAGATAACATATGAAACACTTTCCTATCTGTAATTATTATTTCATATAAACTAGATATTGACTAAGCAAAACAAGAACACTTACAAAGTAATACTTATGGGGAAAATGAAGCACAATTACTGTGGAAAGGAAGAAATGAAAGAGTGAGCTAAGTAAGGTGGAGAGGTGAGGGCAGCAAGACTTGCGGTTCCTGGTCCTCTGCTGGCCTGTCCACATGCTGGGAAGGCAAGGACTCATTGCTCATTAAGCAAAGGATCAGACAGCAGTGGGAGCGAAAGGAGGAGAGGGTTTGGCTCATTACAGTGGGATAAACTGAGAGCTGGCTAACGCCTGACATGTTAAGGGTCGTCACTGTGTGTGGGCTTCCCTGGTAGCTCAGCTGGTAAAGAATCCACCTACAGTGCAGGAGACGCCGGTTTGATTCCTGGGTCAGGAGGATGCCCTAGAGAAGGGATAGGCTATGCACTCCAATATTCATGGGCTTCCTTGGTGGCTCAGCTGGTAAAGAATCTACCTGCAATGGGGGAGACCTGGGTTTGATCCCTGCGTTGGGAAGATCCCCTGGAGGAGGGCATGGCAACCCACTCCGGTATCCTTGTCTGGAGAATCCCTGTGGACAGAGGAGCCTGGCGGGCTACAGTGCATGGGGTCACAAAGAGTTGGACACAGCTGAGTGACTAAGCACAGGACAGCACCATTTGACAGCCCTTAACACTGGCTGTGTCAAAACCACTGCTGCTGACTCAAGGACTGCTGATTACATTTATTTTGCAATGTGCAGACATGCCTCATTGCCTGGGCCTCTGGGCACAACAGTGATAATGATGCAATTTATCAGCCTTGCTTCATTTTCCTTGAGAAACCCAGCTCACGTGCCCACTGGTGGTTACCTCTGCCAAGGGATAGATTTAGAAGGAAGATCCTAGGGACCCTTAGGGAAGCATTTGTGCTGGCACCCAGGAAACAAGGGGTTGCTATTGTTTTGAGTTGTATGCAAACTGCTTTATTTTTCAGAACAAGGACATGGAAAAAGCTTTTGTTCAGGGAACAAAAATCCTTTGTACAGTGAATCAGCATAAGTCTGAGGGGCAAATTCATTCTGTTGCTTCCAGTAAAGGAAAAATATGTTATTTGATAGTGGCAGGTAATTATTTATTATGTAAATTCTTGGTTTTGCTTTAAATAATACCTAAAGCTGTATGTATATAATCATAAAACTTAACTAGAATTCGTATCCTAGAATGAGGAAAGAATCCATTTATTAGCAGTCAATGTCTGTGAAATGGTCATACAAAGAGAACTATAAAAATTTAAGGCTAAAGTAGGACAAATTAAAAATTCTGCAAATCTTCAGCCTTTACTCTGTGTGTACTTGCACACGCACCCATGTGCTTGTCACATGCATGTGCGAGAGTCCGTGTAAATGCCTGTTGCTGAAGGACCACAAAGCTCTAGCACAGATGTGGGTCTGCCCTTGAAACAAAAAGCCCAGTTCATCTGACATCTGCTCATTGACTCAGAGCAGTCATGGCTTCAAGTGTCCACAATATAAAAAGTGGAGGTGATTCACCCAAGATTAGATTAGTTATTTAAATAACCACAAGGTGTCTAACAGAATTGAACTTGAACTCTCAGAGCTTCAGATTTCCTTCTTTTTGATAAGGCACACATTTCTATTGAGAAGGGAGAAGGACTTTTCGAATATTACAGAACAGATGAGTAACATATCAGTTGACCAGACTTGTGCAAAGGTGGATTTACAGGGACTATGTGATAAAGGCAAAATTGTTCTTCAAGGCATTATCAAGACCTCCGTTACTGCGATGGAATATTTTAATGATGGTTGGCTGAAGAACTGCCCTGAAGAAACAAAAGCCAGAGGAGAAAGTGCTGAAGGTCTTTGTTTGGGAGAAAATGTCAATATGTGGAGTGTGTGCGTGCATGCTCAGTCACTTCAGTGCTGTGACTCTTTGCGACCCTATGAAGTGTAGCCAGCCAGTTTCCCTGTCCATGGTGATTCTCCACACAAGAATACTGGAATGAGTTGTCATACCCTCCTCCAGGGGATCTTCCTGACCCAGGGATTGAACCCATGTCTCTTATATCTCCTGCATTGGCAGGCAGGTTCTTTACCACTAGTGTTACCAAATCTTGGGCCCCAAGAGAAGAGGAGACAGAATGGGGAGGAGAGGAGAGGAGAAGAGAGGAGAGGAGAGGAGAGGAGAGGAGAGGAGAGGAGAAGAGAGGAGAGGAGAGGAGAGGAGAGGAGAGGAGAGGAGAGGAGAGAGGATGTAGTAGGGCTTCTCAATTTGGTGAAAGACATGAGAGTCTAGGGAAAACAAATGAGAAAAAAATGGTTATTTTTCTCTTTTTGAAGGCTTTTTCCTTCCCTGCCTCTCCCAGGAAAAAATTAGAAAAATTTAGAATTAGGAAATAGTTTTGAATGATGAAAAGTATGTTTAAGACAAGGTGTTTACATGGCATTGAATTCTGAAAAATGATTTTTTAAAATTGGGTAAGAAGAAGACTTCCTGGGAAACATATTGCTTCTGTTCATTGTAAGCCATCATAATGAAGAACCACACACGACTGAATCAGCTTAGCGTGGCCCAGCACAGCAATGATAAATAGGATTGTTACAACATTCCAGGATAGGCACCAGGCATATTTCTCCATAAAGGGAGTACATTTCAGTGTTGGCAGTGGCTGCTAGGGGGTCAAGGACACTGAGACATTTCACGACTTACTAATGCCTATCAACCAATCAGTCACTTTTCTGGATTGGGTGGGGTTCTCATTGCCCAGGTATTTGCTATTCAAGTTTCTGGAGTTATGAGGTTATATAGAGAGTCACCATAAGAGAAAAAAATAATTGGTCACTTTAAACTTTAGTCCTCCCTCAAACAGCGTTTCCCCTTCACAGTAAAGTCAATTTTGCTGTCAGATGTTGTGAACACTCAGTGATGCAATATAGATATAGTATTAGGCCCAGGAGAGTGTAATCCCTCTCCTGAAAATGAGAGAGGAGAGCCTCTTCAGTGACCCCCATGGAGTTCTCTGCCGTATCTAATGAGGTTTCTGGCCACAGAACAGCTTTTCAGGGACTTGGAATCAGGGAGGTTACCCTGCCAGTGGGGAAGCCCATAGTGTGCCCACTCCAGGCAGCCCTTGGTATGTCCTATGCTGTGTCCTTGAGCACACTGTAGAAGCTGTGTCCTTAGGCTGTGTCACGTTGGTTTCACTGTGTGACAACCATGCTCATGTGTGTCTTGTCCTTTTGGGCTGCTGTAATAGAATGCTACAGACTGGAGGCCTTATGGACAACAGACACTTATTTCTTACAATTCTTGGGGCTGGAAAGTCCATGGTAAAGTGCCGGGATATTTGGTGTCTGGTGGAGTCCCACTTCCTGGTTCATACCAGGCTGCCTTCTCACTGTGTCCTCACATGGTCTAGGGACTGGGCTACTCTCTGGGATCTTTCTTATAAGGGCACTAATCCTATTCATGAGGACCCCACCCTCGTGACCTAATCACTTCCCAAAGGCCCAACCTCCAAGTACCATCTTGGGGGTGGGGTGGTTAGATTTAAATATATGACTTTGGGGGGAACACAAACATTCAGTTCATAGCAACGTGCATAGATGACAGAGTGAGGGAGAAGAAATGACCTAAAAAGTGACAAGAGTGAAAATAACAGCAGACCATGGAGGTTATCAATTGTATATAAGGAGAGTGTGTTTTGCTGACTGTCATTGCTAGCCTGTGCGGAGCCCAGACACACACCATAGGGACAACACAGGACTGGACACCTGCCCTGTATCTGTAGCAGGACAAAAAACAGGCTTGCTTATTTTACTCTCTCTATATTTATATATTTAAGTTGCTTCAGTCGTGTCCGACTCTGTGCGACCCCAGAGATGGCAGCCCACCAGGCTCCCCCGTCCCTGGGATTCTTCAGGCAAGAACACTGGAGTGGGTTGCCATTTCCTTCTCCAATGCATGAAAGTGAAAAATGAGAGTGAAGTCGCTCAGTCGTGTCTGACCCGCAGGGACTCCATGGGCTGCAGCCTTCCAGGCTCCTCCATCCATGGGATTTTCCAGGCAAGAGTACTGGAGTGGGGTACCATTGCCTTCTCCGATTTTACTCTACAGTCCTTAGTTTATATTGTCTATAGTCTTTTAGAGACTATAGTCTTTAGTATTTTTTTTTCCAAAAATGAGCAAGGAAAAACAAAAACGACGCAATCATATGAGTAAAAGCCAAAGAAGCAAGCAAGGGTTGCAGTTAAGAATTTTGAAAACACCCAGAGGTCCCCTCTGAAAGGTCTTTGTGGTCAAGATGATCTCTGCATCCAGCTGTAGTGCTTCCCTAGACTGCCAGAGTCCTTGGTTGTCATTCCATCGGAATCTGCCAGCTCATTTTTGTCAAAATCCATCTCCAAGGGTCCTGGATTCAGAAAACGTCAGAGGAATTTTGTGAAAGAAAAGAGAATGACTCTATTGAGTACCTGGAATAATTTTAGAATATTATTTGTGCTCCCCTGAATCTTTAAAATCTGGACTTTTCTGGTAGTCCAGTGGTTTAGGATCCACCTGTATTCTGCAACGAGAGACGCCACCACAATGAGACGCCTGAGCACCACAACAAAGAATAACCATCCCCCAACTCCCGCTCACCACAACTACAGAAAGCCCTTTTGCAGCAAAGAAGATCTACCAGAGCCAAACATAAATAGATAAATAATAAGCTACTGTAAACAACTAAAACCTAAGGCAGAAATCCTTTGAGAGTTTAATACAAAGCAGAGAAGTCCTGTGAGCATGAGAGTACACTGGTACTGTATTTCTTGATAATATAAAGCAAGCAGAACCTCCAACAGCTGGTGTTGAAAAGTCACATTGAAGGGTAATGTCTGATGCAGGAAACGCTCTAGGATCCATCCAGCTTACGATGGGCAGCATTCACGTTCTCACTTTTCTTCTTTCCTTTCTGCTTGCTTGCTTCTGTAGGATGGGAAAGAGGTTGGTTTGTATCAGAACAATCTCAAACAAATGAGAAATTATGTGTGTTCCTTCTTCACTGTATGCCATAGATGACACTAGAAGGTAAAATACTTATTCTTAAACCTTAATGTTGGTGTTTTCCTGGGTTTTCATACGTTTGTCAGGTTAGCATAAGCTGGAAGACCTCATTATGTGTTAGGTTAGATTTCTTAAGGTTCATTGATACACAATTCCATGTAAAGACATATTAAATTTGTACACATATTTCTCAGACAATACAAAACAGGATCCTTTTATGAGCTGTCTATGTAATGTGTCTTCCTTCTTTCTCTGCTCTCATTGACTTTTCTCCCTTAAATCAATCTAAGGAGATTTTATTGTCTCTAACTCTCCCACTCTTCTCTTTGGTTTCATAGGGCAAAGTGAGGAAAAATGCTAGGAGCTTCCATGGTGATAGCTTTTATCCTGCTGCACATGGTATATTTTACCCTCCTAAACACAGTCAAGGCTGTATATTGTCACCTTGCTTATTTAACTTCTATGCAGAGTACATCATGAGAAATGCTGGGCTGGAAGAAGCACAAGCTGAAATCAAGATTGCCGGGAGAAATATCAGTAACCTCAGATATGCAGATGACACCACCCTTATGGCAGAAAGTGAAGAGGAACTAAAAAGCCTCTTAATGAAAGTGAAAGAGAGTGAAAAAGTTGTCTTAAAGCTCAACATTCAGAAAATGAAGATCATGGCATCTGGTCCCATCACTTCATGGGAAATAGATGGGGAAACAGTGGAAACAGTGTCAGACTTTATTATTTGGGCTCCAAGATCACTGCAGATGGTGATTGCAGCCATGAAATTAAAAGACGCTTACTTCTTGGAAGGAAAGTTATGACCAACCTATATAGCTTATTGAAAAGCAGAGAAATTACTTTGCCAAGAAAGCTCCATCTAGTCAAGGCTATGGTTTTTCCAGTGGTCATGTTTGGATATGAGAGTTGGAATGTGAAGAAAGCTGAGTGCCGAAGAGTTGATGCTTTTGAACTGTGGTGTTGGAGATGACTCTTGAGAGTCCCTTGGACTGCAAGGAGATCCAACCAGTCCATTCTAAAGGAGATCAGTCCTGGGTGTTCTTTGGAAGGACTGATGCTGAAGCTGAAACTCCAATACTTTGGCCACGTCATGTAAAGAGTTGACTCATTGGAATAGACCCTGATGCTGGGAGGGATTGGGGGCAGGAGGAGAAGGGGACAACAGAGGATGAGATGGCTGGTTGGCATCACCAACTTGATGAACATGAATTTGAGTAAACTCTGGGAGTCGGTGATGGACAGGGAGGCCTGGCGTGCTGTGATTCATGGAGTCGCAGAGTCGGACATGACTGAGCGACTGAACTGAACTGGACTGAAGTGAAACACATCAAGAGACAGTTTGTCAATGGAAACACAAAGCAAGTTGGATCCATAGCAGTATCTCCCCACTTACTCCCATCACTTGCCAAACAATAGCCCAGTATAGTATATTCCTTTTTCTTGGCTGCAGATTTTTTGAGAAGTTCACGTTTCTCCAAAAGACATGCTGAGGAAAATAGATGTGACCCTTTCAGGAAAAAAGGCACGGAGATGGCTTGATGTTATACCAGAAAATGAACTTCTCTCATTAAAATGTCTTTGACACACTTCTGCATACCAAGCGGCCAACACGTTTGGCATGATTGCAGGCTCAATAAATGCCTGATGGATTGACCTGTTGTCTAGGATGTTCTCCTTAGCCAGAAAAACGATGATAACTTTTGTTACAGTCAATACCTGGGAAGGAGTGTTGGGGTTAGTGATGCCACGTCTTTAAACACACCCTAAAGTTAGATTGGAAATATGTTTTGTTCAGAGATGATTTTGTGAAAGTACAAAGAGTCCAAATTAGAAGATAGCTCATCAAGCAACTGATGGAAAAAAGGTGAAACTTCCAGAAAGGGGGTAGGAATTAATATTTGTTGTTGAACATTTGCTATATACCAGACAGTGTGATCCTCAGAAGTATAGGTGAGACGTACATTGTTTGATGTAATCCCCTAAAGAGATTGGGTTTATGATCTCCATTCCACAGATAAGAAACCTGAGGTTCAGGGAAGGTTGTAGATTGTATAGGATTACAGTTAATGAGCATCAGAGGCCAATATTCGAATCCAGGTTATCCAACTTCAAAACCTATGCCCTTTCCCTAACTGGGAAACATCCCTCTTGCCCCACTTAGAGTTAGAAAGTTGTTAATCCCATTGGCATGGAAAATTTTCTGAAAGGTAGAGTTCCATGTGGGGACCGTGATCAAGATGCTGGGTGTGAGAAGAAAATCAGACAGGTGTCCCTGCCAAGGCCTGGGGCGCTTGCCCAACTCTCTCTTGGGAGCTACAAAGCCAGAGGGCCAAACAGGGGACTGGCCCAGAGCAAAGCTTAGAGGCAAGGAAAGTTCACAGCTCGAGTTGCAAGAAGGCGTATGACACAGATAGAATTCAAGCTCCAGAAGGCTGAGAAGTCTTCCTTTTGGAAGCTTATGGTTTGCAAAGTCAACACAGACAAAAATAGTGTCTGCTGAGCAGAAAGGGAGGGGAGATGGGAGAAAGACGCTTCCAGCTATATCAGTCTTTTCTCCTTTTAGACTGTATGCTTTTCATTACACTATTACTTACATTTAATGGTTAAAGTCACACTGAGCTCTAAAGGTATAAGTTCTATAGCTCACTTTTTGCAAAACTCACCTTTTAAAATTGGGCAAGAAAAAATTGGTAAGTACAGTAAAGTAGGAAAGAATGTTGCGTAGTGAAATATGAAGTCCTCCTGGGCAGATCCAAATGTTGAGGGGATAATGTGAAATCATTATTATGAAAATAAACAAATAAAAGTTCTTTGTTGAATACCTATAAAGGATTTCTGGATTCATTTGTATGCCTCTTGGACTTGGAGATTGGCATAATTAGGAGAAAAGGAATCAAAACCAGGGTCTGGCAAACAGGAAACCATTTCAAATATAGTTTAAACTGTTAAATTACTTCCAAGTCTAGGCTCTGTCTGTGTCCTCGTCACAAGGTTGTACACAGGACGTGGCTCCAGGGAAGAGAGGCATTCTAGACATGGATGGAAACAGGCTTTTCAGAGGGAAATACCTGAGGGATGGGAGAAGTCTTCTTTTTCAGTTTCATCCTCTTAAATATTTAATTACTGCATATCCCACTGGGTACAGTGACTCAGACTGTAAATACATTGGAGAGACATGAGGTGGTTTAAAAAAAAATATTCCCATTATATCATATGACATGACTGAAAAGGGAGAGCTTGCCAGATTTATGTGTGTGTTATGGTGATGCTACTTTTGTGTCACTGAGGGAAACTCTTATGGAGGCTTCATTCGGTTTAATTAGGAAATTCAGCTCATGGGAGAGAGTGAGTTTTGAGCTCCATTTCTTGGAGCTGGATTATCCCTGTCCTCTTGATCTTGGTTTCCTGAGATCTCTAAGTTCCTTGATCTTAGACTAGAGAGATTCCACATCGCTCCATAGGTGATTTCAGAGAGAATCAGAAGAGCAGATGCTGCACTCAATGCTGGGTGAGTGATGGACCACAGCTCCTGACAGGGCACCTGGGGGAGGAGTGAGGTTAGTACAGTTGCTTCCAGAGAACTATGCAAAGCCAACACTGGCCACTGTGGGCTTCACCATACACATAATTCTTCCTACTTCTGGCAAAGAGTCTAGTGAGGGCTGAAATCACCTAAGCACTTAAAGTGGGAAAAAAAGATGCAAGAGAATGGGAGAATCCAAGGCTAATTCTACATAGAGGTGCCTCTGTGTTTTTTAATATTTTCATGTGTGACGAACTCCCCAGTCAAATCTGGGCATGGCTGGAAATACTAGACTTTTCTAGAAATGGCAAAATGAAGTAAAAAAGAAATTAATAAGAATGAAGAGGAGTGATCATTAGAACTCCTTAGCTCCTGTCTGGTGCCAAAAGTAAAGCAGAATAACCAGTTGCTTGGGGGTGGTTATTTTCCCCAGTTTGGACACCACGGCCAGGATCCCTTGGATGTGTGCTCTCTGCAGGCTTTTTACTGATGCTGTGTGTCATTCATTCAGTGGTTTAATCATTTGCTGTGTCAATGTGACGAAAGAATCAGTTTGCAACAAACCCCGGGTCCCCCAGACTGTCAACATATTTTTATTCAGTTTTAAGAGTATAACCAAGAAAACATATGTTGAGGATCCATACTCTAGCATCTCCTTGCTGAATCCAAATGAATCAATGGCTCGTAGCCTTTCTATGCACAATGATCACGGTGACAGTGAAATTTCCAGAGAACTCCAGCTCCTGTTTTTTTCCGCCTTTATCATCTTGTCAATTTTCTATGTTATTTTCATTATATCTAACTTAATCACTTAGGAAAAGAAAGAACAGAGTAAAAAGAGCAAATGACAAAGGTGGTAAAGAATTGCAATGAAAGTTCAAAATTATATGTATTGATTACTTTGTGCTGTGTGCTTAGGCGCTCAGTCATGTCTGACTCTTTGCAACCCCATGGACTGTGGGCTGCCAGACTCCTCTGTCCAGTGGGATTCTTCAGGCAAGAACACTGGAGTGGGTTGCCATGCCCTCCTCCAGGGGATCTTCCCAACCCAGGGATCGAACTCAGGTCTCCCGCATTGCAGGCGGATTCTTTACCATCTGAACCACCAGGGAAGCCCATTGATTACTTTACTTACATTATCTCTAAGTCTGTAAATACAATCTCTATCAGTATATACCTTTCTAATTTCCTTTGCTTATTTATGTTTCTTATAATAATTCTATAAGCTTGATATAAGGGACTCATTACACAAAAGCCAGGCTTCCCCGGTGGCTCAGATGGTAAAGAATCTGCCTGCAATGTGGGAGACCTGGGTTCGATCCCTGGGTTGGGAAGATCCCCTGGAGGAGTGCATGGCAACTCACTCCAGTATTCTTGTCTGGAGAATCCCCATGGAAAGAGGAGGCTGGTGGGCTACAGTGCATGGGGTTGTAAAGGGCTGGACGTGACAGAGCGACTGTCAGCACAGCACACACAAAAGTCTCACAGCCAGGATATACAGAGTTGGATTTAACTGGCTTCCAGTCTCTTTCCAATACCCGAGGGTGTCCTGCTATCCTGCAGGGAGTCGTGGTGATCACCCTTGCAGACCAGTCTCTTAGTTTCTCGATTTATATTTGCCAAAACTAAAAACAAAACCCAGCTTATAGATGCAGATTGATCCATAGCTTATAAACTGATCTGCTCTTTGAACCACTACCTCCAAAATATGTTCCAAGTTAGTGTGCATTAAAAGAAGATTCTCTGGGCAAACAAATTTGGGTCAGACAAGTTTAAAGTATTTACAGAAGGATATCTCAGAGATGTTATTTTCAAATAACACTGTGAAGCACTGCAGATTATTGGTGGTAGTGGGTACAACTGGCTTTCCAGACATGTTCGTTCATTGTCTTAGGCGGGGTTCCATGAAAACAGACACTGAGATGGAGAATTGGAGTCAGAATATTTATCAGTATATGTTCTCAGGAGTCATACCTGCATGGAAGCAAGGAAAGCAGGACTGGGCAGAAGGAGCAGCTGAGCTGCCACACAGCTGTATTTGAATCCTCAGTCATTGCCACCAGAGTTCCAGAGCTGGGATGGGACCCTCAGAGAGTCCTGAATTGTGTCAATGGGGTGAGACCTTTGGGCTTAGAAGATTTTATTGTTGACAGGCTCCTATGGTTCACATGTGATTTTTATCAAGTACTTTAAATTCATTTGGGGTTAAACTTAATTCATAATTATTGTCATTAACTTACAGCCAATTTCAGCTAAGGTTTACCTAGATTTTAAATGGGCTTTCCAAGTGGTTCAGTGGTTCAAAAAAAATCTGTCTACAATGCAGGAGATGTGGGTTCAATTCCTGTGTCAGGAAGATCCCTTGGAGAAGGAAATGGCAGCGCACTCCAGTATATTTGCCTGAGAAATCTCATAGACAGAGGAGCCTGGCGGGCTATAGTCCATGGGGTTGCATAAGAATCAGACATGACTTAGCAACTAAACAACAACAACAAACTTTAAACAACTATAGGTGATCTTCACCTCTTGTATCTTTACCTCTCTATATTCTTCTTTGGCTTAATTTTCCTTCATGTTGAGGTATATCCTTTCAAATCTTTTCCAGTGAGGATATGTGAACTATAAATTATGTCAGTATTTATTTGCTAGAAATGTATTTAAGTTACGCTTTCTTGCTTGTACAATAAAGTATAAAATTCTATCAGAGTAAAGAGTGTTGCACTCAATATGCCAGCAAATTTGGAAAACTCAGCAGTGGCCACAGGACTGGAAAAGGTCAGTTTTCATTCCAATCCCAAAGAAAGACAATGCCAAAGAATGCTCAAACTACCACACAATTGCACTCATCTCACACGCTAGTAAAATAATGCTCAAAATTCTCCAAGCCAGGCTTCAGCAATATGTGAACCATGAGCTTCCAGATATTCAAGCTGGTTTTAGAAAAGGCAGAGGAACCAAAGATCAAACTGCCAACATCTGCTGGATCATGGAAAAAGCAAGAGAGTTCCAGAAAAACAGAAAATAAATAACAGTTCCAGAAAATAAATAATTTTCCCCCTGTGTGGAAAATTCTGAAAGAGATGGGAATACCAGACCACCTGACCTGCCTCTTGAGAAACCTGTATGCAGGTCAGGAAGCAACAGTTAGAACTGGACATGGAACAACAGACTGGCTCCAAATAGGAAAAGGAGTACGTCAAGGCTGTATATTGTCACCCTGCTTATTTAACTTATATGCAGAGTACATCATGAGAAATGCTGGGCTGGATGAAGCACAAGCTGGAATCAAGATTGCTGGGAGAAATATCAATAACCTCAGATATGCAGATGACACCACCCTCATGGCAGAAAGTGAAGAAGAACTAAAGAGCCTCTTGGTGCAAGTGAAAGAGGAGAGTGAAAAATCTTGGCTTAAAGCTCAACATTGAGAAAACAAAGATCATGGCATCTGGTCCCATCACTTCATGGGAAATAGATGGGGAAACAGTGGAAATAGTGGCAGACTTTATTATTTGGGCTCCAAGATCACTGCAGATGGTGATTGCAGCCATGAAATTAAAAGACGCTTAGTCCTTGGAAGAAAAGTTATGACCAACCTAGATAGCATATTCAAAAGCAGAGACATTACTTTGCCAATAGAGCTCTGTCTAGTCAAGGCTATGGTTTTTCCAGTGGTCATGTATGGATGTGAGAGTTGGACTCTAAAGAGAGCTGAGCACAGAAGGATTGATGCTTTTGAACTCTGGTGTTGGAGAAGACTCTTGAGAGTCCCTTGGACTGCAAGGAGATCCAACGAGTCCATCCTAAAGGAGATCAGTCCTGGGTGTTCATTGGTAGGACTGATGTTGAAGCTGAAACTCCAATACTTTTGCCACCTGATGCGAAGAGTTGACTCATTGGAAAAGACCCTGATGCTGGGAGGGATAGGGGGCAGGAGGAGAAGGGGATGACAGAGGATGAGATGATTGGATGGCATCACTGACTCAATGGACATGGGTTTGGGTAGACTCCAGGAGTTGGTGATAGACAGGGAGGCCTGGGGTGCTGTGGTTCATGGGGTCACAAAGAGTTGGACATGACTGAGTGACTGAACTGAACTGAACTGAAAGAATTTTATGTTGAACATTTTACAGGATTTTCACAATATTTCAATATCTCCTGGCCTGTATTATACCTGTTGAGTTATATTAGTTAAGAGATCTCTCTTTTTTCTCTGGTTGTTTTAAAGAATTTCTCTTTGACATTTGTGTTTTGCAGTTTCAATATGCTGTTCTAAGTGTAATTTTATATTTATTTATTCTGCTTAGGCTTCATATTTGTTAAATAGGAAGATTTATATCTTTCATCTACTTGAGAGAGTTTCAGATATTATTTCTTTAAATATCACCTCTACTCCAGCTAGACATACATTGGACCATCCCATTATCTATGTTTCTTAACCTCTGTTTCATATTTTCTATCATTTTTTCTCTATGCTATATGCAATAATTTTTTCAAATCTGTCTTGTCAAATATACTATTTGATCTGCCCATTCAATTTAAAATTTTAACAAAAATATTTTCCATTTATAGAAGTTTCATTTGGTTCTTTTTCAAATCTGCCTGTTCATTTTTCATACAGTCCAACCCCTTCATATATTTCTAATTTTTTATCCTTTAGTCATACTTTGTTGCTTATATTACATTGTCTTTTCTCTGAGGTCTTTGATGAATTAATCATCTATTGTATCTGCTGACTTTCACTCATGATGGATTGTTTGCTCAAGTATTTTGTAGTTCTTAATGAAAAATTAGTTTCAGAAGAACTTTCGTTTTATGGTTATTTGTGAATTTCTTTACTTTCACTTGGAGTTTCATAACTGATATGCATAGTTAAAATTAAAAGTTTTAAACTGGTGCAAGACCCAGGTGCAGAGGATTTTTGGCCCATCAGAACAATTGAAGATAAATGCCTACTAGTCATTTTCCTAAGCACACTGGGACATTGACGTTCATTTATCCTTTCATTGGGTTGAAGCCCTTTGAGAATTCCAGCTTTTGTAGGAGTCTCAGCTTCAACTCCTCAACGTTAGCCTACCAAGATCTTATAAATTGTTGCTGCATAATTTTAAAAACCAGTATCTAGTCATCTCTGAACTTCTTCTTTTTCTTTTGGGAGGTATAGTATTAACTGTTGCTTACTGTTCTGACTCTCAACACATTGTCATCCTTCTAGTTTCCTCACTGAGACTGAAAGTATGCTTCTTTCATGTCTTATACATTGCCAGAGCAGCAGGGACTAGCATAGTGCCTGGTACACAATAATAAACAACTAATACATTTTGCTGAATGAATAAATGAATGGATGTCACATGCGGTACCAGCTTACTTCTTTTGAAGAGAAATGAAACAGGCTCCTCCCTCGAGGCCAGAGAGGAGATGGATTTGCAAACAAGTAGTTCGAATTCAAGGAGATGCTATAGTAGAGGGGTAGGCAAAGTATCATCATGTAGGGGAAAAAAAGTTTTGTGAAGATGGTGGCATTAGAGTGGAGCCTTGAAGAATGAGTAGGGTTTCATTTGGAGGTGGGATGGAAGAAAAAGCATGGCAGGCAAGGAGGAAGGCATAAGCCAATGTGTGTATGTGTGGAATTAAAGGTTATGCTATGGAAACTGAAAGTCACCTCTTTGGCTGACTTCTGTCTTGTGGCAGCTATGAGAATGCCTATGGGAATGTCCCTTGCAGACATCCAAGTCCAGTG
The DNA here is from genome assembly GCF_042477335.2 of Ovis canadensis. NCBI lineage: Eukaryota > Metazoa > Chordata > Mammalia > Artiodactyla > Bovidae > Ovis > Ovis canadensis. The sequence continues at coordinate 33,378,497 of NC_091246.1, read as the reverse complement.
AGTGTAACTGACCAAGGGCCCCAGCTAATACTGTCTGAAATCTGCAAACCAGTCCACCTGGGGTCTCATCAAGATCATGTGCATCCCTAGGGGCTGCACTCAGCCAGTGGCAGAGTCAGGCAGAGACACTAAGACTGGCCCATTCCTAAGAGCAATGGAACTCCTTTGTTGGCTGACTCTCCCTGGATGTGCTCTGACAGCTCTTCCCAGTGGCCTTGTTGCAACTTTCTCAGGGTCTTTGGCAGACCCTGATGATTCTCCCCAGCATCCCCTCCCTCTCTCCTTCATTGCGGGTCAAATTGCTATGACAGTCTGAGAGTTCTTTGAGCCTTGTCCAGTTCCCTTCCCATTACCCCTTCCACAGGTGTTGCTGCTGCTGCTGCTAAGTTGGCTTCAGTCATGTCCAACTCTATGCGACGCCATAGATTGCAACCCAACAGGCTCCTCTGTCCCTGGGATTCTCCAGGCAAGAACACTGGAGTGGGTTGCCATTTCCTCCTCCAATGCATGAAAGTGAAAAGTGAAAGTGAAGTGGCTCAGTCGTGTCTGACTCTTCACGACCCCATGGACTGTAGCCTGCCAGGCTCCTCCACGCATGGGATTCTCCAGGCAAGAGTACTGGAGTGGGTTGCCATTGCCCTCTCCGCCACAGGTGTTAGCCTTCATTAATTCTGTGCACTGGTAATCCCACTGTGGTGTTTGCTTCTCTGTAGACCCATATCGGAGAAGGCAATGGCACCCCACTCCAGTACTCTTGCCTGGAGAATCCCATGGATGAAGGAGCCTGGTAAGCTGCAGTTCATGGGGTTGTTATGAGTCAGACATGACTGAGTGACTTCACTTTCACTTTTCACTTTCATGCGTTGGAGAAGGAAATGGCAACCCACTCCAGTGTTCTTGCCTGGAGAATCCCAGGGATGGGGGAGCCTGGTGGGCTGCCATCTATGGGGTCACACAGAGTCGGACATGACTGAAGTGACTTAGCAGCAGCAGCAGCAGCAGACCCAGATCATCACATACTATCTGAATTTTTTATAGGGAGGAGATAGAAAAAGAGACTGGATGGATCCATCTTGTTGAAGGCCTAGAATATCACCCTTGAGTTTGGGATGTAGGCAGAGGGTGTGCTGGGGAAAATAGTACAGGAGGAAGAAATGCCATCTGGTTCAGATTTTGGGAAGGTGATCATGGAAGAAGCAGGAAGGGGTGCCTTTTTAGGAAGTCATTGCAGTGAGCTTGATGGGACATGGCAGGCCTGTGTAGGAACAGAGGAGATGGCAAACTGACTTCACGGCTTCCATAGAAGAAATCTTGACTCTAGTGTCAAATTTTACCTTCTCTCAACTTAAGGGAAAGAAGGCAGTCTTTTCATTAAGTTTATTACAGAAGACCCTACAGGTGAAGTATTAGCAGAAAAACATCACTCTGGGCCCTGTCCCCTGTTACTTTCCGGCATGGCCTCCCCACAGAGTCTGTTGGAAAGGCACTCAAGAAACAACAGCAGATTAGGCTTCTGTCACCAGCCTTCTTTTTTCTCAAGTGCAATCAAAAAGGGAAAGGATGCTTTCCACACGCTTTGTGACATTCTCTGTCCAGGGTCTCTGGCAAGCTGTCCAGAAAATGAAGCCACAAAGGAGTCCCTGTGTCCTGTGAGCTCTACGAGGTGTGGGGGACGGTGACGGGTTCCCCTGAGGGAGCGGATCTCTTTGGGGGATGGCCCAGAAGCTCCATGTTTTAGACTTGAAATTGGAAGGGAGCTCAAGAAAGCACAAAACTGTCTGTTGTTACCGGACGTGGGGGCGAGGGGGCGAGGGCCAAGACAGGAATTACGTGAGGAATGTTGGCCAAGCCTGCTCCAGCCCCAGCTTCCAGAGCAGCTGCTCCCTTTATACCCAGACCAACACAGAAGAATGGCGCCCTGGAAAACAGACGGGCATGAGGGTCCTCAAGAGGCCCCTGGCAGTGGGGAATACAAGCGCTGCCATGCCCTGAACGAAACTGTCAACCTTTTAAACTTCTGGCTGAATGGGTAGGGTCTAGGCGGTCAGGGGCTTGGAGGGCGAATTGGCACATTTACCCCCAGACCTCATTTCAAAGTGAGGCATTAGAGGCTTCCTAACTGAACAAACAGGAAGCCTGTTAAAAATGCCATTGTCCCTTCCCGCCTGTGTGCTGACAGGACTGTGAAATGGCCAAGTCAAGGGACCCGGGGACATGCAGCTGCCGGTGCCACCTGTGTCTATGTGAGTCCAGCTAAGTGATATCCTCTGCAGCCCCTTCCCTCACTCCTGTGGAGCCCGGGGTCCCTGGAGTCCAGGGCAGGTAGAGGACTCATGGGAGATGGGAGGGAAGAAGCAGTTGCTGCCTCGTCCCTGGTTCCCTGGCCGAAAGCACGCAGTGCTGCCTCTGTTTCAGTCCTGATCAGGAGCTGGTCTCACCCCCAGCCCCAACCTCCCAAATGCTCTGGCTAGAAACCAGATCCAACACGGAACACCTGCCTTCCACTGCTGCCCCACAGACACAATGCCCCACATGCTGGTTGGCAGCAGAGAGAAAAGAGGCCCATTAAAGAAAAACCCCTGATGGTATTAAGAAGGGCAGTCCTGCTGCTGTGTGACCTCTCTCTTTTGCGCACGCACACACACACACACACACACACACACACACACACACACTCTCTCTCCTAGGGCTGTAAATTTAGTTTTGCACATGTCTGAGGCTCCTTCACTGTCAATCAAACACTAAATGAGAGAGATAGCCCTCTCCTCTGGGGCCACGGCCTCTGTGAACGATAGGTGTATAGGACTGTGTGTACAGGTGTGTGTAGGTGTGTGTAGGGGTGTGTGTGTATGTGTGTGTGTGTGTGTGTGTGTGTGTGTGTGTGTGTGTGGTGATGGGTTCTGGGGTCTGGTGGTTACCAGCAGAGCCGTCCAGGAGGGGCACGAGTGAAAGAGGAGTCACACTTCTAAGCCAGATGCTTGGTGAACCCGGCATCTCTCTCCACTGACCCCCCACCCCTCAGTGCCTGGGCTGTGCAGTGAGGAGGTGCCTCTCCCACTGGGGTACTGGAGCAGCAGGGGACCTCGTGGATGGCAAGTCAGGGCGACAATGCTTCCCTGGCTCCAAGATGACAGTCCATATCCTCTCATTGTCACCATAACCCCTGAGCCTGAAATGGCGGGTCCTGGGTCCGAACCATGCTGGCCGGCGGGGTGGGGGCCATTGGTCTGTCTGTTGGCCTGAGCTCTCCTGGTTCATCAGGGGTGGCTCCCTGCCAAGCCCGCCCGGCCAGCCGTCGCAGACAGTGGGGCTCTGTGAGCTGGTCTCCTGTGGGCAGCTGGTTGTTTTTCTATAGAGGGGACTCGTCATTAGAGGCCCCGGAGGATGAGGGGAGGCACCTTGAGCTGTTTTCCTTTCTCTTTGGCCCCTCCATTTACTTTTCCTCTTGGAAGGAGCACGGCCACCGGCCGGTGCCCACAGTTCACTTGTCCTGGTGAAGGCAGCTTGACAGCTGCATAAATCACGTGGCGATACCACTAATAGGTCGCTGCCTGAGACTGTACCAGACCACCCAGGCGCAGCCCCAGCCGCCTCAGAGGCTGCACACGAATACAGTAATGCAAATCGCTTAACCCTTTGTTACTCCACAGCACCAGGACAAACAGCTCCTAATGTCCTCTTCCCTCCCGTCCCTATGCCCAGACCAGCTTCGTTTGCTTCTCATCTCTTCTCTTCACCCCACCGAACATCTTACACCTTCCTTCCCCACCTGACATTCTCCCATTCTCTCCAGATTGTGGCTGACCCTGGGCTTCCCACAGGTGATGGAAGACCAGGGCTTTGAGCTCAGGTGAGACGGCATTGCCTGGGGATCCCGAGACTGAAGGAGGGGCCTTGGGCGAGTGGCAGAGCCGGAGACAGAGGCTGCAAGCTGAGTGCACAGGATTCTGGCCTTTGCAACTCCTACTTCTTGGCCTCGAGGGTCATTTCTTCACAGTCTAGTGACAGGTGTCCTGGGCCTCTGTCCTGGACGCCAAAGGAAAGGGAAGTGTGCAGTGAAGACGGAGAGAGAAAACCTTGCCGCGCGCGGAGGTTCTTCCCTCCAGCTGTGTTTCTCAAGTGCTAATAATGCATGCTCACCTGGTGCGAGGTGCCAGGACACCAGAGAGAATGCGACAGTGTCCAGAGGCTCCCCGTCCTGCACACTGCAATGCGACAAAGCTGTCTTCTCCCTGGCCCTCCCGGCAGGAACTGTCCCCTGCAACCACCCCCCTGCTGATTCTCCTGTAATGCAGCTAGCCTCCAGCTGCTCCAAATGCCCAGGCTGCTCCTCCAAGGGGCCTTTGCATTATTTGCTGTTTCTTTTCTTAAGGAAATCGAAGAAAGGGTGTGGCTCCCTCCCTCACATCTTCAGGTCTTTGCTCAAATGCCAATTTCTCAGCCAAAACTTATCACCTGATTTAGCACTGCAGCCAAATTATATGGCACCCCCACGCCTCTCCTCTGCTTTATTTTTCTTTATAGCACTTACTCACTTTCAAATACTCTGTATAATTTTCTTCTTTATTTTATTGTATGCCTTCCCCTCTAGCAGGGTGTTTCTTTCAAGGTAAAGAACTTTTAATTGCTTTGTTCACTGATGTATCCTGGATGAATGGATTACTGCTTCTACATACTGCTGCTGCTGCAGCTGCTGCTGCTGCTGCTGCGTCGCTTCAGTCGTGTCCGACTCTGTGTGACCCCATAGATGCAAGCCCACCAGATTCCCCCGTCCCTGGGATTCTCCAGGCAAGAACACTGGAATGGGTTGCCATTTCCTTCTCCAGTGCATGAAAGTGAAAAGTGAAAGGGAAGTCGCTCAGTCGTGTCTGACTCTTCACGACCCCATGGACTACAGCCTACGAGGCTCCTCCATCCATGGAATTTTCCAGGCAAGAGTACTGGAGTGGGGTGCCATTGCCTTTTCCATTCTAGATACTAGGTGCTCAATGAATGTTTGTTGAGTGATTAAATGCTATAGTGGAGGAATATGGCATAAGCATTGGAGACCTGGGGTAAATAGTGATAGATTGGCATATAGGGGCTGGGGAAGGAATCGTGAGTCCCAAATTTAACAACCCATGGATCAGTCTTCCTATCAAGCAACTTGGAAGCCATCATGGAATTAAGGAATTCACTTTCTTTTTATAATTACTTAGCATTACATCATTGCCTCCAAAAAATATTCATTTATTTTTCCTTGAAAATTGTTGTTTATTTGTGGTAGGCTAAATAATGGTCCCTAAAACTGTTCATGTACTGATTCACAGATGTGATTAAACTGGTGACCTTATGATGAGGAATTATATTGGCTTATCTGCATGGCTGAACATAATCATGAATGTTCTTATGAGGCAGACAGGAGGATCAGAGAGAGAGAAGTGACCCTGCAAGCAGAGGATGGAACCATGATGGGCCACAAGCCAAGGAATGCAGGAACTGATATCAATTTCATATTAGTTCAGTTCAGTTCAATTGTTCAGTCATGTCCAACTCTGCCACCCCATGAACCACAGCACGCCAGGCCTCCCTGTCCATCACCAATTCCCAGAGTCCACCCAAACCCATGTCCATTGAGTCGGTGATGCCATCCAACCACCTCATCCTCTGTCATCCCCTTCTCCTCCTGCCCTCAATCTTTCCCAGCATCAGGGTCTTTTCAAATCAGTCAACTCTTCGCATCAGGTGGCAAAACTATTGGAGTTTCAGCTTCAACATCAGTCCTTCCAGTGAATACCCAGGACTGATCTCCTTTAGGATGGACTGGTTGGATCTCCTTGCAGTCCAAGGGACTCTCAAGAGTCTTCTCCAACACCACAGTTCAAAAGCACCAATCCTTTTGTGCTCAGCTTTCTTTAGAGTCCAACTCTCACATCCATACATGACCACTGGAAAAACCATAGCCTTGACTAGATGGACCTTTGTTGGCAAAGTAATGTCTCTGCTTTTTAATGTTATCTAGGTTGGTCATAACTTCCCTTCCAAGGAGTAAGTGTCTTTTAGTTTCATGGCTGCAATCACCATATGCAGTGATTTTGGAGCCCAGAAAAATAAAGTCAGCCACTGTTTCCCCATCTAGGCTCTTAACTGGCTTTGAATTAAATGCATCTTCCATAAGCTTCTAGTCGGTACATATAAATGATGTGCCTGTCTCCTATTCTGGCAAATCAAGGCCATTTGACATGTTTCTTCATTTACCCTCAAGACCCATTTGGAGCCTTTAACCCCTCCTTCTGCTCCTCTTTTCTCTCAGAAGAGATACCCTTCCTCATTTATGATTTATGTATATGTTCTTGGAATTTATCTCTTCTGCCTAAAGCCAGCAAAAACAATAACTTGGATGTCATTGTAATTGTCAACATCATCCCCCTACTAATGATATGTGATATGTTACCCTTGTCTACACACACACACACACACACACACACACACACACAGGTGTCCTGTGGTGATGCAGTGCAGTCTTCATATTTATCAGAGTATCCTCACAGAAGGTATACACAGCCACTATGGGACTTTAGCCTGATGCCTTGTACATAGCAGATACACAAACTCAGAGAATAAACTAACATGTCTAATAGAAGCATCTTTGTTATTTGAAATGATCAGAAATAGTCTAGTAAGAGACATTTGTTATGTATAGCCTGTATGCCAATTTTCATGCCTTGTTAATCTTTCTATTATTAATCATAACAATATAATAATAACAATGATAATATCTAACATTTGTTGTTGTTATTCATTTGCTCAGTTGTGTCCTACTTTTGCAGCCCCATGGTTTGCAGCATGCCAGGCCTCCTGGTCCGTCACCACACCCTGGAGGTTGCTCAAACTCGTGTCCGTTGAGTTGGTGATGATGGCATCCAGCCATCTCATCCTCTCTCATCTTCTCCTCTTCCTACCTTCAATCTTTTCCAGCATCAGGATCTTTTCCAATGAGTTGGCTCTTTGCATGAAGTGGTCAGAGTATTGGAGCTTCAGCTTTAGCAGCAGTCCTTCCAATGAATATTCAGGGTTGATTTTCTTTAGGATTGACTGGTTTGATCTCCTTGCTGTCCAAGAGATTCTCAAGAGTCTTCTCCTGCACCACAGTTCACAAGCATCAGTTCTTCGGTGTTCAGCCTTTTTTATTGAACATTTATTTATCTAACATTTATTGACCATTTGCTGTGTGCCAAGATCCTTCATCTCATGCAAATCCTAGAAGGATGGTACTGTCATTACCCTTCACCCTGCCCCCTCAACCTAGAGGCTCCTACTCAGTTTGCTCTTATTGAATGTTGCACAAAGTGTTAACCCAGGCCTGTTAACTGTAAGTGCCAACTGGACCTTTGTTTCTAGGTAGACACAGAGTGCCTGTGATACACCAGAACCTCAAGCCCACGCTGGGGCATTGTGCAGGCAAACCGATAACCTTGGCAGGACTTCAGATCGAAGCCCCAAATTGGTAAGGCCTCTGGCTCAGCAGAGTAAACTCAAAACCACTAGAGGGACCTCCAGAAACCGGCACAAGGAGGACAGAGGTGAGAAATTGCTTTTGCAGCAAATAAGCTCATACTTCCAAATTCTGAAGCAAGACAGTAAAAGCACCACCATATGAGAGTGTTCTCAGATTTGAAAAACAGATAGCCAAAGAAAAAGTTCTTATATTTATAGGGTAAAATACCTAGTTTTGAATATATATATTAAAAGAAAATCTGAATGATAATGACAAGATATATGTTTAAAGTATCTTAACTCAAGAAAGTAAAAAAGCAACCAAACAAAAATCCAAAGTAAATCCAAAGAAAATGTGAAACACAAATTAATGAAATTGGCAAAATCTTTAAAACAGAAACTTGATTCTTTAAAAAGATTATCTCTAATGAGATTATGTGTGTGTGTGCATGTGCATGTGTGCGTGAGCAAGACAAAGAGAGGAAAGAGGATAAACATAAGAAATACAAAGGTGAAATAGTTCAGATATAGGGATTGGGAAAAAACCCCGAAAACAAGAATAACAGGAATATCTCTAAGCCCTAACTGAAAACTTAGGTTCTAAAGGAAAGCTATGTGACTCTGACCCACTCCGCCTCTCTCTCCACACACACTTCAACCACTTGCTATTTCCATGCTTCTCCTCCCAGCCATGAACATCCTCAGTTTCATCTGAACTTTACATCCATGAAATTATTGGAGGGAACAAGACATTTAAGTAGGGTTGTCACATGTAGCAAATGAAAAACATGGGATGCCCAATTAACTTTGAATTTCAGATAGACACAAATCACTTTTTGTTATATGCATGTCCCAAATATGCAGTGAAAAATGGTTCAATATCTGTAATCCAAATTTAACTGGCCACCCTATTTTTTTTTTTTTAACCTGGCAACCCTACAAGTTTAGGATCTGTTGAGTTTGATAACCGGAAGGGTTGCCAGATTTAGCAAATAAAAGTACAGGACACCCAAATATATGCTAATATGGCATCCGGTCCCATCACTTTATGGGAAATAGATGGGGAAACAGTGGAAACAGTGTCAGACTTTATTTTTCTGGGCTCCAAAATCACTGCAGATGGCGATTGCAGCCATGAAATTAAAAGATGCTTACTCCTTGGAAGAAAAGTTATAACCAACCTAGATAGCATATTCAAAAGCAGAGACATTTCTTTGCCAACTAAGGTCCATCTAGTCAAGGCTATGGTTTTTCCTGTGGTCATGTATGGATGTGAGAGTTGGACTGTGAAGAAGGCTGAGCGCCAAAGAATTGATGCTTTTGAACTGTGATGTTGGAGAAGACTCTTGAGAGTCCCTTGGACTGCAAGGAGATCCAACCAATCCATTCTGAAGGAGATCAGCCCTGGGATTTCTTTGGAAAGAATGATGTTTAAGCTGAAACTCCAGTACTTTGGCCACCTCATGCGAAGAGTTGACTCATTGGAAAAGACTCTGATGCTGGGGGGGGGGGGGGAGTGGGGGCAGGAGGAGAAGGGGACGACAGATGAGATGGCTGGATGGCATCACTGAATCGATGGACATGAGTCTGAGTGAACTCCGGCAGTTGGTGATGGACAGGGAGGCCTGGCGTGCTGCGATTCATGGGGTGGCAAAGAGTCGGACAAGACTGAACGACTGAACTGAAGTGAACTGATACTAAAAAACTATATGCTGTTTACCTGAAATTCAAAATTAAGTAGACATTCTAAATTTTGTGTGGTGACTCTAATCCCAAGGACAAGGTTTACTGTTTGAGAGTAGCCTAACTGTGGAAGGCCCTCTGGTGGGAATTAATTACCCTGTCTGAAGTCCTACTAAGGCATCTTTGAGAAGCCCAGAAGCCAGAGGAGATGCTGGAGTGGGATGCTTTCTACCTGGGGTTCTGGTAAGATGGTCTGGCATGCTCTCCGATTTGTACAGGGCATGGGGCTTCCCTAGCTCTTGGGCCGCTTTGTTGAAGAGTCAGTATTCAAATCCAGATCTGATCTACTGTGGATCCTTCAGAGTGGAACATGTCTCTGTCCAAAATGTATTCTGATCTTGATTTATTCAATGCTTCATTAAAGAAGATCTACAGCTCAGAGTTTCTGAACCAAACAATAATGTGGGGAAGGGAGGGAGGAAATGGCTTATGCCTTTTTCCAATTGTTGGTTAATCATTTTGGATTGTTAAAGGTTAAGTCAGAAAAAGGTAAAAATGTATGTGTTGCTGGAGTGGGGGCAAACTTGGGATCTACACTGCCTTTAGTCATTTACCTTCTGGCTAAATTCCCTTTTATCAACTTTGTTTACCCTTCCCCCACTCTAGTCTCTTGCAAAATACTCATAAAAGAACATCAACAGGAGGAGGATCAAGAATCTTGTTTTCTTTTCATTCTTTTTGATTTATGTTCCTTTGTCTTGAAAGCTCCTGTAATCTCCCACATCTTCAGAGCCAGTTCCCTGCTGACAGGGTAGAGGCAGCAAAAACTCTCCTGGCTTTGAGGTAAACCGTCCCAAGCTGATCACTAACTAGCTATACAAACTTTCTCCTTTGAGCCTTCTCTGAAATGTTGGGAACTCTAGAACTCTTGCCTTGAAAATGAGGGAAAGCAAACATTACAGGCTGTGTCTTTAGAAGCATGTAATCAGAGCTTTTTATTAACTCTGGTGGGAGTAAGACCTTGTATTGAATTGGTCTGGTAACTCCTTTATTGCAGCTGACATTTATTGAGGGGCTACTATATGCCACGGGCTAGGGCTGTAGGGGAGGCAAAGATAAACATGAGGTTGTGCCTTCAGGAACTTGCTTGTAAAATAGTTGGGGCCAAATATAACCAGTCTTCTAAGATCTCACTCTATACCGGGTGAGATAATCCTGCTTTACATCCTTCCAGCAGTCTGTCTTCCTAATACTGCACATTTAAAAACACATTCACTCCTGTAAGGATTGGCGTCTTGCTCTCTCACTAGTTTCTATGCTCTGTGAGCTCCAGGAGGGGAAGGGCTGGATCTAATTTGAAGATATTCAGAAAAGGGCACCATAGTCTCCTTACACACTGTTCAGCTATGTGAACTGAACTCACGGCAAGGACTTGCAGGATGTTTACTCAGAGGGCATTCTTCTCAGCGGTGGAAGGAGGACACACTGCCCCCACCTGGCTCTTACCAGGGAATATCGGACTTAGCCCAGAGATGAGAATCCGTCTTTAGAGCCTGCAGCATCCCTACCTTCACTGACCTCAGCTTTAGAGGAATTAGCACCAAACCCTGAATCGGAACACTGCAATCGGAAGGTTCCCTGTACCCCTCTGGGAGAGGCAGGGACCTGATCCCAGTTACTACCTGAAGCCCAAGGGTCAGTGACAGTGTGTAGCTTAGAGAAAATCTTGGCTAAACAATAGGGACTTGAGAATGTTCCTAGCACAGTTAGGTAATCATCTGATTGACTTTCCAAAATTTGGCACTTTGGAGAATAAAGGGGGGGCCCTATTATTAATTACTCTTACTTCCCTGGTGGCTCAGACGGTAAAGCATCTGTCTACAATGCGGGAAACCCGGGTTCGATCCCTGGGTCGGAAGATCCTCTGGAGAAGGAAATGGCAATCCACTCCAGTACTATTGCCTGGAAAATTCCGACAGAGGAGCTTGGTAGGCTACAGTCCATGGGGTTGCAAAGAGTAGGACATGATTGAGCGACTTCACTTTCACTTTCTTTCAGGCATGAGCCAGGATTTTCTCCGGCAAACTATTAGTAGTCTGAATGGCTACACTATAGTATAGTGGTTAATAGTGCAAACTCTGAAGCCAGACAGCCTGGGTCCAATTCAAACTCTGCCTCTCATTAGCTGTGTGACCTTGAGATGTTACTCAATCTCCCTGTATTTTAGTTTCCTCAGCTGTTAAACTGAATATGAAAACAGTACCATCTCACATGGTTGTGTTTAAGATTCCACGAGTAGAAAAATGCTAGTAAAGTGCCTGGGTGCAGGGCAAATGCTACATAATTGTTTGCTGTTATTTTTATTAAGGAATGGAAAGAGAAGTATGTATTTTTCAAAATTCCATAATGCGGCAAGCACTCAACTTGGTGATATATGTACATTTTGTTTCATAATCTTCAAGTAACACTACATTGTTGGGATTTTTAACCCAACTTTAGGTATGGGGAAACTGAGGTTCTCATGAGGCTAAGTAAAGTCGATTCATGTGCGATCTGAGCTCCGTTATGCCTCAAAGCCCAGGCTCAGCCTGTTATTACCATTCTGCTCTGGCAGAGGGTGTTACCTCCACCCCCACCCTACCCCCTCCTTCTAGTTCAGTGGTACAGGGAATAGCTCATAAATTCCTCCTACATTTGATAGTTCCTCAGGCCTCTAGTATTTGCCTGTGTTGTTCCCTCTACCTGGAAAGCCCTTCATCTACTTGTTTAGCTTTGTTGCCTCCACTTTACATCTAATTCTAGCTCAAGCATGACCTCCTCTGGCAATCCTTCCTACATCATCCGCCCTAGTCTTCAGTGTGAATTAGGTTTTCCTCCATGGTCCTACTTGATGGTCCTATAAGAACTCTTAGTCTCCTCTGGGTAATTATCTATTTCCCTTACTAGCCTACAAGCTTTCTATGTTTATTCATCTCACTAAATATAGTACCTAGGCATAACAGGTACTCTTAAATTTGTGGGGGTTGGATGGAATAGTGAGTGAGCTGTGGAGAAATGTTGAGAGATACCTGTAGAGAAGGGCTAGAACCTGGAGATGCGGTATGTCATGTCGGAATCCAGACTTCAGGTTGTTGCAACATGAACAGAGGGGAGAGATCGGAATAAGCAACATGAAGAGCATGGGGTTTTCAGTCCTGGATGTTCTTCTGGGGGGATTAGAAGGAAGGAGAGTAGGGGCCTTGAGAAAAGTGATGCTGCTGCTACTAAGTCACTTCAGTCATTCCTGAAATAATACAGGCTTCAAGTGATGAGGTTGGCAATGGGAAAGGACAAGAAGACTCAGGTGGAGAAATGGGCTCAAAAGGAAACTGATGATTCAAGAGAAGACTCAAAGTGTTCCTTGCTGTTAATCAAACTAGGAATCAGAATACGAGAACCAAAGTAAGACCAGAAATAAAAGCTGGAGACCAGGCTCAGGGCGGACTGGATTCTCTGGGTTGCCTGGAACCTCGCTTCTACAATGCAGGGAGAAGTCAGAACCAGGTGAGCTACAAGAGATCTGAGGCTTCATGGCAAACCTACCTTCTCTTTCTAGGTCTGATCCTTAGAAACAAGACACAAACATCAGTCCTAGAAAGATCTGAAAATAAAGGACGTTTTTCAATCAGGCAATAAGCTTTTACATTTTTCCTTCTAGGACATGAACCAATCACAGGGTTTCTCTTATCTGTGGAAAGGATTTGGGCCATACTGACCACAGTTGAGTATGTTGTGCTGATGAATTGAGGGCTTAGTAGAAACAGTTTCTGAAAAGTTCAAAGAAACAATACATATTTGTTAATTGGTTAATGTGTGGTAACTTTTAAAAAGAATTAGCATTTATTTTATTTCCTGCCAAATTAATATATATCTATTGCAGAAATTTTGAAAAAGGCAATCACAATGAAGATTCAGTTCAGTTCAGTTCAGTTTAGTTGCTCAGTTGTGTCTGACTCTTTGCAGCCCCATGGACTGCAGAATGCCAGGCCTCCCTGTCCATCACCAACTCCTAGAGCTTGCTCAAACTCATGTCCATTGAGTCGATGATGTCATTCAACCATCTCATCTTCTGTCATCCCCATTTCCTTCTGTCTTCAATCTTTCCCACCATCAGGGGCTTTCGAGTGAGTTAGTTCTTTGTATCAGGTGGCCAAAGTATTGTAGCTTCAGCTTCAGCTTCAGTCCTTCCAACGAATATTTAGGACTTATTTTATTTAGGTTTGACTGGTTGGATCTCCTTGCAGTCCAAGGGACTCTCAAGAGTCTTCTCCAACAACACAGTTCAAAAGCATCAATTCTTCAGTGTTCAGCTTTCTTTATAATCCAACTCTAACATCCATGCACTGACTACTGGAAAAACCATAGCTTTGACTAGATGGACTTTTGTTGGCAAAGTAATGTCTCTGCTTTTGAATATGATGTCTAGGTTGGTCATAGCTTTTCTTCCAAGGACCAAGCATCTTTTAATTTCATAGCTGCAGCAGTGATTTTGGAGCCCAAGAAGATAAAGTCTGTCACTGTTTCCATTGTTTCTCCATCTATTTGACATGAAGTGATGGGACCAGATGCCATGATCTTAGTTTTTTGAATGTTGAGTTTTAAGCCAGCTTTTTCAATGAAGATTAAATTACCAGTAATTCAAATACCCAGTGATGATCATGGTCAACGTTGGAAGAATTCTCATAGCCAGTCATTGGGTGGCCTTCAAATTGTTAATGTGATTTAGGCATTCTGAAGGCAAAAGGGAAATTCCACTATGGGTGAAACTGAGGAGCATTTTTTTTTTTTAAACAAAGATGGATGCTAGTAGGGTTTTGGTGATTGTTATTTGGTGATCACCAGATATTTCCCTAAGCACTTTATACTCAGAAAATATTCCATGTTTTATGTACATGTGCATATTTATACATGTAGTATCATATTACAAGAAAGGTTTGGTAAATCTTTAGAATTTTCCCCTGATGAAATGAAGTTTTCCATGTCTCATGACTGTGAGCACATAGAAAACAAGGACTTTATTTTAATTCATCTCTTCCACAATTCCTGACATGTGATGATCTGTAGAGCTGAACTGATATACATCCACATCATCTAAGATACTTCCATATGCTCTAGGGTGGAAAGGCTACCTTGCTGCAAAGGGCCACTGTTAGTTTAACTGATCTATGTAATAGCTATCTGTAGCTGTGTAACAAATTACCCTGAAATTTAGAGGCTTAAAAGGACAAACATTTATCATCTCACATTTCCTGTGAGGCAGGAATTTGGGGGCAGCTTGGCTTGGTGATTCCAACCTAGTATATTTTGTTAGTTGTACTGAAGTTATTATCCAAGGCAGATGTTGCCAACCCCCACCCCCTACCCCCGCCAGAGGATTCTGATGTACACTACAGATTGATTGTTCTAATATAGTATTCTTTTCTCAGCACTGTGGTGCTTCCTTTTCATTACCCTTTTACAAATATTTTTGTTCAGAGTTCATTGAGAGATTCCTAGATACCTTCCCAACTTGGTCTCTACTTCCACACCACTTCTGAAGGATGGATGAATGCCTGAACTGTTTTGTTTAGTAGAAACAGTATCATGATTGATTAGCAAGGTCTGTCACAGCAGAGCAGGGCCAATGCAGCCATCAGCATCAGCCCTACCTTAGCCTCTGGCTCTCCGGATAATTTGAGAATTAAAAAAAAGCAACAACACATACATACCACAAATTTCTTTAAATTATGAAAGAGGCATGTAAATTGTCTTTGGTTTGTACTATTTTATATGGTGTTTGCAACCTTTGTAATTTTAGGAGAGATCTTATTTTGTATTAACCACACATATGGGCAGGAGTAAAACAAAGCAAAACAAAACAACAGAAAGAACTTACTGTTTATTTTTTAAGCCAGAGCTGCAAAAAGCTCTGTGTTGATGGAAGGCTCTGTATTTTTCTTTGGCAACTAGACCTGGAGGGCCCGGCTAGAATTTATTCCCTTCCCAGGACGCCCCCCCGGGGACCTACTCCACACCCAAGAGGGCTCTGTGGTTACTTTTCATAAGCTGCCATAATTTTCAAAGCCCAAAGGGCTCATAATCAGATTTGGGAAAGCTGCTCTATTTGTAAGCGGCTGAGGCTGGCTTTCACGAGGTTGTTCCCTGAAGGGAGCGATGAGTGACAGCAAAGACATCCTTTTTTCCCCACTTGGGGATAATCCTTTGTTTAGCAGGTCTTTATTGTTGCGGAGGAAGTTTACTTAGCTTCTGATCCCACTGGACTGATTCAGCTGCTACGCCATCACCCCCGCCCCATGCAGCACCTCTGCAGACTGAGCTCCTGGGAAGGGGTGTGAGGAAAGGGTCAGTCTGCTTGGTGTACACACAGGTTTTTAGGCAGATCTTTTTTCTGCAGGCTTATGGATTATATCCTTCCACCTGCAACCTCAGTTATCACACAAAGGGAAACTGTTTCAGCTGGGGTTACAGCAAAATGCCTCTTCTTGCAAGGTCATCCTTGTCCTCCAGGGAAAGCACTCCAACTGCATGGCTGCCTTCTTTCTGCTTTGCCTCAAGAAACGCTGAAACATCAGAAATGTAGATTCCAAATCCCGCTCAGCTCCTTAATATTGATCAAGGGAGCTTTCAGCAAGGTTTCTTTGCCCATTTCCTTTGCTTTTCACAGTGTGCTCTTACATAAGCTTCTTCGAGGACATTTTTAACTTTGAACCACTGAATCTAATTGCTTAACTGTCACTTTAGTTCCTGGCTCTTAACCATTTCTTCCTCAGTTTCTCATGTCAGGTCTCTTGATTCTTCTTTTCACGAAAGAAGACAGTTTATTAATCCATCATTAATATTTTATAAGGAAAAATCCTATTAATTATAAGTATCCTTTATTGAGTTTTTATATCATTCTGTTCTTCAAAGAGTTTTCAATGTAGTAACTCCTTTAATCTTTGCAACAACCCTGCATGGTCAACAGTATTGTAAACAACAATTTTCAAGTGAAGATGCTAAGACTCAGAGAGGTTAAGTGATTTGCCCGAGGTCATATGGAATGCTTCCCTTAACCAATTCTGCTGAACAGTTTACCCTAAATTAATCATAGACTTTGACAGGAAGGATCTTACTTTTAGAAGGAGACTGTTTGGGGGATAGTAGATCAGTCCTTGGTTGTGAAAGAAATCTTTTTCATTGTGATGTTTATCGCTTGGCTGTACCATGTGGGGTTTGAATTCTTGAGCCTTGTTAAATACTAAGTTCCAAACAGCTGAATTAACTGACTAGTGAAGAGTCACATATTTGCAAAAAGGAAAACAATCTTCACCTCCACCTAGTGTGGGTTTCGTCAGCCAGATACAATTTCTCGTTTCACGGCTCAAGGGCTCAGAAAATATTTTTCCTTGATTAGAGTGGATTCTCCAAATTCCCTACCACCTCCTCATTCTGGGCAAAGACCCCTTTCTTTAACTGAGCAGTTCTATTTAGCTGACTTCTAAGATGCTACCAAAGCTAGTTTCTTTGCATCTGTCTCTGGTGCACACTCTCCGACTGAGACAAATTAATTAATAACTGATGGATTTTTCAGTTTTACCTGTAGGTTTTTAGATATTCAGCTCATCAGTAAAATACAGGATTGATTTTTGTCTGACACATATTTCTAGACTTGAAGATTCTTTAATTTCAAGAGGACAAAATTAACCATAGTCTAGTCGTCCCCGTAACTTTCTACAGGCAGTGATTGACGGTTATTACCGCATGTTAACCCGTGTTCAGTTCTTTCGTTTTGGCCTTGAAGTCCAAGTGTGTCACAGGCAGGAGTATGACTCACCTTCCCTTGGGGGAGGTATTTGACTGTCCTGGTCCCTCACTCACCTCGCAGATGTCTGTGAGATCACAGCCTCTGGGAATGAACTCCCCACGTATTGTAATTCTAGATGAACCAAAGCTGTTACACACTTTATGTCACCATTCAACATATTTCTGATTACAGGAAGGAAGCCAGAGAGAATGAATAATAATTTCCTGTGGTGGTGAATTTGGGATGCAGTCAACAGGTGTGGGAACATCTGTAGCTATCCAGCAGCACTGTTCTGAATAGTGTTTTATAAACATAATTAATTCTGCTTCCAGTGGATTCGACTATATTGATGGAAGAGAACTGCTAGATCCAAGGAATAAATTACTGAATGCAACTTATTGTTTTTGGTTAATTCTGTAATCAGAAATCTTGTTTCTTGAGAAGGACTTAATGAAATTAGCAATTTGCAAATCCTCTTTCCTGGGGGTCAGTTTCACGAAAAAAAAAAAATGTACTTTTGAGAATCCTTGCTGAAGCTTAAGGAAGCAAAGTTTATTCTATGAATTCTCTAGGTGACCAAAACATTGGAAAAGAGCACTGTATTTTTCCTAAAGACTGTGCATGGAAAGTAGGACATGATTTATAGTCAGTGTCACCAGGGACACAAACTTGAAGGTAGGAACAACCAACAAATTAATGAACTGTGTTTTGCTCTAACTTCTTTTTCTTGTTTAGAAAGAGCTCTTTGCTAAGATGTTGCAAATAAAATATGCTTCCATACAGAACAGAAATAAAAATCATTTTCATTTGGGTAGTCAGTTTTCTTTCATCTTTGTTTCCAGAATGAGCAGACCTTGTTTGAACCCTTTTCCACAAAAGTTTTATGTTGCAATTTCTTGACCTAGTAAAGGATTATAAATGTGTGATTTGAATTCTATATCCAGAGCTGTACAAATATTTGAATTTTGGTTTTAGCAGAGCATTCATCAGTCATGACGTTGCAATGTGGCTTCTCCTAGCATTTGTTGTCTTTGTTTTCTACTAAAATATAAATTCTGGCTTTTCAATTAGGACTTGATTTGTCTCCAGAAAGTTACCAAAATAAACTCACTATTAGTGAGCTCATAGGAAAATATTGCCCAGGTGCTCTGGTAAGCAGGGGTCATGATCTTTTAGCCTTCTCTCCTACTTATCCTCTCCACAATCCTTGAGAAAGACTTCTCTAAATGAAGCTATTGCCTTTAAGTGTCCTTAGGAATTTGAACAGACTGAAACTGCCTGAAGCCATGGGGTTTACTGAAGGGCTTTAAAAAATTGACATTTCAAAGAGCAAGGGAGGGAACAGAGGAGGGAGACCTCCTTCAAATTGGCTCCTCAGTTTCTTAGTTAACAAAATGTGATAGATATTTGTTTTAGGTTACTGATGCTCAGAAGATGGCTAGGCAATCTAGTGCAGATGCTACTAATTGTGTGTGTGTGATACAACCGTATTACCAGTTAAAAACATTTTATATATACAAAAGCATGTACCTCTCTATATGCATTGCATGTATTTATAATTTGTTTCATTCCTTATGATACCTCTATATGATGTACATTAAAACATATACACAGCGAAATGCACAGCCCTTGAACAACAGGGACCCTTGTTTGTGGAGTGAAGGGGGCATTGAATTGGGAGCTGGTACACAAAGGTTTTGATTTGTCTTTCTAAGCAGCTCAGAGCTGCCACTTGAGTTCTTTTGTATCCCATTTTGTCAAATAAACACGAAAAGGGTTGAATTTACTTTATTCTTTCCGAGTTTCTGGAAGCTGAGAAATATGCCTGAGGTCTGGGGATACTGTAGAGGAGATTTTGGAGATTGGTGGGATTCAGATAGTCAGGGCCTTCCCAGATGGTGCTAGTGGTAAAGAGCCCGCCAGCCAATGCAGGAGATGACAGAGTTGTGGATTCGACCCCTGGGTTGGGAAGATCCCCCTGGAGAAGGGTATGGCAACCCACTCCAGTATTCTTGCCTGGAGAATCCTGCGGAGAGAGAAGCCTGGTGGGCTATAGTCCATGGGGTCGTAGAGAGTCAGACAGGACAGAAGTGACTTAGCATGCACACATAGTCAGAGGGAAGGAGAGGATTCCTCCCTGGGGTGGAGGCAGCTCTGGTAAAAGGCTGACTCAAGGATGAGGGTGGCAGGGTTGGGAAAGCATGAAGCAGAAAAGTTGGGGCCTGCTAAGAAATGTTTTGTGGTAAGCAGAGAATGGTGGGACAGATTTTGAAGCCCTCAGAGTGAAGCAGAGAAATTTAGCTTAATGCTCTAGATGAAAGTTTAAGTCACTTGAGTAATAGGATAATTGCGATTTTTTCTTGAACATTCATGTGATAATGGTACGTACATAGGATGAACTGAACGGGGAAATTAAGTCTGAAATTAACATCGTGGCCTGGAAGGCTGGTACATACGTTCATTTATGCATTTAGTCAATCAAGATTTCAGTCACTGATCATATGATTGTGGCCTGTTTAATATATGTCAGGATAGTAAGTGCAAAAGACTCATGGTTTTTGCATTCATGGAGCTTTTAGAATCTGTTGAGGGAATGCAAACTAAACAAAAATTGATATTAATACTTAATTTAAAAGTGTGATAAATACTAGAAACATGAAAAGATTGCTCATAACAATAAGAATAAATTTGTTATGATTCATGGGAAGAGAAACAATACATTTAACAGAGATAGCAGAGGAATAATAATGTGGTTTGGAGGCAGAATAAGGAAGATTGACGGGTACTGGAAAAGTCAAAGATGACTCCAAAGTACCTAGAATGGAGGAAACTGTTCAGCCACACTCCTCACATTATGGATTTTGATGGCTGTATCATCTAGTGTCATTTGCCATGCTCTTCTAGCCCCAGTATTTCCTGTGAACTGTCAGTTTAATATGGAGGATTGATTAGATCGAGTTTCAGTTTTTCAGCTAGTATGTATCTTAGGAGAGGCCCTGTCATTCCCGTCTGCTCACCTCAGAAGGTCACTATTCTTGTGATGGCTGTTCTTTTCGGTGATGCTAATTTTGATCAGTGTCCTTAGGTGTTGTCAGCCCGTCTCCTTATTGATCTTTAATCTAATGGTTTTAACAACCTCTAATGATCATTGAGGGCTGTCAAATGGGGCTTTCTTAGTGGCTCAATGGTGAAGAATCTGCCTGCCAATGCAGGAGACATAGATTTGATCCCTGATCTGGGAAGTTCCCACATGTGGCGGAGCAAGTAAGCCTGTGCGCCGCAACAATTGAACCTGTGCTCTAGAGCCTGGGCGCACAGGCTCTGAAGCTTGGGTGCTGAAAAGCCCGAGCTTGGCAACAAGAGAAGCCGTTGCCATGAGAAGGCTGAGCACCACAACTAGACAGAAACTCTTGCTCACTGCAGTTAGAGTAAAGCCCGTGCAGAAACTAAGACTCAGCACAGCCAAAAATAAATCAACCAATAAGATTTTCAAAAGAGCTGTCAAATGGTGATTTTATGATTCTCTGATTCCTTGTGTGTTTATCACCCTCATCAACTATTGGGTTGTCCTGAAGAAAAGATTGAGCAAGAAGAATAGAATGAATGCTTGATCATTTTTGTTTTTCTTTATCAGTTTTTAGAATAAGGAATCGGTTCCCTAGCATCTAGGAAAATAAGGAAATGGTAACCCACTCCAGTATTCTTGCCTGGAGAATCCCATGGACAGAGGAGCCAGGTGGGCTACAGTCGATGGGGTCGCAAGAGTTGGACATGACTGACTTTCACTCCCTAGCATCATCCAGAATTGAACAATATTTAGTGTTTAGTATTTTTAGTGTCATGTTGAATTTCTCAGTTTTTAACATAATTGGTATATTTCAATCCATTGCAGCTGTAAGGGAAGAGAAACTTTTCCTTCTATCCTTTTAGATGTAGCATCCGGGGACCATGAATCAAACAGATAAAACACAGATGAACGGAAGAAAAGGTTTCTTTTGTATGCACATTGGGGTCTTAAAGTGAAGGTAGTGGAGTTGCAAAGAGGAAGTTAGACCTTTATGCTTACAACTGTTTTAACAAAGGGCAATAAATTTGTGGGGAAGTGACAAGACAGAGGAAAAGGGGCTTGGGCTCATAAAGGTAGTAAATTGTGCAAAAGCAAATTTATGAGAAAATTAATGGAAGATAAGGGTCATTTTAGTAGGGCTTGTTTGTGCCGTCTCATCTTGGTATCATATCCAACTCCAGTGATAAATGTTATTTTTCCCTTCCTGGTATAAGAGAAGGGGATGCTGTCACAAAGGGAACTTAGGTTCTCACTTTAGGCAGATGGGAGAGAACAAAGAACTTTTTTCTATATCTGGTATTTCTCAATTGCCTTCAGCTCAAAATAATTCTCATGCTAAAGTGGCATGTATTGGGGGTGTTGTACACTGAACTCCTTCACATCTCTATTTTTTGGATGCTCAAATTATTTCCTCTTTGGCTAGTAGGAGTTTGTTTCTGTCTCTTTTGAAACAACCCAGTAGTCTTAATAGCTTGCTGGATCTCTGGCTTAACAGAGGTTCTAGGTTCCTCTCATACATTCCTTGTGTCAGACCCAGGATGAGTCATTTCTCCAAGGATCACTGGTTCCTATTAGAGGCACATGGTATTTGGAAACCAAAATCTGGGCACAGCAAATATATGTAATTGAATGCAATGCCGTCATTTGGACAATTTAGATCAGGGCAAACAACAAAAAAATATCTTTAAAGAAATTTTGTATATATAATCTTATAAACCAAATAGTGCTTTGGCATAGTGAACTTCCTTTGCAGACTGTTCAATAAAGCTAATGCAATATGACTATAAAGTTGTAAAGCTCACATAAAAATGTCTTATTAATTTGTGACTACCCTGTGTGTGTTGGAAACTTTTCTCAAGGGTAGCAGTGATGAATGATTTTCTACAAAATAATCTTTATTAAAACTTATGAGTCCTGCTATGATCTGAATGTTTGTGTTCACCTCCCTCTATCCCTAAAATTCATATGTTGAAAACTTAATGCCCAAGATGATGGTATTGGGAAGTAGGATCTTTGGGAGGTGATTAGGTCATGAAGGTGGAGCCCTCATAAATGTCATCAGTGCCCTTATGAGAGAGACCCCAGAGAGTTAGCTCACTCCTTCCATCATGGAGGACACAGTGAGAAGTAAGCAGTCTGCAAGTTGGAAGAGGACTTCACCAGAACCTGACTGTGCTGGCAGCCTAATCTTAGAATTCAAGCCTCCAGACTGTGAGAAATATAGTTCTGTTCATAAGCCACCCAGTCTGTGGTATTTTTCTATAGCAGCCCAAACAGACTTCAGCAAGTCCTAAATGACCTCATGTGCCATTGTAAATTATGAGATAATATACAAAATGTTTGGCCTGATGAAAAGCAGGAATTATGGATTAGTGATATTAAGAAGAGGTGGCAAGAATACACAGAAGAACTGTACAAAAATGATCTTCACAACCAAGGTAATCAGAATGGTGTGATCACTCACCTAGAGCCAGACATCCTGGAATGTGAAGTCAAATGGGCCTTAGAAAGCATCACTATGAACAAAGCTAGTGGAGGCGATAGAATTCCAGTGGAGCTATTTCAATTCTAAAAGATAATGCTGTGAAAGTGCTGCACTCAATATGACAGCAAATTTGGAAAACTCAGTAGTAGCTACAGGACTGGAAAAGGTCAGTCTTCATTCCAATCCCAAAGAAACGCAATGACAAAGAATGCTCAAACTATTGCACAATTGCACTCATCTCACACGCTAGTAAAGTAATGCTCAAAATTCTCCAAGACAGCCTTCGGCAATATGTGAACCGTGAACTTCCAGATGTTCAAGCTGGTTTTAGAAAAAGCAGAGGAACCAGAGATCAATTGCCAACATCTGCTGGATCATCGAAAAAGCAAGAGAGTTCCAGAAAAATATCTGTTTCTGCTTTATTGACTATGCCGAAGCCTTTGACTGTGTGGATCACAATAAACTGTGGAAAATTCTGAAAGAGATGGAAATACTAGACCACCTGACCTGCTTCCTGAGAAACCTGTATGCAAGTCAGGAAGCAACAGTTAGAACTGGTCATGGAACAACAGACTGGTTCCAAATAGGAAAAGGAGTATGTCAAGGCTGTATATTGTCACCCTGCTTATTTAACTTCTATGCAGAGTACATCATGAGAAATGCTGGGCTGGACGAAGCACAAGCTGGAATCAAGATTACTGGGAGAAATATCAATAACCTCAGATATGCAGATGACACCACCCTTATGGCAGAAATTGAAGAGGAAGTAAAAAGCGTTTTGATGAAAGTGAAAGAGGAGAGTGAAAAACTTGGCTTTTAAAACTCAACATTGACAAAACTAAGATCATGGCATCTGGTCCCATCACTTCATGGGAAATAGATGAGGAAACAGTGGAAACAGTGGCTGACTTTATTATTTTGGGCTCCAAAATCACTGCAGATGGTGATTGCAGCCATGAAATTAAACCAGGGATACTTACTCCCTGGAAGGAAAGTTATGACCAATCTAGATAGCATATTAAAAAGCAGAGACATTACTTTGTCAACAAAGGTCCGTTTAGTCAAGGCTATGGTTTTTCCAGTGGTCATGTATGAATATGAGAGTTGGGCTGTGAAGAAAGCTGAGTGCCGAAGAATTGATGCTTTTGAACTGTGGTGTTGGAGATGACTCTTGAGAGTCCCTTGGACTGCAAGGAGATCCAACCAGTCCATCCTAAAGGAGATCAGTCCTGGGTGTTCAGTGGAAGGACTGATGCTAAATGAGAAGAGTTGACTCATTTGAAAAGACCCTGATGCTGAGAGGGATAGCGGGCAGGAGGAGAAGGGGATGACAGAGCATGAGATGGCTGGATGGCATCACAAACTCGATGGACATGAGTTTGAGTGAACTCCGGAGTTGGTGATGGACAGGGAGGCCTGGTGTGCTGTGATTCTTGGGGTCGCAAAGAGTCAGACACAACTGAGCTGATCTTTTTTTCATCCTTTCAAAATATTTCTTAATGATATTATAAAGGTTTTATTTTTCAGGTAAAAAATCACACATAGAAACTGTAAAGCAAGAGAACACTCTCAAGAATTAGAAGAATGAGAGCTGTTGATTCCATTAAGAAGAGTGTCATTGTGCCAAGAAAGGCGAATAGACTAGAGATTTTTAAGAGGTTTTGACTCTGTGCAATTCTGGTTGCTGACTAACTGATCTTTGTGTCTGATCTTAGAGAAGCTGGAAGGAAAGGAAGATGGAAGAGGGGGGAGAATAAAAACGAGCTGAGGGGCATGAGTGGGAGCTAGAAACCTCAAGAATGGAATAGAACCTTTATCAGGTTCTCATCACTTCCAACTTCAATGATGGGGTGATCTTGAGCAAAGCATGCACCTGGCTGGAGTTGGAGAAAGTTGAGGAAAATCTGGGGATGGTGGAACAGTGGAGGCCTGGCTGCTGCCTGGTGTCAGTGATGTGAGCTTAAGTAACTTGGGACCCTTCAACTGACATTTAAGTGTAGTAATTATATAGTTGTTGCTTCACTTTCATCTTCCAAAATTCAAAAAGTCCTTCATGGTCCATCTTTGTTGATTCTGCTTCGTCTTCGTCATGTGGGTGTGATGTCACATTTCTTTCTTGCTATTATTTCAATTAGACATCACAGCTGTATTTCTGTCTCCAGCAAGTATTAAATATTATTCCTTTATTATCTCATTACAACAACAAAGTTGTGTAATGAAGTCTTTCCTGTAGAGTCACCATTTTGTTATGAGTGGGAGAGACCTTGAAGTAGTAAATTATAGTTTTAGCAAAAACATATTTTTCCACCAGAGTTAAGATACATGATTGCAACATTCTCTAGAATGAATAAAACCCAAACAGAAATTGCCTGTGCCAAAGTACCAGAAAATGGATCTGCCTGTGAGATGAGGAAATCGGCAGATGTAGTTTATTGCTGCAGCTGAATGATATGTAAGAAACACTTACATTATTATTTCATAAAGACTATTCAGATTTCAAACATTCTTTCAAGCTTTGTAGTTAAGTATAGCAACAGTTGGGCTTCCCTGGTAGCCCAGCTGGTAAAGAATCTGCCTGCATTGCGGGAGACCTGGGTTAGATCCCTGGGCTGGGAAGATCCCCTGGGGAAGGCATGACAACAGACTGTAGTATTCTTGCCTGGAGAACCCCCATGGACAGAGGAGCCGGGCGGGCTGCAGTCCATGGGGTTGCAGAGAGTCAGACATGACTGAGCGATGAACACTTTCACTTCATAGCAACACTTAAAGTAATCTAATTAGAAACTTATAATACTCCTTAATTCATATCTCAGTGGTAGCTTTTGCAGAAGAAATCTGACTTCTCTCAAAGGAGGTTCCAAGTCCATCGAAAGGCGACCTCTATTCATTGGTTCACTTTTAATTCTTAATCTCCTCTCTGGCAGTAATTTCCACTCTGTTGAAAGTTGACTTCTATTCTGCCCTAACTAGCTCTGTGATCATACTTACAGGGCCCAGAGCCCCACCTGCCACATCGTGAAATGACAGGGTTGGACATGGATGATTCCTAATGCTCCTAATGGCTTTAACGATATGTGTGACTATGACGGATTAAATCACCACTCTCCCGTAACCATCAGGTTTCTCTCTTCAAACTGCCAGAAGACAAATTTGTGGTCCCATGTGACACGTAATTAGTACTAAGCTTATTTCTGGCTTCATTTAATACATACTTTTGTTTTCTCATTATTCTTTCTCTTATCCAGTCTTATTTCATGGTTTCTTTGTACTTTATATTATCTTCACAAACTATCTTAACCATACTTTGGAAAATGGCAGGGTATAAACCCCGAAACATTTATTCTTATTTCATGATATAGAAGCAGCAACATAGGATTATAATGAAGAAAATGACTTCCCAGCCATTGAGGTAGAAAAAGGATTTTCATTATTTGAGGGCTTTGGTTAATTGAGTTATGTGCTGCACTGTGAGGAAAACATTTCAATATGCGTACAACCACATACACATCAAAGAGTGTTATGGGTTCTGCTTTATCTGACCCCTTTCTTAGCATAGGCCTTTGATTCTTGTTTGATTTCCCTACTTTCTCCAAAAAAATGCCAAGCTCATTCCCCACTTCAGATCTTTGCTTCTTGATCTTCTGTTTCAGACTATCAACCCCTTTGGTGGTAGTGGTGTTAGTCTGTCAGTCATGTCCAACTATTTGTGACCCGATGGACTGTTGCCTGCCAGACTCTTCTGGCATGTAATCCTCCATGCAAGAATACAGAGTGTGTTGCCATTTGTTTCTCCAGGGGACCTTCCCGACCCAGGGATTGAAGCTGGGTCTCTGCATTTCAGGCAGATTCTTCATCGTTCAAGCCACTAGGGAAGCCCCATCAACTCTTTTCTTCCCCCACTAAATCTCGAGGCAAGATTTTCCATCTCTTACACATGCCTGTATTATCTGTCCTTCAAGATGCGTATCAAACCTTATCTCCTTCCCAGTGCATACTGGGTATATCATGGAATTGAGAACTTCAGATTGTATCATCCTTGCTTTTTAAAAAGTACTGCTGTTGCTGCTTAGTTGCTTCAGTTGTGTCTGACTCTGTGACCCCATGGACTGTAGCCCACCAACCTCCTTTTTCCATGGGAATTCTCCAGGCAAGAATACTGGAGTGGGTTGTCATACCTTCCTCCAGGGGATTTTCCCAACTCAGGGATTGAACCCAGGTCTCCTGCATTGCAGGTGGATTCTTTACCATCAGAGCCACCAGAAAAGCCAATATTTAGTAATAGGCTTGCAAAAGCAAAGCTTGATGTTGCTTTATTTCTGGATATGCTATTCTACACAAAGAGTTGGAGCCAAAAAATACCCCTTACTTGATCAATAGCTATGATGAAAACAATCTAAACAGAGATGTAAGCTTCAAGATTCTAAAAATATTTTGAAAGGGGGAAAAAATTAGAGCAGTCAGTGATTTAGTGGTCATAGAGAATTCCAGGTGTTTTCAGTGAAAATATGAACTCAGTCATTTATAAGTGGCTAATAGGTTTGCTTTACTTCTCACCTAGGTTTCTGTGATTGGTAGGTGCAGCACCAAATGTGAGTTACTGATGCTGGTAATGTGCTTTGTGGCTTGAGGTGAAGTGGCATTCCTGAGCTCACGCATCTTTTATGACTTCTTCCAGCCCAGGCAGGTGGGACTCCAGGCAACATGGCAATTGCCTATTTACTTGCTGAGTTGTCCTGATTGGCTTAGTTCTATGGGCAGAACCTGGGTCCATCATGTTCACCACCTGTTCCCCAGATAAGATCTGTAGAACCGGTGACTACATATTACCCCAGAACTGAATTTTGAATCATGAATTAAACATTTCCAGAGAAAAGAAGCTTCAACCCACCAGAAAGAGTTTTTATTTACACATTAAACGGTTTTTGATATTTTTGTTGCCAGCCAGATAGTTGTGGGAAGTATTGTTTGAAACAGCAGTCAGGATCCATGGCTTTTTATCAATTCGGTCTGATGTATGGGCCCATGTTTAGCATAAGGTGCTATCCCTCCAACAGTGTGAAGATTGAGACACGTTATTCCCTTTATTTGGCTTGTTCAGCCACAAATTGTTCAAGGCCCCTTTGAAACCTAAATCATTAAAACATACTGAAATTTGAGGATTGATAGCTTATCTGCTGTAAACATAGATTTTGCCACAGAGCAAATTACAGCATTTAAAATAGAAGAAATTCATGCTTAAGATGAGAATATTATTATAGCTTTGCTTTCAAGGAAAATACAGCTTTGTGTGTGTGTTTGTGTGTACTATGACATCCTGGGTCAAATTTATTCGGACCTGTGCTGCTTTCTCAAAAAGGAAAATTATAGACTATTCATTACTAGAGCAGTAATATTTTATTAAAATAACCATATATTTACAGTTTCAAATCAAATTGCTTCCCAAAGATATTTGAAGCAAGTCATATTTATTAATAACCGTGTATCAAGTTCTGATATAGTAAATACTTTGTGCCTGGTACTGTCAACACATATTTATTTTTACACACATTTCTATTTATATATTTATATTTGTGCCTACATTCTATTATTAACCCATCTACTGTCCGCATTTTACAGATGAGGAAACTGAGGCAGAGAGTTGTTATCAACTACCCCAAGTTCACACACTTGATGAGGGATAAAGTCAGGATCCTTACCCAGGAAGTTCAGCTTCAGAACCCAGGCCTATGCCCACTGCCACTATGCTAAAATATTGACAATTGAATTGCTCCTATCTTCAGAGCAACTGTTCAGCTCAGATATCATCTTGCGGGATCTTTCACTGCTCACTTCTGCCCTTTGATGAAATAGGTGTCTGCTGCATTTATCTCTGCAGCATTCCACCTTTAATTTTATTATATCATATATCATCCTATATAATGATCGTTCATGTCCTATTTGACTTTCCATATAGACTCTGTATTACTTGAGGACTGTGTTTGATTTACTATTCAATCTCTGGCACAGATCCTGACTTGTACCATGAACTAGCTTTTCAAATATTTGTTGGAAAGAACAAATCAATAAGCAAACGAATGAATATTTCTGACCCTGTATCTTTAGCTGTGCTTTTTGTGGCAGCCTTGCCTGCTCTCTCCTACAACACATTTAGTAAGAGCTTGACAAAGCATGGTGATGCATGCCCAGGTGCCAGAATTCAAGACTAAGCCTCCAGTGGATAAATACATGTTTCAGAATCACTGCCAGAGGGAGGAAAATGTGTTATATTCGACAGGAGAAACCCTGTTGTGCAAACAGTATGTCTATGTAAGTTTCAAAGGGGTGACTGCAAGCTTTTTTTTGACAAAGATGATAAGATGTGTTCAGTAACTCCAAGGAATTTGTTATTTACAAGTGTGTTCCTGACATTTTGACTGTCAGACATTTTTCTCAAATGAAATGCCAAGAATGTGCCTGAGAGCAACAACTGCCTTTCACTTAGAGGCCCATCTCTCTGCTGCTGATGAGGTGTGCTCTCCCCTCCACCTGAAGGTGTACCCTCCATGCCCTTCACACTCTAGCCCAGAGGACACTGGCCATCCTTTCTTTGGTTATCTTGGCAATACACACCAGCCTTTGGGAGTTCAGGCTACACTCAGTCATTTCTTCAAATAATGCTGGCTAAGTTATCCTAGTGTGCTTCCCTGATAGCTCAGCTGGTAAAGAATCCGCCTGCAATGCAGGAGACACTAGTTCAATTCCTGGGTTGGAAAGATCCCCTGGAGAAGGGATAGGTTACCCACTCTAGGATTTATGGGCTTCCTTGGTAGCCCAGCTTGTAAAGAATCCACCTGCAATGCGGGAGACCTGGGTTGGATCCCTGGGTTGGGAAGATCCCCTGGAGGATGGCAAGACAATCCACTCCAGTATTCTTGTCTGGAGAATCCCCATGGACAGAGGAGACTGGTGGGCTATAATTCATGGGGTTGCAAAGAGTTGGACATAACTGAACGACTAAGGACAAGCTATCCTAGTAAAGGAGCCATGTAGTCCCTCAACACCTGAATAATGTTACTTTTAAAATTCATTATCAGTTAGCTTGGACTGATATGCTCCCTTTCATGGATATCTTTCCATGAATTACCTATAGTGAATATAGATATTTTTACTATTATTGTCTTTTAACTGTCCTATTATCTTTATAAGTGCCTGATCCACTACCTATACTGTATGTTTGCCTTTACCAATGAGATTTTTCTCTTTATGTTTTTCCTATTTCTTGTTTTGGTCTTTTTTGTGTAGATAAGTCCCTTTACTATTTCTTATTGATGATTCATACTTGGTGATACTGAACTCTATCAGTTTTTGCCTGTCTGTGAAATTTTTGACCTCCCCATCAAACCTGGACAAAAGTCTTGCTGGGTAGAGTAGTCCTGATTGTATGTTTTTTCCTTCTCATCACTTTAAATATTTTGTGCTACTCTCCTCCAGCCTGCAGAGTTTCTGATGAAAAGTCACGTAGTCTTATGGGAATTCCTTTGTACATGACGAGTTTCTTTTCTCTTGCTGCTTTTAAGACTCTCTCTTTATTTCATCTAAATCTCACTTATTTTGATTGTAAACATTCTACTGGTATGAAGTGGAGTCTCATTGTGGTTTTGATTTTGCATTTCCCTAATAGCTAATGTTTTTCCAGTAGTCATGTATGGATGTGAGAGTTGGACTGTGAAGAAGGCTGAGTGCCAAAGAATTCATGTTTTTGAACTGTGGTGTTGGAGAAGACTCTTGAGAGTCCCTTGGACTGCAAGGAGATCCAACCAGTCCATTCTGAAGATCAGTCCTGGGTGTTCTTTGGAAGGAATGATGCTAAAGCTGAAACTCCAATACTTTGGCCACCTCATGCAAAGAGCTGACTCATTGGAAAAGACTCTGATGCTGGGAGGGATTGGGGGCAGGAGGAGAAAGGGACGACAGAGGATGAGATGGCTGGATGGCATCACCAACTCGATGGACGTGAGTCTGAGTGAACTCTGGGAGATGGTGATGGACAGGGAGGCCTGGCGTGCTGTGATTCACGGGGTCGCAAAGAGTCGGACACGACTGAGCGACTGAACTGAACTGAACTGAATAGCTAATGATGGTGAGCATCTTTTCATGTACATGTTTGTCATTTGTGCATTTTCTTTGAAGAAATGTGTATTCAAGTCCTTCGTCCATTTTAAAATTGAATTGTCTTTTTGTTGTTAACAGAGTTTATTTTATATTCTGGATATATATATAATATATATATGGACCCTTACCGGCCTCATAGAATGAGCTAGAAAATGTTCCCTCCTTTTCTATTTTTGGAAGTGTTTGAGAAGGATTGGTATTAATAATTCTTTAAATGTCCATGTTTGTTTTTATAAGTAAAGTTTTATTAGAACAGAGCTGCATTCATTTGTTTTCATATCAGTTCTGGCTGCTTTTGTATGACTATCAGGGGCAGGGTTGAATAATTGCAACAAAACTGTATGACCTGTAAGCCAAAAATAATTGCTATCTATTTCTCTTCAAATAACTTTGCTGACCCCTAGTTTAGACCATAAATCTTGTTTCTTGCTGAGTGAACAGGAAAACTGAGAAATTTACCTTTTTGAAGTAAAATATTCGTTATAACTTTAAAAATTCACTAGGCCATTTAATCATGCCAGTACTGTTTAGAGGTAATTTTCTATGTTTTGGAGAATAAAATGAGAAAGAGTCATAACTTTTCATTGTAAGAAATCATTCTGTGTATTTTTGACAGTAGAGAAGACTGAAGCAAATTGGAGAGTGAGAAAGTTTCTGAGAGTTGTGCAACTAGGAGTGGGAGGGTCAAGGATAAGGATCCCTTCTCACTTAACTAGGGAAGATGTGGGGAAGTCCAGATGTATAGGGGAAAATGGTGTGTTCCATTTTTAATCGGCTGAGTTTGAGGTAGATTTTGAATGTCTAAACAGAGATGGCATGAAAAGGAAACATATCACCCCTAAAAAGTGGCCCTCTTTGCCTCTAAATAATTAATATACCAAGGCAGACTCTCAGATCCCACTTACCCCAAGAGGCATTTGCTTCCTAATTGGAACCACTTCTAAAGAGTTTGGATGCAGCTGACATTCCCCTCCCCTTGACTTGGAACCTTAATCCTGTCTCCCAGGGCCTCTTCTGTCAGCCCCCAGAGTTTTCTGCATGGTTTCCCTTTGGAGGCATATCCAGCCCGCCCACAAATAGCATTTCCAGTGACTTGTGTTTTCAAGTTTGAAGTGCCTAAGCAGATTATGTGTTCACTAATTCTCACTAAATGCATGATTAAATTTACTCAATTTCCATGATTTGCATTATTCTGAAAAAAACTTGTAATGTTTTTTACAAATTATTTTTTGCATTAAAAAAATAATGTGGGGGAAGGGTTAAGTCAAAATAAAGAACTCAAGAATGAAGAAGGAGTGGTGGGAAGACTAGTTATTGGCATGAAATTCATGCCAATATTGATCTGACAAGAAACAAATGGGGAAATTATGGTTTATGTAAATGCTTCAAATCATGAAAATATGAAAATTATATAAAGCAACAAAAATTCGAAGGGATGTGGAGGCAAGAGGAGGTGAAAGAGGGTCCCCATCCAAACTCTTTAAATCAATCCAAACTGTTTAAAAATAAAATATGTATTTTAAACAGCCAGCAACCAATGGCGACTCTAAGCTGTTAATGACTTAACAATTTCTTTCTTAATTTTAGATGCAAAGAACCATTTATCTAATATTCTGCAATTTCCTCTATGTCACTTTCTTTATCCTTTGTTTAATATTAAAATGTTAGATTGACTTTTCTTAAATATTTATTTTTATTTATTTGTACACATCATATGATTTCATTCTAGTGAAATCATTTATCTTTATATCGATGCCTATTTATTTATCTATCAAACTTTTATCTTCATTTTTTGCAGCCTTATAGAGATAGAGTTGACATAACATCCATTCTTTTATCTGCACATTTTTCAGAGAGATTCTGTAACAGTAATATTTCTAGACTCTTAACAATGCTTATTTCTGGTTAGTAGAATTTGTTTTCTTCTTTTAACTTTTCTATATTGCTAAACATTTTTTGCTTTTACTACAAATGTATTACTTAAGAAGATAAAGGTAGATGACACTCTTACGTGAATTCAGTTTTTAAAGGTTAGCTATTTTTAAGATTATATTTTAAGTTCTTGAATCAGTTCGTTTGCTCAGTCATGTCCCCACTCTTTGTGACCCCGTGGACTGCAGAATGTCAGGCTTCCCTGTCCAACACCAACTTCTGGAGCTTGCTCAACCTCATGTCCATTGAGTTGGTGAAGCCATCCAACCATCTCATCCTCTGTCGTCCCTTTCTCCTCCTGCCTTCAATCTTTCCCAGCCATCAGGGTCTTTTCCAGTGAGTCAGTTCTTTGCATCAGGTGGCCAAAGTATTGGAGTTTCAGCTTCAGCATCAGTCCTTCCAATGAATACTCAGGACTGGTTTCCTTCAGGATTGACTGGTTTGATCTCCTTGCAGTCCAAGGGACTCTCAAGAGTCTTCTCCAACACTCAAGTTCAAAAGCATCAATTCTTTGATGCTCAGCTTTCAAAGTGTCACATCCATACATGACTACTGGAAAAAAACAAAAAGTTCTTGAATATAATCAGGATATTATCTTCATCATATAATGAAGATTGGTTTCCTACTTCCCACTATTCATTTGAAAGGAAGATTTTTAAGATTCTTATATTCTAACAAATGTTGCTGAACTCACAAAACATTTAATCTTACAGGTTACACTTGTCTAATTAGAAGTGTGAACCTTTTTCTTAAGTTTCATAGTCTGTCTTTAATAACTGTATTGTATTTATATTTCTAATACAGAATCCCAGCCCAAATGGAGGAACATCACACCACTGGTTTTACTGGTCTTGGAGAACAGTAAAGCCATTGAAAGTACTCAGAGAAACAGAAAAATCAGTGCATGTTTTATGTGATACCTGTATCTGTTATAAAAGAAAGAAAACAAATTGGAAATTAAGTATAAACTGTGTTGAGATAATAACTCTGGTTGAATTTCTAATAACTGGGAAATTTGTTTAGGCCAGACATGTGAGATTTAATGTGTTACTTTATGACTAGGTTTACATTTGAATGGAAACAGATCATTTTAGGAAGGGAATGGAAGTTTCAATTAATGCACATTCAGCTTCTGTGGCAGAAGTTTTCTCTCTCTTTCTCCTCCTTGTATTGCTTTTCTTCTTTCCTTTTGTTTCTCTCCAACTGTCTTCCTCATCTTTCCTTCTTCCATTCTGCCCCCACCTTTCCTGTCTTCCATTCTTTCTCTCAATGCAGTTTATGGCATTATTTACTTAGGCCTCTCTTCCAGACCCTGACAGATGCCAGCGATGCCCTAACACTCTGTGTCTACGGCAGGCTACAGTGTGCTCTAACCCCGGTGTTTATGCTGCCTATTAAAGGCATCACTTTTTGGAAATATATAGGGAGTTAAATGATCTCTGACAGCTGTGAACTGCAGAAAAAAAAGGACTCCATTGTTCAAAGCGCTGCCTTTAATATTGAAAAGCCCTTGCTAAACATTGGAGTCTAAAGTATGGCAAATGTTAATTGGCCGTAAACTTAACAAGAGCTGGTTTTCCTCCCTTCCCTCAACCTCCCCTAGCTCAATTCCCCCCTGCCTGTTTCAAAGTTCTAGTTTCTTACATGACACTTCCATGTTTTTTTGCAAAGTCACCTCAATAGTGTCTAAGACTTTTAGAAATACTATTTCCTCCTAACACTTTTTTCTTAGAAGCAAATAGTGTACAACTCAGACTAATTGAGGCAATAAAGTGCAAGTCCTGAACCTTCAAATATCCAGTTTATGGATGTCTTTGTTACTCCCAAGGAGCTTCTCTGATACCCTGCATTTGTAAGCCATCAAACACCAGCTTCCTTCTTGAGCATTGGTGATTTTCAAAAGCAAACTTCATTCATCCCTGGGCATATTGTGGAAAGGTAGAAAGGGTAATAAGAACAGTGTAGGATCATTCAGACATTCAGAATAGAGAATCCTGGAACCCTCGTGGCATTCTTACATGGAATGTTTTCCTAATCTCTTCTATTATCCAAATATTTGGGGTCTTATTAGGCCCAACTCATACTTTTTCTGACTTCTTTAGTTGACACAGAGTTTTACATCATGACCAATATTTGTAGTGCCTGTAATAATTACATACTCACGTATTTATTAGTGTATATTGCAGTTAGAATTTGGCTTTCATAGGACTGATGTTGAAGCTGAAACTTGAATACTTTGGCCACCTGATGCGAAGAACTGACTCATTTGAAAAGACTCTGATTCTGAGAAAGATCGAGGGCAGGAGGAGAAGGAGATGACAGAGGATTAGATGGTTGGATGGCATCACCGACTCAATGGACATGAGTTTGGGTAAACTTCAGGATTTGGTGATGGACAGGGAGGCCTGGTGTGCTGCAGTCCATGGGGTCGCAAAGAGTCAGACACAACTGAGTGACTGAACTGAGCTGAACTATTAAAAAAAACTAGATTCATTAAAAGAGTTACTGAATATATAGGAATATTTACATTCTGTATATCAGTTTATGAATCTGACTTGTATTGTTTACAGCCATTATCTTTGGAATCTATACCATACAATTTAGTGCCTAGGCCTTCCCTGGCAGCTCAGAGGATAAAGCATCTGCCTGCAATGCAGGAGACCCAGGTTCAGTCCCTGGGTTGGGAAGATCCCCTGGAGGAGGAACTGGCAACCCACTCCAGTATTCTTGCCTGGAGAATCCCATGGACAGAGGAGCCTGGCGGGCTACAGTCCATGGGGTTGCAAAGAGTCGGACACGACTGAGCGACTTCACTTCACTTCACTTCACTTATGTAATGTCCATAGCTTACAACTCTGAATGGATTAGTGGGCTGGGCACTGCCAGATACATATTTTTCAGGCATTAGTTTGATTTTCTTTTCAAGATGATCAGCTTCTTAAGGACTGA
The DNA here is from genome assembly GCF_042477335.2 of Ovis canadensis. NCBI lineage: Eukaryota > Metazoa > Chordata > Mammalia > Artiodactyla > Bovidae > Ovis > Ovis canadensis. The sequence goes on along the minus strand of NC_091246.1, from coordinate 33,342,932 downwards.
GACTATCACACATCATTTTATCATCTCCTCTCCCCAATACCCAGTTTAGAGCTGAAAATATTATACGTGCTCAATGAACACTTTGAGTGATTAAAACGAATTCTTTTAAAGCTGAAAAAGAGCTTAGAAATCACCTACCACTCTCTTACTTAGTATTTAATTTCTTTATTTACTTTTGTCTCAAATTCTTTCATGGTTTTATGCAAAATCCAATTGTGTTTAGTTTTAATTACACAAAAATTTATTTTAAATTACATTTTTAATCACGATAAAATATTCTCAGTGTCTAGGTCTCACTTTACTAACATTCCCCTTGGTGAAGCTGTCCCTGACTTTGCCTGTGATTCTTTAGCTTGTCTTTCCAGGCCTCCATTATACATATATTGTCTCTCATTGCTGGTTATATAATTTTATATGTTAATTGTTGGTCTCCTCACTAGATATCATAAAGTCCTCAAGGAAGTCATCATGTCATTGAATTTTCAAGCCAAACACTGACACTTACAACAAAATAGTTGGTCAAGCAATTACCAAGGAACCTTGTCTCTGAATCAGATGTAGTAGGAGAAGAGGGTGTTGGTGGTGGAGTTTTGGGGGACTGCATCCTCAAACCAGCGTTCTCTCTACCCAGCTTAAGTTTCTCCTTTTCCACATTGTGCTGATCTCTACAAAGAGTAGCAATATAGCTAATAAAAGAGATGACAGAATACACACAAGAAAAGCTTTCTCTTTTTCATACTACAGAAGCAATATAAACTAATTGTAACAAATTTAAACAGTACTGCTAAGATGGCAGAGGAATAGGATGAGGAGATCGCTTTCTCCCCCACAAATTCATCAGAAGTTCAATTGAACACTGAGCAAATTCCACAAAACAACTTCTGAACTTTGGCAGAAGACACCAGGCACCCAGAAAGGCAGCCCATTCTCTTCAAAAGGAGAGAGAAGAGATCCAGCTCCACCCACCAGAACACCGATGCAAGCTTCCCCAACCAGGAAACCTTGACAAGCAGCTCGTCCAACCCCATTCACAGGGAGGAACCTCCAAAATAAAGAGGAACCACAAACTTCCAGCATACAGAAAGGCCACCCCCAAACACAGCAACTAAACAACATGAAAAAGCAGAGAAATATTCAGCAGGTAAAGTGACATGATAAATGCCCACCAAACCAAACAAAAGAGGAGGAGATAGGGAGTCTACCTGAGAAAGAATTCAGAATAATGATAGTAAAAATGATCTAAAATCTTGAAAACAAAATGAAGTTACAGATAAATAGTCTGGAGATAAGGATTGAGAAGATGCAAGAAATGTTTAACAAGGACCTAGAAGAAATAAAAAAAGAGTCAATAAATAATGAATAATGCAATAACTGAGATCAAAAGCACTCTGGAGAGAACCAACAGTAGAATAACTGAGGCAAAAGATAGGATAAGTGAGGTGGAAGAGAGGATGGTGGAAATAAATGAAGCAGAGAGGAAAAAAGAGGACAAACTCAGAGACCTCTGGGACAATGTTAAACACACCAACATTCAAATCATAGGAGTCCCAGAAGAAAAAGACAAAAAGAAAGGCCATGAGAAGATACTTGAGGAGATAATAGTTGAAAATTTCCCTAAAATGGGGAGGGAAATAGCCACCCAAGTCCAAGAAACCCAGAGAGTCCCAAACAGGATAAACCCAAGGCAAAACACCCCAAGACACATATTAATCAAATTAATGAAGATCAAACACAAATGACAAATATTAAAAGCAGCAAGGGAAAACCAACAAAAAACACACAAGGGGATTCTCACAAGGATAACAGCTGATCTTTCAATAGAAACTCTTCAAGCCAGAAGGGACATGCTTAAGCAGGACATGCTTAAAGTGATGAAAGAGGAAAACCTACAGCCCAGATTACTGTACCCAGCAAGGATCTCATTCAAATATGAAAGAGAAATCAAAAGCTTTACAGACAAGCAAAAGCTGAGAGAATTCAGCATCACCAAACCAGCTCTTCAACAAATGCTAAATGATCTACTCTAGACAGGGAACACAGAAAAGGTGTATAAACTCGAACCCAAAACAACAAAGTAAATGGCAACAGGATCATACTTATCAATAATTACCTTAAATGTAAATGGGTTGAATGCCCCAACCAAAAGACAAAGACTGGCTGAATGGATACAAAAACAAGACCCCTATATATGCTGTCTATAAGAGACCCACCTCCAAACAAGGGACACATACAGACTGGAAGTGAAGGGCTAGAAAAAGATATTTCACACAAATGGAGACCAAAAGAAAGCAGGAGTAGCACTATTCATATCAGATAAAATAGACTTTGACATAAAGGATATGAAAAGAGACAATGAAAGACACTACATAATGATCAAAGAATCAGTCCAAGAAGAATATATAACAATTATAAATATATGTGCACCCAACATAGGAGCACTACAATATGTAAGACAAATGCTTACAAGTGTGAAAGGGGAAATTAACAATAACACAATAATAGTGGGAGACTTTAATACCCCACTCACACCTGTGGATAGATCAACTAAACAGGAAATTAGCAAGGAAACACAAACTTTAAATGATACAATGGACCAGTTAGACCTAATTGATATCTATAGGACATTTCACCCCAAAACAATGAATTTCACCTTTTTCGCAAGTGCACACGGAACATTCTCCAGGATAGATCACATCCTGGGCCATAAATCTAGCATTGGCAAATTCAGAAAAATTGAAATAATTTCAAGCATATTTTCTGATCACAGTATGGTAAGATTAGACGTCAACTGCAGGAAAAAAAATGGAGGCTAAACAACATGCTTCTGAATAACCAACAAATCACAGAAGAAATAAAAAAAGAAATCAAAATATGCATAGAAATGAATGAAAATGAAAACACAACAACCCAAAACCTATGGGATTCAGTAAAAGCAGTGCTAAGGGGAAGGTTCATAGCAATACAAGCTTACCTAAAGAAACAAGAGAAAAATCAAATAAATAACTTAACTCTATACCTAAAGCAACTAGAAAAGGAAGAAATGAAGAGCCCCAGGGTTAGTAGAAGGAAAGAAATCATAAAAATTAAGGAAGAAATAAATGAAAAAGAAACAAAGGAGACCATAGCAAAAATCAACAAAGCTAAAAGCTGGTTCTTTGAGAAGATAAATAAAATAGACAAACCATTAGCCAGACTCATCAAGAAACAAAGGGAGAAGAATCAAATCAACAAAATTAGAAATGAAAATGGAGAAATCACAACAGACAGCACAGAAATACAAAGGATCACAAGAGACTACTATCAGCAACTAAATGCCAATAAAATGGACAGCTTGGAAGAAATGGACAAATTCTTAGAAAAGTATAACTTTTCAAAACTGAAACAGGAAGAAATAGAAAATCTTAACAGACCCATCTGTAATCAGAACTCTTCCAACAAACAAAAGCCCAGGACAAGACGGCTTCACAGCTGAATTCTACTAAAAATTTAGAGAAGAGCTAACACCTATCCTACTCATACTCTTCCAGGAAACTGCAGAGGAAGGTAAATTTCCAAACTCATTCTATGAGGCCACCATCCCCCTAATACCAAAACCAGACAAAGATGCCACACAAAAAAGAAAACTACAGGTCAATATCACTGATGAACATAGATGCAAAAATCCTCAAAATTCTAGCAAACAGAATCCAACAACATATTAAAACGATCATACATCATGACCAAGTGTGCTTTATCCCAGGGATGCAAGGATTCTTTAATATCCACAAATCAATCAATGTGATACACCACATTAACAAATTGAAAAATAAAAACCATATGATTATCTCAATAGATGTAGAGAAAGCCTTTGACAAAATTCAACATCCATTTATGATAAAACCCTTTAGAAAGCAGGAATAGGAGGAACATATCTCAACATAATAAAAGCCATATATGATAAATCCATAGCAAAGATTATCCTCAATGGTGAAAAATTGAAAGCATTTTCCCTAAAGTCAGGAACAAGACAAGGGTACCCATTCTCACCACTACTATTCAACATTGTTTTGGAAGTTTTAGCTACAGCAATCAGAGAAGAAAAAGAAATAAAAGAAATCCAGATTGGAAAAGAAGAAATAAAAGTCTCACTGTTTGCAGATACCATGTTCCTCTATAGAAAACCCTAAAGACTCACCAGGAAATTACTAGAGCTAATCAATGAATATAGTAAAGTTGCAGGATATAAAATTAACACAGAGAAATCCCTTGCATTCCTATACACTAACAATGAGAAAACAGAAAGAGAAATTAAGGAAACAATTACAATCACCATTGCAAAGCAAAAACAATACCCAGTTGTGGATGTGACTGATGATAGAAGCAAGATCCGATGCTGTAAAGAGCAATATTGCATAGGAACCTGGAATGTCAGGTCCATGAATCAAGGCAAATTGAAAGTGGTCAAACAAGAGATGGCAAGGGTGAACGTCGACATTCTAGGAATCAGCAAACTAAAATGGACTGGAATGGGTGAATTTAACTCAGATGACCATTATATTTACTACTGCGGGCAGGAATCCCTCAGAAGAAATGGAGTAGCCATCATGGTCAACAAAAGAGTCTGAAATGCAGTACTTGGATGCAATCTCAAAAATGACAGAATGATCTCTGTTCGTCTCCAAGGCAAACCATTCAATATCACAGTGATCCAAGTCTATGCCCCAAAAGTAAGGCTGAAGAAGCTGAAGTTGAACGGTTTTATGAAGACCTACAAGACCTTTAGAACAAACATCCCAAAAAGATGTCCTTTTCATTATAGGAGACTGGAATGCAAAAGTAGGAACTCAAGAAACACCCGAGTAACTGGCCAATTTGGCCGTGGAATGTGGAATGAAGCAGGGCAAAGACTAATAGAGTTTTGCCAAGAAAATGCACTGGTCATAGCAAACACCCTCTTCCAACAACACAGGAAAAGACTCTACATATGGATATCACCAGATGGTCAACACCGAAATCAGATTGATTATATTCTTTGCAGCCAAAGATGGAGAAGCTCTATACAGTCAACAAAAACAAGACCGGGAGCTGACTGTGGCTCAGATCATGAACTCCTTATTGCCAAATTCAGACTTAAATTGAAGAAAGTAGGGAAAACCGATAGACCATTCAGGTATGACCTCAATCAAATCCCTTATGATTATACAGTGGAAGTGAGAAATAGATTTAAGGACCTAGATCTGATAGATAGAGTGCTTGATGAACTATGGAATGAGGCTCGTGACATTGTACAGGAGACAGGGATCAAGACCATCCCCATGGAAAAGAAATGCAAAAAAGCAAAATGGCTGTCTAGGGAGGCCTTACAAATAGCTGTGAAAAGAAGAGAGGTGAAAAGCAAAGGAGAAAAGGAAAGATATAAGCATCTGAATGCAGAGTTTCAAAGAATAGCAAGAACAGATAAGAAAGCCTTCTTCAGCAATCAATGCAAAGAAATAGAGGAAAACAACAGAATGGGAAAGACTAGAGATCTCTTCAAGAAAATTAGAGATACCAAGGGAACATGTCATGCAAAGATGGGCTCAATAAAGGGCAGAAATTGTATGGACCTAACAGAAGCAGAAGAGATTAAGAAGAGGTGGCAAGAATACATAGAAGAACTGTACAAAAAAGATCTTCACGACCCAGATAATCATGATAATGTGATCACTAATCTAGAGCCAGGCATCTTGGAAAGTGAAGTCAAGTGGGCCTTAGAAAGCATCACTATGAACAAAGCTAGTGGAGGTGATGGAATTCCAGTGGAGCTATTTCAAATCCTAAAGATGATGCTGTGAAAGTGCTACACTCAATATGCCAGCAAATTTGGAAAACTCAGCAGTGGTCAAAGGACTGGAAAAGGTCAGTTTTCATTCCAATTCCAAAGAAAGGCAATGCCAAAGAATGCTCAAACTACTGCACAATTATACTTATCTCACGTGCTAGTAAAGTAATGCTCAAAATTCTCCAAGCCAGGCTTCAGCAATACATGAACCGTGAACTCTTGGATGTTCAAGCTCATTTTAGAAAAGGCAGAGGAACCAGAGATCAAATTGCCAACATCCTCTGGATCATGGGAAAAGCAGGAGAGTTCCAGAAAAACATTTATTTCTGCTTTATTGACTATGCCAAAGCCTTTGACTGCGTAGATCACAATAAACTGTGGAAAATTCTGAAAGAGATGGGAATACCAGACCACCTGACCTGCCTCTTGAGAAATCTGTCTGCAGGTCAGGAAGCAACAGTTAGAACTGAACATGGAACAACAGACTGGTTCCAAATAGGAAAAGGAGTATGTCAAGCTGTATATTGTCACCCTGCTTATTTAAGTTATATGCAGAGTACATCATGAGAAACGCTGAACTGGAAGAAACACAAGCTGGAATCAAGATTGCCGGGAGAAATCTCAATAACCTCAGATATTCAGATGACACCACCCTTATGGCAGAAAGTGAAGAGGAGCTAAAAAGCCTCTTGATGAAAGTGAAAGAGAAGAGCGAAAAAGTTGGCTTAAAGCTCAACATTCAGAAAATGAAGATCATGGCATCCAGTCCCATCACTTCATGGCAAATAAACGGGGAAACAGTGGAAACAGTGTCAGACTTTATTTTTGGGGCTCCAAAATCACTGCAGATGGTGACTGCAGCCATGAAATTAAAAGACGCTTACTCCTTGGAAAAAAAGTTATGATCAACCTAGATAGTGTATTCAAAAGCAGAGACATTACTTTGCCAACTAAGATCCGTCTAGTCAAGGCTATGGTTTTTCCTGTGGTCATGTATGGCTGTGAGAGTTGGACTGTGAAGAAGGCTGAGCGCCAAAGAATTGATGCTTTTGAACTGTGCTGTTGGAGAAAACTCTTGCGCATCCCTTGGACTGCAAGGAGATCCAACCAGTCCATTCTGAAGGAGATCAGTCTTGGGATTTCTTTGGAAGGAATGATGCTAAAGCTGAAACTCCACTACTTTGGCCACCTCATGAGAAGAGTTGACTCACTGGAAAAGACTGATGCTGGGAGGGATTGGGGGCAGGAGGAGAAGGGCATGACCGAGGATGAGATGGCTGGATGGCATCACGGACTTGATGGATGTGAGTCTGAGTGAACTCCGGGAGATGGTGATGTACAGGGAGGCCTGGCGTGCTGCGATTCATGGAGTCGCAAAGAATCAGACATGACTGAGTGACTGAACTGAACTGAACATTGCAACAAAAAGAATAAAATACTTAGGAATAAATCTACCTAAAGAAACTAAAGACATATATATATATAACTATAAAACACTGGTGAAAGAAATCAAAGAGGACACCAATAGATGGAGAAATATACCATGTTCATGGATCGGAAGAATCAATATCGTGAAAATGAGTATACTACGCAGAGCAATCTATAGATTCAGTGCAATCCCTATCAAACTACCAACGGTAATTTTCAGAGAACTGGAACAAATAATTTCACAATTTGTATCAAAATACAAAAAACCTTGAATAGCCAAAGCAATCTTGAGAAAGAAGAATGGAACTGGAGGAATCAACCTGCCTGACTTCAGGCTATACTACAAAGCTACAGTCATCAAGACAGTATGATACTGGCACAAAGACAGAAATATAGATCAATGGAACGAAATAGAAAGCCGAGAGATAAATCCATGCACCTATGGGCACCTTATCTTTGACAAAGGAGGCAAGAATATACAATAGAGGAAAGACAGTCTCTTTAACAAGTGTTGCTGGGAAAACTGGTCAACCACTTATATAAGAATGAAACTAGAACACTTTCTAACACCACACACAAAAATAAACTCAAAATAGATTAAAGATCTAAACGTAAGACCAGAAACTATAAAACTCTTAGAGGAAAATATAGGCAAAACACTCTCTGACATAAACCACAGCCAGATCCTCTATGACCCACCTCCCAGAGTAATGGAAATAAAAGCAAAAATAAGCAAATTTAACCTAATTAAACTTAAAAGCTTTTGCATAATGAAGGACACTATAAGCAAGGTGAAAAGACAGCCTTTAGGAGAAAATAATAGCAAACGAGGCAACTGACAAAAAATTAATCTCAAAAATGTACAAGCAGCTCCTTCAGCTCAACTCCAGAAACATAAACGACCCAATCAAAAAATGGAGCAAAGAACCAAATAGACATTTCTCCAAAGAAGACCTACAGATGCCTAACAAACACATGAAAAGATGCTCAACATCACTCATTATCAGATAAATGCAAATCAAAACTACAATGCGGTACCATCTCACGCTGATCAGAATGGCTGCTATAAAAAAGTCTGCAAACAATAAATGATGGTGAGGGTGCATAGAAAAGGGAGCACTTTTACACTGTTGGTGGGAAAGAAAACTAGTATAGCCACTATGGAGAACAGTGTGGAGATTCCTTAAAAAACTGGTAAGAGAACTACCATATGACCCAGCAATCCCACTGCTGGGCATACACACTGAGGAAACCAGAATTGAAAGAGTCACGTATACCCCAGTGTTCATTGCAGCGCTGTTTACAACAGCAAGGACATGGAAGCAACCTAGATGTCCATCCACAGACAAATGGATAAGAAAGTGGTGGTACATATATGCAATGGAATATTACTCAGCTATTAAAAAGAATACCTTTGAATCAGTTCTAATGAGGTGAATGAAACTGGAATCTGTTATACAGAGTGAAGTAAGGCAGAAAGAAAAACACCAATACAGTATATTAATGCATATATGTGGAATTTAGAAAGATTATAATGATGACCTTATAGGTGAGACAGCAAAAGAGACACAGATATAAAGAACAGGCTTTTGGACTCTGTGGGAGAAGGTGAGGGTGGGATGATCTGAGGGAATAGCATTGAAACATGTATATTATCATATGTGAAATAGATCGCCAGTCCAGGTTCTATGCATGGGACAGGGTGCTCAGGGCTGGTGCACTGGGATGATCCTGAGGGATGGGATGGGGATGGAGGTGGGAGGGGGGTTCAGGATGGGGAACACATGTATACCCATGCCTGATTCATGTCAATGTATGGGAAAAACCACTACGTTATTGTAAAGTAGCCTCCAATTAAAATAATAAATTAATAAAAAAAATTTAAACAGTACCAAAAAAAAAAAGTGCTTTTTTTCTTGCTCACTCCATTTCCAGTCCCAGAAATAAATATTTTTAACGACTTTGGGTTTATCATTCTAGAACTGTTTTGGAGTACTTATGCAAATCACCACAAAAAATATGCATTAAAAAACTGGAATTAACCATTATATTGTTCAGCAATCTACTTTTTTTGACTCTTGACACAGACATATTAACACATCTAGAAGGACCACATTAAATTTAATAGATCCATGGTTTGAAATATTAGAAAATTTGTTTTACCATTCTGCTATTGATGAATAGTTATTTGCTATGGGGTCACAAAGAGTTGGGCACACCTGAACAATTAACACTTATCTGATGTAATTTTATGAGCAAATGCAATTTTTATCATAATATTTACTTTTTTCTATAATTTGCTATAGTGTTGGCAGAGGATATAGTTGTACATACATCTTTATGTATACATGATAGAGAGATTTCTGTAGAATATGTTCTCAAAAATGAAATAATGGAAATTAAGGAAGTGAGCACTTAAAATTTTGATGAATATTGAGAAATTACTCTTCAAGAAGGTCATATCAGTACGGTACAAGAGTGTCCATTTCTTTATACCAGCACTACCATTGAATAAACTCCACTTTTATGAGTTTTGCTTTATAGACATTACAGTTTACATTTCTTTAATTATTAAACATCTTTCTGTATTTTAGTCCTTTGCATTTGTTCTTCTCTGAATTGCCCATTTATAATCTCCCCTCCCCTATTACCCTATGTATTTTTAAAAATGGATTTGGAGAGATTCTTTATATCTTAAATGTTTTTTACATACAAAATCTTTTATTTGTTTGTTTGCAAATATTTTCTTCTAGTCAATCACTTCCATTCAAAATTTTGTTTATATGTCTCTTGCCAAAGAAAAGTTCTAAATTTATATGTAGTCATTCCCATCCAGCTCTTTATGATTTGGAAATGTGATGTCATGCTTTATGAAATCATGGAAGAGACTCTGGCACCAGAGATAGCTGAGGGATCCTTAACAACTAACTGATATAATCAAGCATCTGATCCTCTATGACAAGCATCTGAAACCTCTATGATGGTTTCTCATGCCATGTACTGGGGTGAATGCTGAGTAAGATACAGTCCCTGCCCTCAGAAAGCTTAGTCTATAGTGCGACATGGATGCTCAAAGTAATTTATAAACTAGAAGTTCAGTGCTACATTAGAAATAAGTACAGAGTGCAGCTAAGGGATGACATAGCAGGGCCTTTTGCAAAACCCTCTCTGGGGTGGCAGGGATGGAGTTAATAAGGAAGAATTCCTAAATGAGCTACATTCTCAGAGGGGCCCAGAGGGGTGAACTGGAGCTGGAGGGAAAGATGTTGATGGCCTGGTAGAGTGACTCTGTCAAATAAGTCTCAATTTATCACACTAGGAGACATCAAGGCATTTCTCTCTCTCTCTCTCTCTCTCTCTCTCTCTCTCTCTCTCTTTTAAATTTTTAAAGACATTCTGAGCCTTGGAAACTCTTGGTGTTTCAGGAAGCCCCAGGTGAAACCACATGCTACTCTACATTGACTCAGAGCCTCCCGTTATGATCAGACTTGGTTAATACTTCCCTCTTCTAGTTTCTGTTTCCTAATCTGTAAAATAGAGTTGGATATTAATAGCTGCCTCATACATTTTAGAGGATTAAATTGTATAACAATTGCAAAACTCCTTCCACAGTACATGCTGTGTAGTAAGTGCTCAATAAATTTTATTTCTTCATCTCTCCTAGAAGTTCACCTCAAGTACAGGAAATTTTCTACTGGCCATTCAGACAACTCTTGGATAGGTAAAGAAATAAGCCATTGAAAAAGTGATCTCTAGGATATCACTGATTGGTTATGATAAAATTATTTGTGAATTTAAGAAATTGGGATTCTGTCTTCACAAATATGAGATAGGCAGGTGTTGAGTATACCTCTAAAAAAGTTAAAAAAAGTTTCTTCTCTACATGAAGTCAGCTTCTCCTCTTTCAGTTCAGTTCAGTTCAGTTCAGCTCAGTTGCTCAGTCGTATCTGACTCTTTGTGACCTCATGGACCACAGCACATCAGGTCTCCCTGTCCATCACCAACTCCCAGAGTTTACTCTAACTCTTGTCCATTGAGTTGGTGATGCCATCCAACCATCTCATCCTATGTCGTTCCCTTCTCCTCCTGCCTTCAATCTTTCCCAGCATCAGGGTCTTTTCCAATGAGTCAGCTCTTCGCATCAGGTGGCCAAAGTACTGGAGTTTCAGCTTCAGCATCAATCCTTCCAATGAACACCCAGGACTGATCTCCTTTAGAATGGACTGGTTGGACTTCCTTGCAGTCCAAGGGTCTCTCAAGAGTCTTCTCCAACACCACAGTTCAAAAGCATTAATTCTTTGGCACTCAGCTTTCTTTATAGTCCAACTTTCATATCCATCCATGACTACTGGAAAAACCATGGCCTTGACTAGATGGACCTTTGTTGGCAAAGTAGTGTCTTTGCTTTTGAATATGCTGTCTAGGTTTGTCAGAACTTTCCTTCCAAGGAGTAAGCGTCTTTTAATTTCATGATTGCAGCCATCATCTGCAGTGATTTTGGAGCCCCCAAAAGTAAAGTCAGCCACTGCTTCCACTGTTTCCCCATCTATTTCCCATGAAGTGATGGGACAAGATGCCATGATCTTAGTTTTCTGAATGTTGAACTTTAAGTCAACTGTTTCACTCTCCTATTTCATTTTCATCAAGAGGCTTTTTAGTTCTTCTTCACTGTCTGTCATAAGGGTGGTATCATCTGCATATCTGAGGTTATTGAGATTTCTCCCAGCAATCTTGATTCCAGCTTGTGCTTCTCCCAGCCCAGCATTTCTCATGATGTACTGTGCATATAAGTTAAATAAGCAGGGTGACAATATACAGCCTTGACATACTCCTTTTCCTATTAGGAACCAGTCTGTTGTTCCATGTCCAGTTCTAACTGTTGCTTCCTGACCTGCATATAGCTTTCTCAAGAGGCAGGTTAGGTGGTCTGGTATTCCCATCTCTTTCAGAATTTTCCACAGTTGATTGTGATCCATACAGTCAAAGGCTTTGGCATAGTCAATAAAGCAGAAATAGATATTTTTCTGGAACTCTCTTGCTTTTTTGATGATCCAGTGGATGTTGGCAATTTGATCTCTGGTTCCTCTGCCTTTTCTAAAACCAGCTTGAACATCAGGAAGTTCAGGGTTCACATATTGCTGAAGCCTGGCTTGGAGAATTTTGAGCATTACTTTACTAGCATGTGAGATGAGTACAATTGTGCAGTAGTTTGAGCATTCTTTGGCATTGCCTTTCTTTGGAATTGGAATGAAAACCTTTTCCAGTCCTGTGGCTACTGCTGAGTTTTCCAAATTTGCTGGCTTATTGAGTGCAGCACTTTCACAGCATCATCTTTTAGGATTTGAAATAGTTTCACTGGAATTCCATCACCTCCACTAGCTTTGTTCGTAGTGATGCTTTCTAAGGCCCACTTGACTTCACATTCCAGGATGCCTGACTCTAGGTGAGTGATAACACCATCATGATTATCTGGGTCGTGAAGATCTTTTTTGTATGGTTCTTGTGTGTATTCTTGCTGTCTCTTCTCAATATCTTCTGCTTCTGGCAGGGCTGTTTCTGTTATCTGAAAAATATATGCAAGATCTTCCAGAGACTTTGATACATCTCTCTTTCTCCCCACAGCTTCCTCCCTCTCCCCATCTTTCTCTCTATGGGAGTGCACACACTCTTACGTGCAGGTGTACCTTTGGCAATTGTGGCAGGATGACTTATTAAAAAATTCATGTGATTTTTTCCTGTTTTTTGCCTTCTGGAATTTAAAGAAAATAAATGGTGGGCTCTTCCTTCTCGTTTTAGAGTTCTCAGTTCAGTTCAGTCACTCAGTCGTGTCCAACTGTTTGTGACCCCATGAATTGCAGCACGCCAGGCCTCCCTGTCCATCACCAACTCTGGGGTTCACTCAGATTCATGTCCATTGAGTCAGCGATGCCATCCAGCCATCTCATCCTCTGTCATCCCCTTCTCCTCCTGCCCCCAATCCCTCCCAGCATCAAAGTCTTTTCCAATGAGTCAACTCTTCGCATGAGGTGGCCAAAGTATTGGAGTTTCAGCTTTAGCATCATTCCTTCCAAAGAAATCTGGGGGCTGATCTCCTTCAGAATGGACTGGTTGGATCTCCTTGCAGTCCAAGGGACTCTCAAGAGTCTTCTCCAACAACACAGTTCAAACCCATCAATTCTTTGGCGCTCAGCCTTCTTCACAGTCCAACTCTCACATCCATACATGACTACTGGAAAAACCATAGCCTTGACTAGATGGACCTTAGTCAGCCAAGTAATGTCTCTGCTTTTGAATATGCTATCTAGGTTGCTCATAACTTTTCTTCCAAGGAGTAAGCGTCTGTTTTATGAGAAATAAAGTTCACTGAAGATGCTTTCTGAAGTGTTTCAGGGAGAAGGGCAGGGGAGCAAGAATAGGAAGAGCAGAAATGAGGACAATTTCTAAATCAGAAACGTGGTCACAGATGATGATTTCTCAGCAGGTTCTCAAGTGTTAGCATGTGGTGTACATGGTGAAATGTCCCAGCAAGACCTTAGCTGGCAAAAGCCTTTGTGTAGCTAGAGCAAGAACCTTAGCTTCAGAATCTCTGTGATTTCTGTTACTCCTTGGAAAAGAAAAGTCTGCCCACCATAGGGAGGCCTCAGGGATCAGAACAGTGTGAAGACTGAAGCAAGCACCAAGGAGTTATGACAATCTGAAAACATGTCCTGCTGTAGAGTCTACCTTCCAAAGGTGGTCTGAACAATATCTCCAACCCCACTTACTCTTCTCCAGTGTGGCCCTGACCTTAGCTTCCACCCTCCATTAAGGGGAGAGGTCTTCTCTTTCTCTCCTTAAATCTGGCCTGACCTAGAGATTTGCATGTAACCAGAAGTCTTGTAGCTTCTGTTCTGGTTCTCCAGACACCCCTTACAGGGAAGCTCCACCTCAGAATTTAGCCCAGGTCCTGAACAGGCAGATGATGAAACCTCTAGAGGATTCTAGACCCCCAACCATTCAAATCTTCCCATTAGAATCCACAATCACTGTGGGGGCAGAGATAAGTATACTTTTGGCCTTGACTGATTTCTCAACAATGGAATTTATAAGTATGACAAAAAGTTATTTTTTATGCCACTGAGTGTTATTTTATGCCACTAATTTAAAAAAATGGCTTCATTGAGGTGTAATTTATAAACCATAAAATCCACCTATTTAAAGCAAACAGTTTAATGGGTTTTAGTAAAACAAAAAGTCGTCACCACAATTTTAAGACAAGTTCATCACCCGGAAAATTCCACTGTGCTTTTTGAAGTCAGTTTTCACTCATAACTCTAACCCTGGGCAACTTAAATCTGTTTTCTGACTCTGTAAATTCCTCTTTATCTAGAAATTTCATATAAATGAAATCATATAATGTCTTTTGTATCTTACATTGCTACATTTTAGGATAGTTTTTTAATGTAACAATAGATGATTAGAACAATTCCCCTCCCCTTTTCTAGGTATTGCATGAACTCTTTGGAAAATTGTACTCTAAAGGAGGGAAAAGTCACCCCAATAATGGTTGAGGTTGACTGTCCCTTTAGGCTACTTTAATTGATTAAAAAAAAATTGACATGTGATTGTTCCTGTCTGTCTACTGGTAGACTAACATTCATTCATAATATGATGATGTCAAACGGCTGACGCATTTCTAGAGAAAAATCTAAGAGCTCCTTATAGTTCCATGAAATTCAAGGAGCCAAAGAATATAGTTAGCAGACTAGCTGCAGTTTTCCCCACCTCATGAGCTGCCTATATGTAGAAAATGCAACAATTATTATTCGCCATCTTTCTTATACCTCTGAAGATCTGTTGCTTCATTTCTCTATTTCAGGGTTGTACATGGTAATGAAAGTCACTGTAACAAGTGGGAAGAGAAACTCTTGTGCTTCCGTATTTTCAGTCAGTTCTGGACTTAAAATTCTTTAGTGGCCTGAGGAACTTATATTTTTATTCTTTGCCAATCCAAATATCAAGACATCTAAAAGGAAGGATTGGATAGACAAATGAGCTGCCATTGAGATGTTGCTTGTTTCTAGGATGCTGATGATAAACATCTTGAAGATAAAATCTATGGGAAAAGGAGTGACGAGAGATAAAGTCAGAAGAGCAAGAAACCTAGAGGCAAAGATAGGAAAGGTCAATAAAAGACATTCAATCTGTGTTCACCTCCCGTTGGCATGCATGGACTCTAGCATATACAAGGAAATGCACAGGTGAATGGAGTTCTTTCCAAAACTTCCAGGGAAGGCACTCTTGCCTTCCTCTAGTAACTCAGTTCAGTTCAGTTCAGTCTCTCAGTCGTGTCTGACTCTTTGCGACCGCATGAATCACATGCGGCCTCCCTGTCCATCACCAACTCCCAGGGTTGACTCAGACTCACGTCCATTGAGTCAATGATGCCATCCAGCCATCTCATCCTCTGTCGTCCCCTTCTCCTCCTGCCCCCAATCCCTCCCAGCATCAAAGTCTTTTCCAAGGAGTCAGCTCTTCACATGAGGTGGCCAAAATACTGGAGTTTCAGCTTTAGCATCATTCCTTCCAAAGAAATCCCAGGGCTGATCTCCTTCAGAATGGACTGGTTGGATCTCCTTGCAGTCCAAGGGACTCTCAAGAGTCTTCTCCAACACCATAGTTCAAAAGCATCAATTCTTCAGCGCTCAGCCTTCTTCACCGTCCAACTCTCACATCCATATATGACCACTGGAAAAACCATAGTCTTGACTAGACGGACCTTAGTCAGCAAAGTAATGTCTCTTCTTTTGAATATGCTATCTAGGTTGGTCATAACTTTTTTTCCAAGGAGTAAGTGTCTGTTAATTTCATGGCTGCAGTCACCATTTGCAGTGATTTTGGAGCCCCCCCCCCAAAAGTCTGACACTGTTTCCACTGTTTCTCCATCTATTTCCCATGAAGTGATGGGACCAGATGCCATGATCTTCGTTTTCTGAATGTTGAGCTTTAAGCCAACTTTTTCACTCTCTTCTTTCACTTTCGCCAGGAGGCTTTTTAGTTCCTCTTCACTTTCTGCCATAAGGGTGATGTCATCTGCATATCTGAGGTTATTTATTTCTCCCGGCAATCTTGATTCCAGCTTGTGTTTCTTCCAGCTCAGCGTTTCTCATGATGTACTCTGCATATAAGTTGAATAAGCAGGGTGACAATATATAGCCTTGACATACTCCTTTTCCTATTTGGAACCAGTCTGTTGTTCAGTGCTATATAAAAACAATAAAGGGAGAATATTATTGACATGGGCTATGTTCTTTGTTTAATGGAACCCTCATTTCTCAAACTGGCTTGAGTATTTTTGTTGGTTTCTCTCAGATACTTTAGTGGTGCCTCCTTGAAATTAATGTTTTCTTTTTAAGTTCTAGATCTCTGGAGAAGATGCCATTTATGCAGTTATTTGGTACTGGGGAGGAAGACACCTAAATTCAGTTATAGAATATGTGGACTGGATTATGATACATCAAGGAATCTAGGATAGCCCCATAGATAGTGAGGGCAATTATGAATTATTATAACATTAAGTGAGTTTTCAGCTGGATAGAGGATTGTGTGCTGTGTGCTCAGCCACTCAGTCATGTTTGACTCTTTGTGACCCTATGGACTGTAAAAAATTCATGGGATTTTTCAGGCAAGAATACTGGAGTGGGTTGCTATTTTCTCCTCCAGGAGATCTTTCTGACCCAGGGATTGAACCCGGGTCTCCTGTGTCTCCTGAACTACAGGTAGATTCTTTACCCTGAGCCATCAAGAAAGTGCAGGTAGAGGATTATATGTGTATTCTTCTCTTTGGAAGAATCAACTCAAAAGGAGGTTACAGATTTTTGGAGAGTCTTTGTCCTCTAACTCTTTTCTTTGTTGTGGTTAAGCTTCATTGAGGTATAATAGAATTGATATGCAAAATTGGCACATATTTAATATATACATTTTGATGAATTTGGACATATATATATATACCCATGATACCATCACTATGATCAAGGTACTATATATACCTATGAATTCCTAAAATTTCCTTGCATTTTTGTGTGTGTGTGTGTGAAGAAGGTTTACATGAGATCTATCCTCTGAAAAAGTATACAATGCCATATTGTTCACTCTAGGTACTATGCCTTAAAGATCTCTAGAATTTATTCATCTTGTATAACTAAAACTTTACACTCACTGAGCAAAACTTCCCCATCTCCTCCTTTCTTCCAGCTGTCAACCATCATCTATTCTTTGCCTCTATGAGTTTGACTATTTTAGATATCTTATAAAGTCAAATCACTTAGTGTTTGTCTTTCTGTGACTGGTTTATTTCACTTAGCAATGTTCTCTAAGTTGTCACAAATGGTAGGATTTCCTTCTTTTAAAAGCTGAATAATATTGTTTTATCCAGGGTATTGTGAATAATGCTGGAATGAAAATGTGGGTGTAGATATCTCTTTGAGAACCTGACTTAAGTTCTTTTGGATATATACCCAGAAATGAGATTGCTGGATTCCATTGGCAGTCTTATTTTTAATTTTTTGAAGAACCTCCATACTGTTTTCTATAATAGGTCCAATAGTGCATTCTACAGTTTCACCAATAGTGTATAAAGGGTTCCAATTTCTCCACATTCTCACCAACATCTATTTATATATTTATTTATAAAAACCATCCTAACCACATCTCTATGTGGTTTTGATCTGCATTTCCCTGATGATTAGTGATATTGCATACCTTTTTATTTATCTGGTGGACACTTGTATGTTTTCTTAGGAGAAATGTCTATCCAAATCCTTCATTCAATTTTTTAAAAGCTTATTATTTATTTATTTGCTATTGAGTTGTAGGAGATTCTTATATATTTTTTATCTTAATCTCTAATCAGATAAATGACTTGCAAATATTTTCTCCCATATGTATGTGACCTTTTTGCTCTGTTGAGTTATAGAAGCTTTTTAGTTTAATGTAGTCCCACTTGTATATTTTAGGTTGTGTTGCCATGATTTTTGTGTCAAATCCAAGCTGTCATCGCCAAGACCAATGTCAAGAAGGTTTCTTCCTATGTTTTCTTTGAGAAGACTTACATTTTCACATCTTACATTTAATTAGTAATTCATTTTGAATTAATTTTCATGAATGAAATAAGATATGGGTCTAATTTCATTCTTTTGCATGTGGTTACTATTTTCCCAGCATCATTTGTTGAAGAGACTATCCCTTCTGCCTTGTGTGCCCTTACACCTTTGTTGAAGATTAGTTGACCATATTCTCATGGGCTTATTTTTTCGATCTCTATTTTATTTCATTGGTCTATGTGTCTGTATTTATGCCAGTATGGTATTGTTTTAATTACTGTAGCTTTGTAGTATATTTTGGAATTGGGAAGTATGATGCCACTAAGTCTAATCTTTCTCAAGATCACTTTGGCTATTTGGGGCTTTTTATGATCCCTGTGAAAAATATTTTCTATTTCTATAAAAAATGCTTTGGAATTTTATTGACTGTCTAGTTTGTTTTAGGTAGTAAAGACACTTTTACCATAATAATTCTTCCAATCCATAAACATGGAATATGCTATGATCTGAGTATGTCTCTCTTCCTCTATCCCCCCAATTCATATGTTGAAATCCTAACCCCAAGGTGATGGTATTAGGAGGTAGGACCTTTGGGAGTGTAATTTGGTCATGAAGGTAGAGCTCTCAATGAATGGGATTAGTGCCTTTATAAAAGAGGCCCCACAGAGCTAGTTTGTTTCTTCTACTATAAGAGAACACAATGAGAAGTTAGCAGTCTTCAAACAGAAGAGGACTTTACTGGAACCTGAACATGCTGGCACCCTGCTCTTGTACTTCTAGTCTCCAGAACTGTTAGAAATGAATTTCTGTTGTTAATGAGCAACCCAGTTTGTGGTATTTTGTTACAATGGCCTGAGAGTACTAAGACAGGATGTCTTTCCATTTTTATATGTCTTTTATCAGTGTTTCATAGTTTTCAGAGTTTGAGTCTTTCACCTCTTAGGTTAAGTTAATTTCTAACTGAAGGAAAAGAAAAAAGACTGAAATAAATAAAATTAGAAATAAGAGAGGAGACATTACAACTGATTCCACAGAAATATAAAGGATCATAAGATAAAGTTATAAACATTTCAGTTCAGTTCAGTTCATTTCAGTTCAGTTGCTCAGTCATGTCTGACTCTTAGCAACTCCATGAATTGCAGCACGTCAGGCCTCCCTGTCCATCACCAACACCCGGAGTCGACTCACACTCATGTCCATCAATTCGGTGATGCCATCCAGCCATCTCATCCTCTATCGTCCCCTTCTCCTCCTGTGCCTAATCCCTCCCAGCATGAGGGTCTTTTCCAATGAGTCAACTATTCGCATAACATAGCCAAAGTATTGGATTTTCAGCTTTAGCATTAGTCCTTCCAATGAACACCCAGGATGGATCTCCTTTAGGATGGACTGGTTGGATCTCCTTGCAGTCCAAGGGACTCTCAAGAGTCTTCTCCAACACCACAGTTCAAAAGCATCAATTCTTTGGTGCTCAGCTTTCTTCACAGTCCAACTCTCACATCCATACATGACCAGTGGAAAAACCATAGCCTTGACTAGATGGACTTTTGCTGGCAAAGTAAGGTCTCTGCTTTTGAATATGCTATCTAGGTTGGTCATAACTTTTCTTCCAAGGAGTAAGCATCTGTTAATTTCATGGCTGCAGTCACCATCTGCAGCGATTTTGGAGCCCCCCAGAATAAAGTCTGACATTGTTTCCCCATCTATTTCCCATGAAGTGATGGGACAAGATGCAATGATCTTAGTTTTCTCAATGTTGAGCTTTAAGCCAACTTTTTCACTCTCCTCTTTCACTTTCATCAAGAGGCTTTTTAGCTCCTCTTCACTTTCTGCCATAACGGTGGTGTCATCTGCATATCTGAGGTTATTGAGATTTCTCCCGGCAACCTTAATTCCAGCTTGTGCTTCTTCCAGCCCAGCATTTCTCATGATGTACTCTGCATAGAAGTTAAATAAGCAGGGTGACAATATACAGCCTTGACATACTCCTTTTCCTATTTGGAACCAGTCTGTTGTTCCATGACCAGTTATAACTGTTGCTTCCTGACCTGCATACAGATTTCTCAAGAGGCAGGTTAGGTGGTCTGGTATTCCCATCTCTCTCAGAATTTTCCACAGTTTATTGTGATCCACACAGTCAAAGGTTTTGGCATAGTCAATAAAGCAGAAATAGATGTTTTTCTGGAACTCTCTTGCTTTTTCAATGATCCCGCGGATGCTGGCAATTTGATCTCTGGTTCCTCTGCCTTTTCCAAAACCAGCTTGAACATCTGGAAGTTCACGGTTCACATATTGCTGAAGCCTGGCTTGGAGAAGTTTGAGCATTACTTTACTAGCTTGTGAGATGAGCACAATTGTGTGGTAGTTTGAGCATCCTTTGGCATTGCCTTTCTTTGGGATCGGAATGAAAACTGACCTTTTCCAGTCCTGTGGCTACTGCTGAGTTTTCCAAATTTGCTGGCATATTGAGTGCAGCATTGTCACACCATCATCTTTCAGGATTTGAAATAGCTCCACTGGAATTCCATCACCTCCACCAGCTTTGTTCCTAGTGATGCTTTCTAAGGCCCATTTGACTTCACATTCCAGGATGTCTGGCTCTAGGTGAGTGATCACATGATTGTGTGCCAGGAGCCAGCGTGAGGAACTCCGCCCATGGCAAAGGTCATGAGGAAGGAGGCTTCGGCATATGCAAAGGCAGTATCGAGTCTCAGGAAACCCCTGTTCCCGAGCATCTACCCCCAAAACCAGAGTCTGTTTTATGCTCTAACCTACACCTCTTACTTTACGGGCGGCTCTCCTCCATCACCATTTCTCTCGGAGAAGGAGTTAACTTGCAGCTCCAGTTAATAAAAATTCCTGGGCGTGACAATAGGGTTTCAACTTACAAACTCCTCTGAAGGTTCTCTAGCCTGCCTAAGCAGATTTGTCTGGCCACATGTGATTGTTTACAGCCTCCCAACCATGAGAGGCAGGAGATGCTTTAAAACTTTCTAAATACAGACTCTTTTGAGAAGTTAGAAAATTATTAGTATAGTATAGTGGGTTGATTAGAAATATATTGGTGAAGGGTTTTTCATTTGTTGAGCCAATATTTGCTGCTAAATCTCCATATTCCCTGCCCTTATAATGAATATAACTAGTATATGGGAGAAATAAGTATTAATCTTTAAGATTAACCATGTTAAACCTTAGGCTAAGTAAATTCCTTTCTTGATTGTAACCCACTACACCCTCACCCTATAGGAATGCAATTTTATTTGAAGGGTAGTGCCTGGTTTAAGAAAAAATCACCCATGGAAAAAATAAATTTTCTGGTTGACTGACCGTTATCAGAAAGAAAGGATCATAAAATGTCAGCAGGCCTCATGGCCAGAAGATGATGTAAAACCCATAAGACCTTTGTATACATTTATATGAAGCACCTGATTTTGACAAGGGTCAGGTCTGCTGACCCCCACGTGACTCTGTATTCGTTCCTAAGTATAATAAAAAGCATATAAGCAAACCTGAAAAATAAAGAAATTAGATCAGTTTCTGGAAACACTGATTCCCCCGTGTCATTCTTTCTTTCCCCTTCTGGCTGAATTCCCATCTGGAATGTGGGTACTCACCAAGCCTGCTAATTTTTCCTAGGCTTCTAAGATTGGACTGGGGAGGCCTCAGTGCCTCCTCTCCTTTGGGAGAACGGAAAGACGCCTGTGGCCTACGTAGGTGGTGATTGGTATTCCATGTAAACCAAGTTATTCAGCCTCTTTTTCTCCACTATATTTCTTACTACACTATCCTTTTCTAATCTCTGTTTGTCTGTAATTAAATAAGCTTTTTCCTAGGACACCTACTCCGTCCCCGCTTCGAATTACCCTGGATCCACTGGGGCTGCACCCTGGCAATCGTGATTAGCTGGGTCGTGAAGATCTTTTGTAAAGTTCTTCTGTATATTCTTGCCACCTCTTCTTAATATCTTCTGCTTCTGTTAGGTCCATACCATTTCTTTCCTTTATTGAGCCCATCTTTGTGTGAAATGTTTCCTAGGTATCTCTGATTTTCTTCAAAAGATCTCTAGTCTTTCCCATTCTTTTGTTTTCCTCTATTGCTTTGCATTGATCACTGAGGAAGGCTTTCTTATCTCTCCTTGCTATTCTTTGGAACTCTACATTCAGATGCTTATGTCTTTCCTTTTCCCCTTTGCTTTTCACTTCTCTTCTTTTCACAGCTATTTGTAAGGCCTCCCCAGACAGCCATTTTGCGTTTTTGCATTTCTTTTCCATGGTGTTGGTTTTGATCCCTGTCTTCTTTACAGTGTCATGAACCTCCATTCATAGTTCATCAGGCACTCTGTCTATCAGATCTAGTCCCTTAAATCTAGTTCTCACTTCCACTGTATAATCATAAGGGATTTGACTTAGGTCATACCTGAATTGTCTAGTGGTTTCCCTTCCTTTCTTCAATTTAAGTCTCAGTTTGGCAGTAAGGAGTTCATGATCTGAGGCACAGTCAGCTTCCGGTCTTGTTTTTGCTGACTGTATAGAGCTTCTCCATCTGTAGCTGCAAAGAATATGATCAACCTGATTTTGGTGTTGACCATCTGGTGTTCTCCATGTGTAGAGCTTCTCTTGTGTTGTTGGAAGAGGGTTTTGCTATGAACATTTACATTCTAACAAATTGGAACCCCAGTAGTGGCCACAGGACTGGAAAAGGTCAGTTTTCACTGCAATCCCAAAGAAAGGCAATGCCAAAGAATGCTCAAACTACCACACAATTGTACTCATCTCACACACTAGTAAAGTAAAGCTCAAAATTCTCCAAGACAGGCTTCAGCAATATGTGAACCCTGAACTTCCTGATGTTCAAGCTGGTTTTAGAAAAGGCAGAGGAACCAGAGATCAAATTGCCAACATCCCCTGGATCATGGAAAAAGCAAGAGAGTTCCAGAAAAACATCTACTTCTGCTTTATTGACTATGCCAAAGCCTTTGACTGTGTGGATCACAATAAACTGTGGAAAATTCTGAGAGAGATGGGAATACCAGATCACCTGACCTGCCTCTTGAGAAAGCTGTATGCAGGTCAGGAAGCAACAGTTAGAACTGGTCATGGAACAACAGACTGGTTCCAAATAGGAAAAGGAGTATGTCAAGGCTGTATATTGTCACCCTGCTTATTTAACTTCTATGCAGAGTACATCATGAGAAACGCTGGACTGGATGAAGCATAAGCTGGAATCAAGATTGCCGGGAGAAATCTCAATAACCTCAGATATGCAGATGACACTACCCTTATGGCAGAAAGTGAAGAGGAGCTAAAAAGCCTCTTGGTGAAAGTGAAAGAGGAGAGTGAAAAAGTTGGCTTAAAGCTCAACATTGAGAAAACAAAGATCATGGCATCTGGTCCCATCACTTCATGAGAAATAGATGGGGAAACAGTGGAAACAGTGTCAGACTTTATTTTGCGGGGGCTCCAAAATCGCTGCAGATGATGACTGCAATCATGAAATTAAAAAACGCTTACTCCTTGGAAGAAAAGTTATGACCAACCTAGATGGCATATTCAAAAGCAGAGACATTACTTTGCCAACAAAGGTCCGTCTAGTCAAGGCTATGGTTTTTCCACTGGTCATGTATGGATGTGAGATTTGGACTGTGAGGAAAGCTGAGTGCCAAAGAATTGATGCTTTTGAACTGTGGTGTTGGAGAAGACTCTTGAGAGTCCCGTGGACTGCAAGGAGATCCAAGCAGTCCATCCTGAAGGAGATCAGCCCTGGGATTTCTTTGGAAGGAATGATGCTAAAGCTGGAACTCCAGTACTCTGGCCACCTTGTGCAAAGAGTTGACTCATTGGAAAAGACTCTGATGCTGGGAGGGATTGGAGGCAGGAGGAAGAGGGCATGATAGAGGATGAGATGATTGGATGGCATCACTGACTGGATGGACATGAGTTTGAGTGAACTCCGGGATTTGGTAATGGACAGGGAGGCCTGGCATGCTGCAATTCATGGGGTTGCAAAGAGTTGGACAAGACTGAGCGAATGAACTGAACTGAGCTAACTGAACTGAGGAGAAATGGATAAATTCCTAGAAACATACAACTTACCAAGACTGAATCATGAAGAAATATAAAGTATTAACAGATCAATAACAAGTAAGGAAATTGAATCAGTAATCAAAAAAAAAAAAAAAAGAATAAGATAAAAGAAAAAGCACTCAGTAACGAAAAACAGCACCAGAGGCTTCACTGGTCAATACTACTAAACATTTATAAAGGTTTCATGTCAATCTTTCTCAAAATCTTCCAAGAATTTTAAGAGGATGGAATACTGCTAAATTCATTTTACAGGGCCTACATTACCCTAAAACCAAAAACAAAATATAAAAAAATTTAAGGAAATTACAGGCCAATATCCTTGATGAACATAGATTGTTGGGAACCAAATTGGGCATTACTGACAAAATGGAGGCATGGCTCCAGCCCTTTCTCCTCATCTCTCAGTTACGGCCCCAGGATGAAGGAGTTAGGCCTTGTGATTTTGACTTTTTCTTTCCTTTCTTTGGTTTAGTTGGCTGGAAAGAATGTTAAGGTGCTTGAGAGAAGCATGAGAAAGCACAAAGCCTTCTACAGTTGTGCCCAGAAAATAATCTATAAAATAACCATTGACATTTGTTCAAGGATCTTTACAAAGAATGTCCGAGGATGAGCTTGTAGGCCGCAGCTTGAGGCCATGGGAAGATTGTTATCTGAGACCTGTTTGTGAGGGAAATATTTATGGCAAAAGAAGATTGCTGAGTTTAGGGTTTAGGAATAATTAAGGATAGCTAGAGGCCTTTTTAGGAGATAGTGATTTTAAGATGCTAGGGGCAAACAGGATTTAGAAAGATAAGAAACTGAGGAATGTAGCATGAGTTACAATGTAATCACAAGTTAAGTACAGTAAATCTGGGTGGGGGAAACTAAAAACCTCTGACCTAATGCTTTTGTCAATGTATAAAAGCAAACCTGAAGCTTGTAGTTCTGTACTATGAGTCAGAGGCTACATCATCATCCACCGACACCGCTCACCACTTCAGGTTGATTCCCTGGCTGCTGGAGCTGGACTCTGGCAATAGATGGAAAAACCCTCCACACAATTCTAGCAAACCAAATGAAGCAGAATATTGGGAAGATCATACACCATGATCAAGTACAATTTATTACTGGGATGCAAGGATGGTTCAATATACACAAATCAATGAATGCGGTATACCACAGTAACAGCATAAAGGGTAAAAAGTTATATAATCATCTCAATATATTCAGTAAAATCATTTCACAAAATGCAACACTACTTTCCGTGGAGGAGAAAATGGCAACCCACTCCGGTGTTCTTTCTGGAAAATCCCATGGGCAGAAGGCTGTTGGGCTATAGTTCATGGGGTCACAAAGAGACAGACATGATTGAGTGGGTGAGCACAGAATAACATCCCTTTACACTGAAATGGCCAACAAATTAGGTATAACAAGTGTGACATGGTGACTTAGAATAAGAATATGTATAGCATAGTGACTATAGTTAATAATACTATTTATTATATATTTGAAAGTTGCTCAGAGAGTAGATCTTAAAAGTTCCCACTACAAGAAAAAAAAATTGTAATTATATGTAGTGATAGACGTTAACTACACTTATGGTGGTGATTGTTGTTCAGTCACTAAGTTGTGTCCAGCTGTTTGTGACCACAAGGACTGCAGCATGACAGACTTCCCTGTCCTTCACTATCTCCTGGAGTCTGCCCAAACTCAAGTCCTGGGAGTCAGTGATGCCATCCAACCATCTTATTCTCCAGCATCAGGGTCTTTTCCAATGATTATTTAACCCTATAAACATAAAGCCTCTGAGGAGGCCTTACAAATAGCTGTGAAAAGAAGAGAATGAAAAGCAAAGGAGAGAAGGAAAGTTATACACATTTGAATGCAGAGTTCCAAAGAATAGCAAGGAGAGATAAGAAAACCTTCCTCAGCAATCAGTGCAAAGAAATAGAAGAAAACAATAGAAAGGGAAAGACTAGAGATCTCTTGAAGAAAATTAGATACCAAGGGAACACATCATGCAAAGAAGGGCACGATAAAGGACAGAAATGGTATGGACCTAAGAGAAGCAGAAGATATTAAGAAGAGGTGGCAAGAATACATAGAAGAACTTTACAAAAAAGATCTTCATGACCCAGATAACCACAATGGTGTGATCACTCACCTAGAACCAGACATCCTGGAATGGGAAGTCCTGTGGGCATTAGGAAGCATTACTACAAACAAAGCTAGTGGAGGCGATGGAATTCTAGTTGAGCTATTTCAAATCCTGAAAGATGATGCTGTGAAAGTGTTGCACTCAATATGCCAGCAAATTTGGAAAACTCAGCAGTAGCCACAGGACTGGAAAAGGTCAGTTTTCATTCCAGTCCCAAAGAAAGGCAATGCCAAAGAATGCTCAAACTACTGCACAATTGTACTCATCTTACATGCTAATAAAGTAATGCTCAAAATTCTCCAAGCCGGGCTTCAGCAATACATGAACTGTGAACTTCCTGATGTTCAAGCTGGTTTTGGAAAAGGCAGAGGAACCAGAGATCAAATTGCCAACATCCGCTGGATCATTGAAAAAGCAAGAGAGTTCCAGAAAAACATTTACTTCTGCTTTATTGACTATGCCGAAGCCTTTGACTGTGTGGATCACAATAAACTGTGGAAAATTCTGAAAGAGATGGGAATACTAGACCACCTGACCTGCCTCCTGAGAAATCTGTATGCAGGTCAGGAAGTAACAGTTATAACTGGTCATGGAACAACAGACTGGTTCCAAATAGGAAAAGGAGTATGTCAAGGCTGTATATTGTCACCCTGCTTATTTAACTTCTATGCAGAGTACATCATGAGAAACGCTGGGCTGGAAGAAGCACAAGCTGGAATCAAGATTTCTGGGAGAAATCTCAATAACCTCAGATATGCAGAGGATACCTCCCTTATGGCAGAAAGTGAAGAGGAAGTAAAAAGCGTTTTGATGAAAGTGAAAGAGGAGAGTGAAAAAGTTGGCTTAAAGCTCAACATTCGGAAGACAAAGATCATGGCATCTGGTCCCATCACTTCATGGAAAATAGATGGACAAACAGTGGAAATGTTACAGGAAAGGGGAGCCCCTCCAGGGCCTGAAACTGAGCTCTTGTCTAACGCTCAGCAATGAATTGTCTGAGGAGACACATGTGCTGACAAAGCAAGAGATTTTATTGGGAAAGGGCACCTGGATGGAGAGCAGTAGGGTAAGGGAACCCAGGAGAACTGCTCTGCTATGTGGCTCGCAGTCTTGAGTTTTATGGTGATGGGATTAGTTTCTGGGTGGTCTTTGGCTAATCATTCTAATTCAGAGTCTTTCCTGGTTGCGCACGCATTGCTCAGCCAACATGAATGTTAGTGAGAGGGATTCTGGGAAGTGGATGGACACCCGATGTCTCGATCGACCTTTCTGAACTCTTCCTGTTGGTAGTGGCTTATTAGTTTTGTATTCCTTATCGGGATCTCCTGTCATAAAACAACTCATGCAAATGGTTACTATGGTGCCTGGCCAGGGTGGGTGGTTTCAATCAATGTGCTTCCCCTAACAGAAACAGTGGCTGACTTTACTTTTGGGGGCTCCAAAATCACTGCAGATGGTGACTGTAGCCATGAAATTAAAAGACATATACTCCTTGGAAGGAAAGTTATGACCAACATAGACAGCATATTAAAAAGGAAAAACATTACTTTGTCAACAAAAGTCCATCTAGTCAAGGCAATGGTTTTTCCAGTGCTCATGTGTGGATGTGAGAGTTGGACTGTGAAGAAAGCTGAGAGCTGAAGGATTGATGCTTTTCAACTGTGGTGTTGGAGAAGACTCTTGAGAGTCCCTTGGACTGCAAGGAGATCCAACCAGTTCATCCTAAAGGAAATCAGTCCTGGTGTTCACTGGAAGGACAGATGCTGAAGCTGAAACCCCAATACTTTGGCCACCTGATGTGAAGAGCTGACTCATTTGAAAAGACCCTGATGCTGGGAAAGATAGAGAGCAGGAGGAGAAGGAAATGACAGAGGATGAGATGGTGGGATGGCATCATGGACTCTATGGACACGAGTTTTGGGAAACTCTGGGAATTGGTCAGGGAGGCCTGGTGTGCTGTGGTCAATGGGTTGCAAAGAGTCGGACACGACTGAGCATCTGAACTCAACTGAAGTGATATACATATAAGAAAGTATGTTGTACACCTGAAATCAATAAAATTTTATAGGTCAAAAAATTTTTTGTGTGGGTTCTTACAACATGCAGAACATTAGAATTTAAAAATATAGTTGTGTTGTTTCTCCATTTTAAAGGGGGGAAAAAAGAGCTATATTAATATATTTGGTCTTTGTCTCTGTTTCTGGAACAGAATTACTAAAACCTTTGGAATTTCCTGTGATAAGGACAATAATGTGTCTTTTGTTCCATGAATGAGGTGGAAATCTCCCCTTCACACACACATTCTGCAACTCCAGGGAGGGGAGACTGGCTAGATGGATCCAGCCACCAATGGCCAGTGATTTAACCAGTCATGCCTCTGTAATGAAGCTCCACACAACCTCAGTGAACAGAGTTTTGGGGAGAATGAGCTAAAAGAGAGCAGGGAAGCTTCTCATCCTTTCCTCAAACCTTGCCCTTGCATATCTTCCATTTGACTATTCCTCAGTTGTATTCTTTAATAAGCCTTTAATTTAGTAAGTAAAAGGTTTATCTGAGTTTTGTGAGCTCCCCTAACAAATTCATTGAACCTGAGAATGACATTGCTGGAAGCACAAATCTATTGCTGGTGAATGAGAAGCACAGATGACAATCTGTGACAATCTGAAGTGGGGAGGGGTAGTCTTGGAGATCTGAGCCCTTAGCCTTGGGAATCCAATGCTATCTCTGTTAGGGGAAGAACTGAGTGAAACCACCCACCCTGGCCAGGCTCCTTAGTAACAATTTGCATGCTGCTGTTGCTGCTAAGCCACTTCAGTCATGTTCGACTCTGTGTGACCCCATAGACGGCAGCCCACCTGGCTCCTCCATCCCTGGGATTCTCCAGACAAGAACACTGGAGTGGGTTGCCGTTTTTTTCTCCAATGCGTGAAAGTGAAAAGTGAAAGTGAAGTCGCTCAGTCGTGTCTGACTCTTCGCAACCCCACGGACTGCAGCTCACCAGGCCCCTCCGTCCATGGGATTTTCCAGTCAAGAGTACTGGAGTGGGTTGCCATTGCCTTCTCCAAACTATTTGCATGAGCTGTTTTACAACAGGAGGTCCTGGTAAGGAACTTGGAGCTAATAAGCCAGCACCATTTGGAAGAGTTCGGGGCAGAGTAGTTCTCTTGGGTTGCCTTACCCTACTGCTCTCTGCCCAGGTACGCTTTTCCAATAAAGTCTCTTGCTTTGTCAGCACATGTATCATCAGACAATTCTTTTCCAAGTGTTAGATAAGAGCCCACTCTTGGGGCCCTGGAGGGAGCCCCCAATCCTACAACAACTGGTGACCACAAAGAGATCCCCATTTTTTACTGTGGCTGATATCTTGACTGCTCCAGGTACTCCAGGACCAGCTTGTCTGCCAATGGACCTGACCCAGTGGCTGCAACGGGGACCTATTTGTCCTTGGTCTCCTCTTGATGCAGACAACTGGCCAGAGTGCATCGACTGGGTAAGGAACAAGAGATTTTGTTGACCCCTTTTATCTCATCCCTCTTTTCAACCCCTCCTATCCTATCCTAATGTTTTCCTGTACACTGGTCCTGCATGCAGGAATCTGGTCAATGAGCCTCAGCCTGAGCTGAGGATTGGAGACTGATCACCTCCTCTTGGCAGAGAACTCAAATTCTTGTTTTGAGTCTGAGTTCTAGTCCTCCCTTCTCTGGAGGCCCGGGGAAAAGTCCTGTGACACCTGGGTATCTGCAGGTGGCAGGAGATGTCTGTAAGGCCACCCCTTTTCTTTTCTTTCTCTCCTCCACTTTTAGACCTCTTTTCTCTCTCCAGGCCTTCTCTTTCAACCTGGCCTCTTTTCCTCTCTTTGAAGACCCAAGGTATTTCTGTTTACTCTGTGTTTTGATACTCAGGCCTAAAGTTCTGGGTCTTTATAAAAGATTTTCTGAGAGGCTATGCTCTCTCCTCCCCATCAACTGTGCTTTCTGTTCTTGAGGAGATAATCAGGCATTAGAAGCCCTCCATTGGGTGCCCTGTTTCTATAAAAAATTTGTCATTTAACTGAGCTTTTGGCTGAATGCTTCCATGTAGAAGTGATTGATGAGGTTCAGTATAGTTGCACCTGGTCTTGGGTGAAAATTAATACCCTAGACATATGTTTAGGAGTTAATTCACCTTTTGGGACCAGTCCTTCAGCCCCATTGATTGTGCTTACCATTGAACATTTCGTTTGGTGCATATACAATCAGGCAATTTGGGACCAGGAGAAAGCTTCCAATCTCTCTTGAGTCAGATACAGGAGCATCCACCCCAGTACTAGTCCACTGGGAACAAGATATAAACTATACAACTATTAAAATAGGAAATAACCTAGCTTCCCTTTAGACACCCTGCTGGGTTGTCTTTAGGCCCACTGGGAGGGATACCAACTGGAAGGGCTAAAAAAGAAAAGAAAAGAAAAATCAAATACTGTACTCGATATTGGTCTACTTACTCCCTGAGAGGAGGGGAAAAATGGCCCCAGTCAGGGGTCATTTGAATTCAACACCATTTTACAGCTCAGTCTATATTGCAAATGCGAAGGTAAATACAAGGAGGTTCCTTATGTCCAGGCCTTTATGGCCCTCTACCAGGATTCTGAAAAAAAGAGAAAATGTAAGCTTGAAGACTTTGATAAAGTCTCTTTCAAAGTCCTTTTGGCAAGGTCTGAAGCATAAGATCCCCTTGACCTTCCCTTGATCCCCTCACCTTGGGCAGAGAGGTCACAGGGAAAGGAAGTTTAGACAAGCCCAGAAGTCACGAGGCCAGGTCTGAAAGTCATAGGACCTGAAAGGATGTTGCTTACAGTTGCCTCAGCTCCACCTCCATAAGTCCCTTCCCCGATGGGATTACAATCAGGAAGTAAGCTCTGCCCTCTACAGAAGGAAAGGTCATCCTGGGACAAAATCTGCCTCCTAAGAGAGGTACCAGATGGGGAGGGGGGAACTATGCATGTTCATGTTCCTTTTTCAATGTAAGACTTTACCCATTGTAGGGAACAATTTGGTACATATTCAGAGAACCCTCCAAATTTAGCAATGAATTTGAGTGTCTTAGCCTTAAGTTCTCCCCCACCTGGAGGGATACAATGGTCATCCTCCCTTGGTGCTGTAATGATGAGGAAAAAGCTAGAATCCTGGATCAGGCTAGAAAAGTGGCTGATGAAAGGCAGCAGGTGGATGTCAGTCTGGCCCCTGTGGAAGAGGCAATCCCCTCTACAGAGCCAGGTTGGCATCCCAATACAAAGGCAGGAAAGGAATCCTTAAGATACCTCACTACTTGCCTACCTGGGTTGTCCGAAAGGTTGGTAATTATAAAAAGATAAAAATGTTTACAGAGAGAGAATGAAAATCCAGCTCTTTATTTGGGAAGACTCACAGAAGCCTTTAATAACTACCCAGGCAGATCTAGAGAGTATAGAAGGAAGGGTCCTGTGGCCCAGTCCTTCATAACCCAGGCAGTCCCAGACATAAAGAGAAAATTGCAAAAACTAGGAAAAGGACCAGAGATCCCAATCTCTGATTTGCTGGAGGAGGCAAATAGGGTGTTTTTGAATAGGGACCCAGAGGAGGAAGCCAAAAAGAAGCAAAAGGAAGCCTGAAAGGATAGGAGAATAGAGAGGCAGACCCAAGCCTTGCCCCGACAATAGGCTAAAATCCTGGCCTTGATTCATCCTGCCACTATGCGAGAGTCATGGGGAGAGTAAGGAAGAAAAAGGGATCTTAGAAATACACCGCAGCTGAGATGCACCCAGTATGCCTACTGCAGAGAGGACGGGCATTGGAAAGGGAAGTGTCCATATCACCCTAAGGGGAAGGTGTATGGAGACCCCTACACCCGCTCCCGCTGTGTTAGTCCTGGGTGACCGGGACTGATGATGCCAAGTGGCTTGAGAAAACCTGGTGAATAGTGAGATCCAGATCACTCCTCTTGACCCTTGGGTGACTCTACAAATAGAAGGTAAGGATGTTAACTTTCTTTTGGACACGGGGGCTGACTTCTCTGTTCTTCCTTCCCGATTAGGACCTTTAGACTCCCTGACCAAAATGGTGATGGAGGTAGGTGGAAAACCCCAAAGCTGAAATTATACTAAGCCCCTCCTTAATATAGTAAGGTGGGCAATTGGCAAGGAACCCACCCCTTCTTATACACCCCTGGTTGCTCTGCTCCCCTACTGGGGAGAGACCTTCTTTGCTGCCTCCAGACCAAAGTGACTTGGGGAAAGCTAGAAGCTGATAATTTCCTTTGCCTGTTGTCTGAATATTTGCAGTCAGATGTAGAAAAGCAGGAGTCCTTCCCTTTCTTAGGTGAGGTCAATCCCCAGGTGTGGGATGTCTCCAGCCCTGGGCTAGCCATAAATGTTCCACCAGTGAAGATTCTTCTGAGGCCAAATGCTCCCTACCCCTGGAAAAGACAATATCCCTTAAAACCAGAAGCTCTTGAGGGTCTTAGACCATTAGTTAACAAATACTGAGGTATCGGAATTCTCATCACCTGTGAGTCTCCCTGCAATACTCCAATCTTGCCTGTTAAAAAACCAAATGGATCTTATCAATTTGTCCAAGATCTAAGAGCTGTTAACAAAGCTGTTGTTCCCATTCGCCGCGTAGTCCCAAATCCATATACCCTCCTATCCCAAGTGCAAGGAAATGCTAAGTACTTCTCATTCTTTGTCCTTAAGGCTGCTTTCTTTTGCATTCCTCTCTATGCTAAATCCCCAAAACTCTTTGCCTTTGAGTGGTGGGACCTGGGAACAAGGGAGGCCATACAACTTTGCTGGACTTGACTACCACAAGGGTTTAGGGACAGCCCTCATATTTTCAGGACTTCCTTGGGGAGAAAACTAAGGGAATTAACCTTAACAAACAGTAATCTAATACAGTATGTGGATGACTTGCTCATAGCTGGTCCAGATTTTACCAGCTCTCAAATGAATACTATTAAAACTTTAAATTTCCTGTATGAAAAGTGTTATCAAGTATTCCCCCCCCCACCCCACCCCACCCCCCACCCCCCCTACCCCCCACCCCCCCCACCCCCCCCACCCCCCCACCCCACCCCCCCGCCCGCCAAAAGCTCAGATTAGCTTAACCCAAGTAAAATATCTTGGATTTATAATTATGGAAGGATAAAGAATGCTCGACCCCCAGAGGAAATCCCTCACCTGAAATGCTCCATATCCTTTAATGAAGTAACAGCTTAGGGGATTTTTAAGAATGACTGGGTTTTGCTGAATCTGGATCCCTGGTTATGGAAAATTGGCCCAACCTCTATACGAGAAGTGGGAAAGAGGACAAGCCACTTGACTGGGATGAGACATGTAAGGTTGCCTTTAATGCCCTGAAAGAGTCTATCACTATAGCCCCAGCTTTAGGCCTCCCGAGCCTGGAAAAGCCTTCCAAGCTGTAGGTCTCTAAAAGGATAGGAACTGCTCTTGGGATGTTAAGGCAAATGATGGAGCCTGTATTGTAACCCATATCTTACCTCTCAGAACAACTAGGTGAGGTGGCCAGAGGGTGGCCCACTTGACTCTGGGCAGTAGTGACCACCGCTCTTATGGTTAAAGAGGCATCTAAGCTGACCCTGGGTCAGCCCACCATGGTGTATACACCTCACCAAGTACAAGAAGTCTTGGAAACTAAAGGGGTTAGATGGATCACAGAGGCAAGGATCACCCAATACCAAACCCTCCTCCTTGACACTCCAGAAATAAAGTTAAGGGTCTATCAGACTTTAAATCCACCCACCTTAGTGCCAGATCTCCCTACTTCCTCTATGGATCACCAATGCAGACAAATCATAGATGAGTTATAGTCTTCTAGCCCTGACTTATCAGAGACATCTTTATCTGACCCAGAGGAAGAATGGCACACAGATGGCAGTAGTTTTGTAGAAAAAGGAGAGAGGAAAGCAGGATATACTGTAGTGAGCTTGGAGGTAAATAGGGAAAGTGGATCTCTTCCCCCAAGCACCTCAGCCCAGAAAGCTGAACTTTTTGCCTTGACAAGAGCTTTAGAATTAGGGGAAGGAAAGAGGATTAATATGTATATGGACTCTTAAGTATGCTTTCTTCATCCTGCACACCCATGCAGCAATTTGGAAGGAGACAGGGATGCTCAGTATTTGAAGCTCTCCTATTAAACACAAAGAGCTCATCCTCAGGCTCCTGGAGGCAGTCAAACTTCCTGCTAAATTAGCTGTCATCCACTGTAAGGGTCACCAAAAGGGGCAAGGAAAGGAGGCCCAGGGAAATAAGAAAGCCGATCAGGAGGCAAAATGAGCTGCTAGGGAAACTACCACTGTCACTGCTATCTGCCCTCTTTTCCCCAAGGAAACCCTGACTCCAAATTATACCCCAGAGGCACATTCCTGATATGCTGAGTAGGGCTGGGAGATTGGGTCACATGGGTGGTTCCAGACTGATCAGGCCCAAATAATACTCCCTGACTCTCAGATTTGGAAAGTAACTAACTCCTTACATAAAAGTACCCATTTTGGAAGAGATAATCTGGAAACCTTGCTCAAGCCTATTCCCTACCATCCTCAGTTGGCTAAGGTTGTTAGGTCACACAGAATTGTGATACCTGTCTAAGAAATAATCCAAAAACCAGACTCTTGCCACCTTCTCTAATTAAACCTGTCCAACATTGGGGATCATACCCAGGAGAGGACTGGCAGGTCGATTTTACAGTCATGCCAAAGATCCAAGTGTTCTCCTATTTGCTAGTCTTTGTTGACACACTCACAGGATGGATTGAAGCTTTCCCTACTAGGACAGAGAAAGCTACAGTTCAGTTCAGTTGCTCAGTCATGTCTGACTCTTTGCGACCCCATAGACTGCAGCACGCCAGGCTTCCCCGTCTATCACCAACTCCCGGAGTTTACTCAAACTCATGTCCACTGAGTTGGTGATGCCATCCAACCATCTCATCCTCTGTCGTCCCCTTCTCCTCCCACCTTCAGTCTTTCCTAGCATCAGGGTCTTTTCAAATGAGTCAGTTCTTCGCATCAGATGGCCAAAATATTGGAGTTTCAGCTTCAGCATCAGTCCTTCCAATGAATAGCCAGGACTGATTTCCTTTAGGATGGACTGGTTGGATTTTCTTGCTGTCCAACGGACCGTCAAGAGTTTTCTCCAACACAACAGTTCAAAAGCATCAATTCTTCGGCGCTCAGCTTTCTTCACAGTCCAACTCTCACATCCCTACAAGACTACTGGAAAAACCATAGCTTTGACTAGACAGACCTTTGTTGGCAAAGTAATGTCTCTGCTTTTTAATATGCTGTCTAGGTTGGTTATAACTTTCCTTTCAAGGCATAAGCATCTTTTAATTTCATGGCTACAGTCACCATCTGCAGTGATTTTGGAGCCCCCAAAAGTAAAGTCAGCCACTGTTTCCACTGTTTCCCCATTTATTTGCCATGAAGTGATGGGACCAGATGCCATGATCTTAGTCTTCAGAATGTTGAGCTTTAAGCCAACTTTTTCACTCTTCTCTTTCACTTTCATCAAGAGGCTCTTTAGTTCTTCTTTGCTTTCTGCCATAGGGTGGTGTCATCTGCATATCTGAGGTTATTGATATTTCTCCCGGCAATCTTGATTCCAGCTTGTGCTTCAACCAGCCCAGCGTTTCTCATGATGTACCCTGCATATAAGTTTAGTAAGCAGGGTGACAATATACTCCTTTTCCTATTTGGAACCAGTCTGTTGTTCCATATCCAGTTCTAACTGTTGCTTCCTGACCTGCATACAGATTTCTCAAGAGGCAGGTCAGGTGGTCTGGTATTCCTATCTCTTTCAGAATTTTCCACAGTTTGTTGTGATCCACACAGTCAAAAGCTTTGTCATAGTCAATAAAGCAGAAGTAGATGTTTTTCTGGAACTCTTTTGCTTTTTTGATGATCCAACGGATGTTGGCAATTTGATCTGTGGTTTCTCTGCCTGACATTGTACAGGAGGCAGAGAGAGCTAGAGAAGTCTGTAAAGTTCTGCTGACGGAGATAGTGTCTAGGTTTGGGCTGCCTAAATCACTTCAGAGCAACAGTGGGTCCTCATTTACAGCCCACAATATCGCAGAACCTGGCCTCATCCTTAGGACTCAAATACTGCCTCCACGTATTCTGACGGCCTCAAGCCTAAGGAAAGGTGGAGAGAGCCAAGCAGACTCTAAGAGGGCTATGGCCCAACTATGTCAAGAAACCATAATAAATGGATCCATATGCTATCCATAGCTCTCATGAGCGTATAGGCAGCCTCCAAGTGGTCACTATTATTGAGCCTTATGAAATGATGTATGGGCGTCCATTCTTAACTTCTGACTTGTTTTTCGATGAGGACACCAATACACTCCTAAAACATATAATTGACCTGGGAAGGTTTCAACAAGTACTCTGATGATATGGAGAACAGATCCTCCCTAGACCACAGGAGGACTTGAAAAATCCCCAAGTAGAGCCAGGGGACCAAGTATTAGTAAAGACGTGGCAAGAAAAAGTGAGCCCAAGCCAGCTATCTGAGAGATGGACAGGGCCATATCAGGTTGTCCTAGTAACCTAAACTGCTATAAAAGTGAAGGGTCTATCTGCCTGGGTCCACAAATTCTAGAATAAAACCCTGTGGCCTACAGGAGGGGGAGACGGGGACTGAGACTCCAAAATCAGAGGACAATGATTCCTGTGAACCTGTTGAAGACCTCAGACTCTTGTTCAAGCATAACCCCATCAAATCTCCCTCAGATAAGTAAAATGCATCCTATGATGTTCCTCCTCTTCCTCATCATGTCTCCCTGTACAGCTGTCAATCTCTCCCTAAATGATGCATATACACTTGCAAACCACTTTGTTTCTTGACTCAACCTGACCAGCCCTTGCTGGATCTGCATTAATAGCAGAAGTTGGGGGTATGTCCAACCTATACCAGGGTATCAGTGGCCCACCCTTCCAGCCCAGCTACTTGCTGTCGCCCAGTGCACCCCTTCTAGTCATGGTATGGCCGTTTGGGAAAAAGGGGAGAAAAACTTCATGCCTTGATATGAGCAACAGTTATCTGTATTTACTCCCATGATAACATCTGTAATCCCACCCAAGCCTTTATTTTCTTTCTTGACTAACATTCCCCAAGTGACCTTCCCTATCTGTCTAAAAAGTGGTTCCCTAACGGGGGTGTCAGTGGAAAATCTGGACAACTCGTGATGCGGGGTAACTGTCAGAACTGATGGAGAAAACCAGAATCTAGAAATTTCTCTAGGATATTACGATTTAGCCCAAAGTCTGGGAACTAGAAGTTCTGGCAGAACTGACACACTATACCTATCCCTGAGCATGAGGCTCTCCTCGGATGCTATTAACCAGTCTTGAAAATCCATGTTCTTTTCTGGACAACCAAAAAGCCACACCTGCTCAGCCTGGTTTCTAAATTGGGCAGGCAACTCTGACCCCTGTTATTCCCTTGTTGAGTTCCCCAACCCTGAATACCTAACCCTATGGTGGGAGCTTAAACGAAATACTCTCTACCTTGAGGACACCAACCAGTCCATTCTAAAGGAGATCAGTCCTAGGTGTTCTTTGGAAGGAGTGATGCTAAAGCTGAGACTCCAATACTTTGGCCACCTCATGCGAAGAGTTGACTCATCGGAAAAGACTCTGATGCTGGGAGGGATTGGGGGCAGGAGGAGAAGGGGATGACAGAGGATGAGATGGCTGGATGGCATCACTGACTTGATGGACATGAGCTTCGGTGAACTCCGGGAGTTGGTGATGGACAGGGAGGTCTGGCATGCTGCAATTCATGGGGTTGCAAAGAGTCAGACACAACTGAGCAACTGAACTGAACTGAGGACAAAACCCAGAATGCCTCACAACACTTGAATCCTTTCCTACATGCCCTCACTGCTGCCGGTTTTGCAGCAAGTGGAGTGACGGTCTCCTCCCAGCTGCTAAAGGACTGCCCCTGTTCTGTTATGCCATGTTCCAGTTGTAAGACAGATGGAAATCCTGTCCCCCTTTGGCAAACCCATTTTGTTGCCCAGCTTGAACCCAGTTATTGTATCTACTTTGTATGTGGGGATAAGGCTTATTTATCCCTGCCACCTTTTTGGTCAGGAACTTTCTCCCTAGGGTATGTCACACCCCACATAGATCTGGTCTGGAGTAATATCTCCTTTCCTTTACTAATATATACCCACCAAATGATATGTCATGTGGTAGTACTTAACCATTTCTTCCTGGCGTTAGGACTGACTGCTGGTTAGACAGGAGCTGCCACTGAGGGAACTTCTTTACATACATAAATTTCAGCAGCTTTCTACTGACACTGCTATATCCATAGAAAAAACTGTGAGGACCCTCCAATGCCTACAGTCCTAGTTAGACTCCCTAGCCGCAATGGTCCTACAAAATCGTCAGGCCCTAGATTTACTGACTGCAAGGCAGGGGGGCCCTTGCCTCTATCTAAAGGAAGAAAGCTGTTTTTATTATAACCAGTCTGGACAGGTCCAAGAAGATATCAAGGGGCTTTCGGAACAGGCCTCAGAGATCTGGGATTTGAGTTCAACTGGTGTATGGACTTTTCCTTTCCCTTCTTGGCTCCTGCCGTTTCTGGGTCCAGTGATAACTATCTTGTTAGGCCTTCTGTTTGGCCCCTGTATACTCCAACTCCTTACAAAGTTTATCTCCAGCAGCTCCAAGCCAAGCTGATGTTACCACAAGGGTGGAAGCTGGTTTCCGATATGGAACACCTCAACTTAGATCAGGTAGAGAGAGACTTCTGCTCCGCTAGGCAGTACTACGCCCATGCACAGCGGGAAGAAGTTACAGAAGAAAGAGACCTCCGCCCCAATTCCCAAGAAGTATCTTGAGTATGAAGTCTCTAATTGGGTGTTGTTAAGGGAAGAACTGACTGAAACTGCCCACTCTGGCCAGGCTCCCT
Source organism: Ovis canadensis (assembly GCF_042477335.2). NCBI lineage: Eukaryota > Metazoa > Chordata > Mammalia > Artiodactyla > Bovidae > Ovis > Ovis canadensis. The sequence continues at coordinate 33,303,448 of NC_091246.1, read as the reverse complement.
AGTAACCACTTTCATGAGTTGTTTTATGACAGGAAGTTCTGGTAAGGAGCACAGAACTAATAAGCCACCACCAACCAGAAGAGTTCGGGAAAGGTCAAAAGGAGACACCATGTGTCCGTCCACCTCCCAGAATCCCTCTTGCTAACATCCATCTTGGCTGAGTGATGCGTGCGCCACCAGGAAGGACTCTGAGACAGAATGATTGGCCAAAGACAACCTGGAAACTAATCCCATCAACCTAAAACCCGAGACTGCGAGCCACACAGCAGAGCGGTTCTCCTGTGTTCCCTTACCCTGCTGCTCTCCACCCGGGTGTCCTTTTCCAGTAAATTATCTTGCTGTGTCAGCACGTGTCACCTCGGACAATTCTTTTCTGAGTATTAGATAAGAGCCCACTCTTGGGGCCCTGGAGGGGGCCCCCCTTCCTACAACATCTCCAGGTAGATAGTGTCAAAATATATTTTAGGACACCAACCTGGCATCCTATAGTTGCTTGTTTGTATGGGGGAAAAACACACACATTGTAACTGAGTGAAGAATGTTAGAAGGAATTTAACTTAACATAATAAAAACTGTATATGAAAACCTACACTAACGCCATGCTCAGTAGTGAAAAATTGAAAGCTTTACAGAACAAGATACATGTACCCCTTCTCACCATTTCTATTCAGCATAGTAGTGGAAGTCCTAGCCAGAGCAGTTAGGCAAGGAAAAAAAAAAAAGGCATTCAAATCAGAAATGAAGAAATAAAGTTGTCTCTGCTTTTGGATGACAAGATGTTATATTTAGAAATCCCTAAAGATTTCCACCAGTCCTGTTAGAGCTAATAAACAGATTCTAAAAGTTACAGGATAAGATTCAAAATTAACATGCAGAAATTATTTGTGTTTCTGTGTACTAACAACAAACTATCTGAAAAGGAAATCAGGAACAGTCCTATTAACAATAGTATCAAAAATAATAGAATAATCTTGTCTGCCTTTAATAACATGCTTATAAAACATTAGGCTGAAGGCTGCCTGCCACTTTTACACATGACTCTCAGTTAGTGTGGATCACATCAGAGATGCCCAGAAAGCTCCAGCTGATGGCACTAAACCTGAGAAATAACTCATCATATGTGCTTCTGATTCATGGGTGGCACTCTCTCGAGGACAGTGACGTCTCCTCTAGGAGTGGCCAATGTAGTGTCTGTCTTAGTCTGGCCATAGCCCTGTCCTCTGTGTCCTGATTCTGTATGCCTTTACCATGCATTTCCTGGCCCTCATCATTTGGTCTGGGATCCACATATGACCGGCATCAGAGATGTTAATAATATTGGAGTCATCAGTCTCTGCCTCAAATTGCACAAAGTTTAGTTTTTTAAAGCATAGAGATTTTCTGCTTTTGGGATCCATTATTATGTAACTAACTTCTATTCTATTTCTCTTCTTCTTATTTGCTATTTTATGGATTTATGAAATTTCTTTCTTTATTTTTTGAGCCACTCATCCAAATGAGAATGTTTTCTGGTTAGGTATGAACTTTAGAAACCCTGGGCGAGGTTTACACTCAATTATCTTAGTGTTAGGTTGAAACAGAAGTGTGTGTGTGATAAGCCACTTCAGTTGTGTCAGACTCTTTGTGACCCTGTGGACTGTAGCCCACTAGGCTCCTCTGTCCATGAGATTCTCCAGGCAAGAATACTAGAGTGGGTTGCCATGCCCACCTCCAGGGAATCTTCTTGACCCAGGGATTGAACCTGAGTCTTTTATGTTTCCTGCATCGGCAGGAAACCATTAGCACCACCTGGGAAGCCCCTGAAACAGGGTAATGTAAACTAAATGCTCTTGGAGAGTTTCTTATTTTTCAAAACCTCTTTTATCCCCTCTGGTCTATTTTTTTTATAATTCAAGGGCCTTGTGGTTGAAGAAATGAGGTTTAAAGTGATGTGATGGTACAACATTTTCAATTTGCATGTTATTTTCCCCCCTCTCTCTACATAAAGGACTAAAGTTTGGATTTAATTAGGAGACAAGAAAAGAAGAGAAAAGAAAAGCGGAAGGCAGAAGCTTCTCTGATGAGTAGGGTCATTGGGATTCAAGTGCCCTACTTCTAAGGTTGCTGGAGATGAGCTAGGACACGCGTGTGGCGTCGCAGCAGCCACATTGAACATTATCAGTTAACCTTTACTTAGGTGGTCTTAGCTTTGCTTTTTATTCTTTGGAATCATCTATGTTCTTTGCTGTTGGTTGAAATGTTGTACCTGAGCCAAATCCCATCAAGACTTCTTTAAAAATAATGAGTTGCAGTGATTTTCTTAAAAAAGGAAAAAGAAAAGACTCATCAGTAAAACTGATATGGAAGGGAAACTTGGCACGCACATGTCAAGTGATTTAAGCCCTTAGCAAGTAAGGGCTTCCGCCTTCAGGCACAGACCTTGCCAGGTATATTTAATTGGGACTTGGATGGGAGTTTGGCAGGAAAGCCAGCCAGAGTGAGCCCTGGGGGAGAGGTGTGTGTGAGAAGAAGATGTGAGGGGGTTGGGCTGAATACCTGAGCAGTCAGGATCACAGAGGTCTCCAGGCAAAGGTACCCCTGCTCTCAACAAGAGCCAATTAGAGAGAATGACAAAACCCATATCACTGTTTCCCAACTCATTAAATCCTGCCACTGGAGAATGCAGTTTGTTTTTCGTATCTCAAGTCCCAGGGAACACTGCGCTTGCAGGTTGTGGAGCCACTGCTGGAAGGTAGGGTTCTGGGTGAAGCATCCTTGTAATGCAAAAGCGGAACATCAGCGAAGTGTGGGAAAGGGACTTCCCTGGTGGTCCAGTGGTTAAGATTTTGCTTTCCAGTATTGGGTGGGGGTTGAGGGGGTACGGGTTTGATCCCTGATTACGGGACTAACGATGAAGGCATGGCAACCCACTCCAGTATTCTTGCTTGGAGAATCCCCTTGGGCAGAGGAGCCTGATGGGCTGCAGTCCATGGAGTCGCAAAGAGTTGGACATGACCAAGCACACACATGGGGAGTTAAGATCCCATGTGCCTCTTGACTAAAAATCCAAAACGTAAAACAGAAACAATATTGTAATGAATTCAACAAAAATTTTAAAAAATATAAAAAAAAAAAAGTGTGGGGTAGAAGGGACCTCAGAGTTCATGTCAATCAACACTGACATTTTACATGGGAAGAAAGTGATGCTCAGAGACTCTGACATTTTTGGGAATGCAACCGACAGCGACAAAGCCCAACATGAGCCTTTAGCCTCCTCATTCCAAGGCTGTGCTTTCCCTGGTCCTTCTGTACGGCTTCCTGGGATATATATGAGTCTTCTTGGGCTTCCATACACATAAATATAATGCTAGCAGACGGGGTGTCTTAAACAACAGATGTTTGTTGTTTCACAGCTTTGAAGGCGGAAAGTCCAAGATCAAGGTGTGGGCGGGCTTGGTTTCTCCCGAGGCCTCTCTGCTTGGCTTGCCCATGGCCACCTTCTTGCTGTGTCCTCACGTGGTCTGTCCTCTGTGTGTGCATACCCGTGGTACCAGTGTGTTGAGTTTCCTTTTCATGGAAGGATAGCAGTCAGAATGGGTTAGGGCTCACTGTAATGGCCACATTTTCACTTAATCACCTCTTTAAAGGTCCTGTCTCCAAATATAGTCACATTGTGAGGTTAGGGTTTCAATATCTGTATTTTAAGGGGACACAGTTCGGCTCATAACAGAATGTGACAAGGCCCGTCAAGACCACAGCACGGAGATCTCTGCCTGTCCTTTTGTGGCTTCCGTGAAGGCACTGATTCAACATATACACATAATTCAATCTGTATCTCCAGTCTTATTTCATTGTCTTTCTTTTGTCTTGGAGATGAACTTATTTCTCAGTCATGGACCATTTGAGGGCTTCCCAGATGGCGCTAGTGATAGAGAACTTGCCTGGCCATGCAGGAAACTTAAAGAAATGTGTACTGGATCCCTAGGTCAGGACAGATCTCCTGGAGAAGGGAATGGCAACCAACACATTCCAGGATTCTTGGCTGGAGAATTCCATGGACAGTACAGCCTAGCGGGCTACAGTCCATAGGGTTGCAGAGTTGGACAAGACTGAAGCGATTTAGCACCAGCTACCCAGAGGTCCACCAGGGGGATGATCTGGGCTCTCAGTGTCAGCTACTGATGGCAGAAATAACTAATAGAGATCTCGCCTGAGAATCTAAATTCACTGGGGTGCTCCATTGAGGAATCCTGACTTCCAATCTTAATTTCCCTGTATTTTGCACATCCTTGATTTCTTTCCCTCAGGAATTCATTTTGTATAAATTTGCTTTGAGTCATGTAACTTTTTTTTTTTTTTTTTTTAGTAATGTTCTTTCCTTGACATGATGAACACTATCATTTGGTCCTTCTGTATTTACAATACAAATCATACACCTCCAAGAAACAAAGTAGTTACAAAAGCCTGGGAAGAAGTTCCGTCTACTAGGGCGATTTAGGATTATAGCTGGAGGGGAATCTTAGATTTTAGGGTTACTTCTCGGCTGTCAGAGGGCAAGTGTGCTCGAGGTGCAGAGAGTGAAATAAGTTTTCTTCAAGGAAGAGAAATGCTTGCAGGAGAAAGGGAGTAGTGGCAACACTTTTAGAGAAAATAAGATCAGCTGCCTCTGATGGTATAGACACCTCCAGATTTCTGTCAAACACTGATCTTTTCACTTTGTGAGTCCTAGGAAGCAGTGTTCTACCAGGATGAAGTAGCTCGCTTGACAATGGCAGTGACAGAAGCAGGGCATCAGGCTGCTTTGTCATAAATGGATACCAGCCTTGGTCCCTGGGCCACTGAGGTGGTGGGGTCCATGGGGCACCCAGCACCCTCCGCATCCAGCCACCAGACCCTCTCCTGCCAAGTGTGTAGAAGGCAAGGAATGAGCAGCTGGCTGTCCTAATGGATTCAGGGGGAGACACTGTAGACTCTGGGGTTATCCAGAGTCTCTTGAAGTTAAAAATGTTTGGTCGGAGTAAGGAAATCAGTGCCTCCCTTAGTTTCAAAATGTGTCTGTGTATCTGTGTGTATGCAGTTGATTTTTATTTCAAGATACAGCCTGAGCTCCTTGACTTCAGAACTTTGGGTGGTTAGATCTGATGTCAGCAGACACCACTAGAGACCCACGGAGGGTGGGGGGATGGCCACCCTCTGCCCTGTGGGCCTCCCATGCTTTCAGTTTCTGGCCTGACATCCTGGCTCACCTGCCGCTCACCACATCTGTGGTCTGGCCCCTTTCTCCCTCTTTTCGTAGAGCAGTGACTTGGAGGAGGTAAAAATAGCTGTGCCTCGCAGTGTGGACATGGATGTGGATATGTGTGGACAGATCCAAGACACAAGGGGGTTGAGGGGAAACACAGATTGGCCCTCACTCTCCACTCTTGCTTCAGAGACACCCGGGAGGGGACCTGATTCTGCTGCTGTGTGTCCAGGTCCTGCTTTGCATCTCACTGGCTCCCCAGGGACCTCGTTCACCCAGCTGACTTTCCTGTCCTTATCTTTGAAATGGGAGACATCTTTGCATGCCTGTCTCACAGGGTTGTTATGAAGACTAAATGTATTTGTGGATGTCTTTGGTACCTCAGTGGTTAAGAATCCACCAGTCAACACAAGGGACACAGGTTAAATTCCTGGTCCAGGAAGATCCCAAACGCTGCAGAGCCCATAGGCCACAAGTACTAAGCCTGAGCTCTAGAGCCCACCTGTTGAAACTACTGAGCCTGCGTGCTGCAACTACTGAAGTCTGCAGGCTTAGAGCCCACGCTGTGCAACAAGAGAAGTCAATGCAGTGAGAAGCCCATGCACCACAACAAAGACTCTGCAACCAAAATAATAATAATAATAATAATAAAAGCAATAGTCTTTTAAAAATGTATTTGTAATTCAGGAACTATGTAATATATGTGTATTGCATATGTGTAAATATATGGATACTTACATGTACAGTTAATATATGAATAAAATTTGTATGTATGATTTTTTCTTATCTCTTAGTCATTATCTCATGTGACGATAATGAAAAACTAAGACTTTGAGTTTATGATTTAACTTCCAGGAAGGGTCTACATCAGTGGGTTGGAGGAGGCACAGTAAGAGCATGATGTGAGGACTCAGAGGGTTAAGAATGTTTGGCCTGTGAATTGTCTCTTGTGTTTTTCCAAAATTACATTCCTTGGCATCTAGTTTTTAAAAGATGGCATGTTTCCTCAATGAAAAACTATTGTAAAAAATGGGGTAGAAATCTCAAAAGATGTACCTGAGCCTGTGTCTCCAACATGCTTCCAGAAGCCTGCTGTCTTCCTCTGCTTCTCACCCCTTAGAAAGACAGCAGCTAGTATTCCAGAACTATCTGAAGAAATACTTATTTTTTTCTAAATTAAGTTCATTTCTCCTCTTCATCCTTGCTTCCCTCCCCTTAGTTCAATTCAGTCGCTCAGTCGTGTCCAACTCTTTGAGACCCTATGAATCACAGCACGCCAGGCCTCCCTGTCCATCACCAACTCCCTCCGGTAGTCAGAATTTAGCTTTTGCTGGCCCAGGGCACTGGGCAGCCCAGCCTGGAGAGGGCCATCCAAGCCCAGGAGTGGGTGTTGCAGGCTGCGCTTATCTGCGGGCAAGGTGGCTTGTGAGCAGCTGGGGATCAGGAACCACTAGGGGGCGCCCCTGCTGGGGAGGGTCTGGTCTGATCGCCTTAACCTGGTCTCTGTTCAGCTTTGACTGCGCTTCAGAATCCACCCAGACTCACCGAAGGACGCAGTTATTCCTGAATGAGGTCAGTGCCTGCAGTGAGGTTCCTGGAAGACAGGCCAGAGTTCTGGGCTCCTCTCTCCTGATCAGGCAGTGGAACAAATGCTGAGCTGATATGGATTTCCCGATGATGGAGGGCACTGGACAGCCCAGCTTGGAGAGGGTCAGCTGAGCTGCAGGAGTGTCTCACGAAAGGGAAAAGCTCACGGGAGTTTCTGTAAGCTCTGCTCTGCTTTGTGATGATTGTTTTGTTGGTTTAGAATAATATCCACCTCAGTGGGCATCTCTTCCTTGTTTTTCCCTATTTGAATATGACAATATTACATTTGATTTAATAATTTCCTCCTATGCCAAAAAAAAAAAAAAAAAAGAGTTGGTGTAGCTGACTGAGACATTAAAAGAGAAAAAAGTGAATAAGCAGGAGGAAGACTGGTGGTGAATGGGACAGAGAATGAAGATCAAGTTAAGATCCAATGTGCGCTTTTGGAGAAAGACTCTTGTTCTGTGTTTGTAATGTTTGCATTCGCTCAGGTTTCCAAACAACTGGATTTTGGGGGGAGAAGAGGAGCCTCAGCTAACTTCTTTGTAGCTAACACTCAATGCTTTGAAGTCCTTTATTTGGCAGGAATAGTTTGTAAAGTGACTAATACACTATTTTTGGAAGATAAGCCTGGACAGTTTGAAAATATTAAGTTTGAACACAATGTTTATTTTAACCTTGGAACCGTACCTTAAAAACCAGCAGAGTAATAAGATGTTCCTTTGGCTGGTGCCCGCTGAAATTTACAAGGAATTCCAGAAGACACTTGAGCATAGGCAGTTCTACTAGGACAGTTTCATCTCCACCTGGGAGGCCCAGAGACCCTTTCAGGTTTCCCAGGAGGTGGACACTTGTCATAATGACACTGAGATATTACTTGGCTTTAAAAAAAAAATCTCAAATAAATAGTGTATTTTCTAACAATGAGTGGAAAGCAGATGCCAATGAGAACCTAGATGTCTTATTCTTAAAGAGATCCATATTAGTTTCTAATAGATTGATGATTTATAGTAAAGCTATAGTAAAGACTATGCACATTAAAAAAAAAAAATACTCAATGTGCAGATTTCAGAGCCTGTACTGTTGGCTGGGAGTTATCTTTGGTTCTCCAGGGAGGCACCTTGGACTTCCTCCTGTATTGTATCCTTGCATGGACCAGGGTGCTCACAAGATTCTTTGGTCCATAGCTCCCCGCCCGTCTTCTTCTCTGACTGATGGTCAGTTGCAGAGGATCCCACAGAGGACTCCAAGGCCCTCAGGAATGGCAGAGCACAAAAAAGGAAGCGTCCGGGTCCCTGATTTACTGCATTGATGAGAACTGCCCCCTGACCAGGAACACTTGTTGAGACTTTATACAAATGAAAGAGAAACTTCTGTTGTGTTTGTTTATTGAAGCCATTGGCTTATCAGATTACTATACTTTCCATTATTCTCCAAGCAGCCTTGAGAACTTTCTGGAGCTTGAGAGACAATTCAGAGTCATGTGGGCCATGAGCTTCCACGCTGGTGAGCCCTTCTTTCCTTGGTGTCCTAGCTTGTACCACGGGCCTCCTGAGGACCAACTGCTGGTTCTATCGTTGAAGCTTCCCTTGGTCTCCGACTCCTGTCTGGTTCCTGCTGCTGCTTATTTTCTGCCTATCTAAAAGTGGAGAATGGTTTTTCCCTCAGGCGACCAGAGCTTTTGCTCCAGCATTAGATATTTAGATTGCCAGGGTGTTACAAGTTTTTACAGAGAGGTTTTTCCTTCCCAGTACATTCCCCAGGATATTATTTCCCAAATTGTTCCATGACTCACCAGTTTTAGTTCACACAAGATGTCAATAGATATGTGGGGATAAGAAAGTTTGGGGATAAAGATTTTCCCAAAGATGGTTGGAGAAAAAAGATGAGATGAAAATCAGCATTTTTAAAAATTCAGGAGTAGGCAGAGCTTTTACCATTCTGGTGAGGGGTCAGCGCACTTCAGCCCATAGGACAGGTCTTACCTGCTACCTGCTCTTGTAAATAAAGTTTTATTGGCACCTGGCCATGTCCATTCATTCACATATACTCGATGCCTGCTTTACTCTGACAGGCAGAGTTATAACAGAGGCAGAAGGCCTGCAAAACAGAAATTTTTTACTATTTGGCCCTTTAGAGAAAAAAAATGTGTTAACCTCTGCTTGTGTGTCTCTAACAAGAGGAACATAGATTTGTGCTTACAGGTTCACCATAAATCCCTGTTTTCCTTGGATTACCTGTTAACCTCTTGAGAGTGTTCAGTATTCTTGGAGAATGTCATCTGAAGGTCTGAAGGCTTCCATAAGACCCTTCCTCTCTACCTCCAGGTGCAAACTCAGAATTGTTTCTAGGTGTGCAGGAGCCCGTATCCCAGTTTCTTTCGCAGTGAGTTTCTTTTCTAAATCCTCAGGCCCAGGAGTTAGGGTTTGCCTCATTCTCCTCTGAATCCTGGTGTCCCGAATGGCTATGGGATGGAAATTCTGTCCCATTTTTCTCTAAGGTCAGGCCTGCTCGTGCCCTCGCTTCACAAGGGCAGGAGTGTGCCGAGACCTGAGAGAGGACAGGTGGACTGCCCAGCATGCGCCAGCCCTCCCACTCAGCCAGCTGGCAGGCCTTGTATGGTCACACAGGCCGGCTTCGGCCTCCAGGGAAGGCTCGTTCCCACCCCGGGGCAATGCTAGGTGTGCAAATAGCTCAGGGAAGGATCATTTTAAATCGCCTTTTAAGCCTGATTTGTAAATAATCTAAGACCAAAGACAGAGCAAGTTAAATATTTATTTGAAGATTACGTCTCTAAGGAGGGATTGTTGAAAATTAGTGAGTGCTCTGCCATCCACGCTCTCCCCTCCCCTGCTGGAGGGCATATTATTTTTACGGCTGTGTTTGACAGCCAGAACAAGCCTCTGTAGATTTAGTGGTTGTTTGTAGTGGCATTTATGTGTTTGAATGAGCTGGGCAAACAGGAGGGAGGGGAGTGGGGGTGGTAGTTAATTAACTTTGCGGATCTCTCCTCACACTTCCACACTCTGAGATGCTGCCTGTAAAAGAACCATTCAGTTTTTTACAAAAGAAATCCTTATCACTGCAGATTCAGGATCTTCAGAGGCAAAATCTTGCTTCTGAGCAGAAAATCTCTATGGCTCTCCTTAGCTTTCTTCAGTGAATATCTTTTACTTTTTAAACTAGAGAAAGAGAAGTATGAAGAAAGGGCCATACAGGACTATTTCATAATCATGGATGTGCTGCCGATCACTGACGATCATTGAATGGGGCAACAGTGACGTCACGGGTGGGGGCCTCAGGAATAAATGGTGCAGTAGGAAGAGGCCATGCTATAGTGTTAGGGCCCGAGGGAAGAGAACTCATGCAGGCTGCTGGTGGGGGAATCAACTTAATTTGGGGCCCTAGAGGCCATGGGGCACTGCCTCCTGGAGGCCTGAAGTGGGAGGGAGGTGGGCTGCAGGCACATTTTCTCTCCTTGCACTGCCGTCTGCCCCCTTCCTCAGTTTCCCCAGCCCTGGGAGGTTGCTGCCTGGAGCTCTTGCTCTTTTTCTGTCTCTTCCCAGGCACCATCACACTTGCTCTTTCCTCCACCCCAAGACGCCTATTCTTCCCCAGAGCCCGATCCTCATCAGGCAGGTAGGGAAGCCCTCTTTATCGTTGTACACACGGTCTTTGCGATGCCTCATTCTCTGCTGGACAAACTCCTACTCTGTGTCCAGATGTCCAGCAGCTCCTGAGAGATGGTTCAGGCTTTTGGGCACTGGTCCCCTCCTTCACTCATTGTCTCTGCAGTCTCAGGGGAGGTATCAGCTTCTTGCTGTTCCAATTTCTGTGTTGCCTTCACATCTCCTGTCTGGCTTCTCAATGCTTCCATCATCTCTGTGTTAATTCCCTGCATTAAACCCCTTTGTGTAGGCGACCTGGACACATTTTCTATTTTCTGTACTTGACCCCTGATTAACTCGGCTCTCAAGGTAGGTCCCCAGGCTTAATTTCTGTTTTGAGATTCAGAGCCATGTATACAATGGCAGTACCTTACAAGTGACTGGCTGAAATGCTGTCATCTCCTACTTAGGGGGTCCTAAGTGCAGTATGTCGACCTTTCCAATTCCTTTCCTCTTTCAGTGTTTGGGGTGTTTGGGGTCAGATTTCAACATTCTCTACAACTCTTTCCTCTGCCTCACCCCTCACATTCAGTGTGGTGCCAGTCCTCTTGTGGACAGTTCCCCAGTGTGTGCATATCCACACCCTTATATGTACTCCCTCCACCCTGCTTGAGGCCCCTATCCTTTCTCTCATTGAAAAGGACTCTGCTGGCCCCTGGGCTTTGGTGTCTCTTCACCTGGAGTCCAGATGTACACTCCTCAAGTGATGATGGTCAGACAATTCCATTCTATCCGCCACGGATGAAATAAAAGTTCAGCCCATCACAACAAAGGCGCTCTCTTGTCACCTCAGCCACTGACACAGCCTGGCTCTCACTATCTCCCAGGCGGACCTTGCATTTCCTGCTTTCACACCCTTCCCACCTCTCAGAATCCCCTTTCTTCTTATTTCTACCTGTCTCCAAGTCTTGGTCTAATGCCAGCTTCAACCTAGAGCCTCTCCTAATCCTCCTATCTGGAACTAATCTCTTCTTCCTCAATGAGCCCCTGCATTTCTTTGTTCAACTGCTTTGCCTCTTATTGCATTCTGCCTCATAGGGGAGTTACACTGCTTAAGTCACCCCAAAAGGTAAGATTTTTGGATAAGGTGCTTGTTCATATTTAAAGCTCCTCTGAAATAGTTGATTCTCAGTGAAGGCTGTGGGGAAGGTGTGTTACTGCCACTCCATATGTGCACTATGCTACACTTGACTGTGAATTATAGCAATGCTTTCATCTCTCTCTCTGTGTATATTAAAGCTACCTATTTTCTCCATCAGTTTCATTCCTATTTTTCTTGGAAGTAGTACTTGCTTATCTTTTTAACCTGGTTTCCTAAACAGAATCAACAGGCATGAATGATCTAGTACTATTAGAACAATTTTGCCATATGTTTACTTATTTATTGTCTGTCACAGGCACATGTTGTTATGTACTTTAATCCTCTTGAAGAGGGATTCTCTTTATTTTATAGGCAAAACAAAAAACAAAGCAGAAGAAACCCAAGGCTCAGAGACATTAAGGAGTTTTACCAGCATCACATAGCTGATAAGAATTAAGCAAGGACATGAACCCAGCTCTCTGTGTATGCATACTGAATTGCTTCAGTCCCGTCAGGCTTCTCTGCCCTTGGGATTCTCCAGAAAAGAATACTGGAGTGTGTTGCCATGCCCTCTTACAGGGGACCTTCCTGACCCAAGTATCAAACATGCGTCTCTTACATCTCCTGCAGTAGTAGGTGGGTTCTTTACCACTAGCACCATCTGGGAAGCTAGAACTCAGATCTAAATAATTCAAAATCCTGCATTCTAAAAGGCAGAGACTTTACCCCCATCTTGGGAGAGAATGATGGGTTTGATGGGAAGTGATACAGTTTGCATCCATAGAGCAGATGGCAACTCCTGCCTCTTGTTTGCTCATGTCCCTGGAACTACCCTTCTGTCTTGGGTTTCCCTGGACACTGGTAAGATTGCCCCCCACATCCTTTCTATCCTGGTTTCCTCCAGAGTAACTCAGATTACCTCTGACCTTCCATTTAGCGTCCTCACCAGCTGCAGACACAATGGACCCTGTCCTTACCTCAAGACGGGTACAACTGTCCTAATCCTCAGTAGCTCAATAGATGAATAGTTTGTACTTACATGAAACCCAGAGGATATGTCAGCCTTTGTCTCCAGGAGATGGGAGGTGGATCTGACCATCAGGAACCATGTGGGCCTCTGCATGGTCCAGGGCATGTGATGAGCAGTGGAATTCACACCCAACCTCCACCTAGAGTCTGGGCAGGCTGGAGTGGTTGGCAATTCTTTCCTGGGTCTCCTGCCTGCCAAGTTAATTGACCTTTGGAGCCTGGTGAAAGGTATATCTTTTGGATTAGCTATTTTTCAGGGCTTTTGGATTCTCTCTTGCTTTCTTTCCCTTTTGATTTTTCTTTTCAGAGAGACTCAGCATCTTCATTCATTGCAAGAGCCCAAAGGCATTGAGGCCTGGGTGCCCAGAGGTGCCGAGCTCATTAATAGGAGTCCTGTGCATGAGTATAATAGTGTGAAAACAGTAACAACAGTGAGGTGACTCTCCTTTCTACCTCATTTTAGATAATCCTCACTGTCTTTTTTTCTGTCTCAAGGTTCTGTTGCCTTACTTCCCTGCTACTCTGAGTTTCTGTCTCTCCTTTTGCTCTCTGCATGTCTCACTTCTCCCATTGTCTTTTATCTTCCCTCTTCATAGGCAAAAGGACACAGCTTCTCAGTGTCTTCCTGTCAGACTTCTTGGCCTCGGGCTGAAAATTTTATGTAGTGCTCAGGAGTTCCTGCAAGGCTGGCTTCAAGGAGCCCCTTCACCTCACCCTCCCAGACCACAGAGAGCAGCAAGAATCCTTCCAGGCAGACTAGGTTGGATTGGATTCAGGAGCCTAATTACCACCAGAAAATTAAAGAAAGGTAATAATTGCTTTTAAATACTTAACAAAGGCCAATCTCACCTCGCAGGTTTGTAAATTTGTAGTGAGAACTGATTACAAGGGAGCACTTGTGCTGCCCTCTTTGTGTTTGATTTGCAAACTAGAATGCACACGCCCCATATGCATAATTGGGTCCTCACGGTCTCCGCATCAATGTGGCAATGCAGTAGAAGTTTATTTATCCAATGCTCATTCAAAGAAAAGCTGAATGGAACAAGAAAACTCCCACTTTGCGATGGGATTAGGTACCATGGAGTATTCCTCCCCCTTACTCTTTCAAGGATTTTTTTTTTTTTTTAAGTTTCTAAATCTGCTTGGGAAGAAAAAGTAAATTGCCAGAAGTGAGATTAGTGGGGAATATTGTTCTTAGGACAATAGTGTCTTTATGGCTTGACTGGTATGAGCTCCCCGCTTCAAAAAAATACAAGGGCTGGAGGTGTGGGGGTTCTTAATTGCCTACATCTGATCAACTGGCAGCAAAAAAAGAAGAAGAAAGAAAGAAATCTCATTCAGCTCTGATTTGGCCTGGATCAAGTCCACTTGCTAATCAGAGTTTAATGAGGATGCCACTGGCCCTGTTGTATTTGCCAACGCTCCCACTAAGGTCCCTGGCCTCTGTTTGTGAAGGGAGCACTTTCGTCCCGCCACCCCACGAAGCAGGATGCAGGCTGAGATGGAAGAGTCCTGGCCCGGAGAAGTTAATTAAGTTTAGGCCCTTGGCATTCCAAGTCACCGGAACCCATGGTGGGAAACCTCACCCACCGCACAAAAGAGACCTCCATGGTGCTCTGAATGACGGTCTGTGGTGGGGGTGGCTGGGCTTCTGCCTACCCTGCTGCCAGCTCTTAACCCCTGGAACCATGTCCCCTCCACTGCACAAACTGAATTGGCTTGCAGGACCCAGGGCTGCCTCGGTGCAGGAGGATCCAGGAAGCACGTGGGCCATCATCCAATGTCACTCGTAGACATGCAGATGCCAGAATCTGCAGAGAATCCACAGACCTGGGAAGGCTCAGATGGAGGGCTGATTTCCTTAAAGTCCTATCCTCTTTGGTTTTTTTAAAAAAACTTATTATATGCAAAAAGTTGACCTTTAGATGAGTAGGATACTGTCTTTTCTGTTTTTAATTATGTGTTCTGTAATCTCTGAGAAGGATCTGCAGAGTCAGGGATCTCTATGGGGATGCTGGAGCATGCCAGCACCTTGGAGACCTGAAACAACTCACAGGGTTCAGGGAGCCCCAGGGTAAAGGGGACACCTCCTCTTTGTTGTGTGTTTGCCTTGATGTCAAGCAAAGGTGTGAGAGCAGTGGAAAGAATGTGAGGTTTAGAGGCTAACAGAGTTGGGTCTGAGTTCTAGGTCTGCCTGAATTCCCTGAGAATTTACTTTGGGCTAAGGATTGAGATAATGTGAGATCATTGCTGTGAGAGTCATCTTCAAGGTCACATGGTAATTGTGCTTGTATTCCCTCTAGACCTACAGTTCTCAAAATCTGGATATCATCTGAGTGCTATAAAGTGCTGGCCGAGGATCATCATTCTTAATAAGCTCCCAGTGATGCTGGTGCTGCCGGATTGTAAGCCACACTTTGAGGCAAAGCCTTGGATTGCTGAGTGTTCTGGCAATGTCTTTTTTATTATACCTGAAACCACCTGCATTTGCAATATTGTGGGTAGAATTTATTCTGCTAGGCCTGGTAAGGCCCTGCTAAGTGCTTTTTTTTCTGTCTCTCTCTCATTGAACACCTTCAATGTCCCACGTATTGTGTGGAGCATATTACACATGTCATCCCATTGAATTCCCTCTTTTTCTCATTCAAACTTCCAAACAGGTGCGTGGCCTCTTCACTCAGTTCCTAGTAACCTTTGCTCAAAATGTCACCTTTCCCATGTGGACTTACCCAACCACTCTTTTCCAAATCAAAAAAGTGAAAGTGTTATCACCCAGTCGTGTCTGATTCTTTGTGACACTATGGACTGTAGCCTGCCAGGCTCCTCTGTCCATGGAATTATCCAGGCAAGGATACTGGAGTAGGTAGCCATTCCCTCCTCCAGGGGATCTTTCCAACCCAGGGATTAAACTAAGTTTTCCCACATTGCAGACGGATTCTTTACCGTCTGAGCCACCAAATTAAAGCCCCACACCATTCCTTAGTACATTCTGTCCTCCTTTTCTGTCCAACTCTTTCCTTTCCAAAAAGTGTTTATCACAATTGAATGTGCTATGTATTTCATTTGTCACCTGAATACTCCCAGTAGCATGTAAATTCCACAAACACAGGAATTTCTTTCTTCTGTTCTCTCTCTTCCTCCCTCCCGTTCTGTTGCTGTTCAGTCACTCAGTTGTATCCATCTCTTTGCAACTCAATGAACTGCAGCACGCCAGGTTTCCCTGTCCTTCACTGTCTCCCAGAGTTTGCTCAAACTCATATCACTCAGTTGGTGATGCCATTCAACAATCTCATCCTCTGTCTCCCTCTACTCCTCCTGTCCTCAATCTTTCCCAGCATCAGAGTCTTTCCCAATGAGTTGGATCTTTGTATTGGCTCTTCACATCAGGTAGGCAAAGTATTGGAGTTTCAGCTTCAGCATCAGGCCTTCCAATGAATATTCAGGGTTGATTTTCTTTAGGATTGACTGGTTTGATCTCCTTGCTGTCCACCAATGGTGGATAAGCATTATTGTACATTTGTTAAAATCCGCAGAGTATAGAACATTAAGAATGTACCCTAAGGTATGCTATGGACTCTGGGGGAGTATGATATATCAACACAGGCTTATTGATTGCAAAGAATGTACCACTGGGGTTCAGAACGTTAACAGTATGGGAGGTTGCACATGTGTAGGAGAAACGTGGGAACTCTCTACTTTCTGCTCAGTTTTTCTGTGAACCTAAAGCTGTTTTAAAACATAAAGCCTATTAAATTGAAAAAAAAAATCCATAATGAGATACCACCTTATACCTGTTAAGATGGCTACCTCAAAAAAGCTAGAAAATAGCAAGTGTTGATGAGGATGTGGAAAAATCAGAATTCCCATGCACTGGTGGTGGGAATATAAAATGATGAAGTCATAATGGAAAACAGTGTAGCAGTTCCTAAAAAAATTAAACATAGAACTACTATTCCAATAATTCCATTTCTGGATGCATTTCCAAAGGAATTGAAAGCAAAGTCTCAAAGACATACTTGTACACCATGTTTATAGCAGCATTATTCACAGTAGACCAACAGTAGAAGTAACCCAAGTATCCTTCAGTGCTTGAGTAGATAGGCAAAATGTGTCCTATACCTACCATGGAATGTTATTTAGCCTTAAACAGGGAAGAAATTCTGACACATACTACTATGTAGATGAACCATGAGGACATTATGCTTAGTGAAATAAGCCACTCACAAAAGGACAAATAGGCAAGACTTCACTTATATGAAGTATCCAGAGCTGTTAAATTTTAGAGACAGAAAGTAGAATGAAAGCTACCAGGGACTGAGGGAGGAGGAGGTGGGGAGTTATTTAATAGGTATAGTATTTCAGTTTTACAAGACGAAAAAATTTCTGGAGATTGGTTGCACAACAATGTATATATAAACACTGCTGAACTATATGTTTACAAATGATTACATGGTAAATTTTATTTGTGTATTTTACCACAGTTAAAACTTTTAGAAAATTAAAAAAAAAAAAGAAAAAAGGAAAGCTCTGCAGCAGAAGAAAGCTGACTGGTTTTGAAAGCTCAGAGGACTCCATTTAAATGAATCAACCTTCATTTGAGTAGAATCCTTGTGCTAAGTCTCTTCAGTCATGTCCGAGTCTTTGCGACCTCATGAACCATAGCTGGCCAGGCTCCTCTGTCCATGGGATTCTCCCTGCAAGAATACTGGAGTGGTTGCTGTGCCTTCCTCCAGGGGATCTTCCCAACCCTAGAACTGAACCCATATCTCTTACGTCTCCTGCATTGGCAGGTGAGTTCTTTACTATAGGTGCCCAGAAGTGAAGTGAAGTGAAATGAAGTCGCTCAGTCGTGTCCGACTCTTTGTGACCCCACGGACTGACTGTAGCCTACCAGGCACATCTGTCCATGGGATTTTCCAGGCATGAATACTGGAGTGGGTTGCCATTTCCTTCTCCAGGGGATCTACCCTACCCAGGGATTGAACCCAGATCTCCTGCATTTTAGGCAGACGCTTTACCATCTGAGCCACCAGGGAAGTCCCACAGGGGCCAAGAGTCCTTAGCATTTTAATTTCTAGCAGTTCCATAAAGGTTTTGGGTGGTGGCCACTCTAGTTACGTTAGACTTCTCTAGTCGATTTTTCCAACAATAGTTTTTTCACATATGAATCACTGAGAATGTACTTGAAAAGACAGGCAAAGGCATATCTTGGCCTTGAGGGGATCATAAACTAATGCAGACAGATGCTTGCTTATAGAACGTGATCCTGTTCAGATAAAAGAAGATGCAATTTGAAATCTAGCCTCTAATTCAAGCTTTAAAAAAAAGACACTTGTCATGGTTTTATTTATAGCTTATCTCTCAGTTCCAGCACCTTCCTATCCAAGTTTAAACCAGTCCTTCCACATTCAAAGTGTATGGGGACGATGAATGACATTGACTCATCACCTAGCTCCCTGTGAGATAAACACAGCACAACTAAGTTTCACTAATTTCTAGTCAATGATATAAGCAAGTATCCAGCTTCATTTTGTTATTATGGCGAAATATACATTGTATAAAATTTACTATGTATTATTTTTTTAGATGGTTTTATTCTTCTTGAATAAAATTTGTATATATTTAAGAAAAGCAGCATGATGTTTTGGTATTTGTGCACACTGTGAAATGATTACCGTAATCAAACTAATTAACATATGTTACCTCCTATATTACCATTTTCCTTTCATATCATTTTATTTTTTAAAACTTATTTTAAAAAATTTTATTGTAGTATAGTTGATTTATAATATCGTGTTAGTTTCAAGTGTATAGCACAGTGATTCAACTATATATACATAATACACATATATATTATATATTATGAATTGATGCTTTTTAACTATGGTGTTGGAGAAGACTCTTGAGAGTCCCTTGGACTGCAAGAAGATCAAACCAGTCCATCCTAATGAATATTCGTTGGAAGGACTGATGCTGAAGCTGAAACTCTAATACTTTGGCCACCTCATGTGAAGAACTGACTCACTGCAAAAGACCCTGATGGCTGGGAAAGATTGAAGGCAGGAGGAGAAGGGGACCACAGAGGATGAGATGGTTGCATGGCATCACTGACTCAATGGACATGAGTTTGAGCAGGCTCCAGGAGTTGGTGACGGACAAGAGGCCTGGCATGCTGCAGTCCACGAGGTCACAAAGAGTTGGACACAACTGAGAGATTGAACTGAACTGAATATATATATATATATATATATATATATATACACACACACACACATATATGTGTGTATTTGTATATACTTTTTCAGATTCTTTTCTCTTATAGGATATTACAAACTCTGCCATTTTAAGCATTTTTAAGTGTACAGTTCAGTGCCACCAAGATTATTCTCTTTTTTATACAACCATCATAGCCATCTATTTCCAGAACCTTTTCAACATCTCAAACTAAAACTCTTTACCCATGAAACAATTATTTTCCATTTCTCTCTCCCACCAGCACCTGGTCCAGTATAACTTTTGGGTATATATTGTTACCTGCTTATTTGACTTACATGCAGACTACATCATGTGAAATGCCAGGCTGGATGAAGCACAAGCTGGAATCAAGACTGCTGTGAGAAATATCAACAACCTCAGATATGCAGATGATACCACCCTAATGGCAGAAAGCAAAGAGGAAATAAAGAGCCTCTTAATAAAGGTGAAAGAGGAAAGTGAAAAAGCTGGCTTAAAACTCAGTATTCAAAAAACTAAGATCATGGCATCTGATCCCATCACTTCATGGCCAATAATAGATGGGGCAAAAATGGAAACAGTGCCAGAGATTTTATTTTCTTGGGCTCCAAAATCACTGTGGACAGTGACTACAGCCATGAAAGATCCCTATAGTCAAAGCTATGATTTTCTCAGTAGTCATGTATGGATGTGAGAGTTGGACCATAAAGAAGGCTGAGCACCAAAGAATCAATGCTTTTGAATTGTGATTTTCTGGAGAAGACTCTTAAGAGTCCCTTGGACAGCAAGGAGATCAAACCAATCAATCCTAAAGGAAATAAATTCTGAATATTCATTTGAAGGATGCTGAAGCTGAAACTCTAGTATTTTGGCCACCTGATGCAAAGAGCTGACTCTTTGGAAAAGACCTTGATGCTGGCAAAGATTGAGGGCAGAAGGAGAAGGTGGAGATGGAGGATGGTGGGATGGCACCATTGACCCAATGGACATGAATTTGAGCAAACTCCAGAAGATAGTGAAGGACAGGGAAGCCTGGCATGCCGCAGTCTATGAGGACAGAAACCTAGCGGGAAACATTCTTTCCTGTTCATCAGAAAATACTATTGATTGTATGATTGTGTTTCATCTTGTTAAATACAGCCTTCTTCTCTCCAATTTCACAGCAACCACCCTGGTTCAGGCTCCAATAAGGACTGTGAAACTAGCCTCCCAACTTGTCTACTTGCTTTCATTCTGAGCTCTTCCCTGTGGTGGTAGTTTAATTGTGTCTGACTCTTGTGACTCCATCGACTGTAGCCCGCCAGGCTCCTCAGTCCATGGAATTCTCCAGGCAAGAATACTGGAGTGGGTTGCCATTTTCTTCTCCAGGGCATCTTCCTCATCCAGGGCATCTTCCTGATCCAAGGGTTGAACTTGCTTCTCTTGCATTGCAGGCTACCAGGGAAGCCCAAGACTTTCTCTAATGCAACATTAATAAGAAGGATAAGAATAAGAGTCTTAGTATAGTGCTGTCTACCCTAGCCCCTGCTTTGAGTGCAGTACATATATTAACTTATTTAACCCATATACTTTGTTGTTCGATTGCTAAGTTGTATCTCACTCTTTGCAGCCCCATGAACTACATCATGCCAGGCTTCCCTGTCTTTCACTATCTCCTGGAGTTTGCTCAAACTTATGTCCATTGAGTTACACAAGTTATGGGCATATACTAGTTGTGGGCAAATCCCTTACTTGAAAGTAACCCATGGCTTCCCATTGTTTTAAGAATAAAATTGAAACTCCATGTCTTGCTTGAGAGATGGTGAAGGACAGGGAAGCCTGGTGTGCTGCAATCCATGGGATTGTCGAGTCAGACGTGACTTAGTGACTGAACAACAACCGAGTCTTGCTCTGCGAGATTCTGGGTGATCTGACTTCTCCTCCAGCCCCCTCACTTCACTCTTCTTTCTTTTCAACCCAACCTCCCTGCCTTCCTTCACTCTCAAATCTTTACAGTTCCCTTCCCTTTTATCTCCCAACTCTTTCTACAATAAGGCTTTAGGTATTAACTCGCAGGATACCACCTTGGAGAGGCCTTTCCAACCAAGCTGATTTTGCTCATTCTCTTTTTGTTCATTCTTCAAATTCTTTTTATTTTTATACATGCATATTTTTAGCACTTAAAATTTTTATATAATTTTTAAAAGCTACTTTTTATTCAGTTTTTGTAAAAAAAGAATTGGCTAGATTCCCTGTGTTGTATGACACATTCTTGGGCCTAGCTTACACCCAGCAGTTTGTACCTTCCTCTTCCCAACTCCTATACTGCCCCTCACCTCAACCAGTAGCTTGTTCCCTCTATTTGTGACTCTGCTTCTTTTGTCTTATGTTCACTATTTTGTTGTATTTTTTTTTTTTTTTTTACATTTCACATAAGTCATATCATACAGTATTCATCGTTCTCTGGCTTATTTCACTAGCATAATGCTCTCAAATTCCATTCATGTAGCTGCAAATGGCAAGATGCTGTTCTATTTTATGGTTGAGTAATATTCCCTTGTGTACACACACCACATCTTTATCAGTTCATTTGTTGATGGACACTTAGGTTGCTTCCGTATCTTGGCTACTGTAAAAAGCACTGCTGTGAACATTGAGGTGTGTGTATCTTTTCAAATGAGTGTTTTTTTTGTTTTTTTCTGGATATATGTCCAAGAGGATTCTGCTTTTTTTTTTTTTTTTAGTAGCATCATCCAGTTTGTTATCTGAGCACGCTTATCAAAGTTTGTACTGATCTTCTTTCTTTATTTGCATGATGGCTTATGTCTTGTTTCCACTAGGTTGTTAAGACATAAGAGGGCAAGTTCTTTACCAGTTTAGTTCCCTACTCCCACCAACACCCATCCGAATGCCTGGAACCCCAGGAGGGGTCAGCACCTGTGTGTCAATTGGAACAAAGAAAGGATAAAGAACATACAATAGAGACACTTTGACTTCATGGGGTTGTTGGAGGATTAAAGTGCATGAGATAACATACCTACTACGTGAATCAGTCTCCAATTAAAATATTTGAGAATAACTCTCTTCCTTTCTATAATTTGTCATTTTCTATAGTTTTTAAGTCTATGATTGCCTTCACCTGGATGAACAAACATTGTAAGCTTAGGCTTCCTCTTCTGGATCTTTCCCTGGGGATCTGTGTTATACCAGGATTAAGTAGGGTGTGGGCATTTTTGCCTAGAGCCAAGAGTCATGTCTAAATAGCCCACTGGGTATATCTTTAGTGCATCCAGGTCCCACTCAGGTAAGGGACTCTAGGAAGGTTGCTGGGGTCTGCTCTGCCTTGATGGACATATAGCCTTCCTCTCTGGGTTCCCCCACCTTTCTTGTGGTGTTGCCAGGAGAGGTCCACAGATCTTCTCTCTTTCCTTCCATCTCCTAAGCTAGAGGACCCTTCCCATCTGGGACCTGGAGGAGCCTTGCTGTGGCCACTGCTTCTGGTGAAGTTCCCATCTGTGTTCTTGATTCTCCTAAGGTCTTCTTGTGGCTTAATTTCTGGGAGATGATGACCATAAAGATCTTCAAGTGGCCTCCATTCCTCCTCTCTTGAGTCAAGGAGCACTGAAAGGGAAGGAAAACTACATGTTGAAAGTTACAATGATTAAGTCTTCTAAGATGTCTAGCCACATTCACAAAGCAGCAGTCTCAGTAAGCACTTAACAAATGTTACTTCCCTACCTTTGTCACATTCTTTCCTCCCTGAGAGGCCTCACAAATGATCTGCAGAGTCAAATTCATTGGGACGTTAAGGCTGACATGGTGAAACAGTCTCTTTCCTGCCGGTCTTGGCCAGCTCAGGCTGCTGTCACATGACGCCACAGGTTGCGTGGCTCCGGAAACTCTAACCGCCTCCCTGAGGCCCCTTCTCCAAACACCTCACTCTGAGCAGCAGAGCTTCAGCCTATGGATTTGAGAGCGGGGGAACAGTCCATAGCACCAACTTATCTGTTCCTCAGGGCCCCTGTGCTGGGGCATCATGAGAAGATCCTTTCCCCTTTAGTAGGCATCCATACACACGCATCCAGGTGAGTCACCCAAACTCCATCTCCCTTTTCTCTGCTTGCCATAGCTATGCAGTCTGAGATTCATGTCCACATGTTGAGAGTAGCCTGGGTTTATCCACACTGCCAGGCTTCATTTTCCATCTCCTGCTGTGCTCTGGCTTCCAGACATCTTTATTCAAGGATGTACCTGAAACAGATCCTCTCCACTGACTGACTGGAAGGGCCCAAGCCAAGGTCAGTGCCCCTATTAAGTGCCTGGAGAGGAAACTGAGAGACCATCCCGTATCTCTACGGCCTTCTTCTCCATGGGCCTGCCTTACTCTACGTTTTTTTCTTTTTAAACTTTTCATTATGGAGAATTTTTAACAATTGCAAAACTAGTCAGAATAATAAAATTATTATTATTTATAATACATTGTAATGATATAATTATTATTATTATCTGTACATCTGTCACTCAAATCAACAATCCACAACCCATGGCCAAGGCCAACCTCATTTCATCCACTTGCTCATCCACCCTCTTCTGAATTACTTTGAGGCAAGGCCCAGACATTCTATAATTTTGTCTTTAAATATGTAGTTCTTAAAGATAAGGCTTCTTAGTGTGCCATAACCATGATAGCTATTATACCTGAATAAATTTATTAAAAATATCAAACCTTAAAAATCACCAATGATGCAATGTTGAAGTTCCAATTGTCCCATACTTTTATAGTATTGCATAAATTTGAATATATTCCAATAAGTTCTACACACTGATGTATCTTACAAATACTTACAGGCTTCCTTGTCTGTCTTCCTTTATTCTTGAAATTTTCTCTTAAAGAAACTGCATCTTTAGTCACACTGAATTTTCCACACATTACCTTCTGCCTGTGGTGTCTCTGTGTTGTAGTTGAATATATTATTCCATTCACTGTATTTCCTATAAATCACAAAGACTATCAGATTCAAATTCTGTTCTTTGACAATTACATCCTTGGTGGTATCCTGCTTTCAAATCTGGGTCTGCTAGAATAGCACTGTCCTACAGAACTTTGTGTGATGATGAGAGTATTCTGTATTTGTGTTGTTTAATTATGGTAGCTACTAGCCACATATGGCTACTGAGCCCTTAAAATGAAGCTAGTGCAACTAAGAAGCTAACTTTAAAATTGTATTTGCTGTTGTTTAGTTGCTAAGTCACGTCTGACTCTTCTGTGGCCCCATGGGCTGTAGCCCACTAGGCTCCTCTGTCCATGGGATTTCCCAGGCAAGAAATACTGGAATGGCATTATCAGAGAAAGGCAAATCAAAACCACAACAAGGTACCATCTCATGCTGGTCAGTATATCTGTCATCAAAATGTCTACAAACAATAAATGCTGGAGAGAGTGTGGAGAAAAGGGAACCCTCTTACACTGTTGGTGGGAATGCAAACTAGTATAGCCACTATGGAGACCAGTGTGAAGAGTCCTTAAAAAACTGGAAATAGAACTGCCTTATGACCCAGTAATCCCACAGCTGGGCATACACACCAAAGAAACCAGAATTGAAAGAGACACATGTACCCTAATGTTCACTGAAGCACTGTTTACAATAGCTAAGACATGGAAGCAACCTAGATGTCTAATAGCAGACAAATGGATAAGAAAGCTGTGGTACATATACACAATGGAGTATTACTCAGATATAAGAAAAGAACACATTTGAGTCAGTTCTAATGAGGTGGATGAAACTGGAGCCTATTATATAGAGTGAAGTAAGTCAGAAAGAGAAACACCAATACAGTATATTAACACATATATATGGAATTTAGAAAGATGATAGCAATGACCCTATATGTAAGACAGCAAAACAGGAACAGACTTTTGGACTATGTGGGAGAAAGTGAGGGTGGGATGATTTGAGAGAATAGCATTGAATCATGTATATTACTATATGTAAATAGATAACCAGTGTAAATTTGATACATGAAGCAGGGCACTCAAAGTCAGTGCTCTGGGACAACCCAGAGGGATGGGATGGGGAGGGAGATGGGAGGGGGTTCAAGATGAGGGGACACATGTATACCTGTGGCTCATTCATTTCAATATATGGCAAACACCATCACAATATTATAAAGTAATTAGCCTCCAGTTAAAAAAAAAAAAGACCCAGGTACCCATGGCAAGTCACCTGTAGGATACACTCTTGGAACTGGAATTTCTGATATCAATATGCATATCAAATTGTGCAATTCTGGTATAATTTTCCAAGTTGTTCTCCTTAAGATTCTGCCAATTTCTATTCCTTTTGGCAGTGGATGAGAGCCTTCAGCAAAGACTTGAAGAATAAAGAAGTGGTGTATATATATAAATATATATATAAAAGAAATACTGGAGTGGGTTTTCATTTCCTTCTTCAAAACTGTATTTAATTATAATTAAAATTCAATTTAAAATTTAAATACAATTTAAATAAGATAAAATAACTTTTCAAAGAACTACATGTGGCTAGTGGATGCTATGTTGGACAACACAGATGTAGAGTTTTCTAAGGCATCATTGGTGAACAGAATGTGGCCAGTGGGGCTGGACCTAGGCTTGTGATAGATTCTTTAACAAGTCAGCAGCTACCTTCTCTGTGTTATGCAGTCAGTGCAGTAGCATCCTTCAGTGCCTGTAAGAGCCAGAGCCAGAGCCAGGATCCCACACCCATCCCTTCCCTTCACACAGATGGGAACTGAATCCTGTATGCATCTCTTAAGGCCTGGGTTGTGGGCACTGGCTTCCTCTATCGATTCATCTGTGGATGTTTTCAGTGGTCGTAGCCCTCAAGAATACTCAAGAAAATATACACTGATCATATAATTCCCATGGATGTGTTCTGCTTAGAAGAATCATTCTAGTACATTTAAGTTTTTAAATGAGTGCCAACTTCCCCAAGAAGCATCTTATCATAGTGTGATATAAAGTTAGGAGGTTAATCTGACTGAAGATAACATCCAGAAATTAAACCAGTGATTCCAAGGTATCTGGTTGCTCCTGGACTGACATGAGCCTTCCTTTCAGGTGACTTTGCTCCTGTGAATCACATTTTGGTAGTTATTAGCACTACACATAAATAACTACCTCTCCCCCTTCCAGTCACACAGTAAGCTAAGTCTCCCATCTCTGTGGTCGGGTGAACCCACTTGACCAGCTCTGGCCAATGAATTGTGAATGAAGTATTTGCATATTCATTTTGGGGGTTCACTTCCAACCTTCCTTCTTTCCTGGGAGATGAAGTCTCCCTCAGGTTGGACTCTTAAGTGGATAATAAATAGGAAAGTGTTCTATGTGAAGAATGTGTAACATAAGTAAGAAATCAGCTTTTGTTGTTTTCAGCCTGTGGTATTTTAGGAGTATTTGTTAGCACAGCATAACGTAAACTTTTGTGACTCATGCACTTTTACAACTTGTGAGAGGATAATTCAATGCAGTGTAAAGAAATGGCTTACCCAGATTACAGTCTGTTTAGAGAAAAACAGGAGGAGCTTCTCAGAGCTGATGACTGGGTTTCCTGAAAATTGAGTCTCTACATTGGGATCTGCTCTTCTCTCCATAAGACTCCAGTGTACTCCCAGAATCTTGAACATCATGAATATTCATTGCATAACATAAAGATTAGATGCAACGGTAATTGTGCACTTGGGTTGAGAAGCCATATAAGGTGGGAAGGCACATTTTGAATTTAACCAAAAGCCAGTATTATAGCTATACCTATTTATTTTTGTAGTTATTTAATAATTTTACTCATTAAACTAGACTATAAAATCCATGATTACAGGGATCTAATCAGTTTATCAACAAATCCCTAAATAAATAAGGAGGAATGAATAAATATATGTATTGATAGATGTGTATCAATGGGCATTTCTTGAGTGTTTCAGTAGGTGTGAACTCTGTGCTAAAATGTGTGAAGGGAAGAGGTGGGAAACATGGGGGTGGAGGGTGGAGGGAGATTGTGGTGTGGTTCACAAGCTCCAGCAAGCAGATTCTTGACTCAAAGCTCAGAAGAGAGAAACTTGTACACTTAAACTCCATAGACAGGAGGAATGTTTGCAAATATACCACCATAAAGAAAAATGCAAAAGTATGTTTCAGGGGCACAAAAAATAAAACATATGTGTTATATATTAGCCATAACTCAAGGCTAGATGCCAGCTAAAGCAAATGCAGCTGCCTGTCTTGTTTTAGCTTCAGCCTGTGTAAAATACAAATGTATCTGTCTTCATTTTCAAAGATGTCAGTGCTAATTTAGCTAGTCTCTCAACTCACAGCAAGGAGAGGTAAGTGGATTATTTTAAAATCATTTTAAGTAGCTTATAATGCAAGTATTGAGTTATCCATCATAAAAAATCCATACACATTTATACATAAGTGGAAAGAATTGCATTTCAGACCTAACATTGCTCTTAGTTTTTATTCATTTTAAAGTCTTTGGTGTGCTTGGGTTGTAGCATCAGCCATCTTTAGGTCTTGTAGTGGGCTGATTTAAGGTTGGAAGCTTTTTACAAGTCATATTGTACACATAATAGACAGGTAAGCTATTAAAAAATACTGTTGATACTGTAAGTAATTTTAATTTCAAAATATTTCTAAGATTATGGATTTTGGATGTTTTTATATAGATAAGCATTTGAATAAGTGTTAAAGATAGAAAAGATAGCTTCATGGATATACAATTAATGAAAGGTCTAAAAAGATGGGACATTTTTTACTATCTTGTATAATTCAATATTATATATCATACTATATGATAAAGAGCTACAGATATAGAAATAAATAGGAAATGAGTAAGCTGAGTTAATCAGAGAAGTCTTCATGTGGCCCTTACAGCTTGAGTTGGGTCTGGTACCTTGAGGACAAAGGGATGGGCAAACTAGGCAGGGCATGTGATTAATTTCTCATTTAGTAAAGTGTGGGAAAGAGTATGCACAGTGTGTATCCCATTAAGATTAGAGAGTGTGAGTTTGGGAGACCTTGGACTATGGTAGGGTGTGTAGGATAGGGCAACACTACAGAGAACCAGAAAATCACCTGTAAGAGGTTGTTGGAGGCACTGGAAACTATGACGGTAAGTGTATTGGTTGGGATGCTTTGAGCTGCAAGTAATAGAAAACTTGACTTACATGACTTTAACAGAGAGAAAACATGTTATGACTTCACATAGAAGTCTATGAGTACAGCCTGCTGCTGCTGCTAAGTCACTTCAGTCGTGCCCGACTCTGTGCGACCCCAGAGATGGCAGTCCACCAGGCTCCCCTGTCTCTAGATTAGCTCTTTTCTCTGTGTCATTCTCTGATAGCTTGTTCTGAGGCTAGATCTCCTCATGGTCAAAAGATAGCTGCTCCACTTCTTCCAGCTGTCACATCCAAACACAGCAATGTCCAGATGATAAAGATAGGGAGTCCCACCCTGAATGGCCTTTTTTCCCTCTTTAATCAAAGAATGGCCTTCCCCCTCCCCCCCCATTAATCAAAGAAAATAAACCTTTCCCCAAATCCCCTTTAGAACTTTTTCCTAGCCACTGACCAGAATTGCATCACAGGTGTACGCCTAAGGTAATGGCTGGCAGAAGGAATGCAACCACATGAGATGGGCAGGGACCATCTTCCTTGAAACTCAGGGTTATATAGAAGAAAGTGAGTCCTTGAACAGAATTTGAATTCTCTTAGGAGAGAGGAAGGGTAATTAGCTACTGGCAAAGCAGATTTGGTTTTATGTTGCTGGATGGTTATACACTCTGGAATTCTTTTTTTAAGAAAAGACATATAAAGTCATGAATTCAAAATTAGAATTAAAAATAAATAAACAAAAATAATAACACTTTAAGTAACTGCCTGGCACATCTCTATGAAATATTTTCTTTAAAACTCTCTTCACCTGGCAATAATTTGTGTATAATTTTTTACAATGATGATAAAAAGATAATTCAATCTTTTCTCCATGTGATAGATCAAATTTTTTTTTCTAAATTGATAACTTAAAAAAGTATTTTTCAGTTTGATAACCTGCGATCAGTAATGCCATTAAAGATTAAGGATTGTTGCTAAAATTGAAGACACTGTCACCTGATTTCTTTCATAAATGCGTTGTAATGTCTTAGGGTATTTCAAGTTCTTCTGTGTGTTCTTCTGTGCCTGGTGTGGTTGACAGACACACCTTTTATTCACAACACTCATAAAACAGTTAGTTGCCAAAGTCCTCACCCTAATGTGCATTGTGAGTTTTGTGCTGAATTTGTTGTCAATATTTTGTACAAAATTATTAAGAAATTAACATGGTTTCCCATATATTCATATGATTTGAATTATTAATAAAATCATAAAATAATCAAAGAGTTTATTGGTTACTTTTATTCACAATTTATATATATATTTTAATGTATTACTGCTTAAAAAAACAGCTTAAAAAAAGTTCTGGCTTCTGGCTGTATTCCAGATGCTTCATAAACCTCACTATTTGCTTTAAGCCAATGTGGGTTTACCTTGCAGTGAACCACATAGTCTACTAAGCCCATGTTGAATGTTCCCCAGCTTCACTTCCCCTTATCAGTACACCATAAACTACCTACAAGCACCCTGCCACCATTCAATACGAGGGGAAGTGTGAGGCAGGGAAACTGGGGAGGAAAATGACAGTGATCACACCCAATTGTGGTGAAAATATCTTACACACATATGTAACCTTGAACGTGAGATGCTTGCTTTTCCCAGGCTTTGGATGGGAGCCCAGCCCAGTGGCTGGCCTGGGGGTTTCAGCTTCAATGGCTTCTCAGTAAGTGGTAAGTCTACCTTAGGGATCTAGGGTAGGCAACCACCAGGGTCTGCTCTCCTTAAGCAAGGAAAGTTAGAAATCTTCAGAAGCAGTGAAATAAGGAAAGCCTAGAATCAAGGATGTAGGAATCAAGCCAGAGCAGAGTTCCAGGAGGACACAGACTTGGAAGTGGCCATAAGTGTGTGGAATAGAGATGGGAGGCAGGAGACTCTGGAGGCAAATACTACAATGTCTTGTGAGTAAGCAGATGTATAGATGAGCTCCGTCAATGATGCATCTCAGATTGTCAAGACTGAATATCAGGGAAGAACAAATCTGACTGCATATTGGATCTGTTTCTTTTACTTTAACCTTTGTATTCTATTGCTTTTGCTACAAGTTAATCACTAAAGGGATGTTGCCTATAAGTTTAAATTATACATTATGGGGAAAGGTGCTGGGAAGGATAATTTAGAAGGTTGGGATTAACATATACACACCACTGCTGCTGCTAAGTCGCTTCAGTCATGTCTAATTCTTTGTGACCCTGTGGACCATAGCCCACTAGGCTCCTCTGTCTATGAGATTCTCCAGGCAAGAGTACTTGAGTGGGTTGCCATGCCCACCTCCAGGGAATCTTCTGGACCCAGGGATCAAAATCATATCTCTTATGTCTCTTGCTTTGGCAGGTGGGTTCTTTACAACTAATGCCACCTGGGAAGTCCCATATACACACTACTATTTATAAGATTGGTAATCAACGGGGACATAATGTAAGGCACAGGGAACTCTACTCAATACTCTATAATTTGCTTGTTGTTGTTTAGTTGCTAAGTCACATCTGATTCTTTTGCAACCCCATGCACTGTAGCCCACCAGGCTCCTCTGTTCAAGGAATTTTCCAGGCAAGAATAACAGAATGGGTTTCCATTTTCTTCTCCAACTCTACAATAATCTATATGGGGAAATAATCTGAAAAAGACTATATAGATATATAAACTGTATCACCGCCCCCTCCATAAAAATAATGGCTGTTCTTTGGGAACTCTGCTGACTGTAATGAGCATTAAGCTAAAATACATTTGTTTATTTCACAGAAAACCTCTTGACCAGGGCTACCTATGAATGGCTGCAGGAAAGAAGAAATAAATACATTCCTTTCAGAGTCTGATTGGAACCAGGACTTTACCCCTATTGGTACAAAAGAAGCCTGAATTCTAACTCAGGGAAGATGTCTCTTTAGGACATTAGTCCACCATCTTTTTGGTCTGCTAGCTTTCCAAATAAAGTCACTATTCCTTGCCCCAATAACTTGTCTCTCAATTGATTGAGCTATTATGAAGCAAGTGGTACAAGCTTGGACTTTTTAATGCCTGGGTCAGCAGGACGATGGGCATCATGAGTAGGCACAAAGAGGCTGAAGGGTGGGATTGTCACATCCTGTAACCATACACAGGGGCTTAGTTAAGCTGGTCAGGAGGGGTGGGAGCTGAAACTCTATGGGCCCCCTTCAGATATTGGAGTTTGTTTTAGTGTAAAAAGTGACTTACTTTGGGTTAATTCTTACAGCCTGGCAAAGCTGGAAGAGAGGCCAGTTTTTCTGACTCTGTTTCTTTTCTTTACCCCAGGCTGCTTCCCAAATAAAACCTTTACCTCACGCTAAGCATTCCATGCTGGAAGAATGCATTCATTCTTGCCTAAGGAGAGCCTTCCTGGGAGGTGGCTCTTGGTGGGTGGCTCTTCTTATTGATGATTTTATCAGTTGTAGGGAATCTGTGCTGGGCGTTAAGAACATCCATAAGACAGGGGAGGGAAGGAGAAACCTGTTGTATTGTCTTTGTTTCTCAGTTCAGTTTTCTCCTCTATGCCTCCTGCAAACACCTGGTATTGGTACCAAAATATGCATTCTAGTGCCTTTAAGCAAAACTAGTCCTTCTGCCAAAGAGAATTCTGACACTAAACTTTGTTTTTCCCCATTTAAAAACCCTTTATCAAATTGTCACCACATAAAAATGGAAGCATTTTAGTCACTTGAAGCAGTTCTGTGATAATTTTGGCTGCAGTTTTAAAAAGGGACTATCAATTCATTTATTCAACAGATACTTATTAAATGATGCCGTGTGACAGTCACCACACCTGACACTAGAGCAAACACAGTCACCATTCCTGCCATCCTGTAGACTCTAGTAAAACAAATCATAAACAAGAGTAAAACTGCAACAATCAACTAAGAGAGGCTCTTGGCTGATATCCAGCCACAATGCATTGATCTGCTGTATCAGGGTTAAGGTACTTGAATGTGTCCACACTGATGGTGGTAGATATTGTCCTCAGATGGCCACTATTCTTCCCTTCCCTCTGTACATAAGTGCTGCTCTACCCTCCAAGAGGTAAAGTCTTTCCGATTTCTTGAATAGGGCTGGCCTTAGGACTTGCTTTGGTCAGGAGAAGGCTCTGAAGAGATGGTATGAGAATTCTGAGCTAAGGCCTTGAAAGGACTGATGGTTTCTGCTTAAATCTACTCTTTTGGAAGCAATCTATCATAGGCACAGTATCCTTACACCATAGTGTTATGAGGAAACCGAGCCAGTCATGGGGAGATGTCACATGGGGAGAGTGATGCTCAGCCAGGTCCTGGCTTTTCAGTCATCCCAGCTAAAACACCAGATGTGAGTGAAGAAGCCATCTCAGACATTCCTACTCTAACACCTGAAGAAGAAAACCAACCAGACAAAACCAACCCAGATGGCAAAACTGTGAGACATAATAAATTATCACTTTAAGTTGTTGAGTTTTGTGGAGGTTTGTTACACAGCAGTAGATAATTAAAACACCAGTATAGCTGCCCTGGCCTCCCTGGGTGCCCTTTCCCCTGTGGCAGAGGCCTCACAAGTCCTCTCTCCAGCTACCCCAGGATGGCTCCCCCATGAGTTAGCACGAAATAGTCAGTTCCTGGCAGGAAGGAAGGAAGCCTCCAGAGTTATTCCAGAACCCATTCTGATGAGACCCATGTGCTGTTGGCCAGTGTTTGCACAGTACTAGCAAATCTTCTGAATTCCATTTGTGGGTATGCAGCAGTAGCAGACCTATTCAAAGGCCAGGGAAGGATTCTCTTAGGAAGTGACACAGGCTGAGAGCTGAAGTATGTGAAGCCATTAATTTGGTCATAAGAAGGAAGAGATATGACCTCAGAGAAGAGAAGTAAGAGAACTCTGTAGTGGGACAGAAGAGTGAGGAAAGGGGAATGGAAAGAAGCCCGGTACCACTGGTGTTACAGAGTGAGAGCCATGTGAGGAGTCTGGGCCTTGTAATTCTCTTCCCAGGGTACAGCCAGTTGGACTAGAATGCTGTACCCTTCCCGAGGCTGGCCAATGACCAAGAAGAGTGCTGTATGCAAAGTGACTGGCCAACCCAATCAAGTTGTCTCTTTCAGAGAATTCAAATCAAGCTGTACCAAGAGAGTTCATTGGTCAAGAACTGCTTTACTGCTGAGTTACTCTAACGACCAAGGAGGACTGAGCAAGGGATGTTTCTTTCCAGCTGAGGACTGATCTCCAGTGTTTCTGTAGAGAAGAGGCGGCAGACAGTAGCCTGAAGGCCAGGTGATGTGGTCAATACACCTTGTTGTTCTGTCTGCCCACACAGAGTTGCCAAAGCAATGTTTTCTTATTAAATCAGTTGTGAATAGCATAATATCAAAAGCTTTTCTATTTGGAAAAAAATTGGGATTTTTTTTTTTTTTTTTTACTCTTTCTGCCACATCCCTGGTGGCAACAATGGGTGGAGGTGAATAGGAGCAGCTTGCTTCAGGTAGGGTATGATCAGGGTACACCAATTTATAGCAGTTTCCACTACTTGCTGAAGAGACGTAAGAGGTATTCTCCCAACATGTGAGACTAGTGTTAGTTACCACTGTCTACAAATTGACACTTGCCATGGGCACTTAGAGTCTACCTTTGTGCTGTGCCGTGCTCAGTCACTTCAGTCGTGTCCAGCTGTTAGTGACCCTACTGACTATAGCCTGCCAGGCTCCTCTGTCCATGGGATTCTGCAGGCAAGAATACTGAAGTGGATTGCCATGCCCTCCTCCAGGAGATCTCCCAACTCAGGGACTGCACCTGCATCTCTTATGTCTCCTCCATTGGCAGATGGATTCTTTACCACATATTTGGTTGTATGTACTCCCCCTTCACCAAAATCACATATATACTGACCTTCCTCTTTACCTCTTTAGAGCAGTTTCTCAGAGCTATCTGAAATGCTGTCTCCTGGGCTACAGTCCTCATTTTGCCCCCAATAAAACTTAACTTGCAACTCTCACATTGTGCATTTTTTAAAAGAAAATATCGTACATCATCCTACACAAGTCCTACTGCACACTGGTCCTTAGAGGTATTGGATGGGTGAGATATATTTTATTTAGACACTCTAGCTGCCATTGTAAACTACAGGCCCTTGATGTCCTCCTGGTTGTATGTGACGTAAGGTTGCTGGATTTAGCAAACTCGAAAAACACAGCAATAACAATGACAATGCCAACCATACAAACTAAAGCCAGTCGCCAAGTTAAATTTGAATTTCAGATAATCAGATGATCTTAAGTATAAGTGTGTCCCCAGATTTCTCTGACAACCCTATTCACGAGACAAAGCCACATGCCCTGTTCTCCATAAGCATGCTTCCGTCAACAAAAGCTACTTTGAGTGAGTCTCTTGCCACTGAAGTGTCATACAACACAGGTGTCAGCTAGTATCCATTCCATGCAGACTGTCTCAGAGGGTGATTAGACTCAGGGACTCAGGCTGGGGGAGGGGGTCTGCTAACCCAGAGGCTGTGGTGACTGAGGTCTGAAGTAACAAGAGTCTTCATTGGAATGTGGAGGCTGTAGAGGAAATCTATTTTCTATTCACAACACTTCTGACACCAAATGTAGGTGTTTTCCACATCAAGCAATTTTCCATTTCTCTGTGGACACCAACTGAGTGTCCTACCACTTAATTCTATTCTGACACTAACTACCTGGAATTAGCATGGATCCCACAGGTAAGGGCTCAGTCCCACAAGACTGTCCCTATTTTAGATACCAATCCAAAGTAGCAGGTGCCCAGGTTACCCACACCTCTGAATGTTAGTTGCTTCAGTTGTGTCCAACTCTTTGTAACCCCATTGACTACAGCCTGACAGTCTCCTCTGTCCATTGGATTCTCCAGGTGAGAATACTGGAGTGGGTTGCCATTTTCTTCTCCAGGGGCCCTTCCTAATCCAAGGATTAAAGCTGGTTCTCCTGCATTGCAGGTGGATTCTTTACCACTGAGCCACTTGGGGGAAGCCCAACGCCTCTGACTTGGCAACGAGTCAGTGTTCCTGTGACCCCTTCTTAGGTTTCATAATTTACTAAAACAGCTCACAGAATTCAGGAAAATATTTAACTTGCTGTTCCCCATTTATCGTGAAGGATGTCATAAAGGCTACAAATGAACAGCTAGATGAAGAGGCATACAAGGTGAGATTTGGATGTCTCCTCCGCACAGGAGCTTCTGTCCGCAGGAAGCATCACCCTCCCAACCTGTGGACGTGTCCCTGCACTTAGTGTTTTCATGGAGGGTCTCCTTCATGAGCATGATTGATTAAATCATTGGCCGCTGGCGATGAACTCAATTCCATGCCCTTTTCTCCTTCCTAGCAGTAGAGGATGGTGGGACTGAAATGTCCAGCCTGCTAATCTGATGGTAAATTCCTCTGGCATCAGAACCCATTATCCAAATGGGATTTTGCATAAACTCAGGTAAGGCTGAGAAGGTCTTATTGTAAATAACAAAGGATGCTCTTCTTACCCTTAACTCTCAGGAAATTCCAAGGGTTTTAAAAACTCTGTGCTAGGAACCAGGGACAAAGATCAAACTCACAGTTCTTGCTGTATCACAATATTACAACTGGAAAACAGAGGATGTGACAAGGCGACCAATTTAGAAAGAAGAATGAAGAGTCTTTGGTGGCAGCTTGGTGGCAGGACAGGGTGGGGGGCAGATAGGAGGAGTCAAATATATTGGTTATTGATACTTCTGTTATCAATAACCAACATATTTAATCAATATATAATGTAATCAATAACCAATATCTGTAATCAATCCAGTTATTGAGTAGTGGCACAACTGCCCTGGGGTTTTATTTCCTAGGAAGTTGGGAAAGGGAGCTGTTCTAAAGAGAAGAGCAATGCTTTTTCTAGATGTGTTGATTTTGAGGCACTGTCAAGGGAAACAATCCTGTAAGTGGTTGAAAATTCCACTGAAAACAAAAGCAACTACTATTTACTCTGTGCTTTTTATGTATTACCTGTTCAAAGAACTTTATACTTTTGATTCATTAAATCCTCATAAGAATTGATGAGAGAGACACTAATTTTCCCCACCATATGGACTGGAAAATTGAGTAACAGAGACATTTCATAACTGGTGGGAAGTCACCCGGTGAGCGATATGTCATCCCACTGACCCTCAGTGCCTTGGCCATGATTCACCCCAACCTAGACCCAGGCAGTCTAAGCGCCCCAACTCCCCTTTATTAAGTCAATCTAGAGTTGCAGATCTTGAGCTGTCAGTATCATATTAATTAATTAAAAACTTAGAGGGAAAAATATACCATTAAAACCAGACATCCAAAATTAAATTTTATTTACATACAGAAAGAGTCAAAATGGGTACATGGGTATGTGGAACATTTATTTTGTGACTTCTTAGATTAGAATGTTTTAATTTTATCACTGTCATCTCAGTATTTAAGATTTAGTGAGGTGGAGATAGTAGCTAAATGAATCATGACTTATTTGAGGAGCCTCTCAAACATGATTGAAATTATTGGCAATGTTATGTCAGTTAACTAATTAACAATAGCTTTGCCATGTGAATCTGTGGCAATATTATTTTACAGGTGACTGAAAATAAGCTGCTAGCAGGTAGCTCTGTTTCTGTCTTTAACAATAATATTTATTCTGTGTGTAATAGTAATGCACTTTCATTAATCAATTTAACAAGTTGTGTGTTCTTGCTGGACTGAAAAATGTTATTTTGTCTTTTAGAAAAGAATTGTTAAATGCATGTTCTGAGATTAATAGCTGGTGTTGCTCTCTTGTTCTGGAAAGTTTGAAGGAGAAAGTTTTATTCCTGAAGTCAGAGGCTGGTTCCAGATTTCAGCCTTCCTCCACAGAAGATCTACTGGAAGAGAGATTTTGGAGAGGTGGGAAACCGCATTGGTGGAAATGTCATGGGGTCATCACTAGGGCAGCAGATTTAGGACACAGGTGGACAGCTATCTCTCCTGACCAAATCAGTGACCGCACTTCCAGCTTTATCACAGACAAGGGGGAAATCTGGGAAAAAAAACCCCAAAAACGTCTGTATTCATACACATGCTTTGGCCTGTTGCTGATCCTGCCATAGGCTATTTGGGATGTGAGAGTGACCTCAGTGTGTGCATGGCCTGGCTCTTTTTATCACTGTGTACTTCTCCTGGTCATAAGTAAAGTTGGAAAAAGTGACAGCGTGGAGAAATAAATTCAGGACTGCTGTAGAGTGACACTGAGCAATGGGGCAGCCTCAAATCTTCCCCAGTGGTTCCCTGCTGACTGTGGGAATACAGGTTTATTGATGGCAGGGCTGGGTGCTGTGGTTGGACTGAAGACAGAGTCTCTCAGTGCCCTCAGCGCAGAGGCCACTGGGCCCAGGGAACTCTAGGGTAACTGACTCATGATTCTCATGGGAATACTGGCAAAATCTTTGTGAACTTGTGCAAATCAGATTCACTTGAGGCAAGTGAAATCAGCCAATTAATATAATGTGGCCCAGCCTTAGAGCTGTGGGAATGAGAATGCAAGGGAGAAATCCTGTGGCAGTTTTGTTGAAGCAACGGGTGAGTGTGTGTGTGTGTGTGCGTGTGTGCACTTAAAAATCCTTATTCCAGATTTCTAAGTGATTTCCACCACTTATATGAGAATCCCTTTCCTTTTCTGTTCTGATGGCATTTTCAGACCCTCACCACCCATTTCCTCCCATTCCTGAATGTCAGTAGTAATTTCAGGTTCTGGTTCAAGGTGGCAAAGTAAGAGGTTCCTGAACTCACCTCTGAGGAATACACTGAGTCTACAGCTACAAGAGAACAATTCACTCTGAAAGAAATCCAGAAACACTGAGATGCCTACACATCAAGAGAATGAGAAAAGACCCACCTTGAAATGGATGGGAAAGAGACTTGCCACCAACCTCCTGCTCAGTGCTGTGACATACTGGAGGGAATTCCTGATTCCCAGCTTCTCCCTCAGGAGCAACGGGCTTGAACCTCACATCTCCTACCTCAACTTTCAAGACTTCCACCTGAGAGATGGGCTTCCAAAGCATCTAGCTTTGAAATAGATGGGCTATAGGACACAATAGGGCTCGTGTCCAGAAGACCTCCCATCCCCAAAATATTGATTTTTAACTTGACTCTTTTATCTTTCTTGGATACATGATTTTTTAAAACCTAGGAAAAAAAGTGGAAATTTTAGAGATTGATGTGGACCTTTACCAAAATAAGTCCTGTAATAATCCTACAATCCTGAAAATCCTATATGAATAAAAATATTAATAGCTCATATTCTTTAAAAAGGTAGAAAGTTGGCTAATTTCATGCACATTGGTCACTTGGAATAAAGTTAAAACCTTTTGAGTAGGTCATCTGAATGCATTTTCTCTTGTAAATAGGTTTAAGCAATAACAGATTGAACTTTTTCTTTCCCTGTTTTCTTGACATCAATGCGGGATGGTCCTTGTCTAAAGACCAGACACAC